>NC_141781.1:7454906-8090324 GCF_054643075.1 Acanthaster planci
CTGTACTTTTGTGTTAATTTAATTGGGCAATTCACAGGACTAATGTTAAGTAATGGGCATCCAAGAATATAGGCCACGTAAATATGGATTCCGAAATATTAATTTTAGCATCAATATTTCAGTTAACTGAATTTTTCGAGGATAAAGTAAGCTGCCTCATCAAGAGGAACCGGCACATCGATCAGCCACTGCCCACCTTCCAAAGTATTTCCTTGTGGCATGTATTTCCAAAGACCATCGGCTGGAGGGAGGTATATATCTCTGGAGTATGTAGCGTTATTGACGATGGGAGCTACCAGCAGGTCATCCCCAACCAGAAACTCGGTGTCTATCTTGAGAGAGACTTCATCAGTTGGTGCGATCCACCATAAGGGTCTTAACAGCGGCTGACCGGGCTTCACGATGGTCTCAGACCGGGCGATATCTAGCAATTTCGGCGTGATGAAGTTCTCATGAAAGGACACCCACTTCCTGGAGATTCTCACCACTTCGTCATCGTACTGCCAGGGTGAAATGGAAAACTGCATAGCCGGCATGAAAGCAGTAATCTCCAGCCAGCGTATGTAGAGCTCCCGCGGCGGCACTTCAAGTCCGTGGAATTCAGTCTCGTAGGAATTGCCACCAATCATGTCCGGGAGGATGTAAGGATAGCCCAGCACGCTGAATGTTAGCGCCGTGGTTATGAGGGTCTTCAGTCCGTTATCCCAGCCCCAGCGAGAATCCTTGTCCATCATCCTGACAAAGATAGGAAGATTTTGATTCTCAAAGGCCGCTCTGACCTCGATTTGACTTCCGAGGCGTGCGGCCATCTTGGAGTGCAGATTTGTATACTCAGAAGGATTCACTAATGGTGAGTATGTCTGGAAATCTTCGACAAGGTAGTTAGTTTCTCCAGCATCAAACTTGAAAGAATCGATCCCAGTGTCCTGTTTAAGTTTTTCTAGTCTGCCAACGAACCATTCCACGGCTTCTGGGTTGGTGACATCGAGCATCCCGGCCAAGCCATTCCACCACTTGACCACGCCCTCATCCTGCCCCCTTTTTGTTACCCAGTAACCTTTCTCTTTACCTTCCTGATACGCGTCGGTGTCAGTATTAGCAAACGGGGTCACCCAGAGAGTTACGCGGAACCCCTTGTCATGAAGTTTTTGAACTGTATCTCTCATGTTGGGAAACTTAGTCAGATCGAAATCAAATTCTCCGTATTTAAAGGAGTACCCATCGTCTATTTCTATTTGACTGTTGTTGAACCCATTTGACGTGATCTCATCTGCGTATGCATTCACCACACTGTCATTGATGAAGATTTTGTATCTCGCCCACGTTGACCAGATAGGAGACTTGATCATTCTTTCATCTGGTAAACCTTCAGGTTTCCCACCACTTGGGCCCATTTCGCGCCAAACCGCATCGTGCACCTGGCGTACGTCGTCATGCGTACAGATTGTGTAGTCCAGCCGTTGCAAGTTATTTTCGGGGTTAGGGTAGTAGGAGTTTGCATAGGTGCTCTGAAAGCACACCATGCTGTCGTCATCGTTATTCAGGCTAACGTGCAAAGGAGTGTCGTGACTGGCCCGAATGGCAACACCTCGAGATGACAACCAATACCTGTCCAGAACTGATCCGTAATCCTGCCAATTTGCGTACATGTCCCCAGACACATACATGGTGGTGGTTTCGTTCCATTTTTCGATCGGCCACAGCTGGTAGAACATCTCGGCGCTCCCGTACCAGTGAGCCCCATTCAGAGAATAGCAGTCCCGCAGTGGTACTCCAGCAACCATCGACTCCCATACAATGTGCGCACAAGTGAACGGGGAGTCCTCCCTTTCTTCGGAGGCAACTAATTCGATGTTGACCTCTGCTGTGTCTTTCCAGACATAACAGAGCCTATTCCCTTCGGCGAAGCATTCAAGACCGTTCACGTTGGTAGGAGAGCTCGCCGCAAGAGTGCCACTCAACACAGTGTTTCCTTTTAGATTTTTGATGGCAACTTTCCCGGTCGCTGCCTCCACGTCGACTACAGTCCGTATGGCAGGCGGGGAGATGGGAGAAGTTGTTGCGGGTGGGTCTTCTCGGCCAACGGTGAATACAACAGCACAAATGACGCCAGCTGCCACAGCGCACAGCAACACCACCGTTACGACGGCGATTATAATCCTCCGTTTGCTTAACATACTGAAGGTCGTCTAGATGACCACGGAGGACGAAATGGGACGACAAAGAAGACGAATAGATATATTCTAGCTTAAAAAAACGCCTGTCACCGGCTGCAGAACCTGCATTAGTGACAGCAACTTATGTCTAACGTGCAAAGGTGCAGTGCAGGTACGCTGGCTTGTCTCGTGTCTGATATGGAATCAAAGTCGAGAAATCCAGGTTAAGTTTTTGACAGCCGCAGTGAAGATACAAATACTATTTATTTACAATGCATCACGGTGCCTCGACAATGGGCACAGCCCACACTTTCATGATGCCTATTGTAAAAGGATCCACACGTACCGCCATTCACCCTTATCACAAGATGGACGTGCACAATGACCATTAAAGTGATGCGTGATTTGTTGGTTGACTTGCTTTATGGTTCGACCAATACGCAGTGCGGTTACTGTGAAAGCTCAATTTCTTTTTTGAATCAGAAATCCGGGTTAGGTAACTGTTATTTGCTTTGAAGATGGACGCGTTAAGAATGAATCCAAGGTCTCTGGCAATTGTTCTCCTCGCGTGGTTATCAGTATGACATACATCTGCATGTGCCGCTTGTTGACGAGTATATCAGCAGCGTACATACCCAGGTTGGGGGAGGGGGGCAAAATGAGGTTTTTCCCCCTAAATAACTAAATAAATTTTAATCCTTAAAAAGCCCTCTCTCCCACCCCTGAAGGTGGTACCCGTGGGATCGTTTTGAAAGTATAAGTGAGTTCAGTTGTTTAAAAAAATGGCAACATGTCAAGGGGTATATCTAACCCCCCCCCGCTACATCCACCATATTTTTCAGTGAACCGACGTTCATTTTTGTACCGAAGGTGGTACAAAAAAACAAACAAACAAGAAATCAGTAAAAACATGGCCAACTGGTTTTGGTCAAAACCACGACTTTTCGCCATCGCCTTTGCCATCGTTTCTGCCTGCGAGCAGTATCCCCGAGACAATGTCCTAGCCTTGGACAGACAAAAGGCTGGAAGATCACTGGGACATTAAAACCACAATATATTAAGAAACATTTGCGTCTCTTCGTTTCATTTGTTAAACTTAAAATGAACTTAAATTATTGATCGGTGGTCTTGAGAGTTAATTGTACTCATTTGTTTCAAAGTTTGCCATCTCCAGGGCGGGGGGGGTGTTGATATGGACGACCAATTGAACCCTGTCCTGATATCCCACACTGACACAAGGTCCGGCCGCCCGTATTGAAAGATGCTAACTCTGTCACTAAGTAACAGTGGTGGATCCAGTACTTATGGGGGGTATTTACAAAAGGGCGGAGGGCACTGGAGTTTAACCCCATCTTTAAAGCAGGGCACGTTTTCAAGATAAGTTTGTGCCATTAAAGTTATTAAATAACCAGTCTGGAGGTTACGAAATAGCGGGATAAATATTATTAACCAAAATGGGGGCACGGGTGCACGGGTCACATTGATAAGGCTGATTCCATCACAAAGACCCAAATCTGGATGCTTACGGTATATAAGGGGTCATGTTCGCTGAATCTAATGAAAGGATCACAAAAACTAGTTACATGTTTGAGGAAACACTGAGCAAAGTTTTTTTACATGAAGTGTAAGGTACATTTCGACTGTTCAGAAACCAGAGTAAATGAAAACACGACTATAAGCATACAAATGCCTCGTCAGCATTTAGTCTGTCACTGCAACTATAACGACGAGGGTCCATTTATTAATCACATTTCACTTCATTGTATAGCTCTACGACACTTGGCATCCAAAAATACTAATTTTGACGGTGTCGTGACCATGCTTTTCCATTTCAAAATGGCAAAAAACCTGTCACGTTCATTCATTGATCAAAGAATCAAGTACATGTGTATGGCCCTTGGAACTTCATCTTTACCTGGCAGTGGGTATCCGGGTTTTGAGGCCGGAGAGGATAATTTTTTTTCTAAAATGACTCTCCAATTTTTCCGTTAAAGAACTCGTCTCTTTCACCCCAAAAGAAGGTGCCGGGTTAAAGTGTTGCCACTTTCGGTGGGCGGGTGTCTGTTTTCCCCGCCTCTGCTGGATACCGCACGTCCGAATGACTTCGGATTGCGATTCATTTTTGACATGCGCTGTTTAACTCTATTACATTTAGACTACCACGTGATCCCATGCATACATCTAGTTATCAACATACACGCATTTGGAATGTTAAAAAACACACTTGCAACACAGGTATATTTTGCTATATTGTGAGAGCTTTTTTAAAATTTAACCGCAAGTGAATGTTGCTTCCTGCCACAGTGCAACATAAAGTTGAGGACTTCGCAAAAGAGAGTGAATCCTGTGTATTTGTACTTAGATTTCGCCAAACCCCAAAATATTGTACACAAAATGACGCACGAGGCTCTCTGAAGGTAGTCTGTCTGTATGGCCCACGACTTCAAGTCATATTACAGGTACAAGCAAGCAACCTGGCACAAATCCATCTCTGATAGTGGCATCTGATGAAGAGTGACCTCTACGCCTGATAACCTGGCCACACTGTGGTGCTGCTAATGATATAAATGTAATGTCATGTGACCTGCTCAAAGCCAACACATTGGAAACATGAAATTTCGGTATTTTCTAATTCTGCAGGAAGCTTTCCATCAGTACATAGCACGCTGGATAGAAGTAAACCCCTTCAGCAACAAAGCTAGAGAGAGTGAGACTTTACTTCATTGTCTGACATTTTTTCAACATTTCTGACCAGACACAAAAAAGACCAGTTCAAATTTACTTTCTTAAATTTCAGGTTGCACTAAAACGTTTTTGAATTAGATGAAACAAGTTTCACAAGTTCCAAAGATTACACCCCCCACACACAAATAGACCATCCCTTTGATGTTTATTACTCCATTGTAACTGGGTAACAGCAGAGTGCAACTTTATTCTTATTTTGTTGTAACAGGTCATATATGAGAAGGGGGAAACAAGGGAAAACGGGGAAACTGATCCGAAGGAAGCTGTACGCCTGGGATGACAATTTGAAAAGACAAGCACTTTCTGTATTTTTTTTCTTTATTGTTTCTGTATTTATTTCAAGCATACCATTCTTGTGTTCAAGTTTCTTTGGGACGAAACCTGAAACGGCTTCTCACTATACCAGCAGTGGGTCAGTAACAATTTAGAACAGTGGGAAAACAATTCAATTAATTATTCTATGCTGACTTTAAAGTTTCCTTTTACAATTAAGCGGTGGATTGAAATTTCAAATACAGACGTGGAAAATTTAGAAAACAAATGTAAGATACCCTAAATGCTGATAGTTTTTAAAATTGTGACACGATTTCTTGCATAAAAACAAATATTATCATTTCTGTACATTCTTCTTCTGGACAGTTTCTAGATACATGTAGAACACTTGAAAGTGCTTTGTACAAAAGATTAATTAGCACACACACTGGTGTTACATGTATGCTACAGGTGTTAAGTCAAAGCAATTTATCCACAATATTCACAACAAAGTATGCACCTGTTACTAGATTAACACATTTATCCTTTTTAGCACATCCATCATAATGCAAAGGACCTGCATGTACAACATAATGACATCACACTTTGTCCAGTGCACTTTCCTATGGGGGCTCGATGGATCACATCACACCTCACTGCCATAGGGAAGCGAGCATGCAAATGAGGCATGACGTCATTACGTTATTCGTCTATAGGTCGCAAGCTCAACCAGGTACCGTACTCGTAGTCTGTGATTTCATCACCAAGGTAACAGAGAAATCTTGCATTTAATTCCAAAGCTCAACCCTAGAGCCAACACTGTTCATCACTTGCAACCATTTTGAAACAGAACTGTGAGAACTTCTATGTACATTGTAAACAGCTGTTTACATACATGTATATGAACATGGCATATGTAAACAAGGTAAACAAACATCTTGGTTCAAGAGGGCTACGAGTACAATAACATCCAATACGCTTATTCTGAACTAATGAATGGAATAGAATATTCATAAAATTGATTTTTTAAAAAATATACATACATATATTGTATCAATAGAAATTTGGTTTGCACATCAACAGTTCACTGGTTTGAAACAACAACTTCAAGATATTGTTGACAAACGAACACAGTAATTCACCTATCATAGTACATGTACACATGTCACAGCAGCGTTATGGTTGACAACAGTATTGGAAGCGCTACCCTTTCTTACTGTACAACTTCACAACGTACGACATGAAGTATTTAAAGCAAAGTATTCAATGTACGTTGAATACTGTAGAAAGAAATTTCTACACTTGCAAATATGTAGCTGTCATTCGTTACCCCACACATGACTAGCCTTAATCTCAGGAGACACCATTTCTGGAGTGGCACCAAGATCGCGCATGTATGCCATGGTCCTCAAACCTGTGGCGTTGGCACAATTGGCAAGTTACAATACCCACCTGGTCAAGAGGTACGTGTACTTGCTTTCAAGGCGTGGGACCATCAAAGTAATGGTGTTTCATGCTAGTCATTGCATCAATGTATATATGGCTTCCCAGACAGAACAAAAGACTGGGCACACAAGTCTCAAATACTTGAACAGGTGTCTGGTAGCATGTTTCACTGTACATCTTGTGCACACCAAATATTTCACCAACTTTTGGCAACTCTTTAATATTTGGTTCGAAACAGAACCTTAATTCCCTAGGGTGTATGTAAAATCATACTGAAATCGGAGGATTTGGGACTGTTAGGGTTAACATGTACCGGTATTCAAGGAATAGGGCCACTAAAGTAATGGCTTCTACATGTATAATGTGAGTAACTGAATCGGTCTGTATTTGACATGGACTCCAGCAAGAACCTAAGACTCAGTACACAGGTCTCAATAGGGTACTTGTGGAAGCGTCCAGTGCCATGTTTTGAAATACTATTGTTGCATGTGCAAACAGCATGAATTTATTTCAACTTAATATAGAATGGCAGCCACAGATTCTACCAGAATCTGAACATGGTTTCTCACAAAATTTTGGTATCTAGCTCTGAAATCCCTCAGTGGCCACTACAGAATGCCACAGTAACTCCTGACATAGAATTTCACATTGCTTCAATAAGTTCAGTAACATACACATGTGGCCTTTCATGTTGGTTAAGGAGAGTGGCATGTTAAGCTTATCCTAGCCTGAATCACCTTTCTGGTGATTTTTACTGAATTGGCCTGCACATCCACCTCCCCCAACCACGAACAAAAGTTAACAAAACCAAGGACAAAAAGCAAAAAAGTAGACTGAGTAAAAGATAACAGACATTCCAACTACTATTTAAACACCAGTACATGTACTCCATCGTGTGTTGTAGCTGGGTCCATCACAAGCCTGTTTAAAAGTCCAGTCACAAATCCTTTCACAAGACAAGTTACCAGTATACGAATAAGGTGTACAATGACAATTGTCACAGTTCAACTGAAGACATGTAGATGTAGCTTGTGACTTAGCTTCATACTGGATGACTTGTTATGGACTTGCAGGGTTTTGTGATGGTCTTGGCTGTGCTGGTATGTACATGTACGTCTACTGGCAGTGCACATTTTCCATATTAAGTATCCCATCATGGGCATATTCAATTAGCTTACACAGGGCAATCCTGACCTGGGATGGTCATGTGTACTGTCTCAAACAAGCAAGACAATGAGGACAAAATTCAAGCAAATTCAACTCTTGGACGCTAATCAAACGCACCCTAAGATTAAATTGGCCATGTTCTTTATACAAATCCATGCACCATTTCTATATATTGAGATGGGTTTCTAAATGGACTCGGCAAGTCACTGTCAAATCATTCATTTCAAAATTCATTTGAAATATGAGAATTCAGTGGTTGATGAGCCACTAACTAATGCAATGACTTAAATCATGACTCAAGCATTAGTGAGCCATCTTTTCTCAAATATCCATTAATATTAGCCCACAAGGCAATATTCTCAAAAATCTCTTCATTTTTTTACACAAATCTAACCATTAACTAAACAGAACTTATACATTGTAAGTCAGTGACTTGCCTTGCAGAAAACAATGGACTCAGGGCTTGATCATATTCTGCTTCAGGCCCTGGTAAAATAGGGCACCTGATCTAGTAAGGCATCAACCTCTACCCATGCACCACCGTCAAGCGTTGTCCCATGAAGCTGATCTGCCCACTTGCCTTCTGGCAAATAGACCTGCCGCTTCAGGAGACCAGGGTCTAACACAGGTGCTACTAGCATGTCGTTACCTATCAAGAACTCTGAGTCTATGCTTTGGGCAACAGGGTCCGTGGATGCTATCCACCACAGCGGCCGAATAACTGCAGCTGTTGTGTTGCCAGCTTCCATGGCAACCTGAAGCACCAAAGGAGCGATGGTCTCCTGGTGGAACTTAATGAACTTGTCTGTGGTGCTGACAGTCTCCTGGTCATACTCCCAGATGGGGATATTAATTTTCATGGCAGGGAGGAACGAAATAATGCCAAGCCATCGGAGTAGGAACTCTTTACTAGGGAGACACTCTCTGGAACACGATGGGTCATAATGCAGCCCCCTTACCTCAAGATCCGGCATAATGAATGGATACCCGAGAATGCTCAGTGTTAATGCTGTTGGAATGACAGATTTCAACCCGTTTTCATAACCCCATACTGACGTCTTTGGAATGGTTTGCATTATGACCGGAATGTCTTGGGACTGGAAAGCAGAACGCACGATGACAGGGCTGTTAGTCTCATTTGCAAGTTCAACGTATCGCTCTGTGAAAGTACACGGGTTCCGAAGATCTTCCACCGTTTGGAATTCAACTGGAAGGTAGCTCACTTGACCGTAGTCAAATGTAAAGAAACCAACCCCAGACATGCTCTGAAGACTCTTCAGTCGACTCCGGAACCAAGCGGTGGCATTAGTGCTGGTGACATCTAGAAGTCCCGCCACGCCCTCTTTCCATTTAGTGAGTCCAGGGACTTGTGATCTGGGGTCCTCAACTAAATATTGATGCTGGAGACCTTCTAGAAAGGCCTCGGAGTTGGTGCTCATGAACAGTGTAACTCTAGCACCTACGTCCAAGCCAAACTCCTGGATCTGTGCCAGAGTAGTTGCTATACTAGGGAATCTCATTGCATCGAATGCTAGATCACCTTCGCTGGTCATATAATCACAAGGGATCTCTAAAGACTTTGCCCCCAAACTGCTGTTGTAAATAGCAGTAGCAAACTCTAGAAGCATTGTCTCGTTAAAAGCATTCTCCCTGTAGCATGCAGGCACAGACCACATGGGGCTCTTTGACAAAGCCTGGTGGGGCAAAGCGTGAGGCTTCTTACTGAACTTGTTGGTCATCTTTTGGTGGACTGATGGCATGTCAACAGCAGCACACAAGGTGTACTGAAGTTTGGGAAGCTCCTCGTTGGGGTTAGGAAAGGGTGAGTCGTGATATGTGCTTTCAAAACACAATTTCTGACCATCTTCATTGATGCTGACAAACAGTGGTGACTCATCATTAACCATTATCCCAACCCCATGTGAGGCAATCCAGAAACGCTCCACAACTGGTCCAAAACTGCTGGCTTTGTGGCCTGACACAAATGGCGCACGTGATAGGTTCATCTTCTCCAATGGCCACTGCTGATTGGCTGACACACTCCCTCCATACCAGTGGATATTTTCAAAGCTGTAGCAGTCTCGATGGACCAGGTCGTGAGAAAATGCCTCCCAGGTCAAGTTGTAGCAGTCCACCCCCGACAGTTGCTCCCAGTGAATCAACAGTTTTGCAATGTCTGTGTATTCCAAACATAAGTTCCTTGAGTCAAAAGGGTCACAAGATGATGGCAACATGTCTGGCAGATTCCTTCCAATGAGGCCCCTGGTGATGTTGGCCCCATTAAAGTGCACGTCAAACTCCCGGGAGACTGCATAGAAGACGGCATCTCCGACTTTGTAATGCAACGGCTCTTCCACGTAGAAAACCAGGATGCAAGTGGTGGATGCAATGATGAGGCAGAAAAGCAAGACAACAGTGATCTTGAGTTTGATCTCACGAGGCCTCTTCAAGATTCGTATGGGCTTGGCAATGTCCACTTTGTCTGGATCCACAGTGCTGCTCGTTCGCTTCTTGATGTCACTGTGGTCAATCTGAGGCACTTCCAGAGAGATGGACCCATTCCCCTCTGTGTCGACGACGACTTGGGAAGTGGAAGGCGTGGATGCTGACGCATTCTCTGTCACCAACAGGGAAGTGCGAACATTAATGTTAGGTTCAAAGTTCTCCTGGACTCGCAACATAATGGCGGATGGTGGAGGTGAGTGTCATTAAAGCAAAGTTAAATTGAGGCTGACACCTCTGTTTTCAAGTATCCACGGCAAAAACTAACTGTTAGCAATGTGGTCAGCTACTACATGTAGTTACTTTGTTGGCATGGGACGCAGAAAGCATGGGTAAGTGTTTTGCATCCAAATATATTGATATCTGCAAGAAATAAAGAAGTCAGGAAGCAACTGTGAGTGAAAATGGCTGATAATGAACGACATGTTAGTGTATACATGTAGAGGAAAGGGGGAATCATGATTGTGCAAAAGCAAAGGTGTATTTGGGTGAAGACGTGCTAGTTTTGATCAGATCAGAAGTATAAACTGAACTCCAAAGAACTGGCATGTGGTACCGTATTTGTAGTCCAATTCCACTTTCCTAAATTTAGCCATCTTCCTTTGCATTTTCTCTCTGAGCTAAAGCATAGCAAACAATGCGACTGCTGCACAGTGGAGCCTCACCAGAGACTTCCACAAGAGCCAATCAACTGGAATTTGTCCACATTTTTCCCAAATTCTGTGGTGTGAAGGAGGTATTTAGCTTGCATGTACATGTATGTAAGTGGTTGGCAGCTGTGCAAGTTGTGCAAGTGTAATAGTTAAGTAGCACTGTAATGACAAGCCTTGGTAATGAATTCCAGTACCAGTATCATTTTCATAACAATTGCTTCACAAGTGCAACATAGCCCATGCAACAGTACTAATAAACAGTGTACAGGTGTATTACAGCATCTAGAGTTAATTCTATGGTTCTCTTTGTTTTTTACTTTGAGGGAAGGTTGGTCGGTTGGTTGGACAGGGAAAACAGAAGGGAAACATCACTCAATTTTTGCTGGAAATTCTTAAGATTATCGTTCTTTTCTTGATGGCCAGTTCCAGAGAGGATCAGTGACATAAAAAAAAAGTTTTTTCTTCAGTGGGAGCCAAAAATAAGGGTCAATCTAAAATGAAACCATAGAATGAACTACAGAGGCCCTTATCCAAAACAAAGCATGTTGGGTACCAACTTATAGATTTTTCTCAAGTCAACCGGTAGTACATGTACAGTATGTGTACACGTTCTCTTTACTTGAACTTCTAGGCACATGAAGCACAGTCAAAGATAACAATGGCTGTGCTTTACCTTGCTACAATGTACATCCAAACAATCTTTAAACTTTCTGATGGACTTTGAAAAATCAAGGGCACAAACGGGTGTAAAGTGTTCATAAAGCCAAAGAAAACTTCTGCTTCCTTTACATGGCATTTGAAAACAGGGTAGCAAGGTCAGAAAACTAAGAATTCAAGACAGAGGTATAACAGAACAATTACTGACTGCTATGATGTGGGACATGACGTTTTGATACTCTCCATGATGCACAGTTCCCTTCAGCTTCACCTTTGGTGCTATCAAGTCCCTCGGGTGCTACATCCTGTCTCACATCACAGCAGTCAATAATTGTCAACTGACGTTCAGTCACAATGCCAGACATAAGAGTCAGTCAAGAGTCAGGAGGTGGCCTTTGTCACATTTGAGTTGAATAGCTTGAGACTTGCTTTGCGAGTTTATGATTTGAGATGGACAAGCACAGATTTGCTGGGAACTGTGCACAATGGATCTCAAACATTGGGCATATTACTCTTGAATAAAACAGATTCTGGTTCACAGTTCACTCAAAGTTTAAGTAGCAAGTGTCATAAAGAAACTGAAACTGCTGCGCTTCAAGAAATTTACCCCAGCACTTTGCTTTTGCTTTCAACATTGCTCCAAAATTAACCAACCCTCAATTTTTAAGCACCTACCGGTATCTGTCGATGGAACCATGTACATGTATAATGAAAATACAGCATGCAACGTATGTCACTACAGAACATGAATGCACTACAGTTTCAAACAAAGGGTGCTATTAATCAACATGCTGTAGTGGCATCAGTTGGGACAGCAATCGCTGCAGCGGCAGCAGTGGGCATCAGCAGCAGCGGGGCTGGTAGAAGCCACTCCAGGTACGAAACAAGATGGCATATGTTTTACTTAGGAACAACATTCCTCCGGTTGTAAAGCACAATGTACATAAAACATGTACACATGTAGGGTAACAATCAATTACTGCTGAAGTGTAGTCTTCACGTGTGCCCCTTGTACCAATCTGACATTTTCCCCATTAGCCCGTCATTCCTTGGCTTGTGATGGGGTACTTAAATGCACACAGGGAGAAACAAAGGCCACAATCGGGACTACAATACATGCAAGAGAAAGGTAAAACAACAGAGGGGGTTACTTCTGAGAGTGTAATGCAATCACTGCTACAATGACAAAGACTGTGACACACAGACTCGGGATCTAGGATTTCCAGAGATGACAGTGCAGATCTATGACGGTGAAAGCAATGGCAGAACTGAAATTGATGATGATGTTGAAAAGGGTGGTAATAAAGCATGCAGCAGTCACATCAGTAACACTAAAACTATATCGGTTGACCTTCTTACCAGTGCTGTTTTCATGAGCTCCCCGGTATTTATCCAGTTCAATGAGTTTATCGTCATCATCCATGATGAGGCCCTATGTTGGATACATGTACTTCACATGTACAGCTACATGTAACAAGCAAAAAGGCAGTATCTCAGAATATGAGTCATTGATGAGTAACAGGAGCCGCCCTCGTTACACTTGAGAATCACAGCATACATATGACCAACCTTTGTAGTTGAATAACAGACTGGTTGGCTTCCCAGTTCTTATACATATCATGTGATATGACAGGTCTTTATTGCATTCTAAGAATGACTCAGTCCCAATATGTTAATTTAGTCATTTCACAACCAATCCACATCACAGCACGAACATGATCTCTTCATGACCAAATGTCTCCATGCTGTTACAGCTTACTCTGCTCCTGTCTACATGGATCACATTTTGGTAACATTTTCCAATCAAGCCTCAGGCCTCATGGTAAAGATTTTTAATTAAAAAAACAATTCTAAGATATCGTTAATTATTTCATTTATGCGATATGACCATGATGATGCTAATTGTTACATCCCAACTTTTCTCACGACCCCAACGTCTAAGGAACTTAATTTAGTCACCCCATGGAAGAAGGAAAATATGGTCATCCCAACCATGGGATAAACAACACATGCCCCAACCATGGATAAATTGGGAAGAGTTCCATACAGTATATGGACGCCAGTAATTATTCCCTGCAGTAACTTACTAGCCGTCCGGAAGCAAAACATGTCCAGAAAAGTTCAATTTAGGAAGGAAAAAACTAAGTGGTTACTTAGAAAACACTTAAAATTTTCTGACCAGTCTCATTGGCATGATCGGGTTTGTGCATACATGTACACAAAGTGTCAAGCGGCAACCATATAAACTCTTTCCGTGAAATTATTCTTTCGTGCCCTAACCATGGAGCCCCATGGCATGACAACCACAACAAAAACATGTTAACATTTCTTGATGTAAAAATCATTTAAACCAGGTAACAATTCTCCTAGAGGGAAGAGTTCCATATACAGACGCCAGTAACTTTCTCTACATTGTGCCCCATGAGCTATCAAAAAGCAAATATATGTAGAGGAAAGTTCAATGTAGGAGGGAAAAGTTGTTTACTTACGCCTGGACCGGTCTCATACTATTACTAGGCCTACTACCTGCTTTGTGCACAGACAGGACAGGGTGTCAAGTGGCATCTGTGCAAGCACAACAGGAACTTTTTCCCTCCTGGATTTAACCCAAGCATGCCAAGGGAAGAGTTCTACGGATGCTAGTAATTATTCCTGACAGTGACTTATAATTATCAGCCGTCACGTCAGAAAGCAAAGCATGTCCCGCAAAAATCAAGTCGTTATGCCTACTTAGAAAACACCTGTCCCACAGGGTTTGTGTACAGGGTGTGAAGTGGCGTCCGTACATGAACTCTTTCCCAACTGAATCGGGCATAGGCCTATGCCCAATTTTGGCAATGAACTGGACAAAGATGGAGCGGTGGACAAAAAGGTGGGATATAACAAAGACCCTGCTTCCTGTTTCTACCTCTGTGGATCAATCATCAGTACCTAATCACCTGATCCATGTGATCAGCCATGTCAGCTCAGCTGATCACTCACGGTCCAAGACTTCCGGTTTGATAGGCCTATCGATGAGTCCACAATTTTGTTCAAATCTGTTTGTGTTTCATCTTTTCAGCCTTTTCTCAGACATTTCAGACATTGTAATATAAGTGAAGTATCGGGGTGATGAGGTTAGCTTCCAAGACTTACCAATAGTACGGCCTACAACGACCCGTAATCAGGGCCCTACGTACATGTACGTATACTCCGCCATAGACGTGACCTATTAATGTACATTTATACGTATGCGTGTACCCGCGGCGGATTACGAACACTGTAGTGTAATTTATTGCTGGCGCAGCCAGTTTCGTTTTTCCCGTATACACATGTACAACTAAGGCTACGTCTATGTCAGCATGAATTTCTATATCCAGCAAGAAATGAGACCGAGGGGTACCCCCAACATGTCCAATCGCTATACACACTCTAGACTATTGTTATCTAATACCCCCCCCTTGTTCTCTCCTCACGTTGCTTCATTATGTGAATTTCCCATCCCCACCTAGTACCTCGGACGCGACGTAGCCACAGTAGACGCAGCCTTCAAGAGGAAGAGTACCAGCGAAAACACCTTGAATTAACACAATGATATAAAATTTTGAAAATACATGTACATGTACCACACTGTGAACATTAAATTTTTTTGTATGACACAAAAATCTGACTTTTTTCAGAAGGTTTTAGACCATGCTTACATTGCATTGTAAAAATGATTTGCAACTTTGCTCAGGCACAAATGAATGGAATCAACTTGTTTCTGTGTCAACTACGGGCGGAGATTTCCATCACATGTGAGGGGGGGGGGATTTTTTGAAGAGTCATCCATATGCCGAGCGTGAAACGGCACAGGGTACAAGGTCCCACTTCATTCAGGGGTGGCTGCGGGTGCACACAACGCCAGTGACTTGAAAAGTAGGAGGATGATTATATGTGTATATATATATATATATTGTAAATTCTTTTCCTAGATTTCATTGTGAGCATCTGTTGGAGTTTCAGCACACTCTCTCGCTGTGGTTTTTACGGGTGTGCACATCCTGCAGCCGTCTGACAAAAATTCCGAAACTTCTATTTGTCAGCTTCTTTCTGTCTTTGCAAGAAAAGCGGGCTGACGTTTTAGCTGAATTTGCAGTGTACGTTTTTCTATCACCGAAATGGCAGATAGAAATGAAACGTGTAGGCTTATTATACTCTTCTGCTTTTCACTGAAAAAACGATCATTACTATATACTCAGGCAACCGAAAAGTGGTCATCTAGATGTTTTCCCATTTCAGAGAAGCAGAAAGGTACAAGAAACGTTATTTTTTAAGGAAACTTTTTAAGTTATGCAAGCTTTTCGACTATCAATAGAGGATAACTTCCCGAGGGCAATGAATCTCTGCCGAAACTTGGAAATAGAAACTCGAAAACCTTCGATCTGCTTTTATGAGTTCTCGGTAAAAAAGCGCAGTTAATGTCCACTTTTCGTCCGTCCAGTGAAATTTCAGGCGGAAAAGCAGAAGCTAATACATCCAGTCAGCTTTCCTTATTGACGAAAAGAAACTGAACTAAACAAAAAGAAAAAATTGAAAAGTGGAACTGTAAAAATGTTTAATATGCCCTTTGGTTATTCTGAAAGAAAACGTGATGTCCACTTTTGGCGCCACCTGCACATCAACGCTGACACTGAGGTTATGTGTATCGACGGGGGGCCCCGGGGCCGAGGGTGTAGAGTCTCAGCCGCGGGGCTTCAGGCTC
This sequence comes from Acanthaster planci, assembly GCF_054643075.1. Taxonomy (NCBI): domain Eukaryota; kingdom Metazoa; phylum Echinodermata; class Asteroidea; order Valvatida; family Acanthasteridae; genus Acanthaster; species Acanthaster planci. The sequence continues at coordinate 7,471,208 of NC_141781.1, forward strand.
GGGCTAATAACCTTTCATTCAGTAATATTCAGTTTCTTGAAGACCAGCTCTATCAGGGGCCTGAATCAGATAAGATTATGACTATCCCGATTTTTTTGATAGTAAACGCAAATCTAACGTTTCTGCGTTTTTCTTATTCGGGGAGCTACTAGAGTTCGCCACATGTTTGCGTACTATGATGCCCCTAGTCTAGTGCTAGTAAGGCCTATTACAGCCATTTTTCAAATTATTGATATTTAAATATTACACAAATCTTCCTACGGGACCTCGTTGAAATTGCTACTATTTACACACCTTGTCCTTAGTTACACCACCTCTGGACCGAAATATTTCACTTTGCGGACTACCTGTACATGTATAGTGGAGTGCCCTAAATTGGTGCATACCAATTTTCGCGCATCCATCTTTCTCGTCGTGGAACTCTTCAACGAAATTATGCACTGACGTTAATTTGCTGTCGACGGTTTGATCGTCACTTTGACGTTTCTCTTTTTGCAGCTAAGTGCGAATTAAAAGCTTTTCCTGGGAGAATTGGGGAAAATGTCAACAGAACATAAAGCTTTACTTTACAGACTAAATACAAAAATGAATCGTTTGAAATTGTCTAGAAAATGGCTAAATGATCGCTGTTCGTTCACGATCGATGCTGGACATCCGATACAGGCACTATTAATGACGACTTCGATCAACACTCACCAAATGTTGAGGTCGTTATAAAAATACGGATCCTGAAAAAGTACTGCTCACCTTATTTTGAGGTTCCCGTTGGCGACGATGGCCGCGGATTCGGTGGCACTGTGTTTTGTGACTTGTTTCAGAAATACACGTAGAAAGAGAAGTTTTGTCATAATATCCGGACAAATAACTTATATTAAAGCTAATTATGAAAATTTAATTTATTCAAATTCAACTTCAAATTAAAATGAAAAAAAATCTAGGAGAATGAAAAAGAGGAAGTTATGGGAAGTCAAGCTATTGCGAATAAAAGTGTTTTTCCCCTTCAAACTGCATCACTAAACCAAAATAATTTATGCAAAATTCAACACACGTTAACTGGCAGATTTTTCAGAAGAAGGCATTATTTTATACCAATACCCCCCATAAAATGACGTTTGCAACGTACGTTCGCGAATTATGGTGACGTAGTTTTCTGAAGCCGATCCCACTGTTTGCAGATGACACTTTGTCCTGTCGCTTCGGTGACATCCGATGATCTTTATAATACACGTATTGTTCTTTATATTATTCATTGTAGGATTTTAGTCAAACTTTGATCTACTGAAAATAAATCTGTAAAAAATTGGTATATTTAAGAACAAATCTGGTCAAAGTATTAAGTGTGCGACTTGAAGTATGGTGACTTACGGACTTACTGTTGTGCCTTGTCGAGTCGTCCGCAGAATCGAAATCACATTCCCGGAATCATTCGGCTATTTCCGTATGCAAATGACACGTGGTCGTCGTGCGTGCGCGTGTACTGTCGCCATTTTCTTTCGCGTCAAGTGTGTAATTCAACATGGCTTCCCAAAACTACTTCGGTTTTACTCATGGCGGCACACAGTACACGTAAGTTTAATGCAATCATGAAGGCAATTTACAAAGACATTGATACCTGAGGACCAGTTTCATTTTAGTAACAGTTATTTTGCCTTTTTAACAATGCTCGATTTTGCTGTTTTAGCTCCAGTTTTCCATGTTTCTGTGATTCACGGAAACAGTCAGCGGTGGTGCGTGTCGTAAATTCAACGCCTGATATAGGCCTAGTCGCAAGTCCGACGCCTCAAAAGTCCAAAGTTTCGGACTTACGAGGGTCTGACTAATTAGGCGTCGAATTTATGGGCATTTTTGTTTTCGGCCTCATATTGCCGACGCCCCATATATATCCGACGTCTGATCCATGGTCGGACCGGGTGTCGGTCACTTCGTCCCATTTCCAGTTCGCCTCATTTCCACTTAGCCCATTGCCATTTCACCCCACCGATTATCGTTCATTCTGTTCTTTAGTAACCTGGTAACAGAGGCCGAGGCCTTAATGCAACAACGTTGATGTTTTAGTGACCAAATAACGGTTGGAGAATCCGACTTGCAAAGGCCAAAACTATGCTTCCGATTTCCATTGTCTATTACCGCTGGCACTGTATAGGGTACCCTCGAGCTGTGCTTGACAAAAAATCCCTGTGCATATCGCGGCTTTGCTTTTCGCCCATTGCCTTTATACACTGTGCTGCACTAAAAGATGGATACATGACATTTTGTGCGTGCAGCTGAGTTTGTGATCTGGACGCACTGTAACTTGATATAAACACTGCAATCGGACATGATCGATCGTTGATGCTACCTCATTGTTCACAAACACGTCACTTGAACTGATGTACCCCTCTATGGTTAGACTTAAACTCATTGTGTTTTCATTTTTTACACTTTGCACGTGTCATGCAACGTTCCTGGTTGTTTCGGTGCATGTGCATGTATTTGTTTTTTGAAAGTACCCATATCAAACACTTGTGTATAATAGCTCCACGGTTCAGCAGATGGTATTTTCAGTTTGCTGTTGAGTACACTCATTTATGTTGGTTGCTGTCACATTTGAATTCTAAAAAATAACTGTGTGAAGGAAATTAGAACTATTTATGTGTGTAGCATACCATATTCAATTTAAATGGACTGGTTGTTGATTGGGAACATTAGGCACAGGTTGCCATTGCCTAAATTCTTGTGTATTTCTCTCTAGCCAACCCCAACAGAGCGGCTATGCTCAGCATACAGCCCAACCTCAAACGGGCCACGTCTACCAGGCGGCAACTCCTGTAGCAGCCCACCAGACTACCTATGCCTCCACGGCTACCCCTAGGCAAACTCAGGCAGCCTCTGGCTATGAGACGGGGTACGCGACTGTGGCAGCCACACATCCAACAGGACAGTACGGCTATGGGTAAGCGGGGGCTTGTGGCTCATCTCTTTAAAACCTACTCTTTTATTCCATGCTGTGCTTGATGTAGTTCTTGAGCAAGATACCAGTACGACTAGGATGGGATTTCTCAGAATTGTTCTCAATTTCAGTCATCTTAACCCCCCAAATTCTAGATTATTGAAAATCAGTAACTCAGATTTTAATAGATTTTTGTGCTTTGGACCGAAAATCCCAAAAAGCTGGATTCTCTTAATCATAACTGTTGGAGAGACAGAACGCATGCCTTTCTAGCTATTAACCCTAACCCCCTAGGCTCCTGCACTAGAAAGCATACTGAACCTCACTAAATCCAACAGGTTCATGTACTTGTCTATGTACTTGTACATGCAGGTTAGTGTACCAAACCTGATAAACTCCAACAGAATGAGCCCGTTGGAGTTTGAGTGATATGGTATGGATGGGTCTATGCAGTAAAGGATGACTTGCATTGAACAGTACCAAACCTGACAAAATCAAGCATAGTCCAACAATTGGTATAGCAAGTCAGACACTGCACACAGTGACCCGTGTGCGTCCCCAACTCACACAGAATCCAACACCATCTCCCTGGGCCTTTCATCCCAAGCCTCACAAAATTCAACGGCAGGTTCCTAAGGTGCGGTACGAAACCTGCCAAAACCTGCTGTTGGAGTATGGCAGGTTTTGGGCAGTTAGGGTTAAAATCCTTGAAAGACCACAGCATTTAATTGTCGTCAGGTCATTCTTCAAACCCCTCTGTTTTATTTTTCGTGGATTTCTCTTCATTCCCCAGTGTCGCTTCTGATTTAGATCCCAACACCCTTCAGGATGGAGGGCATTAGCAGAAGATTGTCGGCAGAAATTCCAAACAGAGAAGTGTGGAGTGTGCTACTTGCGTGTTTATGGAGCTTCCTATCCACACTCTATACTAATTCTTATCTGTGTCTTTCATTGTACTAGCACTCAACAGCGTCAGGATGCCCAAACGCCCTCGCCTGCAACATCCCAGACGTACCGTGAGTCGTACAACTACGTGCAGACCACCCCGGCTGCCACGTCGTACGAGAAGCAGTCGTACTACCAGCAGCCCCAGGCTCAGCAAACGGCCACTGATTCCTACTACCAACAGGCTAACAAGTATGGCAAAACGGGTAAGTTGCTCTTGCCGTGCATTTGGTGTCTGTAAGTTTGGGCTTTTGTTCACGGGGTTTGAACTGTTTTTCACCATGTTTTTTCAGACTTGGTATCAAAGGTCCAGGGTGATGGTGTTGGATTTTGTGTGAGTTGGGACGCACAGGGGTCATTGTGTGCAGTGCCTGGCTTGCTGTACCAGTCGTTGGACTGTGCTTGATTTTGTCAGGTTTGGTACTGTTCAGTGCAAGTCATCCTATACTGCATAGACCCATCCATACCATATCACTCAAACTCCAACAGGCTCATTCTGTTGGAGTTTATCAGGTTTGGTATGTAGTGACCTGCATGTACAAGTACATAGACAAATACATGCACCTGTTGGATTTTTGGAGGTTGAGTATGCTTTCTAGTGCAGAAGCTTTGGGAGTTAGGGTTAACAATTTCATATCTGTTGCCATTCCAGAAAGACAAAAGGGATGTGTGAATCTCTTAGGAGTGTGTAAAAAATGAGGTACAATACAACTTTCTACAGTGTAAAGCATTTGTTAAGAATTAACATGTAGTTTTTTAATGTCCATTCGCTAGCTGCAACTAAGCAGACAGCATACTCCAACACTGGCTCAGCATCTGCGTACACCAGCCACCATCAAGCTGCTGTCCAGAAACCAACGCAGACCAAGACAGTTGTGACCTACGCATATGCCCCACAGACCACGACCCCAACATATGCCAACACACCAGCCACGACCACCTACTCGGGTGAGTATAACGGTTCACATTCCACAGACCGAGTTTGGTCTTATCAGTCGTGCTAACTGGAAAGCCTGTGGTTCTGAAGATGTCCGAACTTGAAAGCAGAGTTCTGGTTAGAATGAGGCAAGATGAAGCAAGACAGGTCTTAAAGTTTGGCTGCGTCTGCTCCAAATAGCATACTCTAAGGAATAGTACCTTAGCGTTGGCATTGCAAGAAATGCCAATTTTGGGTATTGTCTCCTCCAAAAGTCCACTGACAGCTTCGAGAAGGGACATATCAATCAGAATTCCAAGAAACTTTATTTTATCAAAATGTTGGCCATTACTCATCCAAAGAAGTTTTGTTTCAGTTTTGTGACGTAGAAAGAAACTTACTGTGCCTATAGATTACAAAGCAGTGTCTTTTATGACACAACAGGTAAAGAACAAGATGCACTATCACAGGTGCTTTCCTGAATTTTCTCCAGATCAGTATATGCAAACTTACAATTTTTGTGACAATTTAACAGAGAGTTAACAAGATCTAGTAATCTATGTTCACAGTGGCAGGTGACAGGTTAAACTATCTTATTTCCTGCTTACTCATGAAAAGGGGTGGTGGTCAAGATTTTCTGTTGGAAATAAAGCTTTTGGGTTAAACTCCTTGTAAAATGACACCTTTTGCAGGTGGATGGACAGTCTTAATTACTCCCAAGGTTTTGTCATTTGTCTTTTGTGAACCAAGCCTACAATGTGTTTTCTTTTCTCTATTTACTTGTCACCGCCCTCAACTCACATATTCGCCACCATCTCAATTTGCTACATGCAGCCAAGGAGTCAGGTAAAACCAAAACTGCCAGTAGGCGGCACTGTTAATTGGTTTGTTATGCCTTGCATGTAATTGTTACTGTAGAGTGGCTTACAAGTCGCTTTGGCAGTCCTCGCGAAAAGCAATCTGCGCAAATGTTTTTTTTAACAAAGCTTTACACTTCATGTGATATTCCATGTTTTCCTGCCAGTTGGCTTCCTCCTCATGCACCCACAATACTTCTAAGCTCTAAGGGAACAGGATGATTTTCAGCAAGGCATTCATAAGCCTGTGTTCCTTTTTTATTAATTTCATTCTTTGTTGAGATGAGTTCCGAAGTTTTTACCATTTATGTGTATGTAGCTGCATGTGCCTATACGTGAATGAACTGACTCAAAGTTAGGGATCAACCGATGATCGGATTGGACATCGGATCAGGCCAATATTCAGCAACATTAGGAAAACATAGGATCAGCATAATTTGACCTTCCTTGCCAATGTGAGTGCCGATGTTAAATTGAAGAAAGAAGCAAACTCTGTACTCGGTTTTGGCAAACAAAAATCTCATATTTTTTATTTGAGCATGAATACAAACTTGGTTTTTCATTTGGTGTGATTAATTAACAGTTATACCATGGTTAAACCCAAGTAAATTACGTGTACTCCCAAAAATTTCACCTGTGCGATCCATGCCACAACAACTCAATGCATGGACTGCGTTTCCATTTCCATTAAAAGAGCCAGGGAAGTACAGCATGTGTGGTGCTGTGTGAGCGGTCTGAAGGTAGCCTGTGGTTTAGCCTTTACTCAAGGCACACGTGGCTACCTGAATACACAACGTGCACCTCTGCCGTGAGTATGCACGACGAAGACGCCAACGCAGTGGTGCCATGCACGCCTTGACCAAAGGCTATCGTGATTCAGCCCAAGGTGCTGTGTGTCTGTTCTGCATATACTGGTCTGCACCATGTGGGTTTGTGTGATGGGCATCGTGCGAGCGGCGGTCAATGTACACGTACACAATTTACATGATTTATTCTTTCTATAGTGACAGTGAAGGCAAAATCTAATCCTATTACCATTAATGTGTAAACTGACATTTTAAGGGAGTACACTGGTTTTGTGTTGTTAGGAGTAGGCCTGCATCGTGCTAAGGTTGCAGTTTCAGCCATTGTCGGTAGAAACATCGGATCAGATCGGACATTGGCCGATGTTCTGATTAAAACATTGGACACCATATCGGCAGTTAAAACCTACATCGGTTGATCCCTTCTCAATTGTATGAAAAGCTTTCAACAATGCTATCCCCAACTAAATCTTGTGTTACATATGAAAGTGAATTGTTATGACACTCTTCTGTCATTTTTTGTCCATACAAGTGTCACTATCATGTTAGTTATTGAAGTAAATGATCCCAGAAAAGAAAGTTTGTGTCTAGCTTCATTAACTTGACAATTTAACAAAAATTTCGTTTTTATTCAGAAAGCCCTCAAATTCAGAACAGAAGTGTTTGCCAGGCCCTCAGTCGTATCTTCTTGAACCCTATAAACCTTTCTAGATCCTTCAAAATCCACCAGAAAGTTTTTGAAGATTTTACATTCATGACCAAGGTTTCAGTCAATCTTCTGTTTCCTCGAATGAGACTTAATATCCTTTTGCAAGGTTTTGTGTACAAAGACTGCACCATTTGGATCCTCACAGTGATGGATTTGGGAGGAAGGTTCCTGGGAAAAATAAGGGGGGGGGAGGCTGAATGCATGCAAGTTATTGGTTTTTATGGAGACTTAGTGACAGGACCATCACAAGACTGACCCAAGACCTCAAGTCTGTATTCAGGTCACAAGCTCTTCAAGTCTAGTTCAACACCATCATTCCGCCATCATTGTTTACTTGGTTACTTGTGATGGGTCTTGTAACTGGTATTATTTCAGTTCTTGTGATGGTCTCAGCTACAACATTGGTGTGGGTGTTTTGTGCTGCAGTCAACTCAACTGCTGTTGACATGGCTTGTGATTTGTAAATGTCCTTCACATGGCATAACCCTAACCCTCCTCAATCCTCCAAAATCCTTGGAGCAGTTTGGAGGATTTAGGAGGATTGAGGAAGTTCCCCAGCAAAAAGGGGCCCAGGGATAAATCAGCAGTTTTTATGATACGACCCGAAAGCCAAGTCCGAGATATTCTGTGAATTTGTCTTTCTTTTCGTCAACGTTATCACCAAAAGTTGACTGATAGAGATGAGGTTTTGATAAAAGCTTCCTAATATGTGGACAGTACAAAGTGTTCTTTCACTGGTAACAGAGTAAAGCTTGGCAAACACTTCAACACAATTTTACTGTGTGCCTAGTGCCCATACAAACACGCCCTCTGGGCTGTGAATGTTGATATGTGAAGTGTTCATGTAAAAACCAGACTTCTCCAAATCTACTTGAGCATTTTCATTGTGTGAAGCATTTTCAAATATTTTTGCCTGATTGCAGTTATGTTATATATTTGCCAATTTCATAATTTTCCCCTCTTGAGGATTAGAATAAATGAATTTTTTTAAAAGCCCCGCATTGTGTTGCTGTGGTCCATTTTTAACAGGGCCAAATTAAAAAACCCCTCTTTTTGAGGGTCAATATCTGTATTCTTATTTTGACCATTATTCTTCTGTGGGGTCTGTTTCATTGCTAGGTGATTTTTACTTGTAGAATTGTTGACATTCGTGTTCCAGTTACTGCAGAATTGCTTTCCGTCTCGTCACTTTGCCATGTTTTTTTCATGTCAAAATTTGCTCTGCTGTAGTTGAGCACAGCTTGCTCTTATATGGCCCACATTTTCTTGTCTTTGATTTTTAGCATTTACTGTTCAGTTTTGATTTTTCAATCAATTTTTTGAAGGACAGGAAACTCAATTTTGCTATATACTCCAGGTTCTTTCCCCCATGCTTTGCATTATAATCATACTACACCCATGTTGTGGTCATACTTTTATTTTGGGACCGGGGTCAAACTGAGCACTTTTGTCCGCGGTGCTAATCCGCGGGCGTGCTATGCCCAAAACAGTGGTTTACTGTTTAAAAACAGTGACCGATTACCTTCAAAAAATGCAAGCCGAAAATGATGGCGATTCTCAGCAGCAGGTCTTTTGTCCCGAGTATGGTCATTTGTTACACAGACCATCTCTTTTGTCCCATTTTGGGCACCGCGGCTCTGCGTATAAACCCATAGTGCTCGAAAAGGGGTTCCCCGGCAGCAAGTGGTTAACTGACTTGTGAAATGGCAGTGTTTGCATCAGAGACATATTGCGTTGTGCTGAATTTCACATCACATCCAGTTGTATTTTGGCACTCTCTAGAAACAGATCGTATCTCTCTGTAATTGGACCGTAAACGTAAAGGCAAGTTGGTGGTACTGGTTTGTGCTCTGAAGTGCTTTTTTGTGTCCACTGACCACAGAACAGACTTGACACTTAGATTCCTGATAGTGTCTAGATCCCCACCTCTGAATATTATTCAGTACAAAATGTTGAAAGCTGAAGTGGGAAAAGGTGAATAAGTTCAAATTATGCATTGAACCCATTCATTTTCCTCAGCAACCCGTATATATTTGATTTCAAATGCATGCCTGTGTACCTACATGTAGAGCTGTTTGCTTCCACTTCCTACTTGTTTTTGTCTCCTTGCATGCATGTGTGGCAGAATAAGAATCATAAAAGATAAATGTAGCAATTTGATTGATGCTAGAGTGAGATGCCAAATTGAGTTAGTTGAAATAGAGAAATGGATTATTTGCCAGCTGATTCCTTTTTCAGCTTCTCTTGAAAGTGGATGGTTTCTGGCATATTGTGAAAGCTGCTGAAAAAAATTCTTGCAAATAGGACAATAGTATTAAAAATGCCTAATTGAATCTCCGGAGATGGCGGCGCAAATTTAAACTGATGAGGCTCTTTCCTTGTTTTAAACTACAGCCGCCGCCGCTGCAGCCAATTCGTACTCCAGCTATGACTCGCTGGTGTACTCGGCAGCGACCTCCTACTACCAGCAGCAGCAGCAGGGCAAGATGGGAGGCTCGGGCTGGGGCTTCAAGGGGGGCAACAACAAGGCCAATTACACCCAGAACAAGTTTGTGCAGAAGAAAGATCGCATGCCCCCCAAGCAGCCGCAGATCCACTACTGCGAAGTCTGCAAGATCAGCTGTGCTGGACCGCAGGTGGGTGTTCCCCCTCCCCCCCCTCCCCGAGTGTGCTTTGAAAGCATTCTCCAGAACCACTCTGATATTTTAGTTCTCAAGGGTCTAAAATTGGAATGCTCCCATTTTTGGGAAAAAACACACGTGAAAACGTCTTGCGCACCTTACACTGGGACAATTGCTTGTCCCAGATCAAGATGTAGATTCCTGGAGCATGGCGATCTTGAATAATGTAAGCAATATTGAACTGCAGTGCATGTACTCCTTGGAATTGATGGTGAAATCGTCCCATGGGTGCACAACAATGCGCAACTGGACACAAACACCCAACAGCTGTTACATTTAAATTCATTCACTGCGCATAAAGAGTGGAACACTTGACAAATTACCTTGCTATAACAGTTACCTTGTAACCTTGTACTTGAAGACAAAGAAACACAAAGACTTGGGACCTAAATTTGTTCTCGTTACCACCATGATATTGTATTGCTCTTAACAGTGTTTTCATTTTATTTTCTTCTTAAAATCCTCAGACCTACAAAGAGCATCTGGAAGGACAGAAGCACAAGAAGAAAGAGCAGAGCCAGAAGGAAGCCCCTGGCCGGCCAGGCATCGCCCTCCGCTGTGAGCTGTGTGACGTCTCCTGCACCGGCCAGGATGCCTACAAGGCTCACATCAATGGATCCAAGCACCAGAAGGTGAGATTATGAAAACCACCTCAGGTCTGTTGTCATGAGTATTGATAGAGGAGTGCTGTATTGTTCTGCATGGATGCACAAAAAGTAAAGTTGAGTTCATGTGAGTTGGAAGTCTTAAAGCATCTGCCAGTAGCAACCATTGTTAAACTCACTTTTATAATTTGTCTCTTACTATGACTTGTGCAGTAATGCTACAATTCCCCAATCTCTATTGTGTTGGAGCTTAGCTACCAATAGAGTTTAAAAGGGATAAGTGAAAACTTAAAAATACAAGTGACATTTGCTCAAGGCAAGGCAATTGCCTCTTTTTTCATGGTAGTCAGTCCAGTCAATTATCTCCAGTATGTTATGCTCCCCAGGTATTAAAGCTTCACACCAAGATGGGGAAGCCCATCCCTTCCTCAGATCCCATCAAGGTCAACACGGCTGCAACGTCTACTGCTCAGTCAGCGGGGAACAAGACAGCAGCGGCGGCCACCTCCACGGCTGGCGCAGCAGCCGCTAAAGCCAAGCCAGTGGTCAAGAAGGTGGTGACTCCCAAGATCACGTTTGTCGGTGAGTTTGGCATCTATGTCAAGATTACTTGGCCTGAAATCGTCAAAATTTGATGGGTGATGAATGCTAACGTGTACTCTCAGTGTATGTAAATTGATTTGTTTGGAATTGTGAAATCGGGTCACTGTTGCATAACATGGGACTTGATGTTCCCTAGAATTAGCATTGAGATAGGATTTCCATTGAAAGTTACTAAAATATTGATGTTTAGGAGCACAGAAAACTAGATGTTTAGAAACATTTCTTGCTTCATACAATTCCCTGTTTTTTTACATGTGCTCTTTAGAAAAGGAAAATTGGCTTCTGTCTGTCCCTCCCTACCCAATCAGAGTTGGAAAGATAATACACTTCATAGTTCTTGAAGACCTCCTTGCGCAATCTTTTGTTGAGTGTCTGGTAAATGCCAAATCCTAGAGACTGAAGAGCTGTTCTCTTACACAGGGGGCACTAAGTTGACATCCACCACCCCAGAGGCGGACAAGAAGGCTGACACGAAGTTAGATACAAGTGCTGCAGGTACCACAGCAGAGACTGCTGAGGCAACTACCGAGGGTAGGCCTGTTTCCTTGTTTTTAGTCGCCTGGAGTCACAAAGAGAATGCACATGATTTGAAGGCACCATGTACCTTGGGAAATCATTCTGTTGTGCATGCTGTCATTTTTAAGAATTGGGATGGCTCGTCCAGAGATTTACCACCTCAAAATTCAGTACTGTCTGGTCAAGGATTTATCGCTGATTCCAGAACTTAGCATGAATATGCAGACGTAACAAATGTACTGATTAAAGTTAACCCAAGTTAGAAATATGATTTGCACAGTAGTCTTGTGAAAGATAATATACTTGCTGATGAGTCACGGAATGAAATTTGACTTCCAATCCTTGTGGTCTTCTTGTCGCCGTCATTTAGAAATTCAGCCGTGTACTCTTGAACTGCTTTACCCTGAAAAAGAAATCAGTTATAAGATTCTTATCAACATTTTTGAAGATAAAGTTTCCTCCTATTAAAATCGCCACGTTCCGACCTCCCCATTCTGTCACCCCATCCCACAGTCAAGGAAGAAGTGGCAGAGATGGAGAAGGAGATACTCCCCGTGGGTGAGGATTACATCGAGGAGATCAAGAACGACGAAGGCAAGCTGCTCAGCTTCAACTGCAAGCTGTGCGAGTGTAAATTCAACGACCCCAATGCCAAGGATATGCACATGAAGGGACGTCGCCATCGTCTGCAGTATAAGGTATGCTTAGTACATTTGCCCAAGGAACGTGGAATGCATGTATTGAAGAATAGGAGCAGTGACAAGTCATCTTTGTAGTTGTCCTCATTTTTAATGGCCAAAATAGGGTCCCTCCTGCAACCATTATTTGCCACTAAAAACCCACTAATTGGATGTTGTTGCTCCAAATGCGTGACATTTCCAATATTTATGTTCATTTGTAAAACTTGCAAACTTTTATCGGCGTCAAATTATTGCCAGCATCATTTATCAGCTCCCAGTGATTGAAGTTAAATCATTTTGGATGATGTGTCCAAACAGAGAAGCTTCCCCACTGAAAATATCATTAAAAAATGAGGAAGTAACCCTCACAGCCGGGTGTGCATTGGGAATGGCACGGCCACCAGAATGTCATCTTCACTCGCCCTGCTCGTTTTTTGGACCACAGAAAAAAGTGGACCCCAGCTACACGGTGGACATGAAGCCTACCTCGCGGACCCGCAAGGCCCAGGAGGAGAAGATGAGGCGGCAGTTTGCCAAGGAGGAGTTCATGAGACACCGGGAGGAGGAAAACCGATGGAAGGATGAGATCAGGTGAGGAGTCCAAAACAGGGGAAAAAAAAGAAATTTGCCAAGTTTCTCTTCCATGAGAAGTATACCGTGAGGCATAATGATCAATTTGTCATAAAAATTCAGACGATTTGGCAAGGTGAAAATCGGAGTTGAACATCCAACGTGTTCCGATTGTTGTCTCAATATGTCCGAACAAAAGGGTTGCCTCTGCACATGACAAACTGTTTGATGTTGTTGAAGAGCAGGCTAAAGCTTGATAACATTAGAGCAAGATATGCATCCTCACTTTGCAGTGTGAAGCTACTCCCTGCCCTCTGAAACATGCGCTAAAGTTTCATCATGTGATGGATTAACAGTATTTGTTTATTGAAAAGTCTCTGTCAGAAATGATTCCTCAGATATTTGAAATGATTTGTATGGTTCCTGTTAACTCTCCTTTGATAAACCTACATTTGAATCCAGTGTTGTAGGGACCATTCGTGAGATCAGACATAAAGTAACAGGTGAACGATGACAAAGGAATGCACTTGTTGTTCATTTTAATCATTTGCGACTTGCGTTGAAACTAGAGGCCTAGTGTTCGTCTGGAGATGAGGTCTTGACTACAACACTGATTCTAGACAAAGCTGCCCCTTTAGTCAAAATCATCCAACTGTTGTGCTCTGACTTGTCAGACAGTGAGAGGGTAAAATTTTGGAATGACAAATTGTGGGAGGCATGAAAGTACTGTTACGTTCTCATCTATTACTTTCTACCCCTCCTTGCATCCCTAGACGCTACGAGGAGGACATGTACTGGCGACGCCTAGAGGAGGAGCGTTACTGGGAGGAGCGCCGCCTCTTTGATGAGGAGATGGAGTTCTTTGAGTGGCAGCGTCGCCGTGGCATCCCCCATCCCCGGCCTGTGCCTCCCAAGATGCCTGGACAGATGGACATCACCAAGCGGCCGGATTCTGAGATTGACCGGCATGTTATGGCCAAGCATGCGGCTATTTATCCATCGGAGGTTGAGGTGGGATGAATGCCGACTTGATAAGAATATAATTATTTTGCCTAACACTTACACTTGTCAGTTTTTCAGACTTTTAGTATTGGTCTTCAACCGCTTCCTGCCAGGTGGAGTTTGCACATGAGGGACAAGTTGCCGGGCAATTTTTCATGATTTTTCCGTTTTCAAAATTGTTCAAAAATTCATAACTTTATTTTCTGGACACTTACACCCTTACGAATGACTGTCTGGTGGCTACTCTAATGTGACAGGCAACTTCCATTGACACTGGGGTAGTGCAGCCAGGCCTGCCTCCCAGGATAGAGAGTCCAGAGTTGTACGGTGTTGCGTAATTTCCTTTGCTGAATGGCAGTGGTGTCTTTACAAATGTGGCCAGATTAGCATACTGCGGTAATGTGTTACTCATCGCTGGAGTGCTAGAGCACTTTTGTCCCCGCTGATAATCCACGGATGCTGAATGCTGCAAACAGCGGTGTACTGTTTCAAAACAATGACGGATTACCTCCAAAAATGCCAGCACTCATTGCAGAAAGTTTTTAGCAATTCCCAGCAGCTCGGTCTTTTGTTCCGAGCCTGATCTACAAGGCCCAGTTCCTTTTGTCGGATTTCGGGCATCCCGGTCATGTGTATAAAGCCAACAACGCTGAATGGTTAATATGCATGACCAATCATCTGGTGTGTTTTTGTAGTGTTTGTTTATCAAAATCAGTCAACAAAAGACCTGAACTAAAGAAACACCCTGCTTGATATCGCAACAAAAATTAATACAGATGTCAACTGCACCGGTCTGTTCATAAAAGCCATGTGTGTGTTGTTTGCCCATTTCTTACCTTGCTAATTCGAAACTGTTAACCCCTTCGCTACTGAGGACTGCTACTACAGCACTTTTGTGTGAGGATTAGTGCATACCACGCATACAGTCTATTCACCATGCAGCTGCTGGTTCAATGGGGCCTGCTGCTGGACAAAGCCCTCCATTCAGGGCATACCACAGCCCAGCAGTCGCGGTCAAAATAATCCGGCCATGAAGGGGTTAAAAGACAACTCAAGCGCTCTGCGTTTGTAATCAATTATGTGAATGCACGCAATGTAGTTTAAGGTGGAACAGATGCTAATGGGTGAACTTACTGTAACTTGTTCTCAGCAACAATTAAACCAAAAGGCTTTGCTTTGTCTTTATACAGCTCCAGCAAGTTCAGGCGATGGTCTCCAACTGTGAGAAGGCTCTGAAGATGGTGTCGGACTTCCTTGCCGAGGCGGACACGCCTAAGGAAAAGGAAGAGCCGAAGGCCGAAGTCAAGACTGAAAGCAAGGAGGACGCAGAGAAGATGGAGGGAGATAGGTAGGCTGCAAAGTTCTGATGGACTCGAAAATCATTAATAACCTAGTTGAATTTCATGTGCCATAGCCTGATGGTGCCTGCAGAGGTGAATTGAACAAGTGCCTTTGGTTGTTGAATTAATTCATAGTCAGAAGGCCTCAGACTACTGCTGGCTGCGCGACTCTGAAGTCTGATGAATCTATAAGCCATATTTCTCTGTGTGTGGAGACGCTGTGCACCCTATGGTGGATATTGGTCATGCAATTTTAAGCAAGCCCATGCTTTAGCTAATGCAAATAGGACTTTAACCCCTTCGCGCCGGAAGACGGTAAGAGCCGCCGTAAAAATTGAGATCCTCAGCCCACTTTTCAGCTATTATTCTCGGCCCACGCTCGAGTGAACACAGTGAAAGAAGGCAGACCCTGGCTCATGTGTATATGGTGATTGGCCTTTGTGTGTAGCCTAGAAATGAAAAGACCAAATTTGCATCATAATCACCAGCTTCACAATTGTCCCCACTTTGAAAAGAGGTAATGGGAATGTGGAAGCGTGAGTAGAGCCACATGCCACCGAACAATCAGCCTTTTCACTGTGTAATTCAAAGCGTGCAGAGCACGCAGGGCCACAAACCAAGAATTTGCGATTTGGCAGGTGGCCTTCGTGGCCTAGCGAGGCTGGAATTCTTGGAGTCGGCTTTCGGAAAAAAATTCCCGTCATCAAGGGGTTAAGATGCCCTGGGCTGTCAGATGTACGCTTCTCATATTGAAAACAGGTGGTGTTGACAGTTCACTCATGCCACTTAAATTTGTTGTCACAAATGGTACATAAGGGAGTCTAAAAAGACAAACATTTGTAGATACTGTTTTAGATAAAAGAAAGCAAGTCCAAGCCAATTTGGCTTATCAGGCCGGTGTTTATCTCCGGTTTCCTTTGCCGTGAAACGACTAAGAATATTTCTGTTCCCCCCCCCTGGATGGGATGCCAGTCCATCGTAGGTTGCTTCCCAGCTAATGTTGGTACCCATTTATACTCCTGGGTGGAGAGAGGCAAGTAGGGGTGAAGAGGCTTGCCAAGGGCCACAGCATACTGCCAGCAGCTGGATTCGAACCTCCAACCCTATGATTGGAAGCCACAGAGCCAAACCACTTGGCCGCATGCTCCCCACCCCCCATGGTTTAGATAGCACGTATTAGAATAAATGATGAACTGACTGCAGGACTTATAATTCTTTGAATCGCTGGTTGAGAATCATACCACTCGCACTTGCAACCAAGCAGTGAAAGGTTACGGTCGTAATGATTTATGGTGATTCAAAGTTAGGTCTGCAGTCCAGAAGCAGTAGCAGGTAACAGGTGAAGTATTTGGAATAGACTTCATCCACTGTCACTGGTAAGCAGGCCAACAGGTACTGATGTGTCACTGATCTCGTCTTTATGAATTTTTTTTGGCTTCAGTCAAGTGGAGAAGGTGGACACCACCGTGCGCGTGCTGAAGGGAGTGATGCGCGTGGGTGTCTTGGCCAAGGGTCTTCTGCTGAGGGGAGATCTCAACATGGGCCTGGTGGTGCTGTGCTCCGAGAAACCAACCCGCACTCTGCTGGAACGCGTGGCTGACTGTCTGCCCAAGCAACTTGGGGTAAGTCGTGGTCTTGTGGACCACCTCAAATCTGTGTATACTGCTTGATTCTCGTGGCTTTCATTGATGAACCATGTGGTCTCAAGAAAATTAACCAGCCATAAAGATTTTCCCTGAAGAGTCTTACCCACAAAGTTGCTGACTTAAGTCCGTTTGAAGTAATCCTGTTTGAAGTTGCCACTGGAAGACCCTTCACCATCCTTTCGTGTATCACACTCTGTCTTGTTTTACTGCGCTACCTTAGTGCTCTCTGAGCAGTACTTCATGACACTGCATGGCACCTGCTGAAGTTTCATATGTAACACTTAATATCCCTTCCTGCGAGACATCCTGAAGGGTTTTGCGCACCACTGTAAATTTTGAGGGTTGATGTACCTCAGGTGTGTCTCGTTTTCACATTGTTAACTGACACCTTGCGCATGCATGGAATGGTGGGTGGGTCAAGTTTTAATAGTTCGTTTCGATTCCTCTTCTCAGGAAGTGACTGATGAAAAGTACGACATCAAGTTGTGCGTTGAGGAGGCAGGGCTTCTTGTCACCGACCCGGCGTCCAAGATGACCATGAAGGTGACCCTGACGTCTCCTGTCATGCGCGAAGCAGCAGCAGATGCCGCAGGTCAGTGGTTCAGTTCGGTCGGAGGGGGCAGAGTGGCACCCGAGAAAGCGCGCAAGGCAAAATCTTGTTAATGGAGAGCTTGCCCAAAAGTAAGACTAAAAGACAGTGTGGGAAAAAAGTGGGGTGAAATCATCCTTCGAGTTGTTTGGAAAGTAATCGACTGGATTATTTAGTCTTGGCTGGGTTGTTTACAGTTGTTCAGGCAGTGAATTTGTCATCAATCCTGAACAGAATTTCACAATTTTTTGCGGGGGGGTAGGGCAGATTAAGATGCAAAAGTAACTGCCGCGCATGGGTAGCTTAAAAGCTCCTACTTGGATGGTTTTACCTGCTGAAAATATGGAAAATTTAAGATCACTCGGTTTTGAGTGGAGAAGATCACTCGGTTTTGAGTGGAGGACAGTGGTGTATGTACAAGAGTTCTGAATCTGTGAGACAAATGCCGAGTTTGCCTTTCATCTACAACTGCTTCTTTTGGATGTGATGTTATGAAGCATTATTAACAGTTTGTCCCACGAGCCCCCAACATTCTTACAGTTGACAGAATCTGTGTATTTCCTGGTTTGGGCTTCAAAATGAATGTTGATCATTGGCAAACCAGATGTATATTCACTTTGGGTGTTGTTATTTCAGCGGGGACCAACTGCCACTTATTTAATCATCCTGTGAAAATGTGAATTGCAGTGCCCTTTGCTCCAGTATGGAACAGAGAACTTTGGAGGCAGAAATTTTCTCATAGACCTTGTACATGCAACTTCAGTTTGAGAATGACAAAAGAGGAATCCCCTGTATATAAACTTTTTCCACTCTTGGAAAGGAAAAAAAAACCACGAAAAAAATGTTTTAGTATTTTGAGTATATTTTGGCTCCCGAAAGTTTAAGGAGGAGTTACCATCTTCCCCAACTGTTGATTTATGTTTTCCATATTGACACTTTGATTGCAAGAGGCTGGCACTGCTAGGTGACCATCATGTATGGTTCCCTGACTCTGCCTGCTTGCCTCTGTGTGTTTTGTTTGTATTTTAATCTACCCTTTGCATTTAGTCAACTGCTCTTCATTTCAAGCTCTTCACCAGTCTGTTAAGATGTGTGGCATCAGCGAGGAGGATTTTTGACCATCCGTCGCGCTCATGTATAGGGGGATGAGGCACCCTTTTTTTGGTCACTGCGGCGATGTGGTTCCTGGGGTTACACTTGATTTTTTTTTTTTTTCATATTGGTTTTACACTCAACTGACATTTACCAACATTGAAACATTGGTGAAAGTGGTGTTCACCGTCCTTGAAATGCGGGCATTGTCAAAAATTGTTGTCCGACTCTAAATAGGCGAAGTGATGGATAGGTTGTAACTAAATGAAGTGTTGTCAGAAGATGGGGCCTGCTTCTTATTTCGAACCCATTATAGCATGCTGTTCTATTAGATTAAAGTGTTGAAAATGCATGATTTGCCAGGTTTCCTTCATTTGCACTGTTGTCGGCTTGGATAAGAACATTTCAAGTCTTGAGCATTTTTTGGTTTTCATATCAGCCTAAAATTCGGTGATCTGTTAACTGTCTTTCACCTGCATCACGAGGCTGTATTTGGAACCGCCAAAATATCTCAAAACACTCACACACCCTGTCAGTCGAAACCCACACCCAAAATGCCGAGTGTGCATCTGGGGCCCAGCCTGTCCCCCTGAGCAACTTCTGTACCGCCCGGTCAGTCGTCGTTGACCGCACGGCGGGGAAAGCGGGGTTGCTGCATGAGTCGCTTTGCGGCGTGTTGGTCAAACACCCATCCCATCCAAAGGCTGTGTCATGATTTATGCTATAGATACGGCTAAGGACCCACCTGACGTCTTGGACAGGCAAAAATGCCTGGAAGCCTTGGCTGCATTACGCCATGCTAAGTGGTTTCAGGTTCGATTCCATTCAATCTTTCTCTCTAGGGCTTTTGTTTCTAAAGTGCTCTGTTAGGAGTTTGACAAGTGAGCTCTCAGTTCCAGAAATGGGAAAGGATACTTGCTGTCATTTCAGGAGATCAAAGATTTTCAGTCTTTTGTTTAAAAGTAGGTTTGAAGAACCATGTTTTTTTGAGGGGGGGCGGGAAGCAAAGCAAGAAAACCAATGCTGTAGTTACAGTATAAAGATACAATGCAATGACAATTATAATGCTGTGAAACTATTTAGCTTGCCCAAAATGTGAAACGAATAATCAACATTTTATTTGTGTGAAAAATTAAGTACAATTTTTAAGCAAGCATTTTTCTAACCTAGGCCATGAAATCCTTTCGCACCTTTGAAACAATGTGTCAAATAGTAAACCAAAACAAAATGATCAAACGCTTGTCAGATTTGTAACAGAATTCAAGCATATTTATGTCTGTTTGAAGCTTTATCCCTGCCAATGTATCCAGGTAAGTTCAAACCGTCCGAACTTGAATAACCACCTAGCATGTAGCTCTTTAGAATTTGGCAAATTAAGATTGAACAGGTAGGAAAAATAAGATGTAAAAAAGAACCTAATTGACAAATTACAATGTTCTGAAAAATTTGGTTTTTCATTTTGAATTTTTTAAATAGGAGTTTTATGGATACATACACATTCAGTGCAAGTAATGTATATGTATGCATATGTTTCTTGTTGCTATTTCATTAAAGCCACAAGGAATAAGAATAACTGTTATTGTTATTCCTTGATCGGATTGTCGGAAAATAGTGGTAGTTTTTACAACTAATGTCTAAACTAACATTTTACTACTGCCTTGATTTTAAATTAAAAGTAATGGCCTTGCATACACTTAGTTCATCAGCGACAAAGAGTCTTTCACCCTTAATATCGTAGTTGTGATGTATTTCACCGGCTCTCTATTCATTCATCCACATTCCAAGTGAATCCCCCCCCCCGGGAGTTAATCTTAGTGGATTACCCCCTCTGGCCAAGTGACTGAATGCACTCCTCTGCCCATTGCATCCATCCGGTAGCCCTTGCTTTGACAGTTTGTCCTTCTGCGTTTGTCCATCCTTTGTTTTGTGACCAGGCTAGGGCGACTGGGCTGCAGTCCTGCGTTGTCGTCATCAGGATCCTGCGGGACTTGTGCGAGCGGATTCCAACTTGGGCACCTCTCAATGCATGGGTACGTTTTGATGGAGAGGGCCCTGTGCCTATCCGCCTTGAGCAGAAGCGTCCCCCTTCATCGTTTGAAGAGAGCCACGTTGGTCAGGAGTGTTCATTTTGTTGGTAGCAATGCGCACACAACGCATGCATCTCGTAGTCGTTCGGGAACCAGCAAAGTTCACTTCCGACCAAAGGAGCCTCCATTGCTAAGAAAATAGCGCCCTCTCTTGGTCCAGCTCGAGGCCCATAGGGTCTACTGTTTTGACTTCACAGTCATGTTTTTGCTACATATGGATGCTAAAACTATGGCTGGCTACCGGTACAAAAGTAATAGAATAATTTACAAAATGTTAAAATCCACGTAGGTATCAGACCACCAGATAAAAATGCACGTACTACATGTATTAAATACTAAATGAGAATACAACCCTATTTAAAATTAATGAGACAAATGTCCATTTTGAATGAATTCGAGGTAAAATAAAAAACCAACCAGAAGGTGATATTTGTGCAAATTTGGCCGTCATACAAGTTTTAGGCCAAATGAGAGTGGTCCACACAGGCTGCTGAGGTCTTGGCAGCACCCTTCAGTGATGCCATTCGTCAAAGGGAGTTCCTCAAAAATAGCAGTTTTTTCTGAGATTTGAAAGACCTTGCATCTCAAATTTCCAGTTCAGTCGAACCTCGTTACTAAGAGGTCCTTTTGACTCAAACAAGTTACTTTGTTATTACAGAAACATGGTAATATCAGGAATAACAAACAATATAAAACAAAGGATTGGGTCCAAACATTTCCTTGTTACATAACAGGAACCTTGTATTAACAGTGTTCCTCTTAATGAGGTTTGACTGTATTCGTACCCTCAGAAAACTCAAATAGGCTTAAGGATTTCATTCAGAGCTTCACCTTCTCTTTCCAAGATTTCTCATGGTGCTTCCGTGGACTTACTCACACTCAAAAACTCATCGCCTTCTGCTTGTTCAAGGAATAGAGGAAAGAGTTTAGGAGCACTGCAAATATCCTTGAATGTTGAAATAAGCATAACAATGCTTGTGGAAATTGCTTTGTTTCATGTTGCTTTTAATTTTGTTTAACTGCAATGAAATTTCTCTTAACTCCTTATAGCCGATTGAGCTTCTGTGTGAGCGCGTCATTGCAAGTCGTGGTCAGCCCATGAGGCCAGGAGATGCTTTGCGTCGCATCTTTGAAGCCATCGCTGGAGGTCTCCTCCTGCCAAGTAAGAAAAAAAAGTCTCTGCCACAAGAATTTTTAATTTAGGAATTGTGGGAAAAATTTGACATATATTTACTGTAAGAAAACCAAGGAAGACCTCCTTGGAATGTTGGAGGTTGGGCTCTTGAGGTAGGAGTTTGAATCTCTCATTAGATCGTTCTGGTCTCTACCCGAGTAGAATGAGACTTGCTGTTTGTGGTCGCTAGCAGTCCATTCGTTAGGGTAGTGGTGTCATTGGAGGAAGGCACTGACAAACAGGTGCTGGGTAATGAATTGCTTGTATTATATCAGGTGGACCGGGGCTCTTCGATCCCTGCGAGAAGGAGCCGACTGATGCCTTGGCTCATCTTGACAAGCAGCAGTGTGAGGACATCACAGCAAGTGCGCAGGTGGGCCAGCTTAGATTCTTATTGCTTGGAATGTTACTTGATTTGGCCTTGTGCGGCCTTACATCCTGACGTCCCTCCCCCTCCCCACGCTCCTTGTATAACAATAGAAAATCTGACACTCTGGAATCTCTTATTATTTCCATTTGGCAAAAGAACTGGAGCGGCTCATGCACAAAAAACTGGGCCGTGATAGTTATTTTGAACAGTGTTCACACAGGTTTCCAGCATTTTGAGGTGTTAAACTCATAGTAGGATTGGTTTGTTATAGGGATATAGGAAGCTCATTGAATTGAATGATTCTGTTTAGTAATTTTGTCTTTAACCCTAACCGCCGAGCATATTGTTTGGCTTACACTACACAGTACTACAAAATACTAAGTAGTAGTCTGAGCCCTTCTGGCTAGGTTACTTCCATTGTTACTCGTACAGAGAACAATAAAGCCATGCATTCATAGTGCCCCAGCACTGTATGGTACCTTGTCTTATCTATTGTATCTTATGGCTTCACAGAGCAATAAAGTCATGTCCTCTTACAAGCGACAGCGCTCAGTACTACATTTTACTACAAGTAGTAATTTGTAGTATTATGTAGGGTTAGGGTTAAAAAAATAGTGAAGGAAGCAATTTAAGGATTATCCTGATCCAGCAACAGTTGAAAGGGCTTGCCTTAATACAACAACATAAACATCAGGAGAGCACAGTCGTTTGTCAAACACCAAAATCCCTGATGGTCTGTGTTTTGGTTCTCTTCCCAGCATGCACTGCGCCTGATCGTTTTCCGTCAAATCCACAAGGTTCTGGGCATGGAGCCGTTGGCTGTTGAGCAGCGCACTCCAAACCGACACGGCTTCCGTCGTAAGCGTCGTCACAACGAGAGCGAAGGGGGAGAAGATGGTAGGTGGTGGGGATTGAAGTCTTGTGTCTTGACTCCAGTGCACATTGTGAAGTGGGTCAGAATCTTAGGCACCAGCTGTCGTTGTTATTGATGTCTGTATACTGACTGTATAGTATGTTGAGACCGAGGGCTGGAAGTCACCAGGTGCCATCTTTTGCGGCCCAAATGTCCTTGTGTGCTTAATAAAGTCTGACTCTCAGGCTCAAAATCTTAATCACAGTTGGCTCTTTTGACACGACGCAAGCTTTCTTGTGCGCACTCGGTTTATTTTTGTTCACATCGGGGTGAAAAATAAGCTTTATCCTTAACTCACCAATTTATTTATCTTAGTAAATTACGAATGTGCATCGTACATCACGCAGCACGGAATGCTGCGGAAGCAATCATTGGAGGCCCTACGAATCAAGCCCTGGAGGGCCACACAATTGTTCATGTATGGTGCTTTGGCACGCATCATGCAGTTAGCATGTAAAGATCAGTGTCATGACTTGGTTTGTTTCAGATGATGGGTGTTTGAAAGTGCAATTTGTCACGACACGGTCTCCAGTTTATTGTAGTTTTGTCTAAATACAGAGTACCGAGGTGAATGCGTCGCGTGCACAATAAAGTGTGTAAAAGGTAGTAGCCCCAAAACAACACATGAACCAACACATGCCCATACTCTATGCGTTTGTGGCGACACTTCCTGCTTCAAAATATAATACCCAATATACTCTACACCTTGTGGTGATCTTCTTGTCAGAAAACTTGAAATCTGTTTGGGGCCGCTGATACTTACATGTGACCTGTTGTTTTTTGTTCTCAGGTGAAGGGAAGAAAGACAAAAAGGATGATGCAGCAGAAGACAAGATGGAAGCGGCTGAAGCCACACCCGAGGCAGCCAAGTAGACAAGTGTATCGGTGCTGATTGCATAAACCTGTGTTTAAGGAGCACACCTGTCGCAGTGTCTCATCTTATTTAATATTTTCAGCACATGTGCTCCAACCTCCGCATGTCACATACCTTTTAAAATATGTCCACAATGTATGGACTATCCCAAGTGTAGATCACTGAAGGAAAAATGCTTAGAAACAAAATGCAGTGCACATACTTTGGCAGTACATGCATTCTGAAATCAGTGTATAGATTTGTTCGTTGTTGCCTTCGAAATTGAACAGCTAGAAATCTCCAGATTGGATTTGTTACTATACCATGTTTATCTGGAAATTTCTTATATTGCCCCAACCCAGGGTTGTGACAGAAAACTCACGAAGCTGTAGAGTGTTGTACATGAAACTGTTTGCCCAGAAAACCTTGACCATTGGCCTGACATTCCTTCAGAAGGTTTCTATTCTTGATGTGTTAACACGGCGTTTCCGCAGTGTTGAAATAATATGACTAAGGTTATGTAGTGCAACAATATGGGGTGAAAAAAATGAGCATGCTGTGCGCAAATCTGTTCATCACATTCGGTGGAAAAACTCCTGCATACTTGGTTTTATTGAATTGGCAACTTTTCTCTCAGTTTGAAAAAAGTCTGATTGGTGGATGTGTGAAAAAGTATTTATGGGGGGGTGCTTTCTCCACGGTGATAGTATTGGATGTTACAGTGTTCGCTGAATTTAAATGGACGGTGTATTGTCACTTAATTTTCCTGTTGAAATTACTGTTGTAAGATGTGCTCCAAAAAGAACACAATGTAACTGATTTTTTACTTTTGCAAAAATGCAATCTTGCTCACAAAACCATCAGAACTACACATGTGGTGGAATAGTTTAACCTTGTCTCCAGTATTTCAAGATCTGTGTTCTATGCGTTATTGCATTGTATTATTGCCAGCAGATACAAAGTGTACATTTGTTGATTGGTTGTTTTTGTAGGGTCATAAATATACAAGGCATACGAGGTTTATTAGGGGTTTAGTCCAACCAGTGATTGTAGAAGTTTACTGCACTTGTATTTACTAGTTTAAAAGTAGAGGAAATTCAAATTGTTCAATGGATTTGTGCTTGTATGCCTTGGCTTAAGTAAGACTTGCATTCAAACTCTGTAACGTAAAAAACGGTTCTGCACATGCAGAGGTGTCTAAATTGGTGTCCTCATCGGAGCCAATCATGATTTCATGGAATAGCAATTCAAAGGGACAATATGTAGATACTTGCAGCTGATCCCATGTATACAAAGATTACAGGAGAATTAAAAGTCCCGTTTAAAAATGAAGCTAAAGTCACACTAAAACTACATATAGTGTCCAAGAGCACCTAGGAAAACATGTTTCCTCTGATTGTGTCTGTTCAAATCAATATGGAAGCATCCAAATCGAACGCGGTGTCGTTTGTCTTCAGAACTCAACTATACTAAGCTTAAAGGGGCTTTTTTTCCTGTTCATGTCAAGATGTGAATTTGAATGTAAATTGCGTCATTTGGAGAAAACGGGGGAACCCTTGCCCTGTGTTCATAGTGGATAAACCCTTGTGAATGCTTCCGTATTTATTTGAACAGATAAAATCAGAGAAAACATATTTTCCTAAGAGGTGATCTTTAAGGCTTTAATGCAGCTGTTTGAAGTCCAGGCTGTTGTGATTGTTGTAGTGCACACAGTTGTTTTAACAGTGGCAAGTTGGATTGTCTTCGCTTATCCTTTTGAAATTTTTAAATTCTACAATATCCCCGTCAGCATCCATGAATCAGTTACAATTATGCTAAGTTTTTACTTTCATTTTTGTAAAAATTGTAGTGCATCAAAGCTTGGCTAATAAAAACTAGTTGGAAGTGGCATTGTCACTTGTTCCGCTGGAGATTTTTGTTTATATGCGCATATGTGCTCATGCAGATCTTGTGATTATAGGCCAGTATTGAACTCAACTGCAGAATACCCCACTACCAGGTACCCTGCTTCAACCTCAAAGCCGGGTACAAGTCGAAGTGTCGCACTCTTCTCAAGGGATTTTCACCTTGTACCCACGTAACCCGTCATTCCAGGCGTTGTTTCGAGTGGCGGGGTATTCTGCACTTACTCCCATTGTTGCAGTGCGAATCCCACGTGTGTAAGATGGAAATTATAAAACCTGTGAATTTCTGCCATGCTAAACCATAAACCCTTTTGACTAATTTCTAAGTAACAAATGTCAAATCCACTCGTGTTGCACGCAGTTATTAAACAGACAATGCGGATAACGTCTCCAAGACCTGGACAGTAGCGCCCTCTAGCAGTCGGATAAACCTTAATCTTACTAGTATTAAAAACTTTTCTGCATGCACAGTCGGCGAGTGCTGGGAGCAAATACATGTATGTAGAGATATTTCCATATTTCCCCTTTATGTACCTTAGGAGTTTATCCGTTAGATTATCGCCCTTGTGTTCAATTCGAGCAGTGTGATCAGTGACTCGAAACAGTGGCCAGGTGGCGCTGATGATCGATGACATTTTGTCGTGTTTGTGAAGCTTACGTGCGCACGTGTTCATCATGCTCATGAGACATGGAAACTCATGAATACCACTGACTGTTGACAACGGTGTTGTGGTCACTGATTGTGAGTAGACCCCCTATGAATATCATTATTCTATTGATGTTGTCATGGGTGTAAATACATATACAGGCCTACCTTTATTAACTCCAACAGTCACTCATTTGCAAATTGCCAATAAGGGCTGGATCAGGCCTAGGGCTAGCCCCACTACTAGTGTGGCACGGATCATTCCTGATTTACAAGGATAAATCAGGAGTGATCCGTGCCACACTAGTGGGGCAGGCCTAGGGCCTACCTGCTTTTTGTTTTTCACTGCCTAGCCCTGGAAGTTGGAGCCCTTTGCTTTGTGGCATCGTTGCTTAAGTCGTAAGGGCAAGCCGACATGTTGAGCTACATGTACTGACTGTACAGCCTTATTGAGGGCTTGGCTGCCGAGAGTGTAATGCATTTTGCTGAATGATGAATGACATGGATATATCGTGGGAGGTCCAGATTTCGGGGTTCATTACTTTTAGCACCCTGTTCCTATTAAGTATTGTAAAAATAATGGAGCAAATTCTACTTTTTGAAATGACTTATCTAAACAAGTTGTTGGTGATGTCCTCTTTCATATCAGAAAGAAAACAGAACAAGGCTTTTGGTTTTTGAGGGAAAGTTTTAGGTAAAACTGCAGCGTACCGCGAAGAGCTGTGAACGACAAATAAGCGAATGTAGTCTGGTTCGTTGACCTGGATGGATATTTGTTTCGATGTATCCAAAAAGCCTGAGTCGGGTAACCAGACGGAAGAGAAAATGGTGTGATTCGACTGAGTTGTTGTCTTTTGCCAAACTGGGGTTAGGAAGTTTTCTTGCTTAAATATTGTAAAAATTTACCTAAACTAGGCCTTTTAGGATTGAGTAATTGTTCCTTAAGGTCAAAATGTTAGTTTGAGAAAGTTCACTTTGTTTCCTTATTATAGGAACAGGGTGCTAATGGTAATGATCCCCCAGATTTCGAGGGGCCCTATTTTTGCATCCTTACTACATGTACATGTACATGCCCTACCTTCTGCGTTGTGCTGTGCAATGTAAACAACTTCTAGTGACGTAAAATACCTTCAGACTTGCTAAAGATCTTCTCTTCTCCCCGCTGGCTGAAAAATGTGGAAAGTTAAGGCTTTAGTGGTAAGTTGCACTTGTAAATATCTAGAGTTTATGTATTTAGGCCTAGTTTACAAGATACAAAAACCATGGAGGTTGCAGGGGCAATTACTATTCATTACAGTTTCTTTTAAAGTTTCAGATTACAGTGTTTCAAAGCTGCTGTCCGTGTATGACTGAAGTCACATGACTCCACTGACAACTGAGCATGCCGGGAAGGGAACGGGTGCTTGGAAAAGACATGTTCCTTATATCATTTTCTCACTGCCTGGCAAATCGTTTTGCCCTCACATTTGGAGGGATGAGTTGACATGTTTCAAAGCTTATTTTTTGTACAAAAATTTTCAATTCCTGCATACATATGAAACATCCAAATTAATACTTACATTCTCAGAAATGTAGGTTTTTTCTTTCATTTCATTCTCTCAACAAATATTAAAGTAAAGTGACTGTGGGGGGGGGGTTACAGTTAAGGCCTACAAAATAAAAAATGGATGGATATTTTGACAAAAAAGAGATTATAATAAATGTTCATTAGGCCCTAGATACAACCAACATGTGACATCCAACAGCAAAATACGTGTTACTTTCTCATCTTGCAGAATTTGTACAAGCCTAGTGCTGCAGTTTGGGGCAAGTGTCTACAGGAACTACGTTGTAGTCACCATCAGTGCTTACCAAAGCATTTTGGTGTGTTGTTGATGTGAATGAACCAAAGAAGCCTTGTGTGATTTCTCCTCCGCAACCTGAGCCAAGTCATGCTCCTGCACCAGAACACAACATCGCTTCAGAGCGCTACCACCACCGATGATGATGATGACAGCGACTCAGAGATTGATGACAGTGACAAGTGCTGTGTTTTCCTCTGATTTCCACCCAATGAACTTGCAAACTCCATCAATTTAACATCATGGGGCCAGTGAATGTTCGAAAACTGCTTGCACTGGACACACATCAAGTACTGCTGCAGTGTCGTCCTCTCCTGGCAAGGGATATATTTTATTGTCACACCTAGTCACAGTCTCCCATGCTTCCAACCCACAGAGGAGTAAATTTTCTCAATGCAGTTTCCTTCTTTTGTCAGGAGATTACCCTGGGAAAAATATGAGCCATGTTTTTCAGTTCAAACTCATTTATTATTTTGCGAAGTAAATTATGGTTAATTGAAATAATCTCCACAGTAAGTACTAGAGCATGTTGTTTGTTTCAGTTTTAGAAATAAGTAAAAGTGTATTCAATTTAAAACATTTGCCAATTTATTAATTGCATGTTTAATGAAAAATAAACATAGGACAGAGGGAAAAAACATAAAACACGGAAACGTTAGAGTTGAAAGCAAAGAAACACCTGCAATCATTTCAATATTTTGTGAAGTAAAAAAAAAGAGATTGATTTAGGAAAATACGGCTTCCGACAATAAAGGATAAGATGAAGTCGCACAAGATGCGCTACACCTCAACAAACATTTATTTCATGCATGGCTTCACTTTGACACTTTACCGCTGTACAGCCCTCGAAAATAGGTCACAGTCAGCGACGGAAGGTGTGTTCGTTAAAGCATCGGAGATCACTCCATCGGGCTAAAGCTGTGAAGGTCTTCCAGTTTGGATCGTTGTTTTCAAATTGCATGTAACGTAAGAAAAGTGATTAGGACATTAGTTGATATCTTGCACTAGTTTGTTTTTTCAAATTAAAGGAAAAGTCTTCTTCCCTCAAAAACTGGTCTCTGGTGGATACATGTGCACAAATGCACTCTATGCACCCTTTCCTTGTTCATTTGATGTCATGTTCAGTCCATCATGAAATAAACAGAACTAGGCAGTGCTAGGCTTAGTTCCAGACAAGGATATTTTGGAAGAATTGGCCTGGATTCCATTGATATTTCCCTACAGTTACCTGTTAGCTATCTGAAAGCAATGACATGATGTAAAAAGTCAAATTTAGCATAACACATGTACATTGTACATCTCCTGATGAGCTGAGCTGAGATTGAACTGGCACCTGCTGTAGACTAGAGTTTGAAGTTGTTCAGTGCAATCTTGAAACTTGTGCAAATTTATTGTTTTCCATCCTGAGTTGATTTGCCTTTGAATAAAATGCATTCATAGGATAATCAACTCAGGGGAGGGAGAACATTAAATTTACACAAGAGTCAAGATAGCACTTAACAAAGTCAAGACTTGGCACACAGTTAGGCCCAAGAAGATATTGTTTAGCACTTGGGAGTTTAGAGACAAAAAAGGTGATGGGGCTTTTTATGTTGTTTCAAGATGGCCTTCTTCTTTATGAATGCATCTTGGGAGATCACAAAGTGGAGATGTAGTGACTCATAGAGCTTAAGGCCCCCCCCATAAAAAATCTTTGGTTTCCGGTCAGCAAACACGTCGCGGTAGACCTGCACATTGGCAAAATAAATTATTTTATTTGGTAATTTTATAAGTCCAAAAGCTGCCAAACTTGCTTGATCGACTAGAACTCAGCTACTGTGTAATTTTAACGTGTTTTAGATGGGGAAGAGTTGAATAATACATGCACATGCATGTACAGTAAAGGAGTCCCTCTAGGCCCCATACATTTAGTCGGGCACTTTTTTCAGATGACCTCATCTCTGTATTGCATCATGGAACTGGACAAACCAGGGGGTCTTATGCCCTGTGTGCATCTACAAGCTGAAAATGCTTTTAAACAGTAAATAGCAAGGGGGCCTGTCTACGAGTACAGGTATTTCATTGTTGGCAGTGGCGATACCAGTACATGCGCATGTAGTGATGATGTTACTCATACATGTACTGTACGTCATTTTTAGGAAAAAAAAGTGAGGGTAAAGAAAGCCTTGTCGCTGCACCACTTTCGAAGCCAACCCCTGACCAGAAACTGGAAAATTTTTTGGCCTAAGATGGAAGTTTTGACTTGCAAGTTCCAGCACCTGTACGTGTACATACATTGTACATGTACATGAAGACCTTTATGCGTATACAGTAATTTGATTTTTTTGATGCATTAGTGGACGTTTTTGCATTTTCATCTCATTTTGCATTTGGAAAGAAAAAATCCACGCGGCTGGCCAATTAGGAAATTGGCAGGGACCCTAAAGCATGAGTGTGGCCAGAGAGCTGAATATGTCTGTGTACAGTGTGCGGACCCAGAGCTGTGTCACAACACAAAATGTCAGGATCTGTAATGGAAGCGTGGAGCTACATTGTACATGTACATTGTAAATTGTGTGCTTTCCAAGTTAATACATAAGATTAGTTTGTTTCCTGTGCCATACATTAACTGACATGTACATATCGGTACAAGGTCGAGTTTGGTTCTTCATTTTTTTTCTGAATTTTCATCGGCAAGTTTGTGCATAGAAATTCTTACTTACAGTTTGTAGACTCTTGTTGTCACAGAAATTAAAAATTCTGTTCACGTACACATACAGTTGTACATGTACACGTACTAGTGCACAAACTCCTGCTCCGTAGTTGTGGGGACATACACTCGATATTTCACCTGTTTTGTGGGGACCAAAAACGTGGTCGGGACGCAGAAATGTCCCCACAACTCAGTTCAAATTCTCCCCACAAACTTGCCCCCTGAACGCGGTGACTGCTTTTTGTGTGGTACACATTCCATGTGTGTGGCAAGCAATGAACATTCAGTTTTGCACTTTGTAAATGTTAAACCTTCGTCTCCAGAGTGTGCAAAAAGTTGTATTAAATTTTGGGGTTGAGGACAGTAAGGGTTAAAAATCCACTTCACAGAAGTCATTTTAAAACTAGTTTTTGGTTAAGTTTGAATCTCACCAGTATATTAACTGAAACTCAGAATGAAAAATGTAAGAGTAGGCCGGGCTTACTCTTACCTGTAGGGGGCCTACTAGGCCCCCTACAGGTACTACCGTGGTACATACACATGTACATGTAGATGTGTACAAAAGTAAGTACCAGGTACATGTACACAGTGTACAGTACATGTACCATACATGTACATGTATGCATGTATCATGTAATATGCCTTTGAAATTGAAATCAATATTGTGTGTTAATACTAGAGACTATGGGTAACAATGGGCAAACTTAATTGCGCTGGCCTACTGTACATGTACGTACAGTGTGTTAAGCGTACTGCGGTATGTCTTTCCATGATGCCGTTCCCTTGAGAAGCGCAGCGGATACACGTCCATGTACAGTACCGGTACAGATTGTCATGAACATTGATTTTTCTAATAATCGTTCTCGGGAGGAAATTATAGCCTTTCCAAAATAAACTTGAAGAAGTCAATACCCGGTCTTTAGACCTGTGCATTCATGCAGTTGGAATGCGCATGACATAAAAATCGGACAGACTAATCACATCGCAGTGTGCTGGATTTAGAGTAATCCCTTGGGTACAGTAACTGACTGACAGTCTGAACAAATTTTTACAATGTATGCTGTTCTATCAGACGGTGCTAGTAAGTGGTGACCTTAACTTAAGTGCTTTCTTTCTGGAAGTTTCCCTCCATCACAGAAATGTCTTTTGAAATTTTAACTCCGCAAGGATCAGGTAAAGCTTCCTACATGTACGTTGCCATGGTAACAAACTGACACCTTTTGCCTACGGTAACTTAATACCAATATATCTGATAGAACAGGATACATTGTTAAAACCCCCCTCCGATATCATTCTGTTTTAATATTTCCCAGGGGTGTAGGCTGGTTTGGCCCCGGGGAGGGAGGATATTTCATTTACTTCCACCAGCAGATCTACATGTAGGGTAGAACCACCCGGGGGAGGGGGGAAGGATCAAATGCTGGGGGAGAGGGCAAAAAATTAATGAGAACAATTCTTTTCTTGTAATTTTGAACATCTTTCTGGTGTGTGAGGCGAAACTCTGGTGCAGAATTTTACACTCTTAGGGGAGGTGGAAATTAAATACAGCCACGTACAGTATGTACCGTACATGCAGGATAACAAAATTTGTCCTGTTGAACACTGTATTATTAATTAACCCTTAACCCCCCTAGGGACCATTGAAATCATGCATGCTTGTTGGATTCAGAATGGTTAGGGTTTAAAAAGAACTCAAGCCAAAAAAGAATTGCCTTGGAGGGCTGTAGCAGAGTCCCCCCCCCCAGCTGTCAGTACATTCCTGGGGCAAACTGAGTAATGGGAGGTGTGACAGCCTTGGGGACGATGTCACTGGATTGAAAAAGCTTTCTTTTTATGCTCAAATTTGGAGCCTAAACTAATGCGCTACAGGTATGTACAGTAGTTGGCATATGTATGGGATCAGTATAAATTGACTCTGTGACACAAATTTAAGGGTTGTTACATGTGTATAGTACATGTACATGTACATACCCTACCGCACCGTACATGTAGTTGTGGGGACCAAAAACGTTGTGGGACTCGGAAATGTCCCCACAACTCGGTTCAAATTTCCCTAACAAAAGAACTTGTCCCCTGAATGTGGTGAATGCCTACCCGTGCACGTATTTGTATACATTTAATGTTGAGCTCAAATTACACAGTTTTCACATGTACCATCAGGCACAGACCTGTAGTGTTTTTCAAGTGTAGTTATTATTGTTTGCAATTTTTGAATATTAAATTTTCAAATCACCATGGATCTTTTTTATCATTTGGATTATTACTGGCACAAACAGCTACTGCAGCTTGACGCAGATTAAGTCTGAATTGCAGTCAGTGTATTGAATAAAAACATTTTACAGGAAACTTAATAAAGAACATAAATTTAAAGAATCAAAATATCCTAGAGTTAAAAAGAAAATAAGGAAAATAAAAATGAGAAGACTGCACATCCCAAGTTAATCAGATGCACAAGAAATAAGCTGAAAAACAGAGTTTCAAACGTTAAAAATTAAAACTAGTTTTGGTTCAAAATGGAAGTTATTAGGAGGATTAAGCTGGATTTACATGTATGCACCGAGTCAATTATTCAAGACTCTTCAAAAACCTTATTTTATTCCTGCCTTGTGTAATACAAAGGAGGTAAATTCTATAAATATTTGAGTACCATTTTTGACAATGTTGACTTCATTTCCATATTTTTCCCAAGCAAATGCTACCGAAAACAACTGATGATTTTTGTGAAAAGTTCTGTTTTTCGAACAGCACCTCAGATCCTCCTTGCAAAGTAACAGTGTACGTGCACAGCTTTTTTTTTTCAAAATTGTCACTATTTCTTCAAAATGACTGCATGCTGGACGGAAAAAATTCACGGAGTGTGCCAAAAATTTGGAAACTGTTAAATTGATTGGTTCAAAAAAAAGAATTTGGAATTTTTTGAATGTTGTATTGAGCCTCCATATCAATGTTCTTGGCAGTGCTTTTGATACTGTACAATGTACCCGGTACATACATACAGATACATCCATGTACATGTCCATCATCAGGAGTTTGGTGAGTTACATGTATGTATTAGTACATGTAACTTAGCCACCGGTAGGAGCCTAAACACTAGAAATTACATGTACATGTACATGTGTGTATGTGTAATATAAGTTGGATTGGGCATATCCTGTCACCGGATGTCAAAATGCCATAAATTAAGAGGCAACTGCCTTTTGGGAAAGCAATAGTTTTTCCCTTCTACGTGTACATGTACATGTACCTGTGAAATTGCAGCAGCTTCAGAGAGCAGAATTCTGCTCGAGTCTCTAGACCCTTTAAGAAAAGTTTCGGACAAGTTCAAAGGATATCTCTGTTGTACCAGTAGGTTTAGAGTTTTTGCTATATTTAGCCCGCTGAAACTCAATCAATATTCAATACCGGCAGCCCTCCACATCATTAATTCTCTGGCTTGTGGCACATAGCATTCAGATGCACCCTGTCGCCCAGACTGTTTGTTTTAGCAATCCCTCGGTGCATTTTCTTGCTTAATCTCCACAAAATCAATTCAAGAGTGCTGTTGAAGTGTGAAGATTGAGCAACGTTCATGTTTTGAGCATAAATGGCGGTAGTTTATGCATGAGATTTTGGATTTGCTTGCCTCAAGCCCATTTGCTAATAGTCATCAAGATGTGCCACCGTGAATGAGTAGGGCAAACTGCCATCATGTTTAGAACTGATTTCTAGTATTTCTCGTATACTTCATAATCTGAGGGTTTTTAAAAGCAGTAACAATCCTACAAAATAATGAGTGGGGAATCATTTTAAGATTAGGGTATTAACGTTTTTCCAAGGATGGATTTGCACCGGGGGAGATCAGTTAATTTTGGATTTGTTTCAATTAATTTTGGATTAACAGTTTGCAGGTGTTACACACATGAACATGTACATGTACAGCTGCATTTGAAGTTACTTACAGGTACATGTATATATGCATTTCTGACTCATTGGTACATTGCATGTATTTTTACCATTCACCATCTCGGCATCATCTTCCATCTTATGTTCACAGTACGTGGTTCAGAGTGTTTGTGTTTTTCAGAACTAGAAAGGATGTGAAAGTGTTGTTTCATATTCGTTAGATGTTATACATTGTTTTAGCATGAGAATATCGGTGAAATGTCTAATGTAAGAGCATGAGATTAACTTGAAATGTGTGACTCACATGCTCGAGGCGTTAGAGTTGGCAGTCCTGGCATGGTTTCCTAGAATTTGTAGACTAAACAAGAACTGATTGCCCAAGCGTACATGTACCATCAGGGGTCGAAATTAACGGTGGTCCCATGACCCCTGGGCCACTGAAAAATTCATTGGGCTACCGCATTCTCCAAAAACGATGGCCAGATGGGACAGTGGTTATTTTAGGAACATTGTCACATTTTCAACACTTTCATAAAATTTTACTACCGGTACTCGTGTTTCAAATCACTGGTGCAGCTCTTCGGAGTTCACCATATACTGTAATTCCATAGTCCACGTGGCCGTTAAAGTTACAGTAATACATTGTAAACTAGCCATCAATGAAATTTGGTTCAAAGTTTGTAAAAATAAATTATGCAGGGATACTTACACATGTCCAAGCATTTATTGTGTTGTACATGTAACTCTAACAAGTCATAACACCACATGTAATGGTACTGTGTCTGTCAACATTCAGCTTAAAAGGTCTTTCCCAATAATTAAAATTCTGCAAATTATTCAATCCAGGTGGGAGATTGGATGTCAAAGGTCAGTGCCCCCTTGAAATAACACTTGAGGCATTGAAATTGCAGTTTGAAGGGCTGCCATACCTACTAAGAAGAAGCCTTCAAAAAAACCTTTGAAATTAAAGTGTGAAAAGCATAATGCATCCACAAATGATGTGTGCAGTTCGTTTGGCTTGTATGATTTGTCATGTCAATTCTCAAGGGTTGATTTGAGGAAGTTTTTTATCAGTTGATGTTCTGTTTTGTAGTGACGTTAACAAATTAGAAATGTTTGCACAAAGTTTATCACAATTTTTTCACAGATTTCCAAGGGCCAAATTTCACTCCCAGCTGAAACTTGAGTCTGGAGTGGTTTACAGTGAAATTCATTCCATCAGACGAATTGATTTCCAGTCTCAAATTTCCAACCTGAGTGGAATTCCGTTTTCCTTTGGTGATACCTGTATTTCCAGAGTGATTGTCACTGGAATTGTCATGACTGTAGTGCCGGTACATGAACTTGTACATATTGTGAAATTTACAGACGTTTTCTTGGAAATAAACTTTAGAGTCATTAGAAATTGAACAGGATGGAGAAGGAAAATGAAGACTGTTACATTGTATGTGACAATGTTTAGGCAAAACAAGGTACCGTATGCTTTCTTTCATTTTTTTTGGCCTACCTTATTTTGATGGCACAATCCTTATGCAGTTTTGGGAAAATCTGAAATTGGAAGTGGCAGTAAATAAAGAAAAAAAAGGGTGAACTTTAGTTTGAATGTGATTTATTGGACTTACTGAAAATACATGTATCTGCGTTAGTACTCCTGAAAGTGTTGTTCGTAGATCATTTTATTAAAAAAAGAATGCCACCTGACCTGCCTCTAGCTGTTATTTTTAACGAGTTACAACACTTCCTGGTACATATGACGCTACACACTGAGCCAGTATTGTTTAAAAGTGCAAAATATTTCAGATGCGATATGATATGGACACCGAATATTATTTAGCCTTTATTGTTTGATTGAATGAACGTTGAATATGACTTTTTCCTTGTTATGAATGTTGCATGCGGGAATGCTCTTGACAGCAGCTGCTGTGATATGTAACCTCTTAAAAAGTGACATGTCAGGTACCGATATCAGGTGCTTTAAGCTGCGGGTTCTTTAAACTGGAGATTGAACACGCTGCATGTACATGTACATGTACTTGTAATGTAAGTGAAATAACACTCGCCCAAGTCAGGGAAAAAGGCGATGCTTTTCCCAATTGAATACACTGATGGGTTTGTACCCAGGGGAATGTGAAGTGAGTAAGTGACATTTTCAATCAGGTTTAAGGTGTCTTGTGGCAAATGGAACATTCTTATTTTCTTGTCAAGAAGAGGAATTGGAGCTACGCATTTTGTGGAAGGTGGGATATCCCACAGAGAGTCGAAGTTGACCATATCCATCATGCAAGAGCTTGATTACACGAACTTTTCCCTGTCATACAAATTTAATCATTGGTAAGTTTTATGTTTCCGTTTGTCGGCTCGATGTGTTTTCCGTCTGCTGTGTCTCTTATTTACTCTGGTGCACATGAGATACATGTAGTTGAACTCGTGCGAACAAGCACAGATTCATAATTCATTCACACATGTAGAATTCCCAATGCAAGGAAAAGAAGACTTCCTGATCGGCATGTTTTTATGAAAAAAAAATCCTGAGAATTGCTGCTTACTTATCCAGCAAACTTCCAGTGATACAGTTGTCCAAAAGGGAAGGGGGACTACACGATAGATTCATCTGTTCACAGGCAGGCTCCTGTGGAATTCGTGCTGAATGTTCATCAGAATGGTACAATTCTGTGGTTGTAATAAGAAAAGCTGAGGACAAGAATGGTTGGTAGATGTTAAAGTAAATGTATGCAGTGTTATACAGGTGAGTCCAATACTTTCCAGTCAATTACGGTACATTTCAGCACCACTGCCCAGAATGTCTGATGAATATTTTGATATGAAAATACATGTAATTCAGGTGCGAGTTTTGGGGGATGGAAGCATCTATTGGGTTTGGTTTGTAAGTTTTGGAAGATGGATGTACATGTACTAGTAATCTGGAATTCTAGAATTTAGGGCATTTTACCTGTTCTAAAATCTCACTAGGGATCTATAGAATGAAGTTCATCCCTTTGTGTGAAGAGGGAATTATGCATAGTCTGCATATGACTCATCCTGCGTATTGATTTGGTTTAACAGTTGAGGTCTACAATATTAAAAACCCAAGGTAGATTTCCAACAATTACAGATGAGTATCAATATCATGGACTGTTAAATTCAGGTGCATTTTTTCCTTATAAGCTTGATGAACTTCGAGCTGGATGCAAACATATTATTTATTTAACAAAATTAACAAAATTA
The DNA here is from genome assembly GCF_054643075.1 of Acanthaster planci. Classification (NCBI taxonomy): domain Eukaryota; kingdom Metazoa; phylum Echinodermata; class Asteroidea; order Valvatida; family Acanthasteridae; genus Acanthaster; species Acanthaster planci. Next base: position 7,509,278 of record NC_141781.1, read on the forward strand.
ACAAAATTAATACAAATAAATCAAGTCAGTTAAAGTCTTAAAGCAGTCCTACAGAAACACAAATAAAGGTATAAGATTAAGTAAAAATGAAATAAAATAATCTTGAATACAATATTAAGCCTAACCTTCCTTAACCACACAGAATTGAACACCAGTAAAGTGTGTGAATTTGTGGCACTGGGTACTGTACCCCTAAACTGCTTGTGGTTTAACACGGGTTCAGGCATACCCAAAATAAACAGAGTCCAACAGTTTTTGTGCACAGTTTACCATATGGTATTGGAATTTGTGTGAATGAGTATGGTTCCTAGTAAATCACTCTGGGGAGCCGAGCCGAGCATGTTTCATGGCTTAGACTGTTCCAGACTACAGCTGCAGCTGTAAAGTTCTGGACTATGCTTCGAACTGCACTGTACATGTATCTGTCTATGTCAGAATATATACGTAGCTTTATCGTCAGTATTTATTCTTTTCATCTTGCACATTTGTGTTAATGGATACCTGTACCTTTTCTTGATGTCAACCTGTAAAAGTTGCTCCTTGTTTTGTGGGGTCCCTTTATTTCCGTGTGCACATACATTATGAATGTTGAGTTTACAGGTTCTGATTCATTTCACATACATACACCGGTAGTATGTACGTGTATGTGAAATCTGGAGCCTGTTTCAAAGCTACCTGTGTGCATACTATGGGGTCTCTTTGCTGTTCGGTGATCTACAGTACGGTACCTACCAATACACGTACATGTACATCGTGCATGCTGGACTTTTCAGTGCAGTCAGGCAGTCTTAGAAATTAAGCCGGTCTTGAAATGATCAGGCTGTCTGCGGCTGGCTTAAAGTAGTCTGGCTTGGAGATGTTGATTTTCTTTTCCATCTGTTGAAAGTGGTGTTATTTTTGCTTGAGTTGGGATTTACAGTGTAGGTGATTTGTAGAGCACTTGACAGATTGACATTTAGGGACAGAGTCACTGTAATTCTCTTGGGCAATACGTACATGTACATTTACCGGTACACGTGTAGGCCTACATGTGTGCATATATACATGTACGTGTACATGTAAGCTTTGCACAGCATACAGTCTGCATTTTGTGCAGATCAATGACATACATATATATCGTATGTGGTTCTGGTAGTTAGTGATTCCTGAATTTACTCTCCATGAAATATGTAATTCTCAAGTCATCCTTGTTCACTGACATGCCTCACTTTTTTTGGGGGAGGGGGGGTTTGGTCGGAACCTGCCGCACCTTTTACAGTACAGTGAACGATATGCCTCCTGTTATTGATTAAATTTGTTGATTGTCTCAGTCCACACTAAATTTAATTTGTGGCTGCAAGCCAGTCTGGTAAATTTAATCGTGTGTTCATCCAAATCAGTCGCAAGTTCCAAGCTGTTCATGCGCTCTGTATGAGAGCATCTAAAATGCACATTCTACATGCACCAGTATGCATGCTTTCAATGCATCTGTTCGTGTCCTTTGGACAGTGTATGTACACTTTCATGAGTGTTTCATAGTGAAAACATGACCAAATTTATCACGTTTCGTATTCTTGTCTGCATGAACTCCAAATCATGATATCCTTCAAGGTGGGTTTTTTGTATGTGCACTGAGTAGATATCCAGTCAGTTTTATTTGAATGTTGCAGTGAGACATGCATTACCAAAATGTTATGAAACTTTTTTCGGTGACAGAAAAACTCTGGTGTTTTTCACTGCAACGCAGTTTCCAATGCAAAAATTCAAACTGTACATTTGTATCTCAGTTAACCTCATTTTCATATTTATGAACAGAACTGTGATGTCACTGAAATAAAACCTCATTGTCATACCTCTGTCTTGGATACGCTCCGCGCATGAGACAGAAGAGCTTTGGGAAGTTCAAGAGCGAACATTCTGCTCCTTTTGTCAGTTTTGCATGGTACCATGATACGTTTTGTGCATAGGCTACCAGGGAATTCAATCAGTGATAGGGCTTATATAACAGACTCGGTCCTGTCCCAGCGGCGAATAAGGTAATGCGGGAACCGCTAACCAGACTACATATACTCACTGCATATGGTACCCTCACTACCGTAGTTTCACATGAAAGTTTATGTAATCAAAGAACGTGAGGGAACATTGCATTTGCAGATGGTATTCATTTTAAATATTTTGCTGGCCTTAATTGGCTTTCTTTTCATAGTGACTTATTGTTGTGCAGGTACCGGGTACATGTATACATGTACCGGTACATGTAGCAATAAGTCAGTGAGAAACCCTTTGTTAGGACCCAACCGTCAAATTTACCCACATTACGAAACCCCCAAGTAAATATTTTAATGTATTTTTTGAAAGAAGTGGTACAAGAACTTTTAAGTCTTACATGCAGATGTAATTTATTTTACTCCTACAGAAATGATGTGTCTGGTACATGTACATGTACATTGTACATTTATTTGTGACTTGAACTTTGCCCAAATACTGGTACATGTACCTCATTTCCGTTTCTTTTTTGTTTTGTTTTGTGTGCAACCTTCACTCTGCTCTGACGAATTTCCAACCTTTACTCTGCTCTGAAGATACACCATGGAGCCTGGACACACAAATTTTTTTTTCTTTTTGCATGTCCTCTCAATGACCGTCTTAAGGGGAAGTAAGTTAATGCATGTCAGTGTTTCAAGAACAAGAAGCAAGGGACGTCAAGTGGCGAGGGAGCGCTACAGCTCAGCCAGGGGTCTCAGCTCTGTACTATAAATGTACACATAGGTTGCCTCGTAACTCAGCAAAGCAAATTTGCATTCAAGAGCCAATTACAAGACAAGACACCTGAAGGACCTACTGTAATGGGTTTTCTTCCATCTTGATGCAGGTTAAGTACATTTTTTCTTCAAGATGCAGTACTGTACATATATGTACATGTACATGTACACTGTATAGTGTCGGTATGAAGGTATGGGTACTCTGCACAAGTTTGCAGGTGGATTCACATCCATGTACCCAGAACATGTACAGGTATACCACGGGAATATGAGAAATACTTTGTTACAGATGTACGGTACATGTACATGTACAGTCACAAGTTTCTTCACAGGCTTACGGTGTATAGAACTTACTAAACCAAATCGTGGCATTAAAAGATGGCTGAGTGATAAGTTTCAGTTTATTGTTTTTCAAAGTATTATCTTACTCAGCAGCTGAATAGAACCAAAATTAATTAACCAGTAGCACATTTCAGTTTGCGCGGAATTATACAGGTTTACCTGAAAACTTTGACCCAAAGGCCTCCAACTTCAATGCCGCTAGCATACAACTTTGAAATATATTTCGATAGTGACAGAAATACAATAAAAATGCATTTAACCGAGTTTAAAATTACATTTATTGCACGGGTACAAAATGTTCAAATTTCGGGGAAAAAATTCAGTGTACTCCATGCCCTTGAAAAGCGAAAAGAAGAATCCCTTGAAAATAAAAAACAAAGCACACGATGTAAAAAAAAGAAAGAAATAACACCTCTAGAGGACAAAGCAAGCCCCTTCCTCCTCTTCCCTCCCCTCCCAAATTTTCCATCAGCTTTGCCCTACAACAAAGTTGTTCTTAATGCGCCTAAGGTACATGTACACTGCTAAACCTGCACTTCATCAGACCACTTATTAGTCAAACCATGAAACATTCATCAAGTTCTGTGGCAGGCAACTGTACAGTATGTGGGTTGTGACCTGCTTGAGTGGTTACGCCTTTTGCGTTCTTACTTCTTGTACCTGTATATAGAGCACTAGTAAATAAGTAATGATATTGCAGAGATCATGGCGCATGGGGTCGGATGTGATGGAAAATGGAAAAGTGAGTCAGCCGTGTTGTGTCCTTCCCCTAAGCATGGAGGACGGAATGGCCTCCATGCCCCCAGGTACATGTGCCAGTAGCCATGGTGTCTTGGCTTCTTTGGGGATTTTATATTGATTCCCTAAAGGGGCATTTCAGGCCTCTAGAGTTTAAAGGATTGTGGATTTGTGAATTTTATACTCTTTAAAAATTTCAGATTGGACTGTTGTCGCTTTAGCCAAACCAATGAAAGAACCCAAATCCGTATTTTATTTTGAAATAGTGGGATAATAAGTTGAATAATTTTATTAAAATTATTCAAATTTTATTTTTTATTGAAATAAAATACTTGAAGGATTTAGTTGTAAGAACTAACAGTATGTAAAGGGTAGCTGCAATCAAAATGCTCTAATGCAAACCTGCAAAGCGTACCTTTGTGTCTCAGTTAACCTCATTTCCAATTTTTGTTTCACTATTTCAATGGGTATTTTACTGCCTTTTTGTTTTTATGCTAAAAAATGATATTTCCATATTCATGAGTGAAACTGTGATGTCATCCCAGGAAGAATACCTCAATGGAACATTGGTTTGTACACAAAAAAAGTCCTGTATTTTGTAGATTTTGCTGGACTAAATTTTCTCTTCTTTGCTGATTCATTGTTAATTATGTGTATGACACTGCATAGCAATAAGCAAGCATCGGTCCTTTCCTCAGAAATGTTTTTGGTAAGTACATGTACATGTGTACATGTAAATTCTGGGTTCACAGTGTGAACAGAAAACCTATGCACTACACTACATGTATGTCTTCCCAAAATGACTTCACAGTGACAGTGCCCGCTGTTTTCCAAGAGAGCGTGGATAATTTTAAGTGTTTAAAGAAGTGCACTTTTCAGTGCATTTAACCAAATAGGAGAAAGAGTTTTCCTACCTTGAAGAAAGAGTTCAAAGTTGCAGAAAAGTTATGTCTAAGAAAAACTTTTGCAACAACACTTTAAGGTAGAAAGCACTCCTTTACCACGACAGCCACAATAGTTTTCCTTATTTACAATGTTCTTTTCATTTTTTTGTCTCTTTTCATTTCCTGTATTTTTAACAATCTGTACTCTGATCATTATTCTTTGGGGGGGTCTGCAGGCAACTTTTCTCTGTTTTTCATTGAGGGTGATATACCAGTAGAGCACCACGCCTTCCAATGCCAATGCATGTGATTCGTACATTCAGTGTGTACCACGCATGGAAGTCTCTTTGGTCTGTTGTTTCTGTGTCTTTACTTAATGGCTTGTTCGTGCTTTCTTAATGCTAACTGCATGTATTGTGTTGCTTTTGTTTGTGCGTTTGTTTTCCGTTTTGATTGCTTCTTTGTTAAATCTGTTTGGTTTTTTGGAGTTAACAGGGCCATGAGCATCAGAATTAATGGCACATGTATGCTATGTGCACTATATACAGATATCCACTAGCATTATGTTATTATTTTATTTAGACAAGTTGAAAGTTCTACCTCAAAATCTTTCATTGCAACATTAGTAACTACACATTGAAAAAAGCTTTGTCTTGTTGTCAAACAGAAATTCCATTCTCTGAAAATAACTGCAGACTGAAAATTTGCAGCATCTGTTACATGTACCAGTCGCTGTACTCCTTGAGTGGACCGCCTTTTGTTTTCTCAGGTCATTATGAAGATAGCCCCATGCTTATCATCCCCACACCCAACTCGCCGTATTGTCAAGGTGACAGAAATGCATTTCCATCCTTCGTCACGCAGTTGTCCAGTTTCAATTAATTATTAAAAAAAGTAATTCACAAAGTGAGCTACATGTACCCTAGGAATTTTTTGGTCTCCCCTTCAGATGCAATGGGATGGCCAGCGATAGTGTTGCAGCCATTCTGGATCCAGTGGGTTGAGCACGAAGTTCAATTGGTTTGTGCGCAGTACATGTTCCAGATATGCGCTTGCTTGCAGAAACCTTCACCTCTGGATTCGTAGCAGCTACAGCCAAGACACTTGCATGCAGCCCTGAAGACACTGTAACTAGTGCTGAATCATTTCTGTTCAACTTCTTCCAGCTGATGCAGCTTGTCCATCAGAGGAGATTGCTAGGGGATGATCTTTCATGGTGCCAAGGATGGTAGTGTTGAGCCTGGGAATCAATCTTCATCGCTATTCAAACAAATTTTGGTAAGCATCAAGTTAGTCATTGTACATGCTGTATAATATCTAACTTTTTCCACTTTAAGAAGTGCTTTGCCAACAAGTGACTAGTGTGGAAAGCGCAAGAGTTTACACATAATCTGTGCTAGTCAACAATTTCCGTGGAGATGCTCAATATACACTTGATCTGACCATCTGACTAAGGCAATGTACGGGGCAAACATAGTCAAAGGTATAACCCTGATGATCCTGAGTACATGTGCATACCGTGAGACACAGCCCAAATATAGACAGTCATTGAGACTCTGTTACTGTCAGTGTTAGTACAGATGTAGATGTATGTGTGTTTGGTGTTGACAGAGAGGGGTGAAGGAAATGTGAACCGGCCTCTACACACTATGCTAGGCTTGCATGTGCCAAGCACCCAGGTACATGTACCTCACCGCTGATGTCAGTAGCAACATGTACATGTAATTCTGTTTTTTTCCCCCCGATTTCAGGATCTTTAGACAATCTCTTTCAAAATGTGGAAAATCCAGAATTTATTATTAAGGTGGTGTTTAATACGTATAAAAGTTGATATACCGGTACAATGTAGAACACAAGAAATGGGTACCGTATGTTAAGTGGTGCGTCAGGCAAACACAAATGTAAACCAAAGACTCTACGCTGCTTTTCATTATTTTGTGGATATTTCCATCTCATCAAATCTCACCCCTGATTAAGTACAGGTAAAAAAAAAAAGTGCTGAGGCATTTATGTTTGAGCTTCATTAATGTAGTTATTATCAAGGATTACTAGCAGAACAACCTGCTAATTGCAAATCCAGAGAAAAGGTATCCAGTTCAAAAACACCTGCAAACGCACAGTTCTGTATGCACTGGGCACCCACCTACATTTAGGGTGTTACAGAACCAACTGGGAATTGAGCACATTCCAGTGAAAACTGTCATTAGGTGTACTCTATTTCACATTAGACTAATGGGAAACCATGTACACACACCTTGTGCACTGAACACTAGAGCTGCTGTGACTTGTCACACGTTTACATGTACATTATTAATACCTATGCGTGTGTATATCAGGTATCAGTAATACATAGTGTGCATACATGCATACCAATTTATGCACTGTTCTTGTTCAATCCCATTGTGGGCAAGTTTGAGCGACGACTGTAGTTACATGTGACTGTGTGTGACTAACACTGCCCAAACGATGGATGGTTTGGACTACCATCATTTGGGACCCGGCTCCAGGGTTTGGTTACACCGCTGGTTATCAGTGACCCATTTCATTTTTAATTAACCCATAACAATCCTCAATCCTCCAATTTTAATATGATGGGATTTGGGGTTTGGGTTAACCCTAACCCCAAATGGTGATGTAAAAATCAATTAAGGAGGGAACCATTCACATGAAAATAACTATACGAGATTTCAATGACCATGTGTACTGCGAAATTCACAGTCAACAGTGAAATGTGAGCACTGATGATATTTTAAAAGATAGGCCGACTGGGGTTGTTCATGTGTAACTGAATTGCACATGTGCATTGTTAAAAAGCATCTGACTACTGGTTGAACTATAGTTCACGCCCGAACTTGCGCATTGTTTGACGCTATATAATGTGATGTCATTAGATGAAGTCAGCCTTTTTAGTTTTGAAGTTGATCCTATGAAAATTAGTTCGGAGGGTTTGGACATTTAGTTTTGGTTCTTTGCCGTAGCGTAACCAGGGCATAACTAGGGTAATTTGGGGGGGGGGACAGCCGGGAATGCATGCATTTTTTCTCAGGGAGGTTGGCACAGAAAGCTGCATAACTATGGTATGGCTTGTACCGGTACATAAATATTCACAGGATACATTTCGAAATGAGGCGGGCACAGACTTCCACAGGGGAAAGGATCTCCCCGTGCCTTCCCTCTCCCAAGTTGCCTCACTGTTAGGTCGCTTGCTCCTCTAGCCATTGAGAGCTGAAAGACATCGTGTTTGTGGGTAATTTCAGAAATTAGGGTCCAAAAGTGTGACATTTTTGTGTCCCTGTTACATGTGACCTTTATTATTTGACATGGAAATATCACCGTCATTGATTTCAAAGTGGTACTAATTTGTTTGGCAGGTAATTTGCATTAATACATCACTCTTGGAAATTAGAAAATGTGTTCTGAACTTACAAACTCGTATGTCAGATGAGACAGGGACACAAAACAAAAATGGACCCCTAATTTCTGGAATTATCCTTGTAAGAATTCTGCGTGCATGGTGTATACATTTATTGTAAACATTTAAATAAATGTTACAGACATTGCTTGAATCTCCTTTTCGGTTTTTTGCTTTGCTGGGTTACAATTACATGTAGTTGTGTTTTCCATTTCCTTATTGATCTGGGGAAGATCTATAATCATTCTGATCTGGGTCCTTGCAGGTGGAACATACCACAGCAAGTGAAACTTTTGCACAGTGTACCCTTGGAACAAGTGGGTCTCCCTATGAGCACCGACAGGATGCCAAATGAATTGACAGTGAGGGTACCAAAGAATTCCGTCTTGTGAAAAGTGCTCTCGGTGCCTGAACAGCGCACGCACATCTTTGTAGAGCATGTATACTGCAAAGTACTAGTACAAGTACCGGTAGTTCATCAAGGGTGAAAACAGCTGGTGATTAAACCTTGTCAGGCAATTCTTTTGGGCCCGTTCAAATAATTTGCCAACATCTGTGATAAAAAAAAAACTTTGGGCAGAAGGCTCTCACAGAGAATGCCAAATGATTAAAAGTTCCCCCTTCAAAATCTAGAGATGAGGTTTGAATTTTGTTAAGTGGTTAAACGTACATGTATTTAAACATCATGAAACTGAAGAAGTGCTACAAGTATACCGGTATTGATGGATTTTAGGAAGGCTCCTTGCAGAAATACTGACAGTTTACCAATATTAGGGTTAATTTTAGGGTTGACTTTTTGGGCAGTTTTATGAAGTGATGTTCAATTCAATTTAGGTACATGTACATCAATATGATAAATATACGTATTTGCTATTGGCCTTTGCTGTACATTTAAAATGGGGATGTTTTACTTTTCCAAAATCTCAGATAAAATTAAATGGAATGTGAGAAGGCTATTCTCTGATCACCAGGGCCTAATTAGGAATCGCATGTAGATTAAGAATCCTCAGAAAGCTAGGTTGCTCTGTGTGATGGCAATTGGTGTGACAATTTGTAGACTGTAGCCCATGGCGCATGCCACCCCTGGGGAATACCGTGGCACATTAATTTATTCCCAGGGCTGATGACAAGAAGATGTTATAGCCAGCTTGTACACGTACATTTCCCTTTAACGAGTCCCAGTAGAAAGTAATTAGAACATGCACACTGTCTGATGCACTCGCCAATATCCTGTCAGCGTTCATCGGTGTTGGTGCAAGACAGTTAGACAAACATCTCCTGGTTGGGCAGTGTGAAGATATGAAACATCAACATGTGGCTCATCTCACCTTTCATGACAAACTTTCTATGTTTTTACTCAGTGGGCTGCTCAGCATGCATCGTTGTTTGGTAATTCATGCACTGCTACATGTACATGTACAAATGTATATATGCACCGGTACCGTACTGTATATATACATGTACATGTACAAATGTATATATGCACCGGTACCGTACTGTATATGTACATGTACGTGTGCCCATTTGTTGGTATTTATCCATAGCAGCGAAAACCGAGCCCAGTCATGCCAGTTGGTGCTCGAATTTAGGTGTGATTTTATTGAGAAAACTGAAACTGAGTGTTTGTAGCATCACTTCTGTTGTCCCGGTATATCAATACATGTACCGTACGTATCATGCTGTTGGAATCTGCTAATTACAGACAGCTAGTCTGTTTGTTTCACACAGATCTGGTTTGGGATCAGTAGTCCCAACGCTGGTTTGCACCATCCATTGGGCGAATCTTAGTGTCTGTAAACCAACGAATGATGACTGATCGTGATTCGGATCCTAGTGTTCATCTCCAAGTGACATCACTGAAAGTCACTTGGAGCGGTACATATACGTAGATTACGGCTGTCAGTTACCTCCCCCCCCGCCAAAAGGAAAATATTTACACATTTACTACACGTATAATCCTGAACAATTGGAAAGAAAAAAAGCGGCATTCAGCTTTGCACAGAAAAGGTAAATAGCTACATGTATATACCGTCACATGTATATCCTAAAATGATTGCAAAATGTGCACTTAGCTACTGGTATAACATTATAGCTAGGTTATTATTCCAAATTTACCAGCTGGAACCCTTGAAAGGAATCCAAGCTATTTCTTTTATCTGAAGCTGACCATAAGCATTTTTCTTCAAGGAGTGGTACCCACTTAAAGAACTTCATGCAGCCATTGGAGTATGAACTGAAACTTTCATTGTAGCCCATCTCAAACAATTAACTGAACTAACAGGACCTTGGTCCATTTCAAGGAGGTAGTGGAAAAATACATGTACTGTTTCTTTTTCTGTGTATTTCTTATGATTGCCGTGAATTGACACACACTTCAGGTTGGCACAACTTGCTGCAAATCGCCCTCCCCCCAACATTTACTTATTTGTAATGTAAACAATATTACAGATTTACTACTTCTTATCTGTTTGGGTGTCCGCCTGTACATTTCCAAGATTCACCAATTTTTCCAAAATGCGATGGTGCATTTTCCTCTTGGCTGAACAAAGGCCAGTGTACCCTTAGGAGAAATTACAGTGCTTGGTTTTCAGTCATGCCCGTCAACAGATCCATATCTCACTTCCATCTTTACTAATTCACACACAGGTAGACCATGGACAAACAACCCAATCAATATACCAGTCCAATTCTGCAGCATTCACTGAAGGACAAATTGACTAACCACCTAATTTGTCATCCTGTCATCCATGAAGGACGTATAGTACTTATGTACTTCATTATAATGGGTGACATGTTTGCAGGGCAAGTTACATGGACCATATACCCTGACAGGTAGGGTACTGTATGTACCAGTCTTGGGCCAAGACTGGATTCGCGTTTATTTTGTCAACCGGTACATACAGCACGTGTGCAATGCGTGCACTGGCAAGCATGCAGCTGAATAATAGTAATAGTAGAGGGCACTTTCCATGAGAGACAAACTGTACTGATGTCCAGTCTTGGTGCATGCGGCAGGCCTACTCAAGGAATTCCAAGTGGTACCTCATACACTTAAAGTACATGCACATGTACCATGAATTATGGCAGATGCTCATCGCATGATGGTTGGATATACACCACAACATACAGTACTAAACCATTTGGGATTCAGCTTCATGTAAATGTCAGACCGTGAAAGCATTTGACTGGTCCGTTGGATAATACCCCCAGCATTACAGACAAAATCCCTGAACAGTGGCCAGTCTCACCAGTGTACCTGATGTACACAACTTTATAGTATGATGGCTCATGCCATGAACATGCCTGAGTTTTGTAGCCATTCAAGGCACTTTCCGGTCAAAAAGGTGTGTTTGGGACATCGGATCAAATGCGCTGACCTTACATACCTAGTATGGACTTGTGAACAAAAGATGTCCACACGATGCAGGAAAGGAAGATGTTCTGTGGACTTATACGTCCACAGGACGTTTCCCTTTCTCTGAAAAAGAAGTTTAGAGGAATTTAGGGTAGGGGTCATCTGTCGTAAAAGGAAAAGTCAGGGAAACCTTTTACAAAAATAGAGCTGAAAATCGTGTTAAACCCAGTTCAGGAAAAACAAGTATTTTCACTGAGTTTTCTTAACTGCAGGAAAAGAAAGGAATGTCCACACTAGGTATGTCCCGGTAAGGTAAGTGTGGGTGTACAGCTATGTGCTTTAAATGTGTAACAAATTTAACACATTTCGACTTGAGCGAGATTTCTCTACACCTTCTTGTGACGTCAAGTGCGCCTCATTTTCCCCACTCACCTACATGTCCATGTACATACATGTGCACATGTAGGGTATGAACCGATCTTTAGAGGCGGGAGGAAAACCCCGTATTCATTGATTCAGGGGAAAATCCACGGAATGAGGGAGGGACTGGAAACCCACTCTGCTTGTAGACGTACATTGTACATGTAGGTGGGATTTGAATCCGGGCTGCAGAAGGTGGAAGACAAGGAAACAGCCATTACTTATAATGCCATTTTGACTCCCTGTCATGTCTCGGCCTAAGACAAGTGTACGTGTTGCACACTGTACATGCAAATGTGCGTCAGTAGTGATGAGCATTGATGATCTATGTATATTGTTTTTAATGCTTCATCCCCCACCAACGCTGCCCTCCCACATCTCAGAGAAATCTTCTGTTTTAGTCCCAGTACATGTACAAGTCTTGGTACAGTGTATTTGCGGGTCATTGCGCAGTGCAAGCCCTTGACATAGGAATTGTTGACCAATGGGAACTGAGTTTGGCCAAGGGAAGTGAGACAAAAAAATCAGATGGCATGCAGAGTCATGCAAAAGTAGGAATGTCTAGGCACGCAGCAACAGATGTCCTTAACTCATCAAAAATGTATAAAGAAGCATATGGTTGTAGCCATGGCAACAGGAGGCAGATGCACCTGTACATGTAAGTAGATTTTCATGATTAGACTCTCTCCAGTGGACTTAGTAATCACATGTACAAAATGTATGTGTGCATGTGTGTGTAACTAAATAATTTTTTTAATACAAGCACATGTATCTCTTACACGTGTAAATATTTGCCAAAAGTCACAAGTGTGACAATGCACACACCAGCACCAGTGTATTCCTGCTACTTCAGAAATCATTCTCATGCAGTGTTTGTACACATCTGCATGTACATGCATAGTACATGAATTTCAGGTTAATTCAAAGATGATTGAAAAACTGCCATGCTGGAAATTAATACATTTTGGAAAACTTGAGCTCTCCTTGCCCAGCCATGGCTTGTGATGTGCATGGCATCCCCTTTAATGAATCCATGCTCATCAACTGGCTCTTGTCTGTTGGAGGTAAGGATTGTTAACATACAATTACGCTGTCATACCGCTATGGCACATGTACTATGTGCATTGCATGAACCAAGTGACATACATGTACACAACATACTCACATGTCTTGCATGAATTTTCACTGTTGAAAACATCATTGTTTAATATACATGTACACAGGTACATGTTAGGCAGATTAGCAGTGGTCCCATTTATTTTGGCCATGTTGGTTTAGGATTACTTTCTGAAACTAATGAGTGATATTTTTACTATTTTAAAATAGTAGCGGTTAACTGAACATGTTCATCCTTGCACAGTGCATGGGGTTTGTCTGACCAAACATTTTGAAATGCAAAATGAAACTTGAAGTCATCCATTTTTAAAGAATAATTTTCATGTCGACAATTTAAAACGAATTTTGAACATTTTGGCTCATTTTTGGTGACTGTAAATACTGTACATGTACATGTAAGTCATATGTCACACTGATGTATTTCATTCACCTACGTGTCATTGGAAACATGTTTAGGACAGACTTTTAGGCTGTTAGGGGACGTTTGCCGATGAAAATTTCATTCTCTATAGAACAACCTCAAAATCTTTGGAATATTTCTTTCATGCCCCTGAGGTCTCTATCTGCACATTATGCATTCAGGTAAAACGCACAGCCGTAAACACACTGATTTGGGGCCATTTCTGGCAGCCCCAAGGGTCTTGCCCACAGAGGAATTCCCCAATGCAGAAATGATGAGATTTTGGCTGGCTCGCATGATTGCATTCTACCCTCTAGCTTGCGAGGAGGACACAGTGTGTAAAGTTCATTTTTCTGTGAGTGATGGCTGTTCACTCGAGAGTTAGAGGGTTGATGGATGCTTCTAGAATATTATGCAAAGTGTAAAAATGAGTGGGTGAATTCGCTGTTTACCCATAGAGAAGTTTGAAATTTGTTTAATGAACCCCCCTTTGTACCGGTATGTCGTTGGGACCCTATCTTTACACATTGTGTTTATGCTTTAAGAGCACGTCTACATCAGTGTTTCGTCAAGTACCGGTAAACAAATTAACTGAAATTGAAATATGAAATGCATGTTACCAGTGCATGTAGACGTACGTGTAGACAATAGACGAGAGTTAACGATTAGTACAATCGTTGGGGGAAGTTTAGCTGTTGAACTTTTTTTTTCCTTCTCCGGGGCCTAGAGTTCACTGTTTCTCTTTAATGTGCTTTTGTCATTGTAACTTGTGTACAGTACAAGTTTCTGTTTTAAGTTTGTGACCTTGCCTGAATACATTCATATACGTGTAGCTATTTCTTTATAAAACAGTTCTGTATGTCTTTGCATTGCAGAGATGTACATGTACATGTTTCCATCTATGTACATGTATGCACACTGTGGGTTCATGTACCTTTCATTATCAATTACTGTATGATAATATGTGTACTGTATATGTACATGTATGCACATGTACATTTATGCATATGTACAATGTAGTGTACCAGTAGATGGCGAGAATACTTGTGCATACAATTTGTGGATTCATAATTACATTTCTTTACCTATGATTTTTTCGGAATTGTTGGACAGAAATCTTCAGTTGATTACCAGTAAGATTCTTGGGTTTATTTATTGCCCTGTAATTGAATTTTATGCAGTTTATCCTGCAGTGCATATTTTTCCATAGAAGCTGACAGAAAGCAATGCATACAATGCCAGCATTATCTTTGACTAAGAATACTTATTCTTCAACTGAACAATTGTCAAAGACTGATGATATCAGGGTTTTTTCTGACTGTTGAAGAGTTAAAAACAGCAGTCATACTTGGCTCTGTTCCAGGTCCATAAGTTGTGTTGACAGTCAAATTTATTTCAGTCGAACCCAAAATAAAATTGCTCCGGAATTGGTTTCGAAAGGCAGGCAAGAAAACTTGACTGCAACGAAATTTATTTCACTCTTATTTTCTCTCCCCCTCCCCTGTTTGCAGATGGAGTGGCATCTGTTTATTTATTCACCCTAGACTATTGATCTGGATGTGAAGGGAGGGAGTTATTTTTATCGCATCACCGAAGAAACAGATCAAGGGATCGTCGTCTCAGCACAGATGATCACCGACTGATCTCGCACATTGGTTGTTGGCAGACGTAGGGCTCAGACAGCAGGAAAGCATTTAGCACCGCTCTGAAGCAGTTCTTGGGAGACAAAAGCACAGGATATTTTACCTAAGCAAAGTGCAAAGCTGCATGCACCACAAATATAAAATGAATCAAATTTAAAATCAACTGGTGACCACTTAACCTGAAAGGTACATTGTCCTAGGTACTGATTCCTGATCTCAGTCCTATTGACAGCATCTACAGCAGTCCAGGTTTTCACTTTGACACCGTCTTTGGGAAGAACTGGTACCAATGCATAGCAAATATTCATACGAGGACTCGCCTGGTCCGCTCAATAGCACGCCCCTCTCGGCTAGCAGAAAAACGGCAAGCGTTGATAAACCCTTGTCCCGTGGTCCTTGCTACCTCCGTAAAAAGACCAGGCATGGTCTCATGGCATTTTTTGTGGCAGTGCTTATATTTGCACTGCTTGCCTGGTACTATGTCACCCAACATGGCCGCATGTCATTTGTGGCCATTGGTCCCATGTCCTTTGACCCCCAGGGGCGAGTGGTGATTTTGAGTGATGCTGAGGGACAGACAGTGTTCAGGGATAAAGTTGGCATGAATCTCCCAGAGGGGGCGGAGCTTCAGGACTGCACAAAGGAGGCTGACAGCCTCAACTCGCTTTGCTTGACTTGGATTAATGTGACGCTTCAGGATGAGTCACCCCTGGCTGAAATGGACATTGAGTATGTCGTGCTTAAGAACAATATCAAATGCATCAATGTTGATTGGACAGCCTTGCGGTTGAACTTTGCCCCGCTAGACTGTATCTCACTGAACGATTCACATTGGTACGGGGGAAGTATTGTACATTCACAGCACTGGGTGCTGGAAAAGCTTAGAATTTCCATGCAACCCTATGTATCGGGGGACATCGTCTCTGAAAGGAATGCATTTGGATCTGTGTTGGAACGTTACTGGTTGTCGTCCAGAGGTGTTGCGGTATTTGTTGAGAGAGACACCCCTCTTCATGTGTCCATCAATGAGAAACAGACAAACCGGGAATTGTGCTTTAAAGCTGAATATTTCAACTCACCCTATCAGAACCCAACCAACAAGCATGCATCTCTGAAATACACGGTGTGCATGGGAGAGGACGTCCGGAAAGTGCATGAATATATTCTGCAAAATTACTTCAGCAGACCTCCTGGTTTGCCGGACGAGCGCATGTTCAGATGGCCGATATGGTCAACAGGGGCACGATATCATGTCAACATCAACCAGTCAGCTGTGATTGAATACGCTGACGAGATCAACCACCATGGATTCCCGAACAGTCACATCGAGATTGACGACAAGTACACATTACATTACGGAGATGTAGACTTCACGCAGACAAAATTCCCCAATGCAAGAGAGATGATAGAAGATCTTCATGATAAAGGCTTTCGCGTATCTGCCTGGACTCACCCGTTTGCCAACATTGATTCCCCAACGTTTCGCAAGGGGATATCACACAACTACTGGATGCGGGAACCCAGCGGTCGCGTGCCTGCTTTGATCAAATGGTGGAATGGCATTGGTGCAATACTAGACGTCTCTGACGAGGGTGCTGCCAACTGGTACATTGGCCTGCTGAGGAAGATGCAGACGGACTACGGCCTGGACTCCTTCAGATTCGACGCCGGTGAGGTTTCCTACATCCCCTTCATCTACAATGCGACTGTTCCGTTCAACGATCCTAACCTGTACTGCACCCAGTACGTGGAACTGGTTTCCACCATCAATCAACAGATTAATGTCCGCTGTGGGCACCAGACCCAGCACCAGCCAGTATTTGTGAGGATGGTGGATAGAGACGCCAACTGGAACTACAACAACGGGCTGCTGACCGTGATCCCAACTGCCCTCCTTATGGGTATTCTTGGTTATCCCTTTATCCTCCCTGGTTATGTCAGCACCAACGTATATTCCGTCGATGTCAACCATCCAAACCGTGAGCTGTACATCAGATGGGTGGAGCTGATGGCCTACCTCCCCTCCATGCAGTTTTCTGTCGCGCCGTGGCAGTACGACGAAGAGGTCATTCGAATCGCACATAAAATGGTCAAAATTCACGAGGACGTCGTGACTCCAATGATTTTCAATTTTTCCAGCGAGGTCATAACAAAAGGTGAGATCATTTATTTGCTACATGTATTTTCAAGGCTTATAACACTTGGTACAGAAAATCTGCTCTCATGTTGTCTAGGTTATGAAACTTACAAGGCATTTTGTACAGATGAGCACCAAATATACTCCCCAGGTCTTTGGGTATTCAGAGGAAAACGTAAACATTGTGATGAAAACCCATTTGGTTGAAGGTTCAAGTCTTTTTGTGTTTTTTATTCAATATTTCATCAACAATCGGAAGTTATTTCTTTTGATTTAATTTATCACAGGCTACCCAATTATCAGGCCTATCTGGTGGATTGCCCCGACGGACAAAGTTGCCCAGCACATTGATTCCCAGTTCCTGATCGGCAGTGCGTACTTGGTGGCGCCAGTCTTGACCCAGCATGCCCGGGCACGTGACATCTACCTTCCCGCTGGGAACTGGAAAGAAGAACTGGGAAAACAGACCATCCTCGCTGGGGGAATGTGGCTCAAAGACTATCCTGTCGGAATTGATGAGGTTGCGACATTTGTTAAAGTTTGACCCTTTGGGGTTATGGTCGGGTAATAAGTTATTTAGCAGTGCCACAGATGAAATTTGGGGGCACCGTGGGATGGCATGACCCCAGATGATAACATTTATAAAGTGTCCGAATAAATCCGTCATCTGATTGGTGGATCATTAATCACCTGTCATTGAACTGTCCTATTGCACTGTGTGCCGCACTGCAAAAAATAGACAGTCCATGTTGAATGTAAATGGATCAATAAAAGTTCTATTTCTCAATTTGTGTGGTCATGCTGTTGGTGGTGCTGTAGCATGGGTCTTCACCTATCGTTAGAAGATAATGTGAAACACTATTTCTCTTTTAACTGATGGACAGATATCTGAACTGAAAAGATTTATTCTAGTAGGGATTTTTGGGGGAGGTTTTGTTCAAGTGATGCCAGAATTTATTCACATTTTATGTCAAGCAGTGAATGTTTTGCATTCATGAAATGGAAAGAATAATTTCATTTGGTGACAGACGATACCTTTCATTCTCTCGGCCTCATGGAGTGGAAAACTTCCTCTATCTCCTGAGAAATTGTTCTTACCATTCCACTCCAAATCTTTCCTTACTTGTGTTCAGAACAAGTTAGGTGTTCTAACTGTGCACATCCTTGAAACTGGTAAATCTTCATATACACAAGCATAGTTGGAACGCTGAATGGGTTTTTACCGGAGAGTGAAGTATACCAGCTGTCACAAATTTGCAGATAGCACCACCATTGTTTGGCCATATCCTCTGCTTCTGCACGTGATGCTGAGTTTGTATGCATCATTGCTGATGTTGGGAACAGTTGGAAAGGGAGGATGTCTAGGCTAGCATGAGGTTTTTGTACTGTCCACAGTTGCGGATTTGGGACCAAGTGCTATCTACGTGTAGCATAACCATTTGTTGAGTTGGAAAAAGTTACAGATACTGCAAAACCACAAACTTTATGTTCTCTATGAACCTTCTCAGGCATTCCTGTAATTGGAGGGTGGAGTAATTATAAAGGATTAAGTAGTACCTTGGCCTTTCACAGGAAGTTCCTTCTCAGTGTTTTCAAAAGTGAGGCTGTCCCATAGTAGAAGTTCCTCATTCTCCCTATGTAATAATTGCAAGTACGCCCTCTGGAACATGCAAATCTGGATGTCAAGGAACCTCTGAAGAAGGTGAAAGCTCTTGACATTTTTCCTTGCCTTTGATAAAGCAGTACAGTTTGTGGTGCGTCCTCGCCTGTCAAGTGTTGTGTATGCCTTCAGACTTCTGCAGGAAAATGGTGCCTGACTGGGGTGGACAATTGGTTCACATGTACACCACTACGGTACAAATCCAAAAAGTAGCGGCAATAACAATGGAAAGGTGGGAGGATTGAAAATACTTCCCTCCACTGCAACTTCCTAGAGAAGAAAGTGTAATCAGTAAACTATTGTCAGACTCCAGGGGTCATCTAAGGGGCCATCCGTAAGGTACAAATGGGGGGAGGGAGGCTTGTTAACATTGCGTACACCCACAGGGAAGGGAGGTCCAAATGTATACACTGAGTGGCAAAAATTACAAAATAGAGCGTAGCCATGTGAATCTTTCTATTAAAACGCGTCACCTTTTGCCATGTAACCATTACCCGATGACATTGGTCTGATGAGTTGATGAGTTAAATGGCATTATGGAGTATGTATGTGTACAAAGGCAGAGGGGTGTGAAGCCACTGCATATGTCATGTATTCACAGCAGGATGAGGTCTAAAAAGTCGGACAATTTGTATGTACGTACTTCAGGATGACTGCTAGATGTTTGTCTTAATTTTTATTGGCTAGCTCTGCCTGCGAGGACTACATCTACTTATTTCACAAACTGGGTTTTGTACAGATGACGTCCATCTGTCATATCTCCTCAGTCTGCCTTATTTTCTGTAAGTGCCTGTGTAAAACAGGCCTTGCTGTCCTTGGGTAGGGCTATGCACCATGTCACACAAAGGGAAACCATTGCCCCTACAAATACTTCTTCAGACAGGGTGAGACGTCAATCATGACACATCGCTAATTACAACTGTTCAAGAGTTGAACCTAGTGTGGAAAGGGTTACAGCTCATTTTGAATGCCAGTTACCGGTACATAGTGATCCTGGCCCTACCAATGGACAGTTCCATTCCTTACATAGTGTATTTTGATCCATTCTCGTGCATATTGTGAGCATTGTCAATACTAGAATGTTCATGCACTGTGTATACACATTCTGTCTGCATTGTGGCACTGTACACTGTGTGGTATTCGTGACTCTATATAACCAAAGTGTATTCATGAAAGCAGTTATTTGAACAGTCGTGAATTTTGTGATCATGCTGGCTTCATGTACCTTATGTGACCAATGGCTACACAGAATTACTCAGGTGCACTTTATTATGGTGGCTTCAAAAGGACACCCCAGTCTTGCAAGGAATTAACAAAAATACATGTTGTTTTGTGAAGATTGTGAAAGAATTGTAAGTGTCGTCCTTGGCCTCCATGGTAATCCTCAGCCACAGGAAGACCTGAATCAACCGGCTAAAGCTGTGAGAAATTCATGTATCATTGGGAAGCGGCCGCAAGCTGTAGTGGCTTGACTGGCTTTCATAGGTACATGTATGTGTATGTGTGTTGTTTGCAGCTGCAGCCGTGACTTTCAGATAAGGCTCAACAGTAGTGCACACTGGCCCAAACCATGAAGGGCACAGAAGGAGTTTGAACTGCCCGGGCTACAACATCTGGCCAATTACCGCTTTCTGGCATGTCCGGTATGTCCTAGCCAGAGCGCATGCGAATGCTTGCCACGCATTTCACAACCATAAGCCCCCTTTTTACCCCATTTCGCCGCATTTTTTCGCTGGTAATCTGCACCCTTAAAATGTTGTGTACTGCAGTATAGGAAGTTGAATATTCATGCCATCGTTGGTGCCTGGTATGATCTGACAACAACATCAAATTTAATGCTTGCGCAGTCGCTTGTATTAGGCTGTGTGCCGTAAGTGTTCATGTGCAGATTTTGCCCTTACCGAACGCTTTCTTCTGGACTAATTTTGGGAATAAAAAGCCCAGTTATTTATAAGATCTTGTGTTTTATTTGAATCATTTTTATCACTGAATTTACACGAAAAGGTATTTTATGAGATTTCATGATCACTCCTTGCGATGAAACAGCGCATTTTGTTTTTCGTGAACTTAACTGTCCTGTGGTGGTCAAGAGTCTTGACTACGTAGAAAGACTTTGAAAACTGGTGTTTTGGAGTGACAAAATAAAATTACAAACATTTCATGGATAATGGAAAAGTGCATCAAAATCTTTAAAAGAAATTATTCATGACGGCAAAAGTAAATCTAATGCTAGATTTTTTTCTATTTCCTGGTCACTGCGACAGGTTGCAGTTAATTGCAAAGAAAACTCCACAAATATTGCAAGGATATTACTGGCCCCACTGGTCCGGCTGAACTGCAGGCAATAGTCGGGCATTTTTGGAATGTTTACTATTGTTTATCTGACCGGGCGGCGATGATAATCGAGCACTTTGATGTGCCAGCGTTGTAGCTCCTTCTGCGTCCTTCCTCCATGCCCAAACAGTGGCCTCATGTCATTCAGTAAGGCCACACCTCTATTGGAGACCAGTGGAGCACTAGTGGCTGGGGAGGAGCCTCGAGGCAGATGCCCCCCCCAAATAAGACAAATTGAACCAAATAACCAAGAAATAGATGTTGTGTGCTAGATCTTGAATTCTGATACCGCACCTTATTGCCCCCCCCCTACAAAAAATTGCAAAGTTACAAATTTCTTTTGCCATTATTAGAATTTAGAGGTCACCGTTTTTCCTCATGTTTGAAAGATGCGTAAAAATATGCAGTCTTGTAAAAGAAAAGTGCACTCTTGTGAATTGTGTGTTTCAAATTGAAAAGCCATCGACGGTAAGTGTAACCCTTTGTGTCCAACATTTTTCCGTAATAGTGAAGTAAATTAAATCCTTAAATAGCAAATGTGCAATACGCGAAGAGTGAAAGTTGGAAGCATGTATGTGCACCTTTTTAAAGGCCGTAAATTGTTATAGTTGCTCCGTTTTATAGATATAATTTATTACAATTAAGTTAAAAGCCGTTTTGATGTGTTTGACATCCATCATTCGAGGCAACTTGCGAATTAAATTCACATCGACAATGAAGAGACCAATGTACCAAATAATCACTTGAAAGAGGAAAACGAGGAACAGAAAAAATTCACTGTCACTTTCCTGCTTATAAAGCCAGAGAAAATCTAGCTCGATTAAAAGCGGCAAAACATTAACAGTGAATTTTGGTTTTTCTAAATTTTTTTATCTTGAGCCTTTTGTTTCTGTCAAAAAGCGAAAAATATTAAAGATCACATTTCACAAAATGGTGGGAATCCTGCCTGATGTGAGACTCCTTATTTATTATGGCCCATAGAAATTCTATCAGCCTGGAGGCGTCTAAAGCCAGACTGCAGGCTTCTGAGTCGAGAGATTTGATATCCCCATCCACATTTGTATTTCTCTTATAATACAAAGAAATTTAATACGGGCATGGAACTTTTTCTTATTAGCTGTGGTTTCCTCCTTTTTTGGCTTCCCATGCATTAGTTCCAAACTAAAAACACTGCGCAAAGCTTGCATAAGCTGAAATTCACTCTTTTTTTCATCGTGAATTTTAGCAGCTGCCCAGCCGGGATTCTCGGGGGGGGGGGTAGGCGGAGACTAAGGCAGCGGGCAAAATGTTACTTTGTTAATCACTCCGTTATATTCTTTCCCGAATTTCGGAGGGAGGGGTAAGTTCCGGTTGAACTCTACCCTGCCTTTCGGTTGGGTGTCTCAATGACGTAACAGTGTAAGAAGGTTCTTTTGTGGAATGGCGACATGGCCTGGCTGATGATGGGTCTACTTTCACACTGTCGTAGACCACGCGTCACGGCATCCAATAAAAGCAGTTCAGTAAACCAGTACGTGCGCGGTCCAACGTGCGCGCTCCATTATAATGGAGATCAATGGATACACATCACTTCAGTTTAAACCACACCCACTGCGCACATGGTTACATGGAACAGGAAGTTACCGCGCAACTTGTGTGCAGTCAATGGTGCGTCCGCATGTATGACGAAGTCACTTACGAACCGGATCCGGTTCGTAAGTGACTTCGTCACAAAGGCGGACGCACCACGATTTTCAGGCTCCCATTGGACGATCGCTGAAGTTGCGCGTTAACTTCCGGTTCCATGATTCCATGTAAACGACGATCAGTACATGTATCTCTATATGTAGTGCGTGTGCAGTGGGTGTGGTTTAAACTGAAGTGACGTCACACTTACGAACCAGATAGAGAGCAACGGGTTATACGCGCGCGTTTAACGTCTCTGTTCGTCACACACAGTTACAGACGCGCGAGAATTAATCTTACCAACAATCACTGTGGATTTGTAACCAATGTACACAGTCAACAAATCAGATTACGTTTTGCTCTCGTTGAGTTAACACAGAAAGTGTGCTTCGGAGTATTTCCTCCTGCTTCAGATTATTTGATTATTTCGGAAAGTTATCAAAGCTTGCAGCTTTTCATCATCAAGATGTTTCGATTTGCTACGGAATTCGCCTCCGCTAAATTCCGGTAAGTCTTAACGAGAGAGAGGAGAAAGAGGGAGGGAGAG
Organism: Acanthaster planci; assembly: GCF_054643075.1. Lineage (NCBI taxonomy): Eukaryota > Metazoa > Echinodermata > Asteroidea > Valvatida > Acanthasteridae > Acanthaster > Acanthaster planci. The sequence continues at coordinate 7,532,672 of NC_141781.1, forward strand.
ATTGGCGAGAACGTGTACTGTTGAAATCTTTACTTTTGAACGATCTTGTCGCAGCTGCAATGATTATTATAAAAGATACAGAAAAAGATTGTGGTTATTTTCAATTTCACAAACGCGAATAACTCCCTCCTTGGTCCGTCACCCCACAGGCTGCCATTTTAGGCGTGGGTCCTTTTGGTACACATCAAACAAGATTTGTTGCTTGCATAAACACAATTAACGCATTATACATGTAACTTGATAACATACTTAATTTCCTTAAAAGCCATATCTCCCTGTTGAAACTTACTAGTACAAATTGTCGGGCGTCTCCTGCCCCTCGTCATGTACGACTGTCAGACTGTCTGACAGTCGACAGACGCCCGACAATTTGTACTGTTAAGTTTCAACAGGGAGATATGGCTTTAAGGAAATTAAGTACGATATTAGGAGAATCCTGTACAAGGTCATGAACATCATAAAACGTGTACATGTAACTTGAATGCATAGAAATGTATACACGTCTTGTAAGCTTTTGGAATTAGTCTGTAATACAAGAAGAAGTTTGTGAAATAACATGTAAACATTTAAAACATTTTAAACAACATTGTGTCAGTGACTCCAACCTAGGTACCATTTATGTATTCCCTTGTGAAATATTTTACCAGAATGCTGAGCGGTCGCAGGGTTGCGCCGCCTGTTCCCCCTGTTCTCCCAAAATACTCTTCTCGCTTGTCACCCGAACATCCGATCGTCCAGTGTACCAAAAATAAACCCTACGGGGCCTCATCTGCTTCCCCTGACGGCGAGCTAGACGGATCCATGGGCTGGGTTAGAGAGACCATGGCGAGGAGACAAGTGCCACCCGACCTGGATGGTCGCGGAGATACTTTCCCGTTCAAGCGAGGGGAAGGAGAATCCTTCGCAACTAGGTTCATGAGGAGGTATTAAAAACGAATTTTGTGATTTTATGTAGCTTCCGTTCTTAGACGTTGCACGCCTGCCATGATTTAGCTAATTTATCTTGGTACGAAAGGTGAGGGTAGGCGTACATTTGTGTCTTGAAGTCCATGGTGATATAATCCAAATTTACATTTCACGGAACAACTACTTTGATAACTGGGCAGAAAAACACAACCAACAGAGCGGCATACGCAATAGAATCGACTTGAATGTCGGATGGTTGAAACCTCCTCTAGTGACCGCTTGCTCAAGGGTCAATATAAATAGCCAATCAAGAGGGGGGAATACATAGGCACGCCCACTTCTTCACAAAACTAATGTTTGTACCGGCACCTTGTACGATAATTTTCAGGCTACGGAGTGGTCCCAAAGTGGCACCAGTCTCACTCCATGATCCAAACAACGAATCTTCGTCGGATACCAACAATGGATCTCAGGGAACTCCTTCGATCCCCAGAGGAGACAACGAAGACCCTGATGGACTCAGACCTGGGGATAAGACCTGGGAAGCCAAGAAATCCCACATCAGGTACTGTTAGAAACAATTTTTCCACTTTTCAGATCAAGATTCATTGAACCGTATCTGCACCTTACAAAATGTAATTCGTCGCACAAACGAAAACTGAAGTTGGAAATCCAATTGTGCTCTTCGTTCACTTTTTTTGTACACAGGGACCACTTGGGGTTTTTGAAGTTTTTACGAAGATATCGCCACCGCAAAGTGGTACCATTGAATGGTTTTTCCGACAGGGAACATACCCCTCCATCAGCGTCACGTGATGGCCCTGGTTTGTTGAAAGTGACTTCGAGAAACGGCGACCACGCCCCTGATACTCTCACAAGTCTTAAAAATGCATACACAAACGGCGATGCATTTAGCCACCGCCAGGACATAGGAAAATACACTACTGTGAAACTCAAAACTACTCTGCAAAGGTATGGATGGTTTAAATTTTATTTGTAATGTCTTTTAAAATATAATATGTACAAGTAAAAACAAAATAAGTAAACAAAGCCAAAGAAAAGCGCAAAAACTTCACAAACCCATCACAAGTTGCTAAAAGATGTTTTAAGAATGAAGATACGGATTGAGATTGATGGGTGATTGTGATGTCTTAAAATCTTTCACTTTCAGGTTGTCGTCCATCAAGGACGTCGTCTTGGATTCAGTTTTTCCTTTTGCTCTTGCCTCTAGGAACGAGCACAGGGATAGAAATGACGCAGACAGCAGCCAGCAAAAATGCCAGACCTGCCCACCTGGACAGGAAGATTCCTCTCCTGACTCTTCTGAGGAGATTCAGACAGAACAACCGTTGTGCTGTCCGGACGTTATTAGAGTCGCGTCTAAGCAGCTCCCAGAAGCATCACCTGACAAAGAGGAGAGTTCCTTGGACCAGACTTCATCGAGCAGATGTGAAAGTCCAACTACCAGTTTAGTCAGTGCTTCTCCACTAGTCAAGGAGGCATCACCTGGCACATCTTCCCAAGGCGAGCCTCCAAAATCAGCAGGAGAGGAGATGATGTCCGCTTTATCATCACTAGGCAAAACTAACCCCAGGAGTTTCGAAGTTGCTCAACCTGATCTCACTGGAGGAACATTACCACGTGCATTGAAGAACTCACGGATAAATAGTCACAAGCTCCCATCGTTGGCATCATCACCTCAGTCAGGCACATCCATTGTTTCATCTCCAGATAGCAGGAACGTTGTGAGTTTATTATATTGCTCGTCATTTTCCAAGTAATGTTTGATTTAGTCAGAATCATTATGATAGCATCACGTTTTCACTAACGCTACACTCTCTGTAATCTGTTTTAGTTGGACGTCACTCCAGACGTCTTGGCAGACGAGATGCGAACACTGTCACCTGGTGCAAGACAGCGCCGAATTCAGGAGATCACCGCCTATATTAAGAGGAGGGTAGATCTGCAAACCCTCAAAGACTTAACCAGCAACACCTCGATATATACTAGTAACGAGAAAAAGGTGAGTCACATGGCGAACTTATTTAAAAAAAAAAACACAATTGAGTTGACTTGACTCAAAATACGTCGACTCTTTTGAAATCGTTCATGACTTGCGCTGAGCTTCTGCGAGTTGATAAATTCATGCCTCTGTTAGGCTGAGGTTTGACAATGACTATCTTAAATATTTGCACCTTTACTGTCTATTTTGGTGCCTTACATGGTTTGTTTAGGTCCGTCACGCATTCGGTTGTAATCTGTATCAGTCTGAATCATGCCAGTTTTGAATGTCTGGATTTCTCATTTTTGTATACAATAACCCTTTCTCGCATTATTTCAAAATCTCATCATCCCACCCTTGCCTCAGCGTTTCTCGTCTCTTTACTACCTCGCGCCTCATTCGGTCCCTTGCATTTTACCTGCAGGAAATAGAAGAAAATGCAGATAGAGCCGAGGTATTGCTGGGCCGGTTGAAGATCTTGATCAAAGGAGCAAAGAAAAGGTATGGCTGAATGTATACAAGGCTAACTCATACTGGCTGAAGTTTGAGAGATGTCCAGAAAAAGACATCAAACTTAACTAGTCTTGTTTCACTACCACTTGTCGTACAATGCAGGAAACAACAGGTTAGCAGCACTTCTCAGCACAACCAGCAACGTCAGGCAGTGCATGGGCACGTCAACAAGACCAAGACATGTGCTAGTGGAAATAGAGGGTGTTCTCCTCAAAATGGTGCCTCAAGTCAGGCAACCCAAGTGGCAAAAGTGACCCCCTCCTATGTTCCTCAACTAGCTCTGCCATCAACCCCTAAGGTCCCATCTGGGAAGAGTGCGGTTCCAACACCGCAGCCCTCTACTAAGCCATCAAAATCAAAGGCACCATCCCCTTGCCCTGCTATTAACAAAAGGACATTCCGGAAGTCCGTTCAGAAGCAAGGATCTCCAGCCCAGCCCAAGGCTACCAGCTCCAAGGACCTACAAGCTTTAGGCCTTCCCATCATTGACGAGAAGGATGTCCAGCCTGTGGAGACTAAGAAAGGAACTCCCATCAAACTTGGCTGTGGGGATTATGGAAACGTCTACCTCATGAGATCTCACATGGATGGCACTCTCATGGCCGTTAAACGACTAACACAATTTGGAGGGTGCCAAAGCCAAGACAAACGAACCCAGGAAATGTTGCGAGAAATACGAGCCATGGAGGCAGTGAAATCTTGCAGAGTCTTCCCCAAGTTCCTGGGAGTACTTGACCTCTATTCCTTCGGTCAGGAGTTCGTTGGGAATAGCCGCACGATGAAGTCTTGGAGTGCCTTCAAATTACTCTACAGGAATTCTAGGGGTCCTCGTCTGCTGCCTCTGGATTGGGTGAGAATCTGCATTGACGTCACTGAAGGACTCGACACGTTTCATCGAGCTGGTTGGACGCATAACGATCTCCACGTTGGCAACATAATGGTCTGGCGAGATCCCAAGAAACTAACTGCAACTTGGGAGGGCAAGATCATTGATTTAGGGAAAGCCTCGCGAATCAAGAGCCCACCGCCACCCAAGATCTTGACCTTCGTGCAAATGATGTTCGCCTTCAAAAACTGCACTCAGTTGGCGCCAGAAATTGTGGAGGGCAGGAGCAGGTACAACGTGAAGTCAGACATCTACAGTCTTGGGATTGTGTTGCAAGACATCGCTAAAGAGAACCGACTCCTGTCTGGTTTCAAGACGATAGGAGACAGGTGTGTGTTCGAGGAACCGAACCGGAGACCAGAGCTGAAGACAATCTTGAAGGAACTCAACCAGTTGTGTGAAAAGTTCGTCAGTCCAAGGCGTGTCGGTAAAACCAAAGGCACGCGGTAACAGGCGATTAGAATAGAAATACAAAACAAAAAGAATTCACCACCCCCCCAAAAAAAAATTGCATCACAACAAAAATTCATCTTCTGGTATTTTGTCGTATATATTTTGGGCAGTAATTGAATTAATGCTGTATAGCAATTCTCTGTAAACTTTTCTAATTTTAACTTGAGCCACAACTTTTTATCGTTTTCCTCTCCATCGAAAGTTTGCATTATGAATTAAAGATTTATTATTAAAAATAAAAATCTGATTAGACATATAAAAAATATATATACACTTAAATACCATAACTATATTAATTTCCATTTTAAAGAAGAGAGCCACGAATCATCGTGTAATCAAAAAATACAAAAAAACCATGAACATTTTCAGGGAGCTCTTCATACACGTGACATTTCGCAACTAAGAAAGACTATAGAAAAAGGACACTCGATGTTTTGGAATGTCTAGAAAACGAGACACTTCGAAGAAAACTTAGTAGACTATATCTTCAATCGCAGAAGACTTTGTGACTTTCTATATAACACACCAATGTAGGATTTTTTAACAACTTATATGAACAAAGTAAAGACATTTTGTAACAGACATTATGTAAATAATTGATTTGGGGCTAACTGTGGATTCTGAAACCGATGAAAAATAGTGCTTCCAAATTTGGGTAAGTACATTGTTTCAAGCATTTAAAAAAAGCAAGTCTGGTCCAAGCCAATTTGGCTCATCAGGCCGGTGTTTATCTCCGGTTTCCTTGGCATGAAATGACTGAGAATATTTATTTTCCCCCCTAGATGGGATGCCAGTTCATCGTAGGTTGCTTCCCAGCTAATGTTGGTATCCATTTATACTCCTGGGTGGAAAGAGGCAAGTAGGGGTAAAGAGGCTTGCCAAGGGCCACAACATACTGCCAACAGCTGGATTCGAACCTCCAAACCCTATGATTGGAAGCCACAAACCCTCCACATGCCCCCTTACAAGCATTCAAGCATTTAATTTAAACCTTAAGAAAATAAAGCATCCATCTTGTGCTTGCATCATGCCTCAAAGCTGAAGAAAATAAAATCACCTACAATCCTTGAAAAAAAATTAACAGTCACTTGCATTATGTCTAATCAGCCTTGTACAAAAACTCTACCATGATTCATTTTAACGATACAGCTTCTCTTTATCGGATTTTGCTTTAAACATATAGATTTCTTTGAGTTTCTTTGATTACTTCTGAGAAAATATACTGTTATACCGGTAATTCACAATTATAGAATCAAACGTCTTGTAATTTGAACATTACATTATTGCTGTAAATTTGAAATCTACATTAACAGTTCCAATCTAATCGGAGAACCAATTAAAAATGTTCATTAATACATAGAAAGCCTGAATTTTGATCACTTTGATCACACTGTGTAATTTTTCTGCAGTCAACCTTTCTTCATTATTGTACATTTAGTGAATATTTTTGGAAGCAAGACCTGTGAATCACCGCATACAATGATGCCAAGCCGTTGTATCCCCCGCGCCTTCGATCCAAAAGTTAAATGGAATTATAAAATGCTTGTTGCCTGTAGTGAAATCGCTCTGGATTTATTCGGTTTTGAAATAGTTTGGGGTTAAAAACAATTGGTGCTTATTATCTCGCTCAACTTGAGTTCCAATGAAAGCATTCCTATGAAAAGCTTCTCTAAATCTCAAGACTGCAAGCCAATAAAGAAGCCAAGAATTGTCCAGGCTCACCAACTCAAAGTTTGTGCGCCTGAATTTCTTTCTTTTTTAAAGGCCAAATTACTTTCAGGGTACCGGGGAAACGCCGGTATTCTATTGACGCAGAACGGAATTACGAGCTTTTGATATTTCTCTTTTTTATGAAGAAAGATATTAGGCCGGCACACTGGGTGCAAGCCATATTTGCAGAACTTATTTATCCAAGAGGCATACTACCCCCTCCATCCCCTCAAAAAATAAAATGAAATAAAATTGAGCGCAATTGAAGTCGGGTACAGCTACTGGAACACCAAACTACATACAACAGAGACAAAAACTGAAATATTTCTGTGAAACGATTTTCAAAGCCGGGGGAACTTGCCAGACCATCATGCATCAGCCATTTAAGGAACTGCCAAATTCGAAAAGTGGGAGGCCAGTAGCCCGCTCCCCCCCCCCCAGCGCTTCCGCTGCCAGTGCACAGTAGGCTTACATCTGGATATCGATTTTAGTGATGAAGCCAGAGAAGGATACAACTTCTCTCCCGAAATAATATTGAGCAGCATGGGTGTGAGCGAGCGTGCACGTCAAGTAGCCAACTTGTGCCGTAAAAATTTACACGCCCTCCAGAGACGATTTCTTGCCACCTTTATTTCGGCACGCACGCGTGCGTATGGGATAAGAGTGGGAGGCGAGGGCAGAGCTAATAGTAATAACCTGCTAACGTTACAAAAATTGCAGGCCTATTTCGTTTTTCTGAATTTTCGTCGGTGAAGAAGGATGTCTGGAGAAGGGATACTGCATCCAATAGTTTACTGGGCCCAAACTGACAAGAACGTGTCTCTTCGTGTTGAAGTCCGCGATGTAACTGTACGCAATTACGTTAGGTTTTGTTACTACTACTAGTACTAGGCCTATTTCTATTTGCATTAGTCATGTTAGTAACGGCATTAGAATGTTAAGGCCTAACACAGTTCAGTTGAGTTCGGTTAGGGAACCAACCTTAATGTAGACTAGCTATCAGTTTGTCTTGCATCATGCCATTTGTACATGGACACAATACATACTCCTGATGTACATTGCAGCCATTGTTAACCTTTCCCAACGGGAAAAACATCTATTTCACTGAAATAATAATTTTGGAAAATAATGAACTTTTGGGCAGCTGTTTCAACAGTATGCAGGCGGTGGATGGAAATCTAGGATATTCATTCTCGTGGCCTAGTTGATGGTCAGTGTGTTAGTCCTAGCAGTTAGTTGTAGCATTTATGGATACATGGCATAGGCTACACATACATGTACACTAATCCCAGTACGTGAACCATCCCATGTCGTGAGCCAATTAACAGTGGATATTTCAAACCGCTAAAAAAATGTCAATGAATGACATCAAAGAATTCCAATCGACAAATGCTTGCTCAGCTTTATGTGTGAAAATTTGACAAAGTTCTTTGCAAACTGTGGAAGGTAACTTCAGTTTGTTACAGTTTAGTAGATCTCTTTTTACATGTATAGTGTAATTTTCAAGTTGTACCGTAAACTGAGGTAACTTTGGCACCCTGGAGTAACTTTGGCAGGAGCCACACCCGTTGTATTTGTCATATCTTTGCAATGCACTATACAAATATATAAGTTTCTCTAAAATGATTCTTGGAAGTCATTTAATCATAAAATACACCTGGAGCCTTGACTTGAAGGAGTTTTCATGTGTGAAACTTTGTTGTAATCCTTTTTAATTTTTCTTTCATTAATTCCGGCAACCTGCCAAAGTTGCCCCTAACCATGGAGTATGGCAGCACTTATTTAAGCTCTAACTCACAATTAAAAGAAATGAATGGATGTTAGCTACTACTAGATTAGACCTAAGGCTTCATCTGACAAAAATGTCCAATCAACAAAGACAAAGTATTTCTGTTTTTGGAAAAGCAGAAATGATGAGGATTTTAACCTTCCGAAGTTACCCCAGTTGACAGTAGTTCAAGATGATAGTGAGTGGTGTGTGTAGTGATTGGAAGTTGCTGCTGCCTCCCTCTACTCCCAGAACTCTGGGGCTCATCACCTGCAGTGGACAACGAGCCCCACAGTGCAATTGTTGTGATTCTAATACATATATTTGATGAAGAGCAAATTTCATTGCCCTAACCATTTTTTTCCTCTATTATGATGGCAGAGTCATTCCATAGATGTAACAGAGGAGAGTCTTCAGTTTGAAGGCAAGTGTGAACTGACTAAAACTCTCATCCTCACTGTCAGTGTCTGTGAAATACAGTTTCTTTTCTGTCTGACAATGAGATTCTCATTTTCTTTTCTTTTCTGCCATACCTCTGTCGTCACTTGGAGCAGTTGGTTACAGAAGCTTGAGTTGGTGTTGCAGTGCTGTTATTCACCATAACTTTAGTTCATAGTGCATAAAATATCTCTTGTTCTCTCTAACTCACGACAGCTGTAGGGTGCTCATGGACTTCAGTTTCTTTGGTTGGGCTTTTTTCTGATGACAAACCCAGCTATGTAACTGCATTTTTTATACATTACTTCTTTCACAATATACAACCTCTTCTCTTACACTTTACACTGAAATCAATCGCTCCTTTCCAGCTCTAGGTGTTGGAGCAGGTGGACTGCACACGTACAGATTCTCTCTGGACTTTTACGCACCAGTAAATGAGAAGGTAAATGAAGTAAATCCAGAGAGATGAGAACAAGGGAAGACACTTGCATTGAAAGAAATGGGGGGGGGGATGTTGAAGGACATGGGGCTCAGGTTGTGGCAAGAATAAACCACTATCGGAGGTTTTCTTTGAATTAATGATTTGGGTAGTGTTCTTAATTCTTCACACTGTGCAAAGCTGTCATGAATCTGGTGCAAAGCCATTTCTGACAAGGTCCATTAAACTACTTTGTGCGCCGTCATGTGACAGAAATTTAGATTTCCTTATACGAAAGAGGGCATCATATTAAAAACAGATTATGCTTACCATTTAGTAAATGGCATTTACAAAAATGATCAGTCACATTTCAGAAACAGATTAATTAATCTTGGTTTCCTTTTTTTAAAGACATCGTGCATTCATGCATAATTCTTCTTTGCTGTAAAATAGAGATTGCCCATAATAAAGCTCTGAGAATCCTATAAAAACAGTGTTCGTGACATTTATAAAGCAACCATTAAGTAAAAGAAGCTAAGTGAAACTGATTTTTTTTCTAATGAGTTAGAAGGTTCATATTCTTTCTATTTTCTCTCATTTTTTGAAAATGGCAAAGCTATTTTGTTGAAGTTTCCTCTGGTTCTTGTTTTCAAAGATAGCCACATGTACCTCATATCTTGCATAGTATACATGTAAGTACATGCCTTCCAGCTTTTTCTGCACAAAACAATAAATTATTGATGGGATGCCGGCACTGCAATCGCAAAACGGACATTCCTGTCATTAGGCCTTCTTGACAAGACTGGATTGTCAGAAGAAATGAATATCCCCAATGCCTTTCCTAAGAGTTTTTACATTTTTGTGTAAAGATCCAGCTGGAATCTTCATAAAGTTTAAGGGTAATTGCAATTTTTTTTTCTAGGACAGCACCTACCGGATTTCGGACCGCCACGTCGAGATCAACCTGGTCAAGGCGGAGGCCAACGACCCATGGCCGAGAGTGACCCACAAGAAGCTGAAGCCAGCCTGGCTTCGTCTTGATTTTGACAAGTGGTTGGCAGACGATAGCGACGATGAGGATGACCAGCAATCGCAAGCGGTACGTGCAAGGAGAGGTGCATCTTACCATCAGGGTTCCAGTTATGCCGTAATTGTGTCATTCTATTTGCAAACATGGGCGGCAGAAATACCAATGTAGAGATTGTGGAGGATCGTCTATTTGCAAACATGGGAAGCGAAAATCAGTGTGCATGTAGCTCAGCGATTAAAGTGCACACCACAGAATTGTTTCCCGTATCCGACTTTGAATTCTTAATTGGCCCGTAGCTACTTAGAGGTTCTTGTAACATTTTCACATTGTATGCACTGATCCACCTGGGTTTCTCATTCAAAGCCTGCTTATCCTAGCTGTCGGTTGCACCAGTTTACGTGATTGCTTGTTACTTTCATCTTAACATTGCTACCATTGCCTGCCCTTCTTTCTTGGACCATAATTCTTTCTGCATTGGCTACATTTCACCCATCCTAGTTTACTTTCTTCATGTGAAGCAGCAGAAGCTTTCCTCCCTTCTGTCTTTTCCCATTTCCACAGTCAGTGTTTTCCCCTGTCCTCATCTCCCTTTCCTTGCCCCTAGTGACCTCAGTAAAACCACCAACAAATGGGCTCCACCTGTCTGAACAGGAGTGTTGTAGTCGAGACCATGGTAGGGCCATGCACAAGACCATAAGACCTGTCACAAGTTATGGGTAAACAATGACAAAGGAATGCTTCTGTTGAAGTTCATTTGAGTAGCTTGTGACTTGAATTTCAGACTGGAGGTCTTTTGATGGTCTTTTGGGGTCCTGTGATGGTCTTAAGAGGTCTCGACTACAGCCCTACTGAGCAACAAAATCTATGAAGATCCAAGGGCACTTACAGTGTTGGTTTTCTTTGCTTCTATTAGTTTTAATCCACAAATTGTTTAAATTCTTAATTTTGGGGAAGACAGGCGTGCGTGTGTGGAAGGCCAACTTTTGGTACCCACTAAAACATCATTCAGTAGTGCTTTGGTTAAACATTCATGAGACGGTCTTGCCTGGCTAGATAACAGGGACCAAATTCCAATTCAGAGCTGATAAGGCAGGTTATCTTTGTATGAGTGTGTCTGTAGTCTAGGCTGAGGTACGGGTATGCACAGTTTGATAAATTGTGATACAAAAAGAAGCTTCATTGACTGTGAGTGTCCTTCATAGACAAAATACTTGACTGTTTCATGGGCACGTTCTGTACATATTGCCAAAATAATTTACAGCTTTCAAGCATTCAGAACCGTATTAATCAAGCAGTTACTTTGATACGTGTTTGTGTTTTTTCTTCCAGCTTGACGAGCAACGTGAAACACTGAAGCGCATTGAGAGAGACATCATGGAGGCACAGGAAAAGGGTTAGTTGTTTCTGCTGACTACTTGAAGAAGAGAAATAAGAAGAAAAGTGGGTCATTGGAATTGACTATATTCTATTTCTATTTGTTCAGCGTATAATTTGCATTCTTTAATCGCTGAGTGTTAGAAATTAGAGGACTTGTTCTAAACACACAGAAGGGACACAAACAAAATAAATTTAGACCCCAGATTTATAGATTTCCCCCAAATCCTTCCCCGTGAGCAATGATAAGAGAGGTGTAATAGGCATTTGAAGGCCACTTGTGTGGTTGCCGTTTGCATGCAGGGCCATAGCGACTAGTTGGGGGGAGGGTTGCGGGACACCCTAACTATTTCATTCCAGTTGGCAAATAGAGCTTTGGTTGGCAAATGAATCCCAAATCGGTACAAAAATGATACGTGTGGGCTGTCAGCATTTCCCCTGAAGCATGAAATGTAACGTACCATAGATTTCCATTTTACACAAAATGAGGTTGGCCAGCAAGTCACAAGCTGGCAAATTGACTCTGGCATTACCCCTCCCCCCCAAAAAAATGCCTTCACTCCGCCCAATGTTTGCGCACCCCCCAGTGTGCACCGTTGCCGGCCCTGCATTGAGAAACAGTTTTCTGTTTGAAACTTCAAGATCGACATTTTCATAGGCTTGTGGTGTTAAATTACTTAAGGTCCTGTGTAATTACTTGGTTTCCCTCTGCAGCATATGCAGATTTGAAGAGGGTTTACTTGTTCATCTATAACTTGATCCAATTCCTGGGCTACAGCTACACCACCGTGCTGTTGTTTGTCTGGTTCATTGTCTACGGCAAATGTAAGCAAAAATTCTGTGTGTCTCTTCTCATTCCGATAAAGCTATTATTTGTAGGCTATCTTTGTAGGATAAGTGGTTAACTTGTGAGAAAAGTACCGTGGGAACAAACAAAACAACCAACAAAAAATTCTTGAGCTGAAGGAAGCATATTAATGCCCATTGCCAACCTCTTGGACTTGTGAAAAACATTATCAAAATGAATAATTGATAGGATTTAACCTACATATACTGGAGAAATTTCAGGTCCCTTGTGTTAAGAATTAAGACTTTTTAGTGATGCATAGGTCTGTGCTAGAAGACAGTTCATATTCACATTGCCTTCTTTGAAAGTATCATCAGTCTTCTAGCCTTTATGAGTTGAACTTCGAGTATTTTCATTTACTCAAATCTCTCCATGAGTCTGTGTTTTTTTTTTTTTTTTTGGTTACTCCCCAGCTGAGATGTTTGCTGCTTTTGAGAAGTCCTTTTATCCTCTGGGGATGTGTCAGCTTCTGGCCCTGCTGGAGATCGTTCACCCTCTCACGGGCCTCGTCAAAACAGGTGTGGTTGCCCCAGTTATCCAGGTATGGCCATCACTTATCAATTGATGACTGCTGTGATTTCGGACACAGAGTGTTTTTGTTAACACTCTAGGGAGGCATGGAACACTGAGCGTGTGAGATGCCATTGAGTACGTGTTAGATCGCAAATGTGATCGCTGTGTCCAAAACATGATGCAGCAACCTCTGTTATCTCATTTTACTGTTCACTGGAGAAAGTAGGCGTTTCCATACAGTTGATGGCCGTGCAACACAATTGGTACAAGTGTGACCAGGCTTCATCCCGAACCAGTATCAATAATGTTTGAGCGATTTGTCATCCGAATATCTAATGCAAAACCTGCCAGTCCTGACATCCGTAGGAGACACGCAGCCATCATGTGGCGTGCCTGGGAGAAAAGAGTCTTAATAGACCGATTATGCACACTATGTCGTGTGACCTATAGTGGGTATCAAACGTCAACAAACATGGCGTTCTCCCAAAGCACAGTGTTTTGCAAGTGTTGTTTACCAAAATTAAAGTTGACTTAAGCATTAGCACATCAGTGGTCTGGGTACTCTACTGACTGTCGGCTTTGTTCTTGATAAATGACACTTGTGACACACTTTGCTATGAGAGGACGCCATGCTGGTTGATGGGTGATGGTGATCCCCACTATAGGTCACATGACTTAAAGGCACAATGGGTCTGTTGTCATGCTAGGGAACTTATCAATTCAAAATTATCTGACACCTTAAATTATGTGAACAAGTTTTGTTGAAATTTGCAAATTCAGCATTGCTAAGTGGATATGTTTCTTCTTTGCTGAAGGTCCTGGGTCGCGACCTGCTGCTGTTCATGGTTATCATGCCAAATGAAGATATTCATGGAGAGCCAATTGTGTGCTACTTGTTTATGATATGGAGTGCCATAGAGGTTGTTAGGTGAGCTAGTAAAGATGTATGACTTTTGCTTAGACCATTTCAACTATCCATGATCATAAGCCTCGTAAGTTGACTGTACCTCATGCTTATGCGTGATCATAAGCCTCGTAAGTTGACTGTACCTCATGCTTATGCGTGATCATAAGCCTCGTAAGTTGACTGTACCTCATGCTTATGCGTGATCATAAGCCTCGTTAGTTGACTGTACCTCATGCTTATGCGTGATCATAAGCCTCGTTAGTTGACTGTACCTCATGCTTATGCGTGATCATAAGCCTCGTTAGTTGACTGTACCTCCTGCTTATGCGTGATCATAAGCCTCGTTAGTTGACTGTACCTCCTGCTTATGCGTGATCATAAGCCTCGTTAGTTGACTGTACCTCCTGCTTATGCGTGATCATAAGCCTCGTTAGTTGACTGTACCTCCTGCTTATGCGTGATCATAAGCCTCGTTAGTTGACTGTACCTCCTGCTTATGCGTGATCATAAGCCTCGTTAGTTGACTGTACCTCCTGCTTATGCGTGATCATAAGCCTCGTTAGTTGACTGTACCTCCTGCTTATGCGTGATCATAAGCCTCGTTAGTTGACTGTACCTCCTGCTTATCCGTGATCATAAGCCTCGTTAGTTGACTGTACCTCCTGCTTATCCGTGATCATAAGCCTCGTTAGTTGACTGTACCTCCTGCTTATTCGTGATCATAAGCCTCGTTAGTTGACTGTACCTCCTGCTTATGCGTGATCATAAGCCTCGTTAGTTGACTGTACCTCATGCTTATGCGTGATCATAAGCCTCGTTAGTTGACTGTACCTCATGCTTATGCGTGATCATAAGCCTCGTAAGTTGACTGTACCTCATGCTTATGCGTGATCATAAGCCGCGTAAGTTGACTGTACCTCATGCTTATTCGTGATCATAAGCCTCGTAAGTTGACTGTACCTCATGCTTATTCGTGATCATAAGCCTCGTAAGTTGACTGTACCTCATGCTTATTCATGATCATAAGCCTCGTTAGTTGACTGTACCTCATGCTTATCCATGATCCGCTTCCACCATCAACCATGATGCATTCACCATGACAAGCAGAGAACTTGGTCTGTTGTCTCCCTTGCAAATTTCCACATACCTCAAAATTAAACTGTCCCATGATTAGATGGGTGCTTAGTTGTCTGTAATATCTGCCAAATTTTGCTCTCATAATGATATTGATGGTTACAATGATAACGATGATTCGCGTCAGTGATAATGGCTCACTCTTACAATGCAATGCATTGACCTAAAGGTATCATTTCATGCTTACAATAATGAAAAGGTATTACAGAAGAAGGGAGCTACAAGTAAGTTACAAAGTGTACGTCCGATTGAACAGACAGGAATTCAGTGAGGATTTGAATTAGTTGTTAATATTAACTGTTCAGACGGAGGTCGCAAGGGTGTAATGCGACCTAGGAGAGATGTGTGAAAATTCCATACGGCTTTAGTTCAATGGGATTGCACAAAGAGGGGCAGTGTCATGTAAGAGTAATCTTGGCAAGCAGTCCTGTCTATCTTACGATGCCCATGTCTCAGTTACCAATATCCACCCCTTATCAATGTTTATATCCGTTTAATTCTGACACATATACCCTGTACAATTTGCCTCCAGGTACCCGTTTTACATATGCGCGACACTGAACTATGAGAGCGAGGTCATATCCTGGCTGCGGTACACCATGTGGATACCACTCTACCCCCTGGGGTTAATGTCTGAAGGTGAGAGGTCATCCTGAGCAGATCCTGGCTGATTAAAATAAAGGAAAAATAAAGCCCAAAAGTTGCACATATGAAGTGCAGTGCATCAGTTTTTGATTTTTCGCGAGCTGCGAAGCTAATGCGAGCCTGTGTAATTCTGATTTCCATCTTCTGTCCATCCGTCTGGCCGTCCTTAAAAGTTTTTCCTTGCAGGTACATTGGTGTTACAATCTGCCACTGAGTGCTTGTTTGCTTCCTCTTGGAATCAGTATTTAAATAGTCTCATATGGCATTAACGCTTTGAAGCGTAGTTTATGAATTTAGTGAAAAATTTATAAAAGTGGAGTGTTAACATTTTGAGTTGTATTGAGTTGTAAAGGATGGGGGTCCAAGTGACAGATTAGGATGTTTGTTGGGGGAGCGGTACCTGTAGGAGGAGGAGGATCATGGGGACAAGGTACATGATGGAGAAAGTGGATGAAATGCTGGATAAGGTTGGCGTAATGGTTGGGCTGGATTAGTGGGATGATGGGACAGCCAGAGTAAGAAGTGAAGGGAATGATGGGGAGGGGGCAGAGTAGGAGATGGATAGGATGATGGGGAGGGGACGGAGTAGGAGATGGATAGGATGATGGGGAGGGGGCCAAAGCAAGAGATGGATAGGATGATGGGGAGGGGGCCAAAGCAAGAGATGGATAGGATGATGGGGAGGGGGCGGAGTAGGAGATGGATAGGATGATGGGGAGGGGGCTAAAGCAAGAGATGGATAGGATGATGGGGAGGGGGCGGAGTAGGAAATGGATGGGATGATGGGGAGGGGGAAGAGTAGGAGATGGATAGGATGATGGGGAGGGGACGGAGTAGGAGATGGATAGGATGATGGGGAGGGGGTGGAGTAGGAGATGGATAGGATGATGGGGAGGGGGTGGAGTAGGAGATGGATAGGATGATGGGGAGGGGGTGGAGTAGGAGATGGAGGGGATGATGGGGAGGGGGTGGAGTAGGAGATGGAGGGGATGATGGGGAGGGGGTGGAGTAAGAGATGGATAGGATGATGGGGAGGGGGTGGAGTAGGAGATGGAGGGGATGATGGGGAGGGGGTGGAGTAGGAGATGGATGGGATGATGGGGAGGGGGCAGAGTAGGAGATGGATGGGATGATGGGGAAGGGGTGGAGTAGGAGATGGAGGGGATGATGGGGAGGGGGTGGAGTAGGAGATGGATAGGATGATGGGGAGGTGGCGGAGTAGGAGATGGATAGGATGATGGGGAGGGGGTGGAGTAGGAGATGGAGGGGATGATGGGGAGGGGGTGGAGTAAGAGATGGATAGGATGATGGGGAGGGGGTGGAGTAGGAGATGGAGGGGATGATGGGGAGGGGGTGGAGTAGGAGATGGATAGGATGATGGGGAGGTGGCGGAGTAGGAGATGGATAGGATGATGGGGAGGGGGTGGAGTAGGAGATGGAGGGGATGATGGGGAGGGGGTGGAGTAAGAGATGGATAGGATGATGGGGAGGGGGCGGAGTAGGAAATGGATGGGATGATGGGGAGGGGGAAGAGTAGGAGATGGATAGGATGATGGGGAGGGGACGGAGTAGGAGATGGATAGGATGATGGGGAGGGGGCCAAAGCAAGAGATGGATAGGATGATGGGGAGGGGCAGAGAAGGAGATGGATATAATGTTGGGGAGGGGGCAGAGAAGGAGATGGATAGGACGATGGAGAGGGGCGGAGTAGGAAATGGACAAGAAGATGGAGGGGTGGAGTAGGATATGGATGGAAAGATAAGGTGGATGTGGGATTGGAGATACATGTAGAGGGGATTAGGGGTGGAGTCAAAGTAGACATGGTAGGTATGGGAAGATGGGGGGTAGAATTGTGGAGGATAGGTTGATGGGATTGGATGCAAAGTGCAAAACTGTACTTAAGAGGAATTTTAATTATGCACCACCATCAAATTCACAAATGCACTGCTTATCTAGGCATCCAGGTCTGGTCTGACTGTACTGGACCCACATTCTTTAGGCATTCCTCTCTCCTGTAAAGAACTTTGGAGACTTTGTATACCTGTCTCCCTTGTTGGTGGTCTCTGTTATTTACTTTAAGGGATTTGATGGCATAATCTTTGAGAAAGGGAAAGAATACAGGACTTTTTTGTCCTTTTGCCGTGGTTGTCTGGGTAGCCTCTCCCTTGGACGGAAGACAGAATTTAATTACCCTGATGACAGAATAGTGCATTCCAGAACAGGGCGGAGTTCATTCGGCTGTGCTTAAAATGGTCAGATATGGGTCATTACTTTTGTTCAGTGTGTCTTTAGTAAATGTGGCCGTGTGGCTGTACATTAGCATGATTAGCTCCCCCCCCAATGTTAACGTTTTTGTTGCTTTCTCTTTTGAAAACGTTTACATTGCAATTTTTCCTGTCCACAGCTATCGTGACGTACATCGCAATCCCATATTTCAGGGACACTGGCATGTTTTCCCTAGTTCTGCCAAACTCTGTCAACATGGCTTTCAGTTTTGACTACTATTTGTACGTACATCTGGGATTGATTGCCACAGGTGAGTTGATTCCAGACAGTGTTGTACCTCAATTCAGTCCTGCAGGAGTGTTAAATGGACCACTGGGAAAGTTCTTGCGTGGTTAGAGCAAGGGTAAAAGCTCTAGTGGGAGATGAAGAAGGGACATTAGGCTGTGATAAAAAATAAATGCATGTAAATGGGGATTGGACAGCAGTAAACAGATGGATAGGCGTTAGCCACATCCACTGTGATGGGGCAGTAGAGATAGACACATCTGTGGCTGTGGCTTTTTTTTTTGTCATCGATGCGCTACAGTGTGTAGCCATAGCCACAGATAGCAGTATAATTGTGGATATGGCCTAATGTCAACAATAGGTCATACAGTGCTCCCAAGTTACATACGCTAGAGCGAGGGTAACGATAGTATGCTTAAAATTCAAGTCATGCTTGTTCATTTCTAAAATTTTGTTTGTTCTCAATCATCTTACCAGCTCATCCCTTATTTCCTCATTTTATTCAAACCTTAATTATCCACTTGTCTCTGGGGTTTCCCGGAATCGGGCACCTTAGGTTTGTATGCATAGCCACTGTAATCAAAATCAGACAAAAGAGCTGGGCCTTGTAACAAAAGGCTGTATTTGGAATAAAAGACCGAGCTGCAGGATTTGCCATTCATTTTTCAGTTGGCATTAGCGGAGTTAATCCGTCATTGTTTTGAAATAGCATACCACTGTTTGTGGCATTCAGTGTCAGTGGATTATCAGTGGGGACAAAAGTGCTCCAGCGATGAGCGATACAGTACTGCTGCACGCTAATCTGGCCACATTTGAAAAGACGCCACAGGCATTCAGCAACACACTTGGCCAATTTCGGGAATAAAGGAAATTACGCAACACCCCACAATCTGGGCTCTTTTTACTGGGAAGCGGGCCTGGCTGATAGACTCGGATGTCAGTGGAGGTGGCCTGTCAGATTAGAGTAGCCACCAGACAGTCATTTGTGTGGGTGTAAATGTCCAGTAAATAAAGTTATGAATTTTTGAAAAAAATGTGAACACTGAAACTCTTGTCCCGCAGATTCAAATTAAACCCTGCAAGAATTGCAAGGGTGTTGCCCAATCAGAGTGTTTCATAGCTTCATATATGTGACTTCTCTCCAAATACGGTCCAGCCCCCCCCTCCCCCGAGCGTAGGTGATCAGAAAGTGTTAACTCTCCCTACGGTCCACCATTTCACTCCCTGTTTATGCAATGCAAAGATCATGGTTTCCCTTGTTATTGGACTTTCCTCTGATGGTCAATTTTTCTTTGTCACCGATCACATGCCTCACTGCTTCCTTCTCACTCCCTCCATGTAAGTTTCCACAAACGTGTGTATTCGTGGGACACTTTTCTGGGAGATGCATGACAAGTCAGCGGTCAATGAAGAACCAAGTTTTTCCAGCACACTGCGTCGACAATTTTACGTTCTGCAAGAACGATACATCCAAACTTGCGTAAATTAGCTTCAAAATGTGCCACAGACGAATGCTATAAGTGTGCTCAGGCTTGACCCAAAAATATACCGCTGATATAGCCCCCCCCCGCCGGTGTTATAATGGAAAGAGAAGGTAAATCTATGGCTTTTCTCTGTTCTGTGTCAGGTGGACCATTCATGCTGAGTCACATGTGGAAGCAGCGTCAGAAACGCTTTGGTTCACTGAAGAAGAAAATCAAAAGTCAGTGAAGAGTTTGGCAGTTAACGGAGGACATAACAGCTAACACACTGATTCAGAGTCCTGATGATTATGCAAAGTCTCATACTTAACATTTATAACTGTTTCTACAGTCTCAAATTTCAGAAATGGGAGGACATTTTGACGTTTTCTATTGAAGTTACGTACACCGCAAACTGAGTAGACGTAGCTTTTCCCTTCAGTAAAATGAACTGTGTTCCTGGAATTTGTACATTTTGCATGCTTTTTGATGTGCATATTTCTTTGAAAAGAGTTCAATCAAGTTTTAAGAAGGATGGATTTGATTATTGTTTTATCGTTTTTATTCTCGGCCTATTTTGGCAGTAAATTTTTTTCCAAATAATTGAAATTATGTTGTGGCATGTATAATGACACTTTGAAGAATGGTTAAACTAAATGCATTACTTCAAGATGTTGCTGATTTTTAAGGAAAATAATCCACGGATTAAATGGTTCAGTAACATGTTGTTCTGATGTGAGGCAATTCTTCTCGTTTATGAATCATAACATATTAACTTGTGTCGGCATGAAGTGAAAACAGGTGTTGTTTTTGTTCTCTTGCTTGCGATTGTGTAATATGAGACACTTTCCCCGGACACAGGCACAGATCACCTCGCCATCCTTGTCTCTTGCGACATTTGTACATGTAACAATCAGCAATGCCACAGACAGACTGCAGGCCTTTTGTTGTTTTTTTTTATCAAACCTGGCAATTAAGAGGACAATAAATACATGACTGTCACAGAACCCCGTCATACACGTCAGTACACCTGGTGGCGAAATGGGGGGGGGGATTTGGACAAGATCAAAACATGACCCGCCTGAGAGAACCGCAGTTTTCAAAATGCACAAATATAAACATGTCTGGTATAAAATGTCTGGTGTTTTTGGCATCGTTCAAGTGAAGGCGCATGTTTCGTTAAAGGTGACCGTTTGCTTTTTATCTTCTGCAGAACAGGTCCGATTGAGTCGAAACGTTCGGAGCACTTACACAGGGGCGTGTGTTAAAGGAAAACAATATTAAAGTAACGTCGCGACGATGCGTTGAGTATCAAGTTATATCACATTAAAAGGGCATTATTTAAAGTTCTTTGTTTTCTGAGGTTCATGTCTGATTGGGTTGAAATATGAAAGGTACTTTAAAAAAGCATGTTA
Organism: Acanthaster planci; assembly: GCF_054643075.1. Classification (NCBI taxonomy): domain Eukaryota; kingdom Metazoa; phylum Echinodermata; class Asteroidea; order Valvatida; family Acanthasteridae; genus Acanthaster; species Acanthaster planci. The sequence goes on from NC_141781.1 coordinate 7,553,602, forward strand.
TACAGTAAGAATGCAGTATAATGCTGCCATCCCTGTCATGTTACGTCATTTTAGAGGTCCAGCTTTCAGACCTCTGTCTGCTTAAAGGACTTACTTGGTCATAACTTTATGTTATAAGGTAACTCATAGGACGGTCATAAGTCTCGGAGTGACTTTAACAGCTGTAACAGCCTGTGTTTTGTCCACATACACAATTTTTAGGTTTACTTTAATTTTTCTTAATAATTTTCTTCCAAGCATTTTGTTTCTGTTGATGTGGGTTTTTTTAACGCTCGCACAGGGAACATTTGCCCGTCGACAAAAAAATATATCATTGCTGTTCTGCTTAACTGTAACTTGGAATCCGAGCGTCCCAGTCCATTGCGCAAGAAGCATATTTCCCCGAATGAGATCATATCCCGACTGTGTTGTCTGTCTGCTGAGGATGACCAACGAGGGAAATCCCCAGCTGTGACATTGGTGTCGTGCTTAGTCTTATTTACTTCAGGATCATGAGACTTGCTACTTTCACAATTTAGGATCATAGTTGTCACGCTCATCATGGGCCCTGTGGTTTATGTCTGCATGCTGACCGCATTTGGCGTGAATGTCCTAGTCAGTGTCTGTGTTGTAACAACGGGACCGACTGTCTTGGGTGTTTAAGGCAATCCTTTTGACACCAAGTAGACTCAATTTAGGATACATCTGGTCGAAGGAAACATTAGTTGTTCTTCATTTGAGGGTCAAGTCGGCAAGGACGTTGGGAAAATACAACTTTTTACGCGATGATTACAAAATTGAGTGTAATGGAAAGGGTGCAGTTGGAATAACGGAGTATACGGTACAAAGTGTGAATACAACACTTTAATTATTTCCGGTGGAAGAAGCGAGGAAGCAGACACATTGTCGTGCTTGTCACTCTCCATAATAATGACCTAGCTCAAACCTGGTAGATGCAGGAAGTGATGTCAAGGAAGTCAGGGCTAGTTTTTTTTTTACTTTCATTCTTTAATCTTCCAAACATTCCACTTGGTGAGCACAAGACGAGGCGCTCTGGTCCATGTCGTTTCATACAGGTACATTCGCAGAGACTGGCAAACCTAGCAGCATGGGCGCGTTGCAGTTGACGCCTCTTGGACTTCTGTTTTGGATGAGGATGGTTTACCTCACCAGTGCGCAGAATGGTGCAGAGCTCATCGTGGCACCTGACAACATTACTGCTGTCGTTGGAGAGACAACTGTACTGCAGTGCACGTGGAGGGAGCCGCGCAGATGGTTCTTAGTAGGGCGAGGTTCGGTTGAGTTCATGAATGAAAACGGCACGTTCCCCTGTTCTGCACGTCGCACCTGCTCCGAGAGTCTGGGTCTGGGTAAGATAACAGCCACTTTGACAATTAGCAGTGTACTACCAGAAGATGCAGGTGGCTATCTTTGCAATTATGAATCTCCGGGAGGCGAGTTGGTTAGGTCACCCCCTGTATACATCACTGTGATCGCGCCGCCCAACGATACATCACCACAATGTCTGATGCGTCACCCTGTACCCCATCACTTGGTTGGTACTGACGTACTTTTCACGTGCTATTCCAGGGGTGGAATTCCTCCCGCTCAGCTCTACTGGTACAGAGGCCCAAAGCTAGTCGCCGGGCCTTCCGCAGGCAGTCTGACATACACCCACCGTGTTACAGAGAGCGACGACGGTCTGATACTGACCTGTCGGCTGAGAAGTGAAGTACTGCTTGGCCTAAGAAACTGCTCAGTAGTCGTGGATATTCCACCGGAGGCCGAGATACAGCCGAGGCTTTTAACGATTCGGAGCGGTGCCAACGTTTCCTTCACGTGCCGTGGTCGCTACTTCCCGGAAAGCTACAGGTTATATACATGGACATTACCGAATGCGTCACAGAATCTCCAATTTGACTATCAAATCCAAGACGGCGTTTTGAACTTATTCAACCTACAAACCATATTGTATAAGGAGATATTCAACCTAACCTGTCTCGTCTCCGATGGGTCTAATGAGTATGCTTTAGACACGGTTACACTGCAGATCTTGATGAAAGGAACTGATCCGCCGGGTCTCCCAAGCACCAACTCCTCGAATTTAAGCATGATTGTCGTAGTCGTCTGCTCCTGTGTCCTCGTGCTAGTAATAGTGGTAACAAGCCTGTTCCTACTGCGGATGAAGATTAAGCGTCAGCTTAGGCCAGCCCCGGTTGCTGCGCGCCAAGCACTCGACGATCATCATCAGCAGCAGACGGACTACACGGCTCTTTCCGCTCGAGTTGGCCCCAACCGCCCTCATCAGATGTCGGCCTACCAGGGTCTGGTGCCCGAGTCCATGGATCTCACCTTCCCGCCGGACCCTGACTGGCGTGGGACTAGGCCTGACTCGGGGACGGTCTATGAAGTCACCGATTATCCTGTGGAGGTGAAATCGGGTGGCAACGAATACGAGAAGGCAGTTGTCATGCCAGTTTTAAAGAAAGGGAGCGAGCTGTATGTAAACCACGACGTGGTGAAGGGGAAACGGCACAGGGGAGGACGGAAGTAAGGGGAGGGGGTTGTGGACAGAAATAAGACCGGAGAGTTCGGTTCTTGGTTCGTTTGAATCCTGTTGTGGTGGCACACTGACAGGGCAAGAGGCTACGTATGTTATAAAAATTTCATCTTGAAACATAAATATTTTGCAATTTACAGATAGAATGCTATTGTTGAAAAAATTGTACCAAAACCAAATTTTAAATAGGGCTCATAGTTTCGAGTGAACACCTCGCTATTTGTCAGTTTGAATCAGAGCCATCATAAAACTGATATTTTCCAAAGTAAGGCAAATACTTTCTCCTGCTATCTGTAAAGAAACAGAGATAATATCCCGTTAACGTGCAACAATCGGCCGAAATATATTCGCATTAGGTTCATAAGTTGTGTTTAATTTTCACTGAAACCTACAAAACGTTCCTGAAGGTTAATTAGACCAGAGCCATTTGCACAATAGACGCTTTACTTGATCTACATGTATAATAAGAGCTTTATTTACATCGAAGTATACCTTTTGGTCATGTAATCTTCTGCAGTGACTTTAGAATCAGACCAAAGTTTCGTGTTGCAGACGCATCTATTTGATGCCAGCTTCTTAAAAATTGATATAGAAATACAATAGAAAGTATGGCAGTGAATATTACGTGTGATTTCCATTGCGAAAGTAACAACTAATCATATACAACTTGTAATGTGTAAATGATGTTTTTTTGCAATATGCCGTGACAAAGCAAGTTAGAGTAATTTATTATGCTGTATAACCAGAATACGTGCCCAGCTACATGTCTCAGGGAAATTTCCTCTGAAGCAATGATAGTAACCAATACAAAACGCCTTGTTAAATGATTGTTTTATATATTGCTGCAAATGAAATGAAATGTTAGTATTGCGAACGTGTAGATGGGTTCTCTATAGACCATGTTCATCTGTTGATGGCGTTCCCGAACTTGCCACAGCAAGGAGTGTATTGAAAAAAAAAATGCAAAAAATGGAGGCCGGGAAACAAGCGAGAACAAGCTTTAAATTCAAAATAGCAAGTGATAAATGCATGTAAAACCGCTTACTTCGACACAATCAAACTGTAAGCCTCTTTGCTGAAGCCAAAAACCAACACAAGGGGGCAGCATTCATTGAAAACGCTTATAAATGAAGCCTATGCTTCCTCTGTCCTAATATACGATTTCAATTGTAGAAAAAATACATATATCCCCCACGAAATGATCGACAGGTTCCAGCCTCGCAGGGCAGTTGCCGAGGACTCCATGTCGGTAAAGCAGGAAGCATCTCCGTTGTGTATGATTTGGCGCCCAAGCTCAACGCTGTGGGAAATGGGTGAAAATTTCAGGAGGTAGTCCCTCAAGATGTCTGCATCCAGGCCGCCTGTAATGACCAATGAGTAAGAAACTTGTTTTCCAGGGAAGGAGGTTAAATCAGAACTGATTGTCAGCGAGATATACGCTTCCTCCACGGTTGATATGTAGTTTTACCTGTGTCCATTAATCGCATTGTGACACACGTTTCATTTTTTGATGGAGGAAAATTATGTTCTAAAGAAACTCGAGTGAACGCAATGTGTTGGTAAAGAAAAACTCGTCTCTATGCCGACGCTTTCTCGCGCCTTGTCTCGTTACACGTGGAGTTGGATTATGGGGACGGATACGAAAACGAGGCTGCCACTGCAAGTATCTTTTTTAAGAACTCTAGCAGGAGACGGTGACATTCAGTATTAACGTGCACTAAACATAGCTTGTAATGAATAGATTATGCGGGAAATACAGCAGTTATTGTTTCAGTTTTTGCCCAATTGCCAAAATCACTTTGACAGCAAGGAAGCCACTGTAATCAAATGGTAAAGTGGATTGGAGAGCACGATCGTGGCCATCATAATGCAGACCGTAAGGACCCGCTTAAAATTTCTCTATTTCTTCAAACGTGTACCAGCGTAAACTCAGATGGAATTGTTAATGGGGGACCGCCCAGTAGCCCATCTATGCTACCGCTAATTAGCGCGCCAATTGAACTAACGTGATATTTTACAGCACAGATAAATGTATTTTCCTTGACCGTCATAACTCTTACACTTTCGAGACCAAATTTGTGTCCGTTGATGAGCTCCCCATCCCTTTGCTTTGCCACGGCTGAAAATGAGGAAATTTTAAGAGAGGTGTTTATGTACATTGTCCATACCCCTTCGGACGCTTAGCTTCTTTGTGAGGGACGAATACCCGTATTTGCCCTGCTCGATGTAGCTGTTAACCGCTACTTTGTAGACGGCATCCAGACGCAGTTTATCGTAGGCGGGCACAGGGCAGTCTGCGCACCGTACATCAATAGACACTACACGGTCACCAGGCAAACGGGACAGGTCATACACTACACGCATTCCTGAAAAAATAAAATAAAGTGAACATTTTTAAATAAAAGTTTATTCAGGGTTAAATTTGCAATGTTTACGTTTTCTTGCTGTATCTGGACTCAAACATGTGCACCCGTCCCTCGTCAATTGCTCGCACTCTCAAATTTGAAATTCTGCAAAGGAGAAATGACAAAAGGTGGACATTCGTATTTGAATCAAAGAATCTCCACCTTTGAGTCGTTTCTCCAACTTAAACCACGACCCTTCCTCCACTTTTGTCCATATTGTACAAGAGAACAAAACGTCTTAACTAATACTTAGTGAAATGAACTCGAACCATTGTCCAACGTTGGCTAGCTATTCAACATCTGCATGTGCATACGGGCTTTATTCCTGGCCCAAGCCGTTAATTGTGCAACTACTCTTCGACTGGGTTCATGAACTGTGCACGCATATCGAGCCACACACAGAGACATGCAGTTGGCACCATCGGTGGATCGTAAGGCGCACACACAGTGGATTTATATGTACAAGTTAGCTGCGGAAATATGCTAGATTCAAGATGTCTGTGCTAATTGCTTTCGATATGACTGCACGGAGTTAGTTGGGGGACTTTTTACACCACCAATAACCACGTCTGGCCGGGCGAGCGGCTAATTTGGGAACCGTACTTCACTGTCTCCTCAAATGAAGAAACGTTCACAACCTTGGAATTATTATACATGGTCTTGGTCACCCTCGGAGGATATTTCGTTCGGGGAATACGGTACGTCATCTGAGAAGTATTGTACCGGTAAGTTTCTAAACGATTAATCTGGTCTGCAAAGTTTAACATGAATTGTCATCGTTAAAAGTTCTTGAAACTTCAATGGAGGTTATGCATTGCAGGTGCCAGGCAAGATATGGGACGGAGGGGTACCCACCTTACCTGTCCAATCCCTATACGCACTCTAGGCTATTGTTACCTAACACATCCCCCTAGAAGTCTGTAAAGAATTCCTGAGATTCCGATCAAACCATGACCAACACAAACGCGGGGGGGGGGGTTCTCTCCGTCCCATATCTTGCTTCAAATGGCATTGCAGGTGCCTGGGTGGCTGTTTTTGTTATTTTAATTTAGTTACAATGAATGCCCCAACTACACTCCAACTACACTTTCGTGCATAACTTGCTAATAGAGGAAGAGTTAAAACTGATGATAAACTGAGAGTAAAGTTGGGTAAATGCGAAGTTTAAGGGAAAAAACACAAAACAAAAGAAAAATTATACGTTACAATTAAAATTAAATATATGAAATAAAACTAACAACCAGATCAGGACACATTAAAATATAAGTCTCAGTGAACTGAAAGGAGTCTTTAATTGAAAATCCTTAACAGCCACCGGAAATGAATGGAAAATATTAGCGCGGCATATCGAAATATTCAAGGAGAACACGGAACCTGTTAGGCCTAAACTTCTTAAATGGCGTACGTAACTGTGTCTGACGTACCGGTAATAATTCAGTGTTCACTGAAATTTCTCTATCAAATCAATTTGATCGGTCAGTCCTTTCAAGGAAATGACTTTACACTCTTAGAGAATACTAAATTCTTCATAATAATTGACATTTTTTTCTGAACAGGATGACTTCACAAGTAGAGTGGTTTAATTAGAGTTGCAACTTTTTCCTGTCATTAACACGGCTCTAGGCCTGTCTTCTCTCCGTACACATGATTCTTTTTTTTACTTGGTGAGGCCATTTATTTTAAGTTAAAAAACTCCATATGAATCCGTGTGAAAAAACATATAGAAAATCGACAACATAGCCAACGAAGTGTAGAAAATCGATGAGCAAAAGGTTTGTCGTCGCTCTTTTTTTAGAATATAGATTATGGACGCAGATAGGTTTACGGCAGTCAATGAAACATTCCGTTCCAAGGAAAGCGGTGTTACTAGGAGCTATAATAGGGGAATTTAGAAAGCTCAAAGATGTCTCCGATGTGTTAACTAACGGTTTACAATAGGTTCGCTTCAAGAACATTAACTTTAGTTTTACTCACCAGCCATTTGCATCATTTGGTAATTGATCTTGTCTTCATCCCAATCAAATACGGAGTTTTCCAGTGCTTCTAGTAGGTGTCTGCCTTTCAGCTCAATAACGTCTATGGTATCGCCGTATGGTATTATCTTGTTAATGGTACCTATCGTAATATCTCCTATATCCGTAAAAATAACAATATATTTTTTAAAAAATGGCAGGCGTCTGTCATAGCTGACAATGCCGTTGAGATATTCTATCATCTGTTATTTCTTCTACATCGACGCTTTCTCAATCTCTCTAAGTTATTAATCGTATCTGTTTTCCACGGAGAAGATTGGCTTGCCAAATGTCTCGCTGACAAAAGACCAGGAAGCGTGGTCAATACCAAAGTCCGCTAAGTTTCTCTTTAGAACATTTTCGAAGCGCAACCTTGGTTGACCACCAGGCCTGGTGCTTTCCTTCTACCATAGAGGATGGACACAGAAGGAGTTTGAACTGCCCGGGCCGTAACATCTGGCCAATTACTGCTTTCTCGCATGCCTGGTATGTCCATAGCCAGAGCGCAGCGAACGCTTGCTACGCACCATCTGTTTCACAACCACGAAACCCCTTTGTACCCTATGATCGCCGCTGCAATTTTTCGCCGGTAATCTGCATCCATAAAACTTTGTGTACCCCCTTGACTGATGATTTTGTCTTTAGTTCACCGTTTTCTTAATGTGCTTTTCAAACTTTTTCTTTTGTTTTTTGAACTTGTAACATTTTTATTCTCTGTGAATTTCACCGAACCTTGTTACGTTTAAGCATTAAGGGGATTTTCATGTTTTGTTAAAATTACATATCTTTCTCCTATTTACTGGGCGTTAAAAGTTGGCACATTTTAAAAGTTGGCACATTTGTAACGCTCTATGCGATCCAGAACCAAATGAATCAGTGCGATCGGGGGGAAAGCATATGCTGTCAACCCATCCCAATTCCGAGTTAAGGCATCCAAGTGAAATGCCTTGCTTCGCGGGTCCCGCGAGCAAAACACTAGGATCTGTCTGTTGCTGGCTGTTGCAAACAGGTCGATCACTGACTCGCCCATTTTCCGGAAAAGAGACTTCACAACCGAACGAGACAGGCCCCACTCGGAATTCATCAACGTCTGCCTGAACAGCTTGTCGGCTAGGTTGTTCTGGGATCTTTGAATGTGCACTGCAGACAGGACGATTTGATTCTGCACACACCATAGCCAAAGTCTCCAAACTGCCATACAAAGGCTGGGAGATCTCGTTCCCCCATGGTTGTTTATGTATGACACCACCGTGGAATTGTCTGACTTTATTAGGACCTGTTTGCCCTTCAGAAGGGGGCAAAAGTGGTGACAGGCTTTCATCACTGACATTAACTCCTTCATGTTGATGTGCCGGGATTGAACTTCGATTTGCGACCACAGGCCCTGTACAAACTGACTCTCCAACCATAGTCGCTCGAATCCGTCGTCAGAGTGATCTCTGGGGCAACCCCGTCATGGGGACCCCCTGCAACAAATTCTTCCCTACCCTCCACCACTGCAGGTGATGAAGAAGATGGTCGTTGATTGGAATCGAAGCCTCCAGATTCCTCGAGGCCGGGCGCCAAAAATGGAGCAGGTACAACTGAACTGGCCTCATGTGAAGCCTGGCAAGCCAAACTACTTCTATACAGGCTGCCATCATCTCAAGGAGCCGCAAGAACTCCTGAGCAGCAGTCTGACTCCGATCTATAAACTGATTTATAAACTGTAACGACTCTACCCTCCTCTCCTGAGGAAGACAACCTACATTAAGATGGGTCTTGAAGTGACCGCCTATATATACAAGATTCTGGCCGGGAGTCAAACTGGACTTCCCCTTGTTGACCAAAAAACCGCAACTTTCTAACAGAACAAAAATTTTGTTGACTCCCTCTTGAGCTAGAACCTTGCTCGGAGCCCTTATCAACAAATCGTCTAAATACGGAAACACATGGGCCCCTTCCATTCTTGCCCTGGCCACAACAGGTGCCAGGATTTTCGTGAACACTCTCGGTGCTGACGTGAGGCCAAAGGGAAGAACCCGACATTGAAAAGTCTTCCCCCAGATATGGAACCGCAAAAAACTTCCTGTGACATTCCCTCACTGGAACGTGCATGTAGGCATCCTTCAGATCTATTGAGCAAAGCCAATCGAAGGGTTTTACTGCTTTCTTTATTGACCGGAGGGATTTCATCTTGAATTTCTTCTTCTTTATAGACCCGTTCAGAGGTCGTAGGTTGAGGAGTGGTCTTAACCCTGAGGGTTTCTTCGGCACCAGAAAAATGTTGAATAGAACCCCTCGTTTTGATTGATCTGAGGCTCAGGCTCGATGGCGTTTTTGCCTAATAAGGCGTTGACCCTCGTCGAACATAACAGAAGAACTTGTTGCCAGTGAGCCGACAGAAGTTTTTTGATTCCGTTGAAATAGGGAACTTCCTGGAATTCCAAAAGATGACCGGATCGCACGATCTCGAGGACCCTTGGTCGCTTGTAATGTGTTGCCAAAAATCCTCCCTTTTTTGAATTCGACTCCCCACCGGATCCTCTGGTTGAACGGGAAGGGCCCGCATTATCCTATTGTGATTTAAAGGAAGAGGTACCTCCACCATAGGTACTACGCCAAAAAGGCCCTCTTTCCCGACAACCCCTTTGGAAGTTGGCCTTTGGGCTCCGAAAATTACTCCCATCCAGCTGAGGTTTCTTGGACGCACCCCCTTGGAAACCATGGTTAGAGGATTCCCTCTGAGAGGAGGAAGATTTTCGACGGAGGACATTGGTGGGCTTGGGCTTGTACGCATGCCGGTACATCGCAGTATGAAGGGGAACACGACGAAGGCTATCGGTTCCATCGAGCTGGCTATCTACCAACTTAAACTCCTCCATTACTTCCTTGAGGTTGTTACCAAAGAGATTACCATCCCCGGTAATGGGAGCTTTCCTGAGTTTTGACTTGGTATTATCAACCCAACGTGTCTGCTGAAGCCACATGGTGCGTCAGGCTAGTTTCGCATTGGCCGCTTCCCTCACCTGAAGGTCTAGCATATCCAGAGTGGCCTCCTGAGCCATACCCAAAGCCCGAGAAACTGAACCAATATCAACCTGGTCCTTCAGATCTTCCAAGCTCTGCTGGTCAAGAAAATTCTGGAGGCACCCCTCCAGCTTAGAAATTTGCTTGGAGGCCGCTTCTAACAGCCAAGATTGAGACACAGCACAAGCCATTCCAATGTTGGCTTCCTTCTCTATATTCATGAAGCGGCGATCCGCCACATCCAAGGTCTTATCAGGGAGCTTGGGAGCCTCAGCATGAAACCCGAGAACCACCCGGCTGAGCTCGTGGACCAAGAGAGGGTCTAGCCTGGAGGGTACCATATATTTCCTATAGTCCTCCTCTAGAATTTTTACCTTGTTATCGAAGATGCCCGATACAGGGGAATACGCTCTGGATTCCCAGCTCACAATTTGTCAATCAATTTCCTATGACCAGCTGCTCGTGGCAAGAGCACCTTATTCTGCTTAGGCTCAAAACAAGCTGATGTAATCTCAGGGTCTTCCCGTTCCTCGAAGTGGGCTTTGTTTATTGGAAGGGAATGTGCTGCCTCCTTCACTACCTCAAAGAAGGACTCTGCATTGACATCGAGGCCTTCAAACTCCAATAGAGATCCCTCCAAATCACGGTCAGCCCCATGAAGCGGGCCAACCCCCACTTGACTAACCGAATCTTGCGAAGATACATCTCCTTGTGCAGCCCTATGACCACGTTTAAAATTGCCAGTGGAAACCTGAGACACAGAATCCTCAAACAGTTCATCAGTCGTTGGGTGAAGTAACAATGAATCACCACCGTCATCACGTGTAAGGTTGCTGTTGTGGTTGCCCCCACGTGGCAACTCAGAACCTCTAGGTGCGACAGACTCAGAGCCAACGGAGCCCCCCACGGGAGACCTTGGCTGAATATGCCTCATACCCTGACCTTCAACGGAAGCCGACTGGCCAAGGGGAGGGGCCTCATCACCCATACGGGAAACAGTATGGGGGGGGGGTTAACTCCTCTTGAAGGGCCCAACTTGTGGGCCCAACCTTGCATCATACTCCGCATCATATATGTTGCATGCGTTTTTCAATGTCATTGAGACTTTGTTGGAACTCTGCCCTGTCGACAAATGCACCACGGGGGCATTAGTGGGGCTGCACTGAGCCCCTGGCGATTACAAAGCCGCTGCCTTATCTGCCAATCTCTGTTTGTTCTTTTCCTTAGCCTCATTCACAAAGGAAGACCATAATTCTGAGGATAAACTGCCCATCTTCAGACACAGATCGCAGGTATGCCCATTAGAACCAAAACGGCATTTAAAGCACAGTGAGTGTGGGTCATCCACCCCCAGAACCCTACGACATGTTCCACTGGAACACGGTTTCGTCATTACGGTAGGATGCGGGCTGTCAGCCATATTTTCCCGCTCCGTACACTCGGTAGCCGCCATGACGGGAACTCCCCACGAGAGATCCGCAGACGGGCTAAAATTTTGCTTTAAGCTGCCACCTTCAACGACAGAGCAAACTATAATACTAATCTACACCTAACAAAGGTGTACAAATTACACTCACTCACCACTGATGTGCGCCTATACCTGTAAATTCCTTAAAGCTTCGTAGTTTTTTTGGGACACGAGAAAAAACATGAATTAGTGGGAGGATACTTAAAGAACACTGGTGCGCATGCGTGGAGAGGATAGTACAGGGACCCGGATGTGGACACGTGACTGAGCTGTTTTTATCTTTAAGCTTGATGAGTGGGGGTTTGAGGAAATGTCCTATAAGTAATACAGAGGCAGAAGTAGTCCTAAGTATACGAATAAGAAAGAATCTTATGCGCACTACTACGAATACATCCCATTAGGTTTCAGGATCCTAATTAATTCTATGGTAATTTCTCAAGCTCAGCAGAGAGCTTCTCACCGTAAGCCTGTTTTTGGTGTGGTTGGGAAGTTTGAGATATATCGATTTTCACACATTTCAGAGTGTGATGGTGTTATGGTTTAACTTGAAGTACTATATTAGAAACTTCTAAGCCGTGATATGTCTCACAGTCAGCACTGTGAAATGTTCTAGTATTGTGCACCTCAATACGACATGCTTCACAATAACAAATTCTAACTGATGCCAATGGCGTGAAAGAGGATGATACCAGGAGACCTTCTGAGAGACGGGACCGGAAAACATGGTGTTGGTTACCATCAGGTTATTCCTGCAGCTAGCTCAGTTCTAGAAGGCGTTGACCATTTTCATTCAAACGTCCAACACCAACTTGCCAATGCAAGTAGGCCAGTCCTCATAGATACTATACCAATCCTTGCATTCATGTCTCCAAGCATCATAATTCTCTCTTTATCAGGTGAGTGTCTCAGTATTCCCTACAACTGGTTGTAGGAGTTATCTTTGGTTTCTGGGTCTGCCTTAAGTGTAGGAGCATATGCTGAAAAGACAAGTAAACTTCCCTGTCTTGCATTCTTCATCTGGAAGAATAGGAGCCTGTCGAATACTGTTTCTGGAATCTAAATGCCACAGAGCAGGTTGTTTCTCACTGCAAAACCAGTTCAGTACATTTGGGGTTCTCCTGCTGGCCTGCCGAACCAGAAGAATGTGAAATCTTCCTCCAAGATAGAACCCGAGTCAAATAGACGAGTCTCTTGAAGGGCAGCAATATGAACATTTCGCCTCAAGAATTTATGGTTGATGACAGCAGTTTTTCTTGCCTGCAGTCTTTCGCTATCCAAATCATTGTTGGTAGACATTCCAATGGTCACTGTCCGAACGTTCCATGTGGCAAATTTAAGTGTAGGCTTCTCGGGTTAACAACTAGACCCTAATCCCAGCACACCCATGATGGTAGCGTGAGGTTAACTATAGCACTTTACTGATCAGGGGCAAGATGCTTCATGATTTAAGCGGGCGGTAGCTATAAATGAAGCTAAAAAGCCTGCCCGACTGTTGGTCATGATCCCTGGCGCCAGACTATATCACCATATAAGACCAGCTTAAAACCGGTAACTACCATAACCCTGGTTTGTTTCCACCAGGAATGCTCATGTGTCACAGTTGCCTCTGCAAAGGGTGATTAGTCTGAAGAAGATAGAAAAACTCAGCCAGGACAGTTAAGGCATCCCTGGTGGGTCCTTACACGATTGAAGGGCCTCGTCTAAGCTCTCTCAAAACCCGAGGAAAGACTATGCCAGTACGTCTGAGAGTTCCCCAGATGTAGGGGCTGCCACAGGAGATATCCAAAAATAATAAAGCTCGCTGTTTTTGGTCTGGTCTTTGCTGCGGCGATTACTAAGTTACAGTGATGAAATTTTGAATGGTACTAGCATTTTCCTCATAACACTGTTGTGCCGCTTCGTTTTTATTTCATCTGGATTGCAAATGGCAATCATTCGGTTACATTATGCACCTTCCGATTCTCATTTAGACCTGATTCAGTTTTATTATCTTCAGCACACTATAATGATGTTTTGAATAAAACATAGCTTGCTCTTTCCTAAAAAAAATATACATATTTCTAAATTTTCTAGACGCTGATACTTCATTTCTGCATGACAGTTGAAATAAGATCGTGCATAGGGAAGAAATCACGACTAAACAGACAAAACTCACCAACGCCTGCAGATGAGACCATACTTCCGGTAGTCGTGATGCTAATACTAACATCGCTCCAACCGTCCGATGTGTTCAAGTTGGGGAACAGCATAGCGTCTGCCACAAGATTCCCCAATGCACATTCTGCGGAGGCGCAAGCCGCGAAGTCCAGATCCACCAACGTCTGTCCGACCACCTGATTGGCTACTTCAGTCACGCGGTCTCTCCAAGGCTCCATCTCCTTTAAAATTTCCTGGTCTTAATAATAAAAAGAAAATGTTTCATATCAGTTAGATATCGTACGCTTTACTTACTTACTCTCTACTCTAAAAACTCCCGGGTAAGATTGACCCAGAATTGGGTGCCAGTCGGCGTGACCATTCTCTGAGTCAAAATATGACCCCCTTTTGGTCATATTTGACCATTTCTGGGTCATATGTGATCCTCTCTGGGTCATTTTTTGACCTGTATATAGGCCACGCCGAATGGGACCCATTTCTGGGTCAACTGACCTGGGAGTTTTTCGAGTGTATGAAGTATTTTCCTTGAATACCACGTACCAATTTCACGGTAATCCAAGCCAACCACTAAAGAATCTTGTCCTTAACTGAAATATTGTGACTATACAATTCTGAATCTACATCACAACAAAGTTTAAAAAATACAGTTACTATAGCGACATCCGAACAGTTCTGAACCACCCTGAACTGTATAAGAAAACTAGCCTTAACCTGCTCTTGGAGCAGATTTGTGAACGTCACATTACAAGCAGCATGCAACGTCCAGTTTGCTTGCCAGTGAGTCCGAAAAAGGCAAATTCTGTACTTTTGTTTAAATTTCAGTTCAAAATTTCAACGCCATGCTCTTTAAAACGGCAGGTGTTTGGCAATTAAACACAATCTTGCTATCACTCTCAACATGTTTACAAGCCAAACCGTTCAATGTCCATATCCAATTGGTAATGTTCACTGTAAACATGATTATAGCATTTAAACATGACTGTAAAATGTTAATTGTTTAAGTAACACATTTTCTGCTGTATACCTTCCTCCACACTGTCATCCAGTAGGACGGTGTTCCCGCCAAATCCCGAAACAACACCGCTGTCATCAAACCATACACTCAAGTTGCCCAGGTATTTGCCGTATTGGGCTGCTTGGACCACTAACACAGTGACCGTTGGGTTATGGTCTGGATGGACCACTGCAGGATAGTCACCTTTTGGCGTCTCAGTCGAGGGTTTGTCACCTAATGGGAAATGTTTCAGCGAGTCAATGAGAATTGCCAGTTGGGATGTAATGTGACCCTAACCTCTACTCATTTTCAACATACAACAGCACATGCGCAAAAAGTGACAAATTACACACTTTACAGTTACCACACATTAAAAACAAACATTGGACAATTAAAGAAAATCAACTCAAACCGATGAATTGTTTTCTGCCAATTTCTTACCCCATTCTGAACTATGGTTGGACGTGGGTTTGAAAGACGTATCTAGGTGCACAGGCACGAACCGTGAACGTGATTTGACCAAGAAACACTACACCCAAGGTCAAAAGTATTCAAACCTGCAACAGAAATTTTACTTGTTTGGGCATCTCTAAAAAAAACCCCGTCATCGGGGCTTCCTTTTTTGTCAAAATGAATTATTCTGTTCAGTCATTTCCAAATGACTAATTGTCTTTAGTTGATGACTAATCTGGCATCAGTAGTGACTAAAATAAGATGTCATTTTGACTAATGTCTTTTTGCTGCGTGTATGTTAAAAGCCATTAACTAACAAAGATTAGTGGTGGTGTTGGTTTCCACAAATTGCCACTCGTCAATTTCTAAAGAAAACACACGACCTCTAACATTTTGTCACATCACCCTTTAGACTAAATGGAGTTTGGTTTTTCGCCGCCAGTTTTGTGTAAAAAGAACGAGGATTAACTCAGTCAAAGATCTAGGTCTGGTCGTATATTAAGCATCGGTGAAACACGGGGTGTGCTAGGTTATTTGTTAGCACTCATATTGGCAGCCATTCAACATACGTCGTTTACCCGGACGCCACCATCAGTTCTCGAACGTGCCAAATCTACAAAGGTGGGAAGCATGAATTCGAAGTAGTGGGGGGCGTCAGTTGAGCACACTTTGACCTTTGACCCAGAAAAGGGAAAGGTCATAAATATGCATAAGTATAATAATAATATGATAATGATATGAATAGGAATGAGGTGTAGGGTGAAAAATTCTGGTACAGATTGACCTTTGGCAAGGGATAGGCATAAGGTCAGAAAGTCTGGGACAGGTTGATCCTTGTGTATGGGATAAAGTAGGAATAAAGCGTAGCACGGGGTAAAAAATGTTTTGGCACAATTTGATTTTGCTTCTTCAAAATGCACTTCCTTTGAGCAGCCGTTTGTGTACATGTATGTATGACTTTTACCGCTTAGCACTGCCACTGTGTTAGTACATGTAATACTACATGTGTATACAGCCTTGGCCTTACTTGTATACAAAGCATTGTGCCCGTATTTAGACATGCGTACATGATGCCACCATTGCGCAGCATACTGTGACGTACGACCCCAGTTTGTTAATGACAGAATATGTGCCAAATAGTGGACCATAAAGCCGAAGCTGAAAAAACACAGTGAAGATAAGATTATGAGTTCGGAAGATTAACACGGCCAACTGTTTTTAACTCAAAAATTCTGTACAATTTCAAGGTTCAATTTTTCACATTCCATACAGTCCTCGAGGTTCGTTTTTATAGAGTCAAAAGTTGTAAAGTTATCTCGCTCTTGTAGTCTTGCCCCTACATACAAGAAGAGCACTGCTAAGGTCGCGTCTATAACAAGGACAATTTTAGGTCCCAATTCTTTGTTTTCCATTACTGATAATACAAGGTAACTATTATAACAAGGTAATTTGGGAATCCGAAGGACCTTGTTAGAACAGTGTTCCACCGAACCATAGCTCCATGGCACGTGCAGCTTGCTGTACCATGTAGCGTTACTTTTATGTCCTACGTACATGTACATGTACGTACAAACAACCACAGGTGTACCCATGTTGCACCCACATACCACAACGCACCACACAAACGACATGAGATATTGGGAAATTGAGACTGATACATTGTCGAAATAGTGTTCACACTTGCTACGGAATTACTACTCCTGTCGATGTTCAAGCTGTTTAACCACACACAAGCAGTTTATGAGTCTAGGGCAAGAAACCTTACCCTCTTGAGGCAGAACATGAGTTATTGATATGGTCAACCAGGAATTAAAAGTCAGCTCAATTTTTCCATTGAAGTATCACGGATATTCCTGTGAACATTTCTTAAATTGGTCTTAATTACAGTGTGCACTGTTCTAAATGACTATTTTGACAGATACAAAATGAGTTCTGATGACAAACTGCATGACAGTGGGGAACCTCAAGTTGTATTGCTTGCAAGTCTGCAGATCATGATGGGGTCAACTCTTGATCTTTAGCTTCACCCTGACTGCTTGAAATGATTTTTATAGAAGTGGGTATTAGGAAATGGTATTACTTATTCAGGTATGAGGTCGTGGCGTTATTAAATTGTGTTAAAAATTCAATAGAGACTTACATCTTGGTCGGTAACTCTTATTTGTTTAAAATTGGTAAAAGAGATAATAACTTGTGTTCTTTTTGTCAAGCCGAGGGTGAAACCTTGATGCATCTCTTTTGTACTTTTGAGTTTTCCACCTCTTTTTGGAATCAGATCGGCGATTAGCTTAAAAATACCTTGAGTATGGATATGCTTTTGGATAACAAAATTATCCTCTCCGGAATATAATAACTCCAGGAATGTACTTAATTTATTTCGCTTGCTTTGCCGCTTCCATATTTAAAAGATGAAATGAACGGGGGTAAACCATCATTTTTATTGTTTAAAGACGATTTGAAAAGAAATCTATAGATACCTCTAACGGAAATTCTGCTAAATTCGGTACTAAATGGGGCCTTTTTTTCTTTGCTGTGTACTTGATTAATGTCTAATAAGAATTGACTGTGTTTTGATTTCTCTCTTTGTTAAATCTAATTTAATACACAAGGAAAACTTGAATAAAAGGCCCTGAGTTGGGAAACAAATTTCGTTAAAATTCTCTGATGTTTGATCAAGAAAAGGTTCGTCCTGTGAAATTCTAATTGTTAAGCTTCCGGTAAATAACATCGGTAAAACATGCTGCAAAAATGAAAATAATGAGAAGTGTCTAGGCAACCTTTTAGATTCTAAATTAGGTGACCTTTTGAAGTGTATATATTACATATACATGATTAATTTTACAAACTTTTGACAAAAAATAGCAACTTCTATGGATGACCCTTTACCTCGGATTGTCTTGCATCAAAATTTCATACATTAACCCTTTTCAAGACTTTCAATATTCCACGTATAGTTGAAGTTGACATGATTTTTTAAAATTTTCAAATCATTTTTGAGGAAAGTCATAAACAGTTCAATCATATCAGTTTGGAATGTATGCTATGTACTTTGGGTTGATCAATGATAGAAATGTAGTGATATGCCATGTCGGCCTGATTCGTGTGAATCGAGTTGGGGCTACAGTTCGGACGATCACAATGCAAGGCGACACGAACACACAGTTACAATTGCAAACTTCAGAAGTGTCGATTTATTTCAGATGGCTCATCGGGTAGCTAGGACTCCAGTCAGTGAATTACCAGTTGGATAAGATTATCCCCCCCCCCATCATCAGGCCATTGGTGCTGCGCCGGTGCAGCCGCCACTACTTCATCCTTCCCGTGATGTCCGACGCCATTGACAGTCCTTTTTCGTGTGTCGTCTGTCCCATGCATGCAACGAACACACCCGTTTTTCCATTCGTTTTCATGTCCTGCCCGACAACATTGGTTGCGTTCGATTAGCTTCCCTGAATACATCGGTGTTACACCAAGGGAAGCCTCGAAATGAGGCTAATCGAACGCAGCAGTGTATTCGCCAAGGCATTCTGGGAAAAAGATCGAGTCCCCGCCACTTCCATCACGCGCCCATGCACGAATAGTCCATCCGTGACGTCATTACACTCGGGCAGCCTCCGAGCTCCAGAGACCCACCGCTAGCGCTAGCTGGGGTAGTGGTGGCTGACACCAGGGCAGACACGAAGATGACGTGATGGCTCAACAAACGCTCTCGTGTACGTTTGACTTACACGTGTAAGCTAATCGAACGCACCCATTGTTTCCAGCCTCACGCCCAATGCGCTAACTTTCTATTGGTTACTGGTGACCCAGGATCACGCAACTTTCAGTGCCCAAGATACAGTGTGCTATATTTAGTTTGTTTACTTCTACAACACATGTGTTCACCATATGACGGTCGTCGTGCGAAGCCATTTCCCTTCAGAAATAACTGTAATTTCTTCAGAGATGTTACAAATGAACAATGTTTAAGACATAAAAACAGGTTTTCTCGGTACTTGTTCACAGGTGTCATCGTGATTATGCTGTGGTATATCCAAGGAGCCACCGGCACCGTTCAATTCCCTTCGTTAGATTCATGTCAGCTGCAGAAACAAGATCTAACTACCTGATGTGCCCATGCAACTAGGATCTGCCACTGCTAATGATCGCAGTATCATCAAAGTTCATTTGTCACTGGACTGGACTATAAGCTTGTGACTTTTTTTTGCAAGCTCTCGGACAAGCACTGAACATACAGTGTTTATTAATATATACGTTGGGTAAGGGCAAAACCCGTTATATGAATTGACATCTCCCCAACGCAAAAATACATCTTGAAAAATATCTCCTTGATGGGTTCGAGGCCCGTTGCCTGATCAGACACTAGGGGGGTTCGTCAAACCCAAAAGTGGAACTTTTGGTACTGTGAACACACAGTTTTATGCTAAGGCCTATCACAATGTGCTTTGGAACACAAACTCAAACAAGTTCCATGTTTGTCGCGAACCGAAGGATGCAGGTATAGACTTGCATAGGCCCACTACTTCAGTTTTCAATATTCACAGCGTAGGTCTATTGTAAATTGGCCTGGTATATGAATTTGCTCTTCACTCAGCACCTTGAATCTGGTGCTGGGTGACGAGTGAATGATATGACCATAATTATTAAAAAAATTCTCAGAAAATCCCACAAAAATTCTCATAAGTTCTAAAAAAGTGATAAATTCTAGTAAATCATCATAACCTTTACTCAGCTAACTAAAAATGGGGAAAAATGTTTTGAGGCGCATTTCATTTTGCACTTCGGAAAAAAAAGTCGGAAAAACGGACCAAATTAATATGTCATCAGAACTTTGTAGCGGTTATATGAAATCGAAATTTATGAATCAGAATATTTGGAGTCTGATTAAATTTCACCCTTCGTGAAACTGGAGGTAAGATATTGCTCCATACACAGACGTTCCAAACGAAAATTCGAAGTGCCACCGAGTTCGCGCCACTCTCCGGAGCGCATTCTTCAATTGTAACGTGGAGCAGCGTGCAAACCAGTGTTTTTATTAAAACTAAACTTTCTTGAGTCCTCGAAATTGTTTTAGTGTCCTTGCTGGGTGGGCTATGCAGCAATACTTTTTAAGACCAGTAAAATGATAAACAACATGGATTACACAACCATAAAAGACAAAAACGAACAGACGTACCACACATCGGTGAGGTGTGAACGGTACTTATCGTGCATTTACAAGTCTATTCAGTCTTTCTGGACTGATTTCCTTCACCAACACATGAGTAGAGCCAATGTGAACGGTAACCAATGAAAACATGACTGCCTTGTCCCCGCGCCCGGAACGCTGCGCCGCTGGTACGCGTGGCTGGCCGGCCGCGGCGCGCAGCGGCGGCCTGGGTTGCGTTGCAGGCATGGCGCAGCGTTTAGTGACTGATTTCATTCTTCAAATGTTGCCGTATAACCCGCCCGCAGTTCATTATAAACCGCAGAGATATTTTTCCGCATGAGAATCAATGTATAAACTGCGCCATATATTCTGAAAATTACGGTATATTACAATTATATATTTATTTTAAAAAAACAACCGAGCGGAACTCAGAAGCGAGCAGGGGGGGTTCGTTTGACCCCCCGACCCCCCCAGCCTACGGGCCTGTCTTCCCAGCTGCAATACAGCCTTTCAATTATTAGTCTGTTGCATCAATTCATCAAAGGAAGAATTTCCTTCGGCGACGATGGTAAACGCAACCAAACGAGCGTGCTTTTGTGTTACTCTGCTTGTTTGACAAACTCATGTACCAGACAATTGCTTAAAATTCTTTTCAAAGTCTTTTAGTAAAAGGCTAACGCATCGCCGACTGTATACAAGGGTTTCTTGTTTGTGTATTTCAAGTTATAATGGTTTGTTGTTTGGCAAGTGGGTCATGTCATAATGTTTCCCGACTGGGTCAGACAGTGAAGGTTTTCAAACTAGGCCTACGTGCGGGGTATGTGGGCCGGATATCACACCAAAGAAATCAGTGCATTTGTCATAAAAGCTGCAGTCTAGATCCTTGTTAGAGTGGAAGTTGGAGTGGCATTAATATACAGACACACATGCATGTTGTATCATTGGTGTATGTAATAGAATAAGTTATTGAATTATGTATGTTGGGAATCCCTCTCACTCAGATGAGACTTTCCCTGTAGTTTCGGTTGGGGTATGCATAATGGTCGGGATGGGGGAAGGGAAGACAAAGCCCAGTGTTTACCTGTATGCAAGAGGGTCGAATCGCGCCCACTGACCACTACATCTACGCCTATCAGTGTATTGGCGATGACTAGCGCTCGGTCGTAGCCGGAGTGTCCTAGTGCAATAATCTGGTTGATACCCTGGGACACAAGACTGTCCACGACCGGTTGTAAGCCCTCCACCTCATCCAGGAACGTCAAGTGACCTGTGACATGGGACAGTTTTAAGGCACCTCTACTGCTTTGTTCACAGGCTGAATCAAATCATCCAAACTTTTAGTTTGAAAGAATTAATTAAGAATGAAGATAAGCTGTAAGCATACGGTTTGAGATGTCATTTTATTGCAGTTCATTGAAGTTATGGCAGCCCTGTATAAGCAGCTTCCGGTAACAGAAGGGTGCGCTCCAGTCACGATTTCGTCTTCTTTCAAACTATTTTGCTCAGTAACACCGGGTCAGGAAATTTAACAAGATATCGTTTCGGTTTTCTTCACCCAGAGCCTAATGACGAAGTAACCTTTAACTTGTAGTTATTTCTGTACAATCAATTTGACACACAAAAATAAGAAAAGCCTTTTTTTCACATTTGGGACACCTGAAGCGATTGGGCCATTCAATTAACAAAATGGCTTCTGGCTCAACACAAATGTTGACAAATAGCATACGAGAATATCAGATGGTATTAATTCGGAGAAGGGGGGGGGAGGTTAAATATCATACCGGTATTTGCAATATCTGGCGTCTCTGCATAGCTGTAGCCAACGAGGCCAACCCTCTGCCCATCGGCGAACTGAACAACGTGTTGTTTCAGTACCAGACGGTCAAGGCTCGGCTCCTTGCTGGTATTAATGTTGCTACCTATCACTGGAAATGTTAAATTGTTGACAAACCTGGCCAAACCTTCCACACCAAAGTCGAATTCGTGCTGTCCGATTGCCTGTATGGGGAACATCCCAAAACAGCGATAGTGCCAGTTGAACACACGGAATATCTTTGGGAAAAAGTTGTCAAACTTAATATCCCATCAACTTTCATGGAATACAAAATATTAAAACAGTCATCGAAGACAGAATCAGACTGGATAATTATAAACACGATATATTCACCATAGCATCATAGGACAGTCTGTTCATGAAGTGTGCCGTTGCCAAGCCCCTGTTGACATAGAACCACATACTCCCTTGGAATTGATGACCGGCGTCAAGCAGAAGGACGTTCTCGCTTGATTCGCGTATTTCTTTAATTTTGGCGGCCCGACGGGCCAGCCCACCGAAGCACGTTCCCTTCGCTTCCATGTCAGCGGTGCATTCCCCGCCGTACCTGGCACTGACTGGCTCGAATCGGGCCCGCACATCGTTGGTGTGTATGATGGTTAGCTCAAAGCCGACGACGTGCGGAGGTGTTAGGTGAACATACCCCCAGAGAAAAAGCAACGGCAGGAATACATTGCAGGTAAAAATTGGAAAACGCGGCATGTTTAGCTTTCAAGTTTCCAGTCGTCCTATGATCAAGGTTTTACAACTGATAATGTACCACCAACCGAGTTTGTATCACAAAATTGAGCAATACTGTATCCCCAATCAATGATGTATCTAAGTGACCGACAGTGTCACTTAGTAGAATTTCTAACCGACTGTGTAATCACCTGAAGGCGGATCATGTAATTTAAAAGAGGAATTCTGACCGATAACGTATCACTGATCTACGCATGATGTATCAACCGACAACGTATACATCAGAATGAGGAAAAGGTAAACGTAACGTTTTTTCTGTCAGAAAAAGAACTGTTTGCGTCACTTTAAGCATGCGCACATTAGCTCACGTGTCCCGAAGTCTCCCAATGGGACGGGATGGGAAGCTGATATTGAACTTCCTTGATGCTTGGTCTGGCTCTTGAAGTTTGGACTAGATCATTTTATATAAGGGTTATAGACGTAATGTTCGTGCTTATTCAATCTAACTTTTTTCGAACGACCTTCGAGGGAATGAATATGACGTCCTGTAACCATTGCATGCATGCAGTTGCGTAAATATGTGCTGGAGGAATGGGGGATGAGAAAGGGTTGGGGGTGACTTGCCTGGCCATCGAAATTTGAAAAGCGGGGATGGGGGAGGGGACACCATATACACTATATAGGGGCGATGTTCATGATGAAAACGTACATCGGTAATGTTTATCAAATTCATGCAGAATCTTACATCGGAATGGTATATTTATGGCTTTTAAAAATTGCTTTCCCTTTTTAGTGATAGTGCAAACATTTTGGGACATCCTGTAAATTCTTCACAATCGGCTTTATTTTTTTTTTTGCTCATCACAAAAAAAGTGGGGAGATGATTCAATAGCCCACCCCCAGGATTTACGCCCATGAATGTATGTATTGCTTACCCTCAAACTGCTTTATGAAAGACGGCTTTTGACACTGCAAGAATGGCGCGCAAGAGCTAAAAACCGTTCTGAACGAATATTCATGTTGTGTCCGCAGCCGCTATAGTACTGTATCAATAGATCGCCCTATGTCATAAATACCACATTGTACATACACAAAGCGAGATATCAAGTTGAGTTTTATGATCTTCTGACCTGTCTTATCACAGCTACCCCTCCCTTCTCATAGAGGCAAATCAAAGTCATACATTATTACCATCGACCAAGCTTCTTTCGGTTGAACGCGACAGCATGAGTTATGAACTCTTCAAGTGCTGTAATAAACACACGACACACATTGTACACACATTACCAGTTTGTCATGCAGTGGCTGGCGAGATGATCTGGTACCTTATCTTGGCTATTGACTGTAGTCGTAGTAGAGATATCTGAAAACAGATATCTGTGTCAGATAACATCATTAAGCCACTCTATCATTTCAACAGAAGTCAATGTAAACTGGCATTTTCAAAACGTAATCGCCATGGTTTTGCAATCCCTCTTTTTTTAGCCGCCTCCGTCAAATTTACAGTCAATGCAAGTGTCATTTTGTTTGGACAGTGTTGTGACACATGTGCATCGATGTTTCACCACTTGCATGCACTTCACGAAAACACTACAAAGCTGTAATTACTCAGAGACAGAGAAAAATTATCAAGACTTTTACCAGAAAAAACTGGTATTTTGCAGCACTTCTTTTTACATGATGAGGTTTGTCTACAGCGAGTACATTACGTCTGTGTCCCTGAACCTAAAGACATCACACTCAGTCCTATAGGTCTGCGTGTGGGTTCCAATCTAGGCACCACGCTAAGCAGTACATTGTGTGAGGGTTCGAATCCAGTCGTCAGGACTAGGAGTATGTGTCCTTAAGCAGCATCCTATTTTATGGGTTCCAATCAAGTCACTGTCTTGAATCAACCCTTTTGCAAGGCCACATTCTGACCTTAGGCCCATATGGGGTTGACTCCAACCATTGGATTCAAGACTATCTCTTTTTCCCCAGGTAAAAATGACAGGCTTCTGGCCTGCGGGGTTCCTTATTATCTAGGGTCTTGGTCTCAGAGTTTATGTTTGTGTCCTTGAGCCAGATCTCATCATATACAAGGCATACAACGGGCAAACCAGCTACCAGACCTAGGAGTATAATGTCTTTGTCCTTGGGTAACAAGCAAACTGTACCTGAGCAGGACTCGGATCAACGTGCCTGCGTTCCTTGTGGAGCCACTGATCGCGATAGTATGAATTTACGGATGACTTTACCAGTGAAAACGGGAGTTAGTTGGCACTGACCAATGACCTCTGGACGCAACGCGGTAAACTTACCACCTTTTGTCATAACTGATTATAATTCATGAAATTAGCTGGAATTTCGAAGAGCTGTTCAACTCCAGTTCGGTAATCAGTGAGGCAGTTTTCAAAATCTGTTATAAAGGTGTCAAAGTTGCATGTCCTGACCCCTTTTTATTAGCACAAATCCAAACAGTGATTGACACCCATCTGTAGTTTCTAACGAACAAAAGCGTATCAGTTATGAGATAGATTTCAAACATCCAAGCACCAGAGCTACGGCGTCATGTGGGCAACGATTAATGCAGTGCTTGATCAATTTGGATTAGTAGGTCGTGGAGCATCAACAAGCCGAGTAAATGACACTCCCATATACTGGCACCATTGCGCCTGAAAAGTGTACGTAGCATGATGGGTCTGCATGGAAGATATTCAGTGGCTAGCGACTGGAGCTATTTCCTGTTTGTTGATGTGTATTATCAGCTGTAGCCAAGTTAAATTCGGGCAAAGCCTACAACTTGCGGCAATTTCGATCGCATTACTCCATTCGTGGTCGATTTCCCCAGATAACCCGTGCATAAAATAAATCCCGAGTACCAAGCAAAACGGACCAGCGGTTGACAAAATGGTCTTCGCTCGAACTTGCCTTTAGAGGCCCCGCGAGTGCTCCTGGCAAGTCCCGTGCCTGGCGCCATCCATCATTTCCCAGTC
Organism: Acanthaster planci; assembly: GCF_054643075.1. Classification (NCBI taxonomy): domain Eukaryota; kingdom Metazoa; phylum Echinodermata; class Asteroidea; order Valvatida; family Acanthasteridae; genus Acanthaster; species Acanthaster planci. The sequence continues at coordinate 7,579,278 of NC_141781.1, forward strand.
GCTGTATACTCTGAAACATTGTGTCGTTGATGGCTTAATGGTTGTTCTGAGAATGAATCCTCCTGGTGCGTGTATGGAGACAGCACCACGATTCATCGCGGGGTACATTTTGCCCATAAGCATCCCTCCCAAACTCTTCCTTTTCGCTAAACAGCATCCCGTTCCCAGTGACGATATCGAGTGTCGGCAACAAAAGCTTGGATTTGTGTCTGCAGGTAGCCAGGATGATGATAGCATGGTCCAAAAATTCCGAAACCCCACTGACAGCGGAAAAATTCATAAAGAAAGTAAAAGAATACATTTCCCATTTAGAAATAATACTTCAAAAAGCAGAATTCAACACTGAACCGCTTTTATGTTTACTAATCACGGTAAAGCCTGAATTTCGTGAACACATCAGTAGAACGTCATCTAAAATAGATCTCTCTAGAAACTATGGCTGATATATACACATATTTCAGTTTGCTTAAATACATAGCATGGCACTGTATATAAAATTTCATCTAATCAAAGACAGGTGAGACAAATGTACAGGCTACAAGCCAAAAGTCATTGTCCACGGCTCCCCACAGTCAAAGGCTATGCTGGAACTCCCAAGATGCCAGTGCGAGGAGGCGTGTTTTCAGGTACGGCCTAGCATGCATGGACTGACTTAATCGCGACATCCAAGAGTTGCTTTCCACGGACTCCTGACACTCTTCATGGTCAGTTCTTGGGCTTGCAAGATTTCTTGTGAACAATCAGGCGGTCTGGAAGGAAGGTCCGCCCGCACGTCTCACAAGGTACGAGGTTGGCCTGGGACGCCTGCCACGCTGCTTCGTTCATCTGCTCCACACTGTACACCCCAGACCCTCCTGTCAAAGAAGCACAAAATGGCGTTACAATATTCAGTGAATTTCTCATCCACTAACTGGTGGAATCCATTCCAGACGTGGTTACCACTTAATAACGTTGAAGATGATAAAGATTACAAAAACGTCTTTAAGACGGATGACATCATCTTAAACACAAGGATGATACTCAATACTGATGCTGTTTTGTTCTTCCCAAAATGTCCATTAACCCAACACTATTAATCACAATCTCAAATCGTTCAGCAGAACTTGAATCTGTTCTGGGGTAGTAAATGTGTTCCATCACTTTGGACTCATGGGTTTGGAATTTCTCCCAATTGCAGCTGTAATAGTTACAGAAAGAATTGTTTTGCAGAAGGGTGTCAAAAACTTTGAAACGAGAAGCAGAATATAGCTGTCCAGGTATCTTGAACGGAAATGCTCGTTACTTGATGTTGTGCATGTACATATATTGCTGTAAAAACATTGTGCTCCAAGACAACCGTTTGGTAGCCATAACCCTAACTTCAGTGAGATACTCCTGAGCTCAGCAAGTCGACTTGGACATGACCTTGGAGAGATACGGTAACCTAGATCCCCACTGCCAGACACCAGTCAGTTTGAATGAATATATCTGGATATTTTCGGAAATGTTCTATTTCCACAGGGTAAAAAACCGACTAAAACAATGTTCAAGACAATTTAGAGTGAAATTCGTTAAATCTGATGAATCGAGTTTCCTTACGTTCTATGTAACATCAGGATGCTTTTGTTTTACTCTTGTGTATCATGTTCCTTTGAGAGTGAAAGAGTGAAGACAAATCATAAAGACTACCGCAACATACCTTTGATCACCCTCTCCTGTGGCTTGACCGGTGGTGGTCTCCTCAACTCTTTGGGAAGACGCTCGTTTTCCAGCGCCCATTTCTTTAAGCACTGCGGTTCGTGAATTGAGATGGACTTGGTCCCGAACTCCCTGCTGCAGATATAACATATGACGGTCTGAGGGCGCCTGACTGCTGGGTAAGGCTTGGACATCTGTAATAATTATTACGAAAGTAAACTCATTTTTTTTTCAAAGTCCAACATTGCTTTCGACCTTGGCTAAGGGGTCATTGATATGACGCCTTCTCACCGAGTATCTGAAAGCTCAAAGGAGAATTTGAAACTGCGACCTTCACCCCTAACTTGATATTAAAAGGAAAACGTTTAAAAGACTACTGAATGCTCTCCTATGGGAACAACGGTCCCACCACAGAAACTGAGGGTTAGAAATTACATCGAGTTGATTGTAGCAGCTCACCTGCATCTGTTTTACACTTCCCAAAGTTGACCTCTGGGTTCCAGTACTCCTTTCCTTTCCTTGATTCCTAACCTGACAAGATGCAGCATGCTTCCCAATCCTGTCTGCCGAAAATGTCCGTCCACAGCTATCGCACGGGACAAGGTTCGTCAGGTGCGCTTGCCAGGCAGCCTCGTTCATAGCCTCCCCGGAAGATCGACCAACCTGCGATCCGATAACCTCGGGCTTCCTTGGCGGCGGCCGCCTGAGCTCCTTCGGCAGCTGTTGGTTTTGCATATGCCACTTTTGGAGACACTGGGGCTCATGGATGGGAAGCGACTTGGTGCCGAACTCTCGACCGCAGATGTAGCAGATCAGTGTGCGAGGTTTGGCGGTGCTGTTGGCACTTGGACGTCCATTAGGACTTCCAAAAGTCGAAGATGATGCCATGCTGTTGCGAGACCTGATAGTAGTTGTCTTAGGACGGCCACACGAACGCTCATGGACCGGTAGGCGATCCGGTGCAAATGTGCGACCGCAATTCCCGCAAGGAAGAAGCTGAGAGTTTGCTGCTTGGTACGCTGCCTGATTGTATCCACTAAGATCAGAACCAGGGGAATTGGAGTGAACCGAACCAAGATCCTGGGGCTTTCTCGGCACGGGACGGCGCAGATGCTTAGGCAGCTGGCTGTTCTGTATCTTCCACTTTTCGAGGCACTGGGGCTCGTGAATTGATATCGACTTCGTGCCAAATTCTCTACCGCAGATATAACAGACGACAGTGACAGGTTTGCCTGCCCCTTTAATGGGAGCTAATTTCGAGGTAGCGGCAGGAGGTGGCGTTGGTCGGGGATTGGAAGGGGGTCTCGGTTGCAGGGGAGAAGCAGCGGTCCGAGAGGAAACGGAACCACTGGCCTGCGAGGATGGAGTGCCCAGCTGAGAAGATAGCGGTAAGGTATTTGTCTGGCGCCCCCTCTTTGCACTTTTGGGACGAGATTTCGCTACTCGATGCACCACACTTCTGTCCAGTGAGATGGTAGAAGAGTTGTCTGTTTGAAGGTGCTGGTTGGAAATACTTTCATCCGGGACCTGGTACTCTTCGTCATCAATGGTAACTTGGTCACGCTGTTTCAGAGTCACCGTACTCGGTCTGATCAAAGTTGCTGTGCCTGGTCGGGAAGGTTGGCTGTCGTCTTCCTGACAAATTGACCCACCCCAAGATTTCGAGAGGCCTCCACTATCATCCCTGGCTTCTCTGGATTCCGTTCTTGATCGTGCTCTCACACCAGGCTGACCCCTTCGACTGTCCGGCTCCCTTCCGGCCGGACACATCTTCTCGTGGATCTTCACCCTTTCCGGAAGGAAAGTCCTACCGCACTTGGAGCAAGGCAACAGCTGTGCCTGGGAAGAACTTTGGAACGCTGGCCGGCTTAAATCAGAGTCACGGCCGGCACATGTGATTCCCGGTAAAATGTTGGGCTTTTGCGGGGCGGCCCGTCGCATTTCGGGCTGGAGTCGGCCGTTCTTTATCTGCTACGTTCAGATGCACTCCCACTCTTGGGTTTTAATGGAGCAGGTTTAATACGTAGTTCCGACCGCATTATGTAACACACTGCGAAGTTAGCGTATCCTTTTAGCGTTCTGTGAAGTTAACATCCACATCATCAAAAAGGCAGCCATGCTTCCGCTGAAGTCCGCACATCACAACATATTCCACAAGAAAATAAGTTTTTTTAGAATTTAAAACGCAACAGCTTGATGGTAACGTTTATCGGAGTCGCCGTTCTGATCCAAACCGAAACCATCAGATCCTGCCTGAAAATATCAAAACGTATTAGTAATCTAGATCAAATTCTGAATGAAGTTAATCAGAAAATGCTTCATTTACCCTGCACAGTACGATTAAAATTGGGGAAAAATTTACCATGCAGCAAGGTCACCTGTATAGTACAATAGAGAGCGCTAGAAAAATGCTCTTTCATTATCATTACACGCCACTTCTTCCCGCCGTAACTGCGGCTGAGTATCGATCAGTCCTTCTACATCGGAGCGAGCACCAGATAGAATGTACCGCTTGGGAATATTTTTTCAGCACATACACACCAGCCTGGCATTTTTCTCTGCCCGCAATATAATCAGCAATGACTGCCTGGTTGAACAGTAAGATCGTGAGCGAACCTATAGGAATCAATGTGTGCTAATTATTAAATGGAGAACGACTCAAGTGTGATGGACAGGCAGGGAAATGGCGCTTTGTGTCTGTTGCCACGGAGGCATGTATACACAAACCAGAACATATCACCATGCCTCGACGTAGCATACATGGCGATCTTCAAGTTAATAAACATGCAAACGAAATGAATACTCATTTGAAGGAATGCCCTCAAATTTAGAGAAATAAATATTTCCGTGGATTCATTATTACAGCACAACTTCTCTATATTCTATGCAAAATTTAGTCCATACAAAATTTTCGGTATCGTTCGTTCGGTGCAGCGACTTTCAGTCACCAATACACCCATCTCCAGCTCTGGTCCATTAAAACATGTGGCGGCCTGCAATGTTTTTACATGAAGATTTTGGGACAACACTTAATTCCAACGCCAACAAAAAAAAATCAAGTTAAAAAAATAACACCCAAACTCGTGCATTTTCTTCAAATGTATGCCTCCATATTTCACCTTTCGGTCGGTTCTCAATGTAGTCGAATCGCGAAATGAAAAATAGTTTGCCATGACTTTTTCCTTGAGTCATCGCTTAAAAATTGCATGTTGTAAAGTATCGTTACACTGGCTCCATCTGCTAAAATGTAACTACAAGACATACGCCGGGAACCATTCTATACAGCAATGCAGCCACAGTGGTGCATGACAAAAGTCGGTAGCGAAACAAGTCGGCAAGTATTGTTGAAAATGATCGACACTAACAAAGTAGGAAACAAAGAGTTCTGCCAGTGAAATTAATGAGACAAACTGGAAACGCACGAACATACATACATCTAACTCCATGGGTCACTGGTCGCATGCAAGTAGCTTAACCAGGGTTAAAACTCTCTCGCTTATTTCCTGTATTTAAGGTCTAGTTTATACGATTTGGCATTCCCCATTGCAAATTTCTGTGATTAATCAATTTATTCGTCCCAAGGAAAACGTGCAACATCATTAATATTCACGTCAGCTGTAGTGTGTATGTGCAACGCATATGTATGTGCATATCTTTGTCAGAAACCAACGAAACATTTCAAGAGGACTTTTCTCGCACATATATTTAGTTTATTCAGCAAATTCATTACAAACATTTGGCAATTCAATTACCGTTTTGTGCGCCACGGCATTATCTTGTTATACAGTCCTCTCTAACCAAACCGGATGCGTGTATAATTAATGGACCGAAGTCGTGCAGCCACCTCTGCGCACGAGCCGACAACATTAATACGCACTATGCGCGTGCACAGGAATGACATTGAGCCGTGTTCCATTATCTTGGCTGGGACACTACTATGGGAAGTGCAGTCACAGCTATATAGACTCAGGTGCAATTTCAAATTGGAGCCAACTCATTCGGACAAAACCAAACCAGCCAACAGATTAACTGACAAACAAACAATAACGCAGATTTAAGATTATTTGAATTAATCCACTGTCCAGCTAATTTCTTCAAGGGAAATTATTTGGAAAAGATTTGTTTCCGAAATACATTATTTCTCAGGATAAAGCCTCAAGGATTTATATTTGTTGTGGTCTCCAGTATATCCTCATCGGTGTCTCTTTATCAGAAATGACCTTGACCAGTTAGAAAACGACCAAAGGTAAAAAGCTTTTAACGCACTCCGAAATGAGATGATACAAGTGTTTCCTATTTTGCTCTCAAGCCGTTAGCACGGCAAGGCATCAGTGGATACATGCAATTACATCACGCTCATGGCTTAACAGCACCATTTCCATTCGACAGAAGGAATAACCTGCACTTCAGGAAGACAATGTCTGGAAAAAATGTATCTTATAAACGAAATGACAGTGATACCAACGCAACCACGCCTTTGCTGGTGACGTATTGTTGGCTGTTTTTTCCTCCAAACAAGAGCAGACATGAAAACAGAACAATATGAGGAAAGAGTTTTTTTAAAACAGGGTCCCCCTGTTTCCTCCGCCTCCCCGCTTTTTCCTTCCCTGTTTTATTATTTTTAAAAATTTCTTGTGGGGGGCAAGCACACCCCTATAACTCACCCCTTGACGCCCACGTTTGAAAGCCAACCGTTAACCGAATACATGAATAAGCAGGTCATCCTCGCTCCCATAATTTATCTTTGGAATTTGATTTCCAGTAAAACTGCCACAAAACCCCCTGAACAGAACATAAAGGGCTCCAATCTGAATATCCATGGAAACGTTTGCCCGTGGTAGAGTTGTATACTGTATACAGTCACCCTAAACATCAGCAGCTTTGAATTATGATAAGGTTCCTCCTCTAACTGGTGGACTTCAAAAAGCTCCAACTAAAAACTTGTGGGATTAATGTGTAAAAATATCTGCATTCTGCAATGCCATTTCATGTTTCAATTTTTTGGTTGGAGGGGCCACAGTTTTTCTGGGGAGGGGGGTTATATCACAAATATTGTACATGGAACCTTTTATGGCCTTTTGGGGAGAGGCTAAATTTGGTGTTTCTTTTCACACTTTGGGAAAGAACAGAAATGAAAAAGTCCCCCCCCCCAAATTTCTCATTACATGTGTATATTTACAATCAACAAAAGCTGTCCTGGATGGGGCCCCTTGGATCAGTCTATTGCTGGGACAGTGCCCTTTCCTGTTCTTCCACTACACCCATGAGCTGACAGAGAATGCCCATCCGAGACACACCACACCAACCTGTACTTATTACGTTTATATAATCCCACATGGTGCACATCGAATTCAAAGGTGGGAGGGGCTGGTAAGCTGCCTGTGGGGTCACTCAAGGTCTGATCATGGAGGAAGGAACTCCTCCATGGTCTGACCAGGCCTCCATGGAGGTGTGGAAGCTACATGTACATAGGTCATGCAGGGCAACTTTGCTGGACTGTCACCATGAAGACTGCAACCTTTCTCCTAGGCTACACCCTCTGCTTTGAACAACGCTCCTATAGGAAGTTGACGTCAAGCCCCTATTCCCCTAACATTTTGACTTTATGTTGGTTGGGTCCAATGGCTGAGCTGAGCGTCCTTTTTCTCTTCTTGTACGTGACCCCAAAGCACCATTTTTTTGCCCCTTCTGGTGCTAGTTCTGCCCCATCTTAATGACCTTGTTACATCACTACAGGGAGCAAGTGTGTAAACTAAAATCTCAAATTGAAATCTTCATTGCGGATGTCTGATGCCGCCACCCAGCCCATTTGTCAGTTAGGCTATGTACACTCTCAAAAAACAGATGCAGTCAAAAGCAACGCCAGATGTTCATGTTAGGCTAGTGGTAGTCAAAAATGTGGGACCTTCAACTACAAATACTCCATATGAAAGCCCCATGATAACAATGGTACGTTATCTTTATCTTGAGGAAAATTATGTCATCAACTTCAACAGGTCAACCTTTTTCCATGTTCAATGTTACATAAGTCTTGTTGAAGTTTTGATTTCGCTTTTTCAAAATGCAGGCATTTGTGACTGGTGCAAAATTGAACATTTTGAATTAGAACCTCGGAACTAGTATTAGGCCTATACATATCAAGAGCCTTCGTCTTCACCTCATGAAAAGTATGGACCAATTTGCTAGCTATGGGGACAGACAGTAAAGTGACCTAATAAATTCTCTTCCAGCCGCAGTATTAGCAAACGTTAATTTATATAACAGGTTTTGCCCTTACCCAATGTACATATTAAACACTGTATGCTCGGTGCTTGTCCGAAAGCTTGCGAAAAAAGTCACGAGATTATTGGGGTGGGACTCGAACCCACGACCTCCTGCTTAACACGTCTGCACTGGTAAGCAGGAGGTCGTGGGTTCGAGTCCTACCCAAGTAATCTCGTGACTTTTTTCGCAAGCTTTCGGACAAGCACCGAGCATACAGTGTTTATTAATAATAATATATACGGTGGGTAAGGGCAAAACCTGTTATATAAATTAACATTTCCCCAATGCAAAAATACATCTTGAAAATTAGCAAACGTATTAGACGACACGAACTGTGTAGGCCTAACTGTGTAAGTGTAACGTGTAGATAGAACATAGTGTATATGTATGTGTACTACAGCCCACGTCCACTGCCTGCTAGTGAAACCTGAACTCGATCATGTCGATCGAACGTGAACAGCCGGCCATACGTAAAACAATGCCATCTGTTCCCAAAATACGCTAAAACCTACCTGATGCTAGTAGTTTGTTGCTATTTGATAAAAGAAAAGTTCTTGGAAAAACGAGTCCGCGTGGAAAAGTAAGAAAACGCTTTCGCATTCATTATCATGCCGGAAACTGGGGCTAGCAACGGCCTTACCAACTGTACACACCGTACACGTATACGTACGTAAGGACGTTCACATGTACATGTACATAATACATTCGCACTCTTTTCCGCAGTACGTTTGTAATATAGCGCCCCCACGTGTTTGGTTGATTCAGCCAAGCCTTTCTTCAATCCATTCATTGGTCGCACGCCGATTTTAGTAGGGACATTTACTTAAAATTGTTTGCTATCAAGGGTACATATTTCAACTTTTTGGCAAAGGCATTAGTGAGTATGATGATTTAACACAGGAACTTGAGTTTAAAAACCTTTTTTGATACTAAGAGATTTCCATTTAGGCTGGAAATACGTTTAACACCAAAACTCGTAGACTGGTTCCCACTTCCATGGCTATGGGGCCTGGGTCTGGACCGCGTCGCGGTAAACATCAGCCGTCAGTTTTTAATTAGGACCGACTTTGTTTATGTTTTCTCCGTTGAAATGTTTTCAATACTACTTATGGAAGTAGAAAAACAGAAAAATCAGCACGAAAATTCATCAAAGAAATTAACAGTGCCATTATTTTTGTCACTTCAAGTGATATTTGCATACTGCGGGTCTTCCTCCAAGGTTGGGTTAATTTAGTGTTTAATAATAATATTAATAATATAATAGGTTTTTTTACAGCGCTTTTAACCGATACTATGCACGATATGGGGCCGATGGGTACCCCCCACACACATGTCCAATCCCTATACACACTCTAGACAGTGTTACCTAACACATTCCCCGAGAAGTCTACGAGTTTTGGCTCATTCCGCCTGCAACCCGGGCGGACTGTCACTGACAACGAATCTAATGCTCTTAACCGCGAGGCCACGGCACTCCACACACTCGTCTCGTGTGCAGCTTTTTTATGGACTGTGATTTCTACATTAATCACTACATGCACATGTACATGCTTCATCCATGATTATATATTTATCAGAAATCTATTGAAACACTTGCATTATATATGTATCTTCTTATTTAGCGATTCAACTCGGCACAGAGCCTACAGTCTGAGGGAAATAAGATATTACTTTGGGAATGAATAATAAATTTACTCGCTATACCGTTTTGAAAAGGAAAATGCAATTTGTACAGTTCGATTAACAATGACTTAGTGCTTGCACTGCATTAGGAGTTAGGCCTACTGAATGTAACGTCTACCTTCTGAGGGATAATTGAGGGATTGGGAACCAGTCTATATACTTGCACAGTCGACAGTCTAGTGCGGCTAGATTGTGCAATTCATTATCAAAACATTTATCAGGTGGAGTTCGTGCGCCTGACGTTGTGTGCTGTGACAGAACCAGGCAGTGACGTCGATCGCGTGCAGACAAGTTTGGTTACAATGTTGTTTGTCATTGATCCAAACATAACTCTTGTCTGCACCTTTTACTCAGATCTATTTTTAAAAATCGTATGAAACAGGACAAAGCTTCCGTTTTGAATCAGTTTTGCCAAGACTGATGTTGGACAGATACTGAGAAAGTGTTGGCCAGGCTGTCGCTGACTGCTGGACCAGGCCTTTGTGTTGGTTTTAGAAATTAAGGCCCGTGTTGACGTGTTGTGATACCGCGTGTACAGTAACTGTACTGTCAATTATGGCCAATATCATAGAAAATATCAAGAGTGTGACGTTACTGGTGTGATGAATTAGGTATCCAGCGATGGCTGACTGCTGTGACGCCCAGGTAATCATGGTAGGCCTAATTGGACTTCAGACTGAAATTCACGAGAACCTGTTTAGGCCTACATATATGTCTTCAGTTGTGAAGATGCACATTAATCATCAAAATTACCATCATTGTAACCAATAACATAGTTCTCATTCCTGGCTGTTAGTGTTATTGAATGACATAGGAATTTTCAAATTTCTAGATGTCATGCATCATGAGGATGTGGAGTAAACGGGTAAAAGTTAAACAGGGTAACCATGTGACAATTTTTTTTTTAAATGTGTGTAAACTGTCACTTTGGCCATGGTGGAACTCGCCGTTAGTACGTAGCATTGTATCCACAATCCTGAGTGCATTGTCAACTTCCTACATAAATTTCCATAGAAAAATTTCAGCCAATACATGTATTTTGACAATGCACGTTACTGTTGAGTGGTCCCACTTACAATAGGATTTAAAAATGATACTTGTGATGTGATATGTGAAAACCCTTCACATGGTGTGCTTTGTCATTTGGATGCATTTTTCAAATTAATATGGACACACTTTCATTTTCAGATATATTACATTGATGACTCTTGGTTGTCTACAACATCAAACTAGGTTGTCTAGAATCACAAATTAAACAGTTTTCATGGTTTTGAAAACGGGAGAGTGTCCAGATCAATGTGAAGTTGATATGCACCAAAATGACAAAGCTTTCGCAGGTCACATCACATTTACCAACTCGAATGCGATTGTCCTGACCTGAATTCAAATTATACTGACCATGTGTTACTTGAATTTTTGAAAAGTATTTGAGGAAAAATGTGTTTTGAGGACATTCCTTCGACCAAACAATAACGAGCTACGTTAGCAACTTAGGTGTGGTTGTCGTTTATTGATGCTCAGTTTGTTCATTTGTGACCGTATTGTTGAGATCAACATACAGTAATTGTATGACTAATAGTATAATTGATGCATAACAAAAGCAACAGGCCCCTTAAGTTAACAGTGATACGCTGCGTCTTGATTATTTCCAACTGCACTGGGTAATCTGATTTCCCTACATGAGGTACACATGTACTTGTTGCCGGTATGGAATACCCGCGCACAGAAAAAATTGAATCACGATTGTTCCAAACATGCATCATTAATATTGTTGAAAACAATCAGCATTGAAAGTTGACAATCTATTCCTGACTCGTTTTGACAGATAAATTGCTGCTTTAAAGGTTCATCTTGTGCATGTGTTTGTGCTCCTGTCCGAGAATCCACAAGCACCAGAATTCTGTATGCAGTGTTCTTTGTCATCGGCTTTGTGCTGTCATGCGCATTTGTGTCAGAGACTGTGGCTCAGGAACTTCCTAAAGTAAGTAAAAAAAAAATTGAATAAAATTGTAAATATTTATTTTGCAAAAATGGAGGGAAAAATGTGAACAACAGTGTTCTGTTGACTCATTGATGACTCATGTCCATAGAATGTAAAATGAAGTCAGATTTTTTGTACCCAGAATAAAGTCATCAAAGGATTTCGTAAACTTGTGGTGGTGAAATCAGTCAGATGTTGCAAATAGTTCAATACTTCATTGAAGTGTGCACTTGGTGAGACCCACATGTACATGTATAGTGTAATTTGACTACCAGAATTAGAAGCCATTACTGCGGCGGCACAACGCTCATGAACAGGTGGTACGTGCGCGTTACAGGCCTCTTCGACCAACAAGGTGTCGTAATTTGCCAAATGCACGCAAGCGTCAAGCTGAAGAATATGGCGTCTAATCGGATTAGTCTATATGTACTAAAGTACAAGGCCATCGCTTTGCAAATTGGAAAATGTTCAAACTTTTAAGAACCACAAGTTCATTTGCACGCACTTTCAATTTTGCCATTGCACTGTGTACATTGTATGAGTGTGTACGTGTAATTAATTCTTAAAAAAGAAATCAGTGTCAAAATTGAACCGTGTAAATTGATGATGATTCCAGTGGCTGATTGTAGATGTGCATGTACACCTCTAAACACCACACGGGTGTGGAAATCTTCAAGGTAACAAGATTTAAATGTAGTTGTTAGGATTTCAGGACGGTGATTCATGCTAAAATCTGTGCCCAATCTCAGTGTGAGTAAATTTACCCAGCATTCACATCACTTTGCCACCATACTTTGTTCTCTTCTTTCCACCACCAGTACCCCAAGTTGATCGAATTTTGTCACACCATCGGGGCTGGCGAAGGTTGCATGAGGCTCACTGGCTATGCCTCTGTGTACAGAGTATGCTTCTCCATGGCGGTATTCTTCTTTGCGATGCTCGGCATAACTGTTGGTATCAGGACTAGCAAGTCATGGAGAGCTGCAATACACAATGGGTATAGTAGAATAGATTGTATCAGTTGTTTAGCACTGGCAGAGCTGGAACTTCAGAACCTGGGGTGGTGATCTGATCCTACAAAGTGAGTCTTGTAAAGCTTGATAAAACAAAACAAACTGGGCTCATCAGTTTTGATATATCAGTTTTGATATGGATTGAATAGAGTGTTAGTGTGACCATCTATGTTTCTGAGTTCACGATGATGGTATACTTTCTAGATTCAAATATGGCCTTGTTTCTTAAAGCCATTTTTCTGTGTCATCTTGAAAATCTGAAGACATCTTTCTGTCATTTCTGGGAAAATGGCTTGCTTGCAGTAGGGTACCCAAATGAATATGTCACACGCACGCTTATGTGTGTACAAGGCATTAGCAAGAGAACCAGCATGTAAAGAAACACACACGTGTACTCCATTCATTTGCACTGCACTTTCTGGTTCACCGTCTCGCACTTCGTTACTCTATCAGGTTTAAGGATCCTAAAATAGGGAAGGCAAATGACGCCAGGGAAAGTTACTATTCCTACATGAAGAAAACGTGGAAAGACACCGGCGTTCTCTGATAAGTTATGGAAATGCAGAAGGTTGCTTAATTGAAACTTTAATTGGATCATGTTGTTTCCATACCCAAGGCATTTAGAGTTCAAGAATATTGGAATTATGATACTAGAAACTAAAAGCATGCATACATCTACATATAAAAACTGTCAGAACATTGTAAATACATATGATAACTTAAAGCAATATTTGTAAATCCACATGTTTATGCATGGGGCACTAGAGTAAGTGCCCCTTGCAGTCTCAGATTGGATTTATGAAATTACATATTCCCAGAAGGTGAACATTATAAAACATTGTAAAGTAATCCTACAGGTTGGTGAAGAAAAAAAGTCCTGTACATTGATCGGTGAAAGATGAAAGATCTAGACTCTGTCAGCGCATTAGTCTATAAGGTGTCCCAGAGCCAACCATGTACACCCCAAGTTAAAATCTTTGCTTCCAAGATCCTCATCGCATCTTTGTGTCACCAGGTGCTGGTTCTACAAGGTGTCTGTGATGGTTGGGCTGGTGGTGGGGTCATTCTTCCTGCCCATCTCAGACATCATGCTGAGCGTGGGACTGTACATCGGCTTTGCCGGAGCTGCTGTCTTCATCTTCATGCAGCTCTGGATGCTGCTGGATTTTGCCCACACGTGGAATAAGAAATGGTAACGCTGCCCACGACCTTAAAGAATGTCTTTGGATGTGCTGAAAATGGCCCTGTCTCATCAGTAGGAGGGTTGATAAACTAGGCAGAGTGAAAATGAAAAAAGAAAATAAAAATGGAGAAAGAAACGAAAGCTGAGATCTGTGTCTGAACAGAACATAGGTTTGTTCTGCAATTACAAGGTTAAAAAATTCCCTTGTTATATGTGCATTTGCTACGTGGCATGTAGAGTGAAAAGCCTCAGTCTTGGGAATATGATGATTTGATTATGTCATCGTGACATCACAAAACTGTATAAATTACATACTTGAATTATCAAAGGTGTTGCCAAAGACATTTTGAAAATATCTAAACATTAGAAAAATAAAACAAGTGACGAAAAAATTCAAAATGATGTTATCAAGACATCAGCCAAATTGCTCGTCCATTGGGTGTACGCCAAGTTTTAACCCAGTTGAATTTGTGGTTCAGGAGATATATACAGAACTGCAAAACTACAACTTTGATGGCATGTCACATGAAGTTATGATTCGACATCATAGTCTTCCAAGTCTGATTGAGTGACCAAAATGCAGAAAAACTGTGTGTGTTTGCAAAATGTGTGGGATTTGGTCAAGATGAGCTACAAAAAATATAATCAAAACAAAAGGAATGCATTTTCTTTACCTGTGCAGACAAGCCATCATCGAAACAAAAATAAAGCAAAAGAGAATGGTACAAACCCGAAACCAAAAGGCAAAATACATGTTGGAAGATAAACACAAATCACACCCCATAACCAATTAACCATCACTTCCCTGATCACACTACATTTATATTTTTTTGATAAAAATTGTGGTTATTTCCTGCTGCTAAGGTTTCCAGCCTATTGTTTCATGGATTTCCTGCCTATCAGAAATTAGGGTTGTTGAACCTTTTATCTTTTTATGGGATGAAAACAGTCAAGTTGCCCTTTGAAGTTGACATCCATTCAGGCTACAAGGAAAAAATAGTCTATTTGAGGTCACAGAGCTCAAACACTTTAATTTCCCAAGAGACCCCCCCATGGTATGTACACATCTGTGTGCATGTAAGATGTCATGAGTTTGATTTTTTAGAATTTCTTCAAAACTTTATCCAGTAAAGTCGCTTTCTGTTTGCGTAGATCTGTTAAAAAAGGAAATTTCTACAGTCCTTATGATTTGTAAATTGCAGGCGTGTGGGAAAAACACTCAGGGATGTTTCCGGACATGCAATTATTCGCACTTCTTGGGAAGCTTTTAGGTGTGCAATGGTGTAAGAGTGTGATTGCACGCCTTAAAACGAGTTGATTGATTTTGAGTGATTTCAGACTTAACGTTTGGTAGAATTCTAAAATGTTTGCCTCTGAAGTCCGGTCTCAAGTGACACAATTTTGCCACAGTCCTTATTCATCTTATGCTCGCACAGCATGAATGGAAAAAGACTTTGTGTATTTAATATGCTGTGTGTCATTTAGATCCTTATCTGAATTAAAATGAATCTTAATTGCAATAGCCTATCAGCACATATACATGGACCCAAGTGTCTCTCCTGGAGGCATTTTCAATACTATCACCGTGTAGTATTTATAAACAAAATTATTGAAGATCATGAGGCAGCCATCTTGTTTTTCTCCATTGAAAGCAATGTACTAAAGCTGGAAGAAACAATAGTCTGCTTCCTTTTATCCATAGGTAAAGTTGTGTTACTATTGTCATTTGGTATACAGGGGCAAGACAAAAATGGCAGCATAATTATAAAGATTCTTCCAAAGTCCTTCCTGGACTGGAGTTTTCAGTGAGATACTGACGTGTGTGGTAAAATCAATCTTTTTTTTTGTTCTGTTTTTCAAACATGTACATGCAGGTCAATGAAGATTGACGACAATGGGTCGGTGTTGTGGTATGTAGGTGAGTTCTGTGCACAGTGTGATGTCACACACACGAGGCCTGCTGTGTACACCATGCCCAGTGTAAATGCAACGCGACATGCACTGTGTATGTACATGTATATAACGTATGGGACACAGCAATCTACCACAAAAGAATCCAAACACTACAATTATAAAACCACTCAAAAATGAATGAAAATCCCATTATCCTTACGTATAAGACCAACTGATCCATGATAATCAGCAGTCATGATGATGATAAGCTCTGTGAGGGTTCCTAACAGAAAAAGGTACGAAGAGTGAGGAATTTTGGAGCAAAACTTTCTTACCTGGGCGTTGCTTGATCAGCGGCGAAAAGGCCACAAGCTAGAGAGTTCTTGAAAGACCAACACCCACAGGCCACAAGGCACTGTTCAAAGTGATTCTGAACATATTGCTCTGCCATTCATAAAAAGTGTGATTACGCATCACTCCCAACCCAAACTAAAGCAAACCATCAGGACTACCCATGGAACACAAGTAAAACTATGTTCACTGACTTTGTTAATTCATGCTTAGATGTCAGTTAAAGGGTATGGCCTCAATGGGACATGACTCATGATTTCAAAAGAGCTGTTTGCTACTGTGGATGTTCTGGCATGGGTCATGGAAAGCGTAAAGTGGTTTCTGGGCTGCATAACTAATTAGATGTGTAGTTTTCCGTGCAATAAGTTAAGGGCAATAAATTACAGGTCACTACATTAATATTAACGGGCCCAATCATGTCCTCCTTTCTCTTTGCAGCCTTGGTCTTCTTCATAGTTCTCTTCTATGCCGTCTCCGTCGGGATGCTGGTCTTTCTTCTCCATTACTTTGCTGCCGGAGCGGAGTGCGTCCGTAACATCCTCTTCTCCTGTCTGAGTTTCGTACTCTGCATATTCGTCAGTGTCTTCTCCATCATGCCCTGCCTGCCAAAAAGTGGGTAATCAAACTGTGTTTTGGGGTTTCTGTGCTACAGTGTGATAAAAGAGTAGCTTCTGCCTTTTAGTGGATGACATCCTGAATTGAAATGCCACACGCGTTGTAATGCAGCTGGGTACTGACATGCCAAGGCCTTTTGGATACACGCTTGTAACAACTGTGGCTGATGAGATGCGGAACAGCCTTTTTTTTTACACCAGTGAGGCATGTGATATTCCTAGCACATTGCTTACCCCTCAGGTAGAAAAATGCTGAGTTTCCATTTCTGATAAAGCCCAAATAATTGAACTTGCCGTTTTTGGGATGAAAATATTTTTCACAATTTGTAACACTCTTGCTGTGGAGGAGGGAATTTGGCTCGGCACTGTTGGTTTTGACAAATATGCTTTTAAGGAGCTCATATACATGTACATGAAGGTGGAATAAATTGTTCATGACAGGTCATCCACGAGGTGGTCTCCTGCAGGCATCCATTGTGTCAGCCTACATCATGTACTTGACCTGGTCTGCACTTCTAGTTGAACCGCCAGTGGAAGGTAAGCCACGTTGACTGTTCAAAATCAGTGAAAAACATATGTGCCTTGTGGGTTTTTTCAAAGTTCAAGTTGTTCTGATGGGAGCAGTTCATAGCAAAGTGTACCACCATTTCCCAATACACATAATTTGTTTGTTATGCACCTGTCTATTTGCAGCACCACACGACTACAGTGTGATTTGAAGCCTCATAATTGAAATCATTCCCCACACATTAAAAAAAAAGCATTCAAGCAGCTTCTAAAGGTTGAATTTGGTTCAACCTTGTCCCCACTGTCTCGCCTGTTTGCCGCACGGGCCATCCCCAGGTCAGGGTTGCCCTGTGAAACTTTGTACGATTCTTATCTGAATATTTTCAAGTATCTGTCTGGTGAGTTCTTGTCCACGAGAACGCTGTACAATTCTTATGAGAAGTTGGGGAAGAAGGTGACGTAAAATGGGTCGAGTCAGAACGGAGACTAAATGTTGACTCTCAAAAGGAATTTAAATTCTTGCAGCATGTATTGTTACAATGTCATGCGCGTGCAATTAGCCACAGCCAAGTACTTCAGACCCAGCCTCGATCTGTTGTTACCATTTGTCTGCATGCAGTCAAAAGCCTACTGGTTGATAACGGGACCCACAGCGTTTACAACACAACCTATGTCACTTGTGGTCTGGGCAGCGGCTTTGCTTCGACCTTCATCATGAACAGCATGTACACGGAGCTGGTTAATGCGATGGTGGCGGCCATTTTGTTGCTTGGCATGGTGCTGTATGCATGGTGAGCTCAATTTGGCCTTCTGCTCCCACGGTCACATGGGATTTCTTTTTCTATGAGCCTTCTGCAGGAATACGGCTCCTTTTTTGTAATCCGTCCAACCTTAATAATTCCTATAATAATAATGAGGCCATCAGTCATGCGTGACAGAAGGTGTTTTGATAACACATGACACATGTATTATGCTCATTAACCGGTTCTGCATCATTGTGTGTTTTAAAAATAGAAGGGCAAAGTACTAATGCTCAAGTATTCGTGTATGATTTAGACTTCCTGTCAATTTCGTGATCATTCCCCGAAGTGTGCGTTTTAAAATCTTATTATCCTCTGGCAAGTTTGATCTGAAGCAGGTGTAGCAAAGAATTCGGAATGCTTTGGTAATCAATCATCAGTAGTTCTTACAATAATTGGTCTCTTTCTGAAGATCCTTGATAAACAGTTAATATAAATATGTTGAGTAAATGTATTACTGCATTTTCTGCCACTTGATTTTTTTTAGCCTTTGGACTAGCATGTCGCATAGGAGAAGCAATCACAAGCCAGGCAGACAAAGTGTAAGACAGCCACACACAGCAAACTCCCCTCTGTGCCTGTTGTGCATGGCATGGTCAATGTGTTGCTTGATTGCTTGCTTGTCTCCAGTCTAACAAGTGCATTGTTGAAGTCAAGCGCCTGATACTGAATTTGCCAGCTTTCCAGTTTCTATTAATACAATGCTGCACAACCTCTCATTGTCTTTAAGAAGGCTCGAAAATAGTTTTGTAAAATCAGTGAATGATTAAAATGTTGTAATACCAGCTTAATACCATAATTGGTAATTCTGGATGCTCTTGGGAAATGAGGAATATCAACTGCAATTTAGCTTCCAATCTCATAAGCACCTTTCTGGAGCAATTTCTTATCTTTCAGATGCAATGCAGAGGTGAAGGTACGCGGGTTATTTAGTCTATGCTGTGCCAAGATAATTTGTTTTCATTGGACGTTTAATCTGCAACCCTTTTTAATACATAGATTTAAACCCTCTGGACACTTAGTGGAAGTGTCCTCATCTAAACAAAACCTGAAAGAAGAACAAAGCTTGACTGGCTTTGAGTTGGTGCTTGTTGCTTTTCCTTGTCACTGTAAAATTACTCAACACACAACTTGGAATAAAACAGGAATGTTGTTTAGCTGGATCCTCCAAAATGAGGACCTTTGAAACAATGTGCTTACAAGAGCACTTTTAAAACATCTCACATGTATGTATACATGTAGATTGATTTTATCTGCATGGGCAGATGGAGATATGAATGTGAAACTGTTTGACAGCTTTCGCTATTGAAATTGTGAAAAAAAATCCAGCAGCTCTCGGAACTTATGCTTCATTTTGTAAGGTTTGGTCACACGTGCATTTCATTGAATAAATAGTGGATGGATGGTAGGTACGGCCTACAGATTCAACTGATCACCCTCAAATGAAACACACTAACCCATCACGTGTATGTAGGCAGCTTGATATACATGTAGCATGTCTTGAAAGCATGCATAATTCAGTTCAACCCAGCAGGTCACACAAGGAACAGACGTGTTGCAGAAACGATGTTCCAACTGCACATGACATGGTCCTCAGCAATTTATAGTTTGCACGTGGAAGTGAATTTTTCTCTGACCTATCAGATTAGAAAGTCTTTATTTTTGCTGATATTTTTTTATTTCCTTGTGTGATCTTTCCTGAATAGCTTTTGATTTTTGCCACTAACAAAAATAGTGTTTGCATCACATTGAGAGCAGTAAAGCTGTACAAGTGGTTAGGTACTTGTCCTATTTCTCATGGGCAGGAGAACAGAATAGACCGTATTTGCAGCATCCCTAATTTCAGTCGTATTCCTTAAGTACAGTATAAACTTTCAACGCGTAATGGGATGGTACCAGGTGATTTTAGGGGTCGGAATGAAATCGTAGAATATAGTCTGGTTCTTTGAATTTAACATTTCCCGATAAATACACTATGTTGGGGAATATGACTGAAATTGGGGACGCCGTGAATACGGTCTATTACTGTTTTGTTTTTTGTTCAGTTGTTGGGGTGTTGTTTGTTTGCTCGATTTTGATGCAGCGAAGCAAAATTGACCCCAAAATCAGTACTGTCACAAAAGTGCATCAGCACTTCCCCACTAAGGTACTCATGCTATGTTGTTTTGAGTCCCACTCCGGTCATATTTTTCTTGGTTTTGTTGCAACTGACATGTACACCACCTGTTCAGCTTCCCTTTACATGTGGTTATTAGGGGAGCTTCCCCCCCTCTGACCTTTGACAAAGCTGCAGTATGCCTGGTTCCTGGAACAGTGGAAAATGCTCCTGTCTAAATCTGCAGATGTGGGTTTTGCAATGAGGTCCAGTGTCATGATTGATTTGGGAAATTGAACTCCAGTCTTGCTCTCAAAAGCACACGTGAACCAATCATTAACTTAGGCTGGAGCCAAGTCTAAGTTTGCAGTTCTCCTGCAGTAACATGGGTGTGTTTTCCAGGAGTGGTGGGGGACAAATCACTCATCAACAGCATCTCAACAAGCATCCTGGAAAAGAGATCATTTCTGTGGTGTTTCAAAGCACGTTAGTTATTTTTGTTCCCTTTCCACTGGGGGGGGAGTTTCTTTCGCTTGTACTTCCTTTTTTTCATTTTTATTTTCCAGGGAGGGGATGCACCTCTGGCAATCCCCCCCCCCCACGTGGGGACACCCATGTACAGTAATGGTAAACTCTGCTTTTCTATTTGCAGTGGTGTCTGTGCATGCTTTTCTGTTGCCTTGTATACGATTGAATTCTATTGCCCGCTTTGGTTCTGTTGCCTGCAGTGTTCGGTCTGCAGGGACTGCCCTCAACTTCACTGGCTCTAGCGTTAATGGCAGAAGCCAGCGAGTGAGTGCATGTAACTTGCTTGGTATTTGATTTGCACAGGGGCAATTCCATGTGTAGGTGGAAATTTGGCATGCCATTACTAACCTCAGAAAAAAGAAGAAGAAGAAAATAAGAGAAAAGTGGAAATAAATATAATAAAATTGGAAGTAAAGTAATGGCGCTATTATGTCCACTAGCAATTCTTTTCTTTATGATTAGTTACACTGTACAAATAATAATGAGTTTGATAAATGAATGGTAGCTTTCCACTTTGCATGGAATTGCCTGAGAACTAACTATTTGACATGCGGATTTATTTGAATGACTTTGCTGCAATCGACTCATTTGACAGAACAAAACCTGTGTTAGAAAGGTTGGTCCAGTTGCATTTTCTCATCCATTTTCATTTGCCTTGAAACTGTGAGGCAAGTTTTGAGACAATTCATCTTAGAATCAATAATTGCATCAGCTCTGTTCCGTGTTTCCTGATGTTTATGGGTACTGAAGTTTAGCAGATCTCAAAGAGGTGAAAGTTGATGTTTGGTGTAAATTTACCGTGGTACGCATCATTTCAGATTGTCTATGAAACCTGGGAATGGCAAGATAATAGTTTTAAGAGAAAATGAAGAGAACATTAATTAGAAAAAGCCTTTTTTCCCCATATGTTGACTACATATATTATAACATAAAGCAGATTCTTTAGCAGATAAAAGTTACTGCTTGATATGCAGCCAAAGAAAACCTTTTGGAGGATTGAATTCTCCGACACTAGTGAAACAACTTTTTCCAACGATCTTTTCAGGCTGCCGCACCACGACCAAAAGCTAGTTCTAGCATGTGCTGGTGTTGCTCTTCATCCACAAGCCACAAAGAGGGTAAGTCATCTTCTTAATCTTAAATGTGCACAGTGATTTTGATACGTGTATTCTGTTGCATTTCCACACTGTTGCTAATTGGCATTAATGCTATCTTCCTGTCCACCTGAAAAAAACACCTTTTGTCCCCAACATCATCCTTGGGTTGTAAATTTCAGATCAGTGAATGTGTTTTCATGTACGCCGAGCTTCAAAAAGATCAGACATGGAACAATCGAGATATGGTCTGAAAAAAAAACTTGGTCTTCCAGGTTTAAAACACTGTGTCGGTGTTAACACTGGTTGTGGTTATGTAACCAATTGGCATTGCATTTTTGCACGGAAACACAAATCAGTCTTCGCCTCTTCCTGATTGGTCTGCAGAAGGATCATCCCACCCACAGAATAAGAGTTGGGGTCTGATCCACAACGAGAGAGATGGCGTCATCTACAGCTACTCTTTCTTCCACCTGACCTTGGCACTAGCATCTCTGTATGTCATGATGACCCTCACCAACTGGTACAGGTAAGACGGCCATCTTTGGTTGGTACATGTACACCGCAGAAGTATGTTCATACACACGGTGTAGTGGAGAAGGCATTCAAAGTTTCCCATTGGAAGATCTGCATTATGCTGTGGCCAGTTTTAATGATTTGCATCGATATCAATTTACTCTGGGAAATTTGAAGTCGTCCAAAAAGTCAATGTTGCATTTTTATGTGTAACAAATTCTCCCCACGATTTCGGGTAGATTTCAAAATTGCACCAAAGGTCACAATTGAACATTCTGGAAGATGCCTCAGAAGCTCAAAGTACTTTTCTGCCCTTCACCCCCTCTTAAAGACCCGAGGAGGCCTCCCTGGAGTCCCTTCACCGTACCTGGCCTCCATTCTGGGTCAAGCTGGGCTCCAGCTGGCTCTGTGGCATCCTGTACGTCATCAAAATTGTCACCATCATGCGCTGCTGCGAGAACAATGCCCAGAGTCGTGACTCGGTCGTCTACAGGCAGGCGCCGAGGGGGAGGGGATCCCCCCGCCATGCAGGAGCAAACCAGTAAGTCCAGGGTGCATGGTACAGTAACTATCCAGTTCATGGGCCTGTTTGTTTCTCACAGACCTGGATCATGATCAGTGATCCCAATGCTACTTTGCTCCATCCCGTTGGGCTGGTCCTGGTGTCAGTGAACCAACAAGGAATCATTGATCCAGATTCGGATCCATGTGAAACAAACAGGCCCCATAAATCTTGGCTTCACACTCAGCTGTACCTCCATTCCATTATTGGTTTCACATATTGCTGTTTGAAACAACCGAAAGTACATGTACTCCAGACTTTGACCTCATGAACAGATGATGCGATACTCCTGGAGCAGGAAATGGATTTATTGAACTAAATCTCAAAACCAAGGACAGGAACAAAGCCAAGATTTTGAAAACCCAAACCCCTGTAAACAAGGTGTGCAACGTACATGGGTAATTTCAGAAATTAGGGGTCCAAAAGTGTGACATTTGTGTGTCCGTTTTACATCTGGCCTTTGTTATTTGACATGCAAATATCACCGGCATTGATTTCGACCTGTTGCTATTTGTTTGGCAGGTAATTTGCATTAATTCATCACTCATGGAAATTAGAAAATGTCTTCTGAACTTCTGAAATCATATGTCAGATGTGACAGGTACATTGAAAAAAATGGATCCCTGATTTCTGGAATTACCCACATGCTTAGGTAGACTTCTTAATTGCAAGCAAATGGCAATGTCTTGTGAACAGAAATTTGTACACGTTTGTGAGGGAAATCGTGATATAAATCGTGTGATAAATAGATTTAGTTCTAAACACACCTATTGTTTCTTTTCCAAAGTTCTCCCAAATTTTTATAGCATTGTTTTTAAACCGTGTTTGGCAACATTCAAAGCCCGGGGCCAATTTCATAGCACTGCTTAAGTGAAAAATTTATTTAAGCATAAAAAAACCTTGCTTGACAAATCAGGTTACCAACCAAAACTTCTTGTGATGTAATAATAATAATAATGTCGATTTATATAGCACCTAATCCATTTAAAATCAATGCTCCCAGGCGCTTTACAATCAACCAGCGTTGAAATTACAAAAAACCTCTAAGAACGTGAAAATGTCAAATATAAACTGTGGGCATGCATCACAGAACAGCAAAAAAATGTGAAAACCTCAACGATAAAAATCACATGAGCAAGACTTGAAAAAAATTAACTACAAAAAGTGCATTAAAAAGAGCAACCCAAAAAACTACTGATATGCCTCACAGAACAGAAACGAACCTCCCCCCATCAAAAATGGTAACACATGTAGTTAAAAGGAAACCAAAGATTAATAACAATTAATTCAAACACGAGAAACAATGTATATTGTTTTGGAGTGGTATTCACCTGTCTTTTGGTTAGCATGACAATCACATAGAGTTTGAGCTGGTAACCTTTGTTTATTAAGCATGTTTATTTTGTGCTTAAGCAAATTCTGTGCTTAAGCAGCTCTGTGTAAACTGAATTTGGCTTCAAAAAGATGTAAATGGTACCGGTTATAGTCAAGTTGGTGTATAAGCAAAACCCTGTTGGGATATCCCATTATAGCATTCAGCGAAAGTTTTGGGATCTTTCATATCTGATCAAAATCTGAAGAGTATTCTAAAGACTACCTGTGAGCAAATTAGCATAACTTGTAGTCACAGCCACTTCATGGCAATGTGACGTAAAAGCTTTAGAGGTTGTGCATGGTGCTGCTTTTGTAGCCTCAGCCACTCGTCATGAAGTGGCTGTGGCTGCAAAAGCTATGGCATTGTGCACACAGTCTCTGAAGCTTTTGCCTCACGTCGTCATGCAGTGACTGCGGCTACATAAGTTATGGCATTGTGAACAGCTACTTCATGGCAATATGACGTAAAAGCTTTAGAGGTTGTGCATGGTGCTTCTTTTGTAGCCACAGCAGCTTCGTCAGAATGTGAGGCAAAAAAGCTTTAGAGACTGTGTACACAATACCATAACTTGTGTAGCCGCAGCCACTTCATGACGACGTGAGGCAAAAGCTTCAGAGACTGTGTGCACAAATCCATAACTTTTGCAGCCACAGTCACTTCATGAGGACGTTAGGCAAAAGCTTCAGAGACTGTGTGCACAATACCATAGCTTTTGTAGCCGCAGCCACTCAGTTGAAATGAGGACAAATCTAGTCTCCTTTACGTTTTGTTCATTCTCTACATTAGGAATCGAAGAAGTACAACATCAGTGTAACTTGGACTTCCCCAGGCCCTAGTCTCCCTTTCCAGGCCTCTCAAAGAAAAATGGGCATTGCAGTCAAGGCGAAATCTTCCTGAAGGTTTGTGGATAGTTTTAGAAACTTCAGAAGTCAAAGGACATATCAATTTCTGCAAATGCAGCTGTGTGTATCTTGCTTAAAAAGTCATGAGTTGTATTTGTTTACTTTGTGTTATTGCTTTGTATGACGGATGGTTATAATTTATTTTTTCATTTTAACATTAGAATTAGAAAGCAGTTCATGTTGCACAGGGTGTGAGCATTACCGGCAGAGAAAGTAATTAATTGATGTTTTCAATTGACATCTGACAAAATGCTGGCAGTTTTCAATGTTCGGTACAGTGCTTTATTGATTATTTCATTTAGTTTCTGTTTCTAGTTTCAATTCAGGGGCATTAGTAAACAGAGTGTGATTTTTTTTTAATCAGCAAAGGTATTTTTGTTTCTGTTGAAGTCATTCACCATATTAAACAGTCGAATTTCAATACAGTTGTTCACATACCCTCGGGAGTTCGGTTCATGTAGCACGAAATTTCCTCATGTAAGGGAGCATCTCAAAAAGTCAGAATAGTTGGAACATTCTTTTTGGCATATTGGCCTTTCGGCTGGGCACGCTCAGTGTTCCCAGTGTAACGCGGAGTGTTCCGTTGGAATGGCTGCCGTTCCGTGGGAATCATCCATTGGACCATTCCATGCCTTTTTGAGCATGTGTGCCGGATGGAATGTTCTCTCGGAACCGTCAGCTGGAACATTCTGCAGGAGGGAGCCTATGTTAACCGAAGTGTCAATTATGATGGTTCCTGAATCTTAGCGCCATTTGAACAGGAGTGTCATGCAGGATGGTCCCCCTGCTGATTTGCAACGCAAAATTGTGGGGTGCCTCAAGACATTCATGTTTACCAAACGATCTAATGGAGCTGTCCAACGAAATGGAAAAATTCCAACTTTTGAGATGCTCCTTAAGTTCTCTGGCTTGTCTGTCGGGTTCGACAATCTGCATAAGTTTCCTCACAAGAGTTTATGTTAATGGTGCTGTTTTGATCAGCTTGTATTGTCAGCCTCTGTCCACCTTGAGCAGAAGCACCCCCTCACTAGTTGAAAAAGAGCCATGTTAGTCGGGAGTGTTCAATTTGCTGGTAACGACGTGACCATAGCACGTGCGTTTGATGGTCGTTTGTGAACCAGCGCAGTGCAGTTCCGACAGGGGAGCCTCCGTTGCTAGGAAAAGTGCACCCTCTCTTGGTCCAGCTTGGGGCTTATAGAATGTATGTAGAGCTTCTTGTGGCATTGTCAGGAGCCCTCTCTCTTAAACCAGAGGTTACACAGATTGTATCTTCTGGCATAGTGTGTTCCTCTGTGCAAATAAGCCAGTATCATTTTTATGTTCTGTTATGTGTAATATTTGCCTTGCGAGCGATTTACCAACTGGATCTGAAAATAGTGCATTCCAAGCTTTTCTGCTAAGCAAATTTGTTTACCAGGATTCTTGAATAGCTCATCGCAGTCAGACTTTCCTGGCTGATTTCTGCTAGTATTGTTTTGAAATCAAATGGGAAGGGTTTTTGCTGCAATTGAATTTGCTCTAATTTCCTCCTGGTTTGAATTCCCAGCCTTTACCTGGATCTCTGAACCTTGGCGTTTTGAGCATATTAGTGCAAGGTGGTGGTACTTCTGTGTGAGCTCCTCTTGAAAATAATTTTGATGAGATGATTCAAATGAATTCTATCTTCAATCAGGTCTGTTGAGCAATTGCACTTTTGGTACTTTATATCACTTAATTTGTATGCTGTAATTTTTAAGCTGCAAAACAAAAGGAACTGGTGCTCAAGTAATTACTTCACTATATTTTGGGGAAAGTTTGATTATAAAAAAACTTTGTAGCTGATTACTTTACCATTACTTCTAAAACTTTGCCTTTTTTCATACGGGAAGTGCTTACAGCATTAAGACATCTAACATAAACCTCGGCCTTACAAAATCATTACCTCAATTTTCACAATTGTTCTTTCTAGTTTCTTCAAAGTTTGATAATATATTAATCAAACATGGTCGCAGTGTTTTTACGAGAATATATTCTGCCTCAACACTTTTTGTGATTTAAATCTACTGCTTTGAGAATTAGAAAGCATGAAAGAAATGTGTGTGTGTAGATTAACAGTAGCTTAATACATGTATTCTGTACTTTCCCCATGTTCAGAGCTCGTCTCTGAGGTCTTGGCTAGGCTTATGTGTTCCGTTGATCAGGCCATACTTACTACCTGAAGACGAGCTGCAGCATTACCAAATATGATGCAGAATCTCATAGATGGTTAAATTAATCAGTCAGAGATTGCGTCTTCTCTTTTGTGACAAGGTAGTAATTGAGCAGGTTTGAACTTCATTCAAGTGAAATTGAAATTTCAAAAAAAAAGAAATTCTTTCAAAACAGAAATTCGTGGTGAATGCCTAAATGACGTTTTCATGACTTGGGAAAATAATTGGAAGTTAGCCTTTTTTTCATCACATTATGGGGTGTCTATACCACTGTCTGTAGGGTGGGATATACATCTTTATCTTTGAATTTTCGACATCTTTATCTTTGAATTTTCATGTGTTACCGACGGCTCTTTCGTGTGGATATCTTTATTTGCCTCTCCTCCTGATAGCTAAAAGCAGTCACAATGAAGCATATTGAACGGTGTAATTCAGTCACTTGACGTTAAGATAAAGTGACTGGCCAGTGCAAGAAGTTTACCTATTAATGCTTTGAGACTGCAATGGAGTTCATTTCTTCAACACATCTCAGGCAACAAAGATTCCATCAGTTTCGTACTTACCGGGAGAATCAATGGCTCCAAACTTCTATATTTCCCATTTTTTTTCCCAGGGGGTAAGACTTTATGCCCCCTCAGGCCCCTTTCTGTTCCATTCCTCTGAATCTCTGTACCATTCCACTCTGTCATTTGTTGCCGATGGAGTCGGTTAAACGCCAGTCACATCTCAAGCAAGCACGCTAGATCGTTTTGGGACCTGAAGTTGTTAAGAAGGATTTTAATGGTGGTCACAATAAAAGTGCTTCGGGCCTCTCCTTTTCTTCTCTCATGTAAGCTTAAGATTTAAATGGAATGCAGTATAGAATAGAACATTACATAGTCTACCGTACCTTGTAGACGTCAATTGTTTGCGTTAGGAAATGTAGGCTAAAGTTGTGTGTTTATTAAGTGGTAACAGATTTTGGTGGTAAGTACTTTGTTACTAAGATTAATTCATCTAGTATCACTGAGGAGGCAGTTCTGAAGATCTGCCGACATTACTAATTTTTAAAGGGAATAATAAGAGGACCTTTATTCGCACACACCAGCGACAAGAGCGTGTTTTGGTTAAAAACAAATGAACCAAAAATTATGAATACCCCAAACGATCCCAAAAATTGAAAAAAAATGAGTTAATTTACAAGCTTATTTTTATTTTTTTGAGCAGTCCAGGGAATTAACATTTTGTATTCTTTAAATAGTATTCTCAGGCTCTCGTGAATTTGACCTGCCTTCGGGAAGCGCGAACACCGCGTCTTAATATTTTAGTGCAGATTTTCCGGACAGCTTTTGCACATGCTTGGAAATGACCAGGACGATTTCATCTTTGCCCGTAATTAAAATTCTTCACGGGAGCCCCTGATATATTGAAACTTTAGGGTGTCACAGTTTTTGAGCTCTGAAATTAAAAAAAAAGACGCGTGTACTTTTGTAAAAACTTTTATGTCACAAGACCATTGTGACATGTATTAACTCGGCGTGAATGCAAAACAGTGTGGGTTGACACAGAAATCGAATAGTCCTTAGCTCCCCAGGGAAGCTTAAGCGATGGGGAAATTTGTGGACGTTATCTCTTTCCCAAGTTCTTTTTTTTTTTTTCTTCTTCTTCTTTTGAACATTTTTTCCTTTGTTTTTAAATTTGTGCAATAATACGGCGCCACCAAGAGTTTGCAACGCTTTGGCCAATCACAGTGCGCAAAATGTTGACCCGATGCGCGTTTGGAAAGGGTCGACAGATTTCACGTATCGTGGTTGGCCAACGCGCGCTACGTAGCGCACTATTGTAAATCGCCCGTACTGGGGGAAGAGGAGTCCACGTAGGTCAGTGTCCAAAAATTGCCAACACTGCAAATGTGCCGAACCATTAATTTCAGTGTTACTCCTATATTCAGAGAGTAGGCCTACTTTTTGTCAGATTAATTCATGTGATTCAAGTACTGTACAGGGCAAGGCACGCCCACCCAGTCCCCACCCATCCGGTACCCACCCAAAGATCCTTGACGTTCTAGTGTAAGCAAAAATGCCATAGCTGGGGCTGCCCAGGGCTTCAAACAAACAGCCCGTATCTTGTGTATATGGTACCTCATTCCACAATTCTACAGGGACATCGTGAAACTGAAATTACACTTCATAGCTTCACCTTATGTTAGATGATGTCCTGAGGCCCACCCTCACCCTCAGTATAGTTCTGCTTTGCAGTTCAAAATCAGAATTTGTACTACTTGTGGACTTAATTAAATCCCCCTCCTGGCTGCAGGCTTGGATCCTGTAAAGTTAGTTCTTATGGTGACTGTATTTGCTTTTTATGTGTGTAATTTCATTACTCAAACTGCTGACACATTTTGAATGTTGTATTCTTTTGATTTTCATGTAGGCATTCAACTAACCAATTAGTTTCTTTAAAGTCCTGTAAAATGTGATATTTGATTTGATATGCAAAAAGTCATATCTTTATTATAATCATTCAACTCGTTTTGTATTTTCAACTAATATATGTATATTCCGGTCATATTTATACATTCTGATGACGAATAAAAATACACTGATACTTTCAAAAACATTGCCGAGTTATAATATTTGAGGCATTTGATAGTTTCGGTTTGGGCATATCGGAAGTGTGCTCCAAAGTAACGATACAACGATTGAGTGGGGGTTGGTTGTTTGGCGTAATGTAGTAATCTTCATTGGCCGGCACCCTTTGGAAATTTCCCCCTACAGAGAGCTTGGGTGGAATCCCACGACTCGTCGTTGTTGTCCCCTCATCTTCCCTCTCCGAATCGAGATGTAAGCGAAATGTGAAGGACTTTGCCCTGTATTTGGCCAAAATGCACCATCGTGGAGCATTGAACTTCAAACGCCGAGTAAAACCAAAATAACTGACGGCAAAGTCAGAGTCCAAAGTACGCCTGTCAATTTGCAGGGCAAGTCGTTAACCGCTACAAAAGGATTCTTGTTTAAGAAAATCCAAATGCGAATTACAAACTTTGCTTGAGAGCACCCATGGAGCCTGTACTTTGGGCCTACTCAAGCGCAACGTGTATTCATTTAAATCAGGAGAATTTCGGCATTGGTTTGTTCTGTGTGATGAGATTCAAAATATTGACACCATGGACTAACCAATGAATTCAAAAGACAGTCTCTGTTTTTCCTAAGAACTTTTAATCAGGTGAAAGCACTGTTAACCTGTAAGGCTGGCGGAGATAGGAAACACACAAGCGTTCTTTTGGAAAGATAAATGTTTCAGACTTGGTAGTCAGAAAACAGTCTAAACACACTATCGTCTATTAAATTTCATACAAAAACAGCCTTTCTGTGAGATCGTGGATGAAATATCCGTTGCAGATTTATTGATAAGGAAATGAAGTTTAGATGATAATGATGAAATGAGCACGAACGCCAAGTGAGAATATTGTTCATGGAAAGAGTTTTTCCAGACACACTTCCTCCCAAACACACACTCCATCAACAATCTTAACTCTTGTGAGTAGCTTGCATTACTGCCGTCCAGTCTTTTTCCCTATGATAACGCGGCGTGACCGACATGATGCTACCGGTGAGTGAACTGACTGAAAACTTGCGGTAGATTTGATAGCTACGCGCTAAGTTCTCAAATGTACCAGAGGAAACGATCTGTAGTATCCTTGATGCAGTTAACTTGTGTATTTCAGAAGAGCGTGCTTACCTCAAAACAAAATTGAACATCAAACAAGATTCTAATCGAACGTGAATACTTCGTGGATTCCATTTTCTACTTTCATTATTTCTTAAATAATATCGACAGTGGTTAAATATTTACGTCAAAATTATTCCAGCCAAGCAAAACTATCTATTCCTTCGCTTATAAACATACCGTTTTAAACGCAGAAGAATATTACATGCAATGTTATGTACACGTCGGCTATTTAGCCTACTATCAAGGCGTGTAGAATAAAAACGAAAGGTGAAATTAAAGCCTTAGTGATTATTCGTACGCTTATTTACACAGCCAGAGAATGTTTTCTAACCCGAAAGCACATTCTTTAGTATACAGAATAAAAATACTTCAATATTAAAATAGCAAAATGCCACCAGAGTACACCCTTCAGTCATTATTATGTTCAACAACAGTATATTGAAACAATATTACAAAATACCTGTTATATTTGCCTTCCTTTCTGAAAATATCGATAGTTTAACCAGTTTATTCGGCGAGTGAAAAATCTTTAACAAGGCCCCTTTTTTGTGTCATTATAAATCCCGTATACCGGTACAAGAGTCAAGCAAAACAGGTGTCTGTCTGAATCCTGTAGGCGACAGTTTGTCGTCTCGTACAAAAATATCTCCGTGGTTCTCATTCAAAATACGGACACGTGAACAGGGTCTCACGCGCCTATAATACTGTACATATTATAAATAAGCTGCGTTGTATTGGGTCCAGGAGATTGAAATAAATATGACAAAAATTGATATATAAAGTACACATGGATACCGTTGACAAATTCGTTATGTTTGAAACGGTGAGATTCAAAATGGCGAGACGAGAGTTGGTACTGTCATTCTAAAATTCTTGTCTGAAATCTCACTTCATGCTTCATGACTATAACACGTCCAGTTTACATGAGTGTTGAGTTTGGCATGCGTTCTCTCACCACAGATCACCATTAATCTCCACTAAAAGAAAAGGTGCCCTCCTATTTTACTCTGTGCCTCTCAAGATAATTTCATCTTGAACCGAGTGCACGTTGGCCGGTGATACCACCCTAAAAACGGCCCGTTGGCCCCTCTGTCTCCTCCTCCTCTCCTTGGGCACAGACAAGCGACTCCCTTGCCTGGATACTGTCCCACTTCTTGTGGTAGCCTTCCTTCCACGCCGACACCAGATTGTCGCGGTCCACCACCAGCCGGGTCTCGCCCGTCTCCGTGTCGAACCGACGGTTGCCTGTGACCAGGTACTGCCCGCCGGTTTTCAGCCTGGGGCACTTGCAGACGTTGGGAACCCAGATGTATTCGCGCCGCCCAAGGTGCACTGTGTTCTTGTACGTCTGTAGGATGGTGGTGTCGAATCGGGTCTGGCCGTTCTCGATGGTCTTACTGAGTATCTCCACGTGCAGGACTAGTATACACGATGGTTGAATAGGTCAGTTTGACTTGTGAACAAAATGATCTCACAAAATTCCCTCCCCATCTGCTGCCAAGTATTAAACGAAATATTTACTTAAACTCCTCATGTAAGGAGGCTCAAAACTGCCGCTTCATGCACCTGCCGCATCATGCTCGGTCGATATGATTGTAGAACTCAAAAATCGCGTTGTAACGACTCAAATAATACCTTTGCGATGATCAAATCAAGACTGGAGAATTTATTTATGTTAAATTGAAAACACCGCACAACTGTCGCTGTTGTGGATTAAGCAATGAGTGACGTTCATTGAAATTTCCAGATAGGTATAATGCACTATATAATACTCACCAAAGTCGTTCTCGCAGTAGTGGCTCGTCCGTGAACCGCGCACCTTTCTGCACTTCGGACATTTCTCTAGAAAAAAACGATCACAAGGAGGAAGGAAATTTGTCAATCTGTGAAAACGTGCATTTGCAAATTGGTTTCATTTTGTCATGTCAATACTAAAAGGCGGGGGGATCGAAACCATGCACTTAAAGGTCCTTATTTCCAACATGGAAACAAATTGTTGAAATTAAATGTCAAATGGGCCCCCCAAATAGTTGTGCCTTTATTCCACGCTAGTACAAGAGACGAATAAAGCCGAGGGCAGTGTTATGAAAAATGCCCTGAGCATTACAGATAACCGACCATTGATAGAACTATAGATGGAAAGATGAGTAATCCATTGATCTCTATGGCTTTGATAAATGGATGGTTTTTAGATGAGTGTCAGAGGTCCACGCCCATAGCACATCAAGTTCATGCATAGGTATTGTAAGGTTGGGCATCTGCCCATGGTCTGGGGAGAAAATGATCCGAACGCTCAAGTTCTCGCTGACCATTATGCTACGCAATGCCAAGTGCACAGTAGGGATATTAGTATTTTTCACGAGTAGGCCTACCAAAGTTGTATACCTTTCCCGTTGCCTCTGCCTTTGCCCCTCCCTTTCTTCTTGCCCTTGTCCTTCTTGGGCTTCCTCCTGGACTCGCGTCCTGGCTCCCCGTCTGAGCCCGCCTCTGTCTCGGGGTTCTCCTCGTCCTCGTCCGTCATTGTCACGTTGGAGGAGGAGCTAGACTCGGGTTTGGTCTCCGACTCGCTCGCCTCTGAGGGTCGGCCTTGTCCATCTGACAGTGAAGTCGCAACGATGTTTCAGAGATTTAGTTTGCTGTCCTTGCCCATGCCAAACTTATTTTCAACACTTTCATCCGTTATGCAACTTGCGAAAAGTCCATTAAGAAAATATAAATTACAAAGCAACAAAAACCCCGCCAGATGGAGTAGCAATTCCTGAAGAATTTTTAAATAATACTGAGTTGGTTCAATTCAGTTGCTTGAAAAATTACCTGTTCTCTTTTCTTTTCAAGAGAAAAATGAAGAGGCATTATACTAGTCCTGGTGGGCTGTTTGTTAATCCACAAAAGATTTAGAATTGTGACATAATTAAGTTCAAACTCAAGAAGGGCGCTAGAATCTCGCGTGTACCAGCTCCTCCCTTTTATTGGCTACTGCGCCCCCTGCTGTTCTGGACTCGATAATGCATCGGCTGGTGACAATTACATACACTGGTAGTCATACACTGTGTGCTTTTTTGTTGAGAATGAAAACATACCAGAAACGGTGTCATCTGACAGTAACTGATCCTGAACTTCGGGGTGTCCTTCACCCTGTCTGGGTGGCATCCAATACTCGTATTCTACTCCTGCGTTTCTCTCACGGAAGATTATCTGAGTCGAAGATGAGGGAAGAGCCAACGAAAATGACCAGCAAAACAGAAGGCAATCAAGAAATCGAGATGAGCCATTACGGGTAATTGCGAGGCGGTTGATCTCATGGAGTTTTTTCATCGCGTGATATACTATATGGGGCGTTACCGTACGCACCACACTTCGGGTTTAAAATAAGGCAATGCATTAGAAAACAGTTACGTTTGTTTGTCTGATTTACCCGATGCACCACTGTTCATAGATAATTAACGCTCTCAGTAATGCCATCTCAATAGTCCTTCCAAACATTACATTGCGAACGGATTAAGAATTTCAGCATCTACCAAACTTCTGACGAAGGCAAACACTTGGTCCCTACCATGACTTCCAGAATTTTGTCAGTTGGTCCCTTTATCTTAATATCCTCTGATCCATTTCGGTGACGCTGGTACGAGATGTTGGTACCCACTCCTTTGTAGTCTCCTGGCCAGTCGATGGTCCAGTCCCCGTTCAGCAGAAACTCTCCGGATTCGTCTTTTAGAGCTGGTTAAATAAAGAGAGTAAAGTTAACAATTTACTCATAACCCTGTGTAGATTCATAAATAAATGTGGAGTTTGGGGACACGGTCTCTCCCTGTGTTTGTCCAAGTTCATCATGTTCCATGGAAATAAGTTTCCACATTATTTTCATAAAGAAATCAGCCCATGTGATCTTCAGAGCTCAGCACATCCATGTTAAAATGAACATTGGGGCTGAATTACCACCATGTGGTTTGGTGTCAACATTTTTTCACCATTGAATCCGTCTGTTTTTCAAGTTTTTATCACATCCTAATGAAAAGCAAACCACAACATTCATATTACTTTATACCAACAATGAAATCCCCACAAATTTACTAATTTACTTTTCTATCTTACCAATGAAATTCAGTGTGCTCTTGTCCTTAATGCGAATATTGCTAGCCCCGGCTGGGATCATGATTATGCGGTTGTATGTGTAAAATCCTGTCAAAGAAATAAACAGTAATTTCAAAAATGTTTTAAAGTAATAAAAAGAAACTTGTTTCCTCGTATGTCAATTATATCTTGAGGGGAACCGGCTAAACTAAAACAGGTTACGAATAAAAGTACAGGTAGCTTTCAGCCTTTTCAAAATCTATTTTTTTTTCAATTATTTCAACTGATTTAGATTGAAAACAGAAAGTTAAAGAAACAAACAAACGTTTTCACTGACTTCAACCCCTTGGTCACATTGTGGCCACTGCAATCAACCGATCCACTATTGCTCATATAAAATTGTCTGCAGATTTCTTCAGAAATGTCCTTCGCGCGCGTGATATTCCTGTTATCAATTTGATGGCTAGACTTTCACATTGTAATAAGGTACATGCAGACGCGGAAACCTAATCTCTGAAGTGCCCCACAATCATGAATGCCCCTCATTGTAACACATTACTCTGTAGGCGTTCGGGAAGCCAAGTAGGCCTACACAAAGAATTTTTCGACAGGTGTAAGAACAATAAAGAGGTTGCAAAGATATCGATCGCTATTAATAAACTTGCAGCAGACGCTCGTGTACACACTGCAGTCTTTACCGTACTTACGCCATTTTCTCTGAACTGACAACTATAGCAACACCGACAAGGAAATTGAGAGAAAACAGAGTTTATTGACTACACTTTGGGGGAGATTTAGCTCTGCAACATCCATACAGACATGATGGGTCATCGGGACAGAAAACCTAAACTAAATCCGTGTGTGATACTGTATGTAACCACGTTGCGAAGAGAAAATGTAACCTGCTCTTCGGAGACATTCTGTTGTAATGGAATGACGCGGTGTGCGCCAATTTTTGACCGAGAGTGAACCGGCGACGGGAAATGCACGTGCTCTACCCAAACGTCAAGTGAGCCTGCATGACTGCGTGTATCGACCATGTGTCACTCAACATTTCCAATGAGCTCACAAGAAACAAGACTCAGCTGGACACTGGTAAGTGAATTGCTCAAAGTGACATTATTCAGAATAAACATGGACATTTGTTTCAATTTAGCAAGGGTAGTTTTTCGGGGATGATTTTTCGTAACTATTTCATTTGGACTTTCCGCGGTTTTGTTAATGAGACAGCAAATATTGCGAAAGTGGTTCTTGTGTACATGACAATGATTGACCATAATTTCAGACTACAGTAGCTCATTCATTTGTGATATGACAACACCTGAACGAATAACCTACATGGCTCAAAGTTAAATAGTTGTCTCTTTTTGTTCACTGTAATACGTCGCAGCCACTTTTTTTGTAACTGTCAAACTATGCCGGTACGTGTTTATAGCTGGATGCTGTTTTAATGAATGTATGAACCTCTATTGTAAACTGAAGAATTGTTGCATTTTCAAACTGTGAGGTAGAAAAATCATGACTTTGATACAGACCACGGTTAGTTTAGGAGTGGGGTCGCCAAATATCCACGAATCCCCATATCATGCTAATAAAGGCTACCGGTTATGACCTTGTGTTCGTTACCAATTTGAGGGGGAAAAGTAAACGCCCGTGTCGAGTCACTCTTTCCTCACCCAAGGCCCTGGTGGAACCTGTTCGATTCCCGCTGGGAGCATGTTATACGGATGGGTATTTCCTACACGTGTGTGGGTTTTCTTCTGGGGTAGTATTTTTTGGCTAAGCCACAACGTTCTTCAAAATGCTTTTTCCTTCTCTCTGAGAAGCAGGGCCATATACGCTACATGTGAGAGTAACGTCCAGAAGATTTTACGAGCAACCACGAGCTAGATGCATAAGATGAACATTCATGTCTTATCCGACCAGCTTCCAAGTCCGATTCTGCTAAATAATGAAATTATTTTCATCGGCGTATTTCTTCGTAATAACAAACTGAAATAGGGTTTACGGTTCTCTTGGGAAATTATAAAAATTGATTAAACACGTCTGGGTCACGTTCATCAATTTGTCCGTGCTTGGAAACGCCGTCTGCTTCTCATTGAGCAAATTCTTGCGGGAGTTCGCGGGAATTGGCCCTGAACGACAGAATTTATTCAAACCATGATACTGATACCTAGGGAGGTTGCTTTGCAAAGCTAGGACATGAAGAAACCTTTCACAAATACTGACACTTTCCACACCCAGCCCTGCGAAGTGTCAGTCCTTTGTAGACACAAACAGGGTCGTGTCAAGCTGTGACATGTACGAGCAACGCCTTCTAACAACCCTCGAGTTTT
This sequence comes from Acanthaster planci, assembly GCF_054643075.1. NCBI lineage: Eukaryota > Metazoa > Echinodermata > Asteroidea > Valvatida > Acanthasteridae > Acanthaster > Acanthaster planci. Next base: position 7,616,623 of record NC_141781.1, read on the forward strand.
ATACTGGACCAGATGGGGAAATGATTGTTATAAGTTTTGGATGACTTTGCTGTGAGAGAAATCAGTTTTAGTTTTGGTTATTGGAAGCACAAGGACTGAACTAATGACTAGTTCGGCAAAAGGATACCTTGTCTGAATGAACCGCAGCTATAAACTTAAAGCTCGCAGTTAAATACCTGAAGCTGAATTTGCTACACTGGGATTCTGGGAATTATAAGTGCTTTGAGAAGTGAATGATCATATATCCATTGAGTTGCTTGCTCGCGTAGCATTGAAATGTTAATTTGCAGCTTTTAATTAGTCGTACTTCATTGTCAGCGCTTATGTTGCTTCTCATTAACCTTTGCTGAGTGGGATTTCATTGCAATAACCTCGCTCTGCCGATGAAACGGGGCCTCGGTAATGTTTATGTCTGCCGTCGGCTGCAACAATAGATGTGTGATTTTTATTTCCAAGAAAAAATTGGTTGTCTGCCGTCGATCGGTCTGCAGTCTGGAGGTCTTCTTGACTTGTTTCCTGTCTCGCAAATGTACATTCCCAGTTTGATTGTGAGGTTGTCTTTCTCCGGCTGACGCAGATAAATGAATAACAGGGCAGGCCGTTACCTAGGGAGGTACTTTCCCGTTATACCGTCTGTATCTAGCTGTGATCTTAATAGGGATTGTCATAGGCCTAGTTCAGTTTTGTTTCTCTAAGAGATTGACAAAGTAAAATATTGCAGCTCCATTTATCTCAACCAGAGAAGCATTTCAGTAATGTTCATAACAGGCTGCTTTGACTTTAGGATTGCCTGATTTAGGATGATTAACATGAATCAACAATTGACATGGGACCTTATTGGGTGTAAACAACCACCCTGTCGAATTTACTTGTATATAACATTGTCGCCCTATGTATGAAAATAATGCCCAACCACCGTCTGATTGGAACCGCATGTCAACCAAATCAACAAAGCGTGCTCAAGGCGATTTATCTTGGCGGGTTAAAAGGAAGTAACGAGGACTGAATATTAACCAGTGGATGGATATTCCTCCGAGTACGTCTTGTGCACGTGGCCACAGGTCTGGTTTCGGCCGCCACAAACCCCGCAAACATCGTAGCTCGCCGTCGAGTTCAAGTCTCCATCACAACCGACAGCCTACGGAAACGCAAAGAAAAAAACAACGAAACACGGCTGTCAGATGTATTTACAACAAGAAATGAAGAAAGTTGAAGAAGTCTTAAGGTCAACTCTGAGACATCCAGCTGTAGGGTTTACTCATCTCCCTTTAAAAACAGCTGCGGGCTATGGAGGTCCGTGGGCTGAGCTGCAAGTGCTTACTTGGGGACCCTGGTATCGGTGTTGCGTGGAGTGGATTCTAGTCCTACAGCCCGCGCCGATTCACATCATTGATATCACACAGTTTAGAGAACTTTAGGACTAATGCAGGTGCTACAAACATAACTGGCTTGTGCACAAGTTTCTGACCATCTCTTGAGCAAAGATCGGTGCTACTTCTTTGATTAGAACGGCTTTTACCCACACAAATCATGAAGATATAGGTACTAAATGGACTTGATAATTATATCTGCTGGTTATAAAGTTACCAAACGGCATCATGCTTTTTGCTGACCTGGGACCCAAGGTACATGTGATTCATGGCTTGAGTCCGTATAACGTCAAGCATAAGCACGTGCCAGTTTAAAGATGAACTATCGGAAATACTCTCAGAGTGTGACCTGCAGTTACGGAGGAATTTCCAATTCACTCTTTACACTATAAAGTGGCCGCGCAGAGAATGCAACTGTTGTTGTTTTTAATCGGGGTTATACAGTGCAGTAACTGATAGAACCTGACATGTTCCTGACATGAAACACCTATGGCCCACTATCTGAAGTCTGCCAGATTTAAACTGGGGACGTATCGACTACATGCTTCCAAAGGTCTCTCAAGTGGTCGCAAATTACGCATACATGACATTTGACCTGAATAAACTGTTCACACAGTCAAGCACCAAGTGTTCTCACCTGGCACTTGCCATTGATGCACATATCCATGGAGTTACCGCGGCATCGGGTCCCGTCTACCACATGGCGGAAGTTCAGTTCGTACGCTCCGTTCGTTGTCTTACACACCAGATCGCATTCATTTCTATTACCTGAAAATTGAGATTTCACCATATTTAAAAGCTTTAAGAATATCTTGGCATCGTTTAAACAATTAAGTCACGATGATGTACCAACATTGCCCTTCTTAGGAATTGGTACAGCTCACTTGACACGAAGGTGCAGTGGTCGGAGATAGGAGTCCGTGATATCGTATATAACTTGGCAGTGACGCGCAGTTCATAATTACTTGTCATTATGATACTATAGTACGGTGTATTTGGGTCTCGCGTGTTGACTCCGACTCACGTAAGTCTTATGACATAAGGGCCTCGAGTCCAGTCGAGTCGGGGTATTTACCCTGTAAGGCTGGGGGTCTAGCTGTGAAAAATGGTGACTCGAGTAGAAATCGACAGGAGTTACCGACTCGAGTCATTTCAGCTCTTGATACATTCTACATAGTTAGCTGGTGTGACATTGCGGATAATGCTTTCTCTGAACGACTGTGGCGACGGCTAGAAATGTTTAAGTCTAGCTGTTATGCTTCATGGTTTAAACAGACATCTTGTATGGGTGTTAAATATTAATCTTCTCAATCTGGAAAAGAATTGCCGAAACACTTGCACAGGTGTGCCACCCAAAACGCAGATTTCTGCTTCTGCTATAACAAGGAAATTTAGGTTTTCCCCAAGGTCGCATGGTTTCTGTCGTCGCCACTGCCCCACCCTATTTACCTCCATGTCTGTGAGGAAACAAAGACTTGTATTTGGCAAGGGCCCAATGCTTACCCTCTTCCACCGGCACCCACTCTACCAATGGTTTCTCATTGTAGATGGCGCACTGCATCGCTCTAAAGTCTTGTGAACCGGCTGGGCATGGCTGCGACCGTCGGCATTGGGGGCAACAAGAAAGGGAAACTGAATCATTGCCAAAGGTAATCACGCTAATTGCCTCCAACATTCGGGTATTGAGGCACTCTATTATCAAAAGGTCCGCCATACCTGGCCAAGGTAAGGACAGACATATTTGACAGATGTCACATTTAATTAGAAGTCACAACCTTTGAAGGAAGCACCAGTCAAAAAGTGGAATTATTGGTTTAATTACGGGAAACTACCTCTGTATTTACACACAAGGAAATTTCTGATTGACATCACATCAGACCCGGCTTTGAACATTTTGATCTAATTTAGACTGACTTATACTCCTGGGTCAAGTCGTGCTACAATGACCATGAATTTGCAATTGTCAAAGGTTCAATCGCGGGGGTTGACGTTGTACAAGGCTTGTTTCTGACACCCGATTTGAATTAGCGTGTACATGTACCTTTTCATGATGTAACTCCCTTCTCTGTCAACATTGCATTGGCTTTTCGAAATATTTTCCTAGACCCAGACATAACACTGACAGAGTCAGGATGTCCCCGAAACTGTACGTGGGCAGGCTTCAACTCGGCCGAATTCTAAAATCGGGTGCCGTACACTTCAGTACCACTCAGTTACAAGGAATAAGCCTATTTTTGTCAGTGGCACATATCCAAGAAAAATTTGATTATTAATGGTTCCTAACAAGCGGTGATCATTTATGGCCTTTCGATTTCCCAACACTCGTCTGGAATCCAGGGATCTGAACACCCTTAAATAAAGTCTAACTGTTTTCATTTTGCAAGAATGAGAACAGCGCCCATTGTGATTACTTGAGCAGTAGGCGTGCAAATGTCACATGCTGAACTCGTTACGCCATGGTTCCCCCTCCCCGCGTGAACACCTCTTTTTGACGCCGTTCCTCTGCACTCACCTTGGTGTTACAGGAGCGATATTGTCTGCTCTCCTCCTCACAAATTTGGATTCCTGCTCTGTCATTTGCTGGTTTCCTATTCGAAATAAAACATACCTCAAAATAAAAGCTTTCTCTTTAATATTTATATATATATGCATATATATATATATATTGCTAGTTGTTGGTTGTTCACAGAAAAGCTGCATGAGGTCGCATGCTAAAGATTGATATGGTCTTTCGTACATCAGAAATTCGTGTAGAGTTTAGTCAAAAAACACTATATGGCCAGGATATTAAGTCAGCACCGTAGAACTGTGTTGCATCAGACTTGTGGGCTCGAATCCCACCAGAGGAAATTTGTCAGTCTGTATTTTTTCCAACGCATTTCATAATGCAGGACAGTTGGTTTTGTCGGCCTGCGCGTGAAGTTTACCTGCTCATGCAGTGTCTTGTCCTGTACTTGGCTCCGCCACCACACGTCCGCGAGCACTCTGACCAGTCGCTCCACCGAGACCACACGATGGAGTTCTTGTCCTTGCCGCTTCCCTTGAATCCTCGCCTACCGCGCCGCACATCCTGATGAAGGCACAGGGAAGAAATTAAAACGGCGCACAAATTAAATCGAAGCACGTTGGCTCGAACTAAGAATACACCACCGTATCAGTCGAGTCGGGATTTTTCTGGGACACTGTTCCTTCCCGTCAAATTTCTCATCGGAGAGCAGAATTAGCCAGTCTTCCTCATTAAAATTGGAGCCAAGGCATCTCGTTTTGAATTATGATATCCTTCCTTTTTACCAAAACACTGCTCTTCCTTCAAGGGTGTCTCTCAAGAGAAAAGGAATCAAACATTTTTCTTGATTTCTTCAAGCAGCGCCGAAGGCATCGCCCCATCCCTGACCTTTTCATCAACATCTAGATTGACTGATAGACTTTATATGATTGAACACATTGAGACGACAATGACCGTCACAGGAATGGGTGTAAAAAGATAGAATACGGGCAAAGAAGAACAAGTGAATCAGTGCGTCTGGGGACAAACAAGTCCTGAAACTTGGGTTGTCAAAATGTGTATGAATAATGAGATTGTGAGTCGGCGGGCGGACGCTTCCGTCGGTTATGGTCACGTGTTCCTTAGTGTTTTTTTTTTTGCCGCCCTGGACGCTGTGCCAAAATGAGCCAGTTCGATATTTCAAAAAGCCAAAGTCTTTCGGGAACGAAGCGCACGCGTGAATCAGAAATGGCTGCGCTGACTACCGCGCACCCGTGTAGCTGTTCCCGAATAGCCTTTTTCTGGGCATGCGCTATTGGGATACCGAACCGGCTCGTTTGTGAAGTGATATTAAACAATGATGCAGCGCTCCACTAAATGCAGCATTCCTACTCGCTGAGCCAATTATATGCCCTGGGCCAGGACAAAAGGAGTTGACGTCACAAAAGGTATGCAGAGTTTGAGACCATACTGCAGATGACACAGTGAAATCGAAAACATCCCTTCAGTTTCGATTTGATCGGGTGATAAAATTTTGGATAAAATCCAATCCATCTGGAAAAAAGCCTTAGCAACTGACTTTGCATCCGATGGATATTTATACCTTTCGCAATGATACAACTAAAGATAGCCTTAATGCGCATTTTGTACAAAAAGATGACCTTCGAAAAAAAAAAACAACGATAGAACGACTTCTTTTTACAAATTTGCTGTCATTTCAAAAACTTTGTGTTCATAATTCATCCGTAACTCAGTGTATGTAGATGTGAACTACTGACGTGAATTATTGATATAGCTTCAGTCCAGCAGTAAAGACGATTCTGCACCAGTCAATCGTTTCAGCAGGAAGAAAAAGTTTGCTTCTATGTCAATGTCGGCGCGCTCTGAACACGCGTAAAGTGACGTGTGATTTGACTCATCCCGTCCCACGGGGTCTAGGCTGTACGTCAATTTTCGACTTATCATTCGTTTGTACAATCAATCACAATCAAGCTTTGTGTCGGCCAGCACTGGAGCCTAATTTTTCCCATATGCCACACTGCCTCGCCCAGTCAATTACAGGTCACCCTTTCTACCACGAACCGTCCAACTTCATAAATATTTACAAAAATATGTATTTATTTATTCTTTTGTAATCGTAGCCCACAGGATATGTTGAACCGCATTATTTGATAGATTAAGCCAGTGAAAAGCTCGGAAGGGACGTTTGTTTATATTGGTTAGAATCGCCGAATAATTTTGTACTTGAGCTCACCCGAAGCATAAATATTTGGATTTCCAAGCTTTGTAAGCCCACTTCACACTCCAAACCACACACACACAGAGGGTGTCTGGCCGAAAGTTGTTGTGATCGTTAAATTTCATGTTCAGTACTTGTTCCCCCACGTCAGGTGTCTCAATCAACAGGGAAACCTTAAATTTCAGAAACACAACTTGACTTGCCATGGACAATAAATCGAAGCACCCTCGTGTAAGCATTGTTTCATTCCACTAAATAAAACCTTTCTTTTCCATTCACAGTAACCTTTGCCGGAGGCACTCCCAGACCCCCCCCCCATTCCTCCGTATAAACCTCCTGATCAAAGGTCCGCAAACCGGTCTCGATAGGGACGGGAGGGCACAAAACTCTCCCTCCTTATCTACAAGGTGGCCCAGTCCAGAGAACTTTAACGTCACACACCTTTGAAAGGCCTCCTGGCGAGGGGGATTTTATAGTTAATTACATTCTTAGGAGTTACAGCTGATCCCCGGCCCATTTCCAAAAAAAAAAAAAAAAAAAAAAAAAAAAAAAATCGGCTTTATTATATGCTGAACTCTTTCCAAGCCACTCAACACGTTTTGATACGAGCGCAGAAAACGGCCGGTAGCGCCGATTTGCTGCATGCTACGCGGCAGTTCACTAATGTATCGCCCCATGATTATCCCCCGTAAATTGAAATGGGAATAAAAGTGCAACTGCACAAGACCGGTAGTTGACCCCAGCCGTCACAGAGTGATCTTGAGTTTAAACTCCCTTAACCTTTCCAAGTGATATATTGCCCTATATGAAGCCTCTAAATAGGCCTGTCTACGAATCACAGTCGGGGACTGGTCGTGAGAGAAGTAAATAAGGCCAAAGGAGTTTAAATGGTGACTGATAACATCAGTCAACAGTTGAGGGCGTCCCATACCGCCGGCTAGACGACTGCACCGTGACCGATTATCCAGTGGAAGTAGGCCTTTTTATTTTAGCCCAGATGTCGTTACCTTTTCGCATCATGCAAGAACCCACTCGATCTTTTCAAGCACAAACTCCATCCACGGTCTAGGTTAGTCAATTGGACGCACCTGCCCTGCACTTTGTGAGTAAATGACAAACTCAAAGTGATGGGCAATGGCATTCTCCAGACCGCCTTGATTCAATCAAATATTATTAGGATCTTAATGGCATTACTTTCCAAAAGTGACATTTCAGCCAACGTTACTACAATCATCAAATGCTCTCAATTTTGGAGACAGCCTGCTACAAAGTTGGCCACTGGCCAATAACTGAAGTGATTTCAAACCACTTCGACCAAAATGATGTTGCTGAACGTTTGTTTATAGCATTCTAGCGTTGAGCAAAATAGATTAGCAGAGAAAAAACCTGCGCTTGTTTGTTCCTGTTAGTTATGAATCTGTCTGTAATATACATCCATGCAAACAGGACGTGACAAAATCTTACTGACCACACTGTGATATCAAGACAGATTGACTTGCGGTTTTGCAAGTCCCCAAGCTTTGAGCGTTTACGTCCAAAGGCTTCTTTGCGATTTGTTTGCACGTTTGCTTTGGCCTTTTGTGCCGATTCTTCGCCAGATGTAATAAACCACGACATTAAATTTATTTATAGTCTGAGGCAGTTTTTAATAGCTCCACGCTGCGACTACTGGGGCGTAACTCCCTCTTTTCCCAAGCAAAATCTTTCCAAAATACCGTGAAATGATGAGAACTTCATGCAAACTAAAATAAAATCATTGATACTCTTTGTATGATGAGCTGCAAAGGTCGGTGCATTTGAGGGCACATTCACCGTCCCATTGTGGGAGGAGGTGTAAAAAAACTGTTCTGGACAAAATTTGCCTTGACGACCCTTGCAATTGTTTCGTCTCTTTCTGGTTGGTCATTGCGCCTAATTTATTTCGATGGTTACTGTTGTTGGGAAGAGATAGTGCCATTACTGTGAGTATAGTGTTGTGAGATTTCGTGAACAGGAGTGTTGACTCGTCCGCATTGTTGATCCTTGTTTGGCATTGATTTTTCTTTAGATGCCACTTCTTTGTAAAACTTCAAAGCCAGTTGCCGACATCAGCAAGTCTTGTTCATACTGGGCCCGCACTGGGTTGTATGTAGTACAGCTTCACAGCGGGAGAGACGGCCGGGGTGTATACCGGACCGGCTGGATGTGCATGTGCGCGGCTCTGGCTCCGAATGGTACAGCGCAGCGTTCTATGCAGTAGAGACATCAATCGTTAAGCACCACGTTGATAATACGTGAAGAACGATATCCAGAAAAATCGAGGACAGCCGTGTGAATGGCCATCAGAACTCCTTGTCCTCTGCGACAAAAATATGTTGAGGACCCGAACAGCCGTGTCCTGTATTGTCCCCACAATTCGCCCTAAGCACACTCCACATGCGAAACATACTTTGCGCCAATCAAGTAATTTATCACCTTCAGAGCATAGGATTAAGATTACCCCCACCCCACAGGGAAAGGAGTGGGTCAGTACAACTCGGGGACGATTTTGGCAAAAAGGATAAGTGATTTGGTCTCAACTGGTTGACAGGGAGCATTGAAAAGCCACAGGCTTTTGTTGAACCACAGAGCTACTCTATGGTTGAACAGAGTGGTCGTCTTGGATAATAAATAGCAAACGTCTCCAGTTGGACTGTCGGCGGGATGGCCCTGAGCACGATGAAGACAACCGTTTTTCCTTAAATCTTGAATAAGTGATGATACCCAGTCGGAGGAGGCGGAGGAGGTTGGGGGTATAATAGGAAGTGGTCAATAGGATGGCGTGGAAAACGTGACAAATGGGGAAGCGTAATGAATTCACGAAACGACATATACAATGGCTTGGAAAATGACATTGTCCCCTATTGGGGACATGGCTAATATACATATGTACGTGATGACACGGTGTTCACGTGTTGCACTGAAACAGCACAGCTTCGTACTTTGTCGTCGTTTCAATTTTCATTCTTAAAACCCTGCATTTTTAGAACCTGATGTTTTAGACAGCTTATACGTTTAAAGTCTAACACTAAAGAAGTCGGGCTGTGGTAAATTTATGAAGGAACAACCTCGAACTCGTATCTCATTCGTTATAAAACACACTTCAAATCTAAACATGGTGTAGCCTTTAAAGTTCACGTAAATGGAAGTAGATTTGGGAACGGTTGACCCAATTAAGAACCCCTTCACTGTAGGTAAGTACCGGTAGGTAACGGCAGTATATTGATGACTTATCTGATGACCTATAAAGTGTCTTGAGGGAGTGAGCGCGATGGTAGGGGAGATCACGACTGCTGATGGATGGGATCCATGGCATTCAATATCGCTTCGGGATTGGTTATAGCCACTCTGCCAAAACAGCCATAAATTGTACTATCATAGATTAATAGAGAGAGACACTTGCCAATGTTCATGGAGACAATCAAAGAGAGGACTGTTCTGCAGGAGAGAGAATGTTGTTTTGGTCAGTTTGTATTTGGAAAACAACGGGTCTAAATTGTTTTAAAAGTGGAAGGAAGACAAGGTTTTAATCTGTTTTGCTATGGAAGAAGCTGACTTCAAGTTTAATTTGATGTGTAGAGTATACGTAGTGCATAGCCTGATTGAGTCTTTTACGGGTGTGTTCCGGTTGTAAGTTACGAGATGAGAGAGGTGCCCGTTCTCAAAATGTCACCTTCGGTGAAACGACGATCACGCCTATAGTTTGCATGTATACAGTTAGCTATACACAGTCATCGAATTGTACTGTGCCCAAGAACCAAGACACACAAACTGACGAGTATTCGGAGAGGAGGCGAGTTACAATCGCACATCAATTCAACAGGATATGTCCAATTTCCATCATCTCCAGCCAAGTAGCCCCTGAGAATTAATTTTTGCGAGTGATAAATTTCAGGTCAAGTCAGCTACATGTCTCTTTATGACCCCTCACAGAACTCTTAGAATTAAAAAATAGATATCATAAGAGACATTTAAACAATTATCCGTATTTAATCCCAAAAGATTATCTGTAATTTATCTAAATCGAGATGCAAGCAACAGTTTAAATTTTGATAGAGTGGAAAATTTAAAACCAACCAATATATATGAAAGCTCTACTTTGAATGCACTGGCAAGGACAGGTGCAAATTTATTAGAACACCCCCACTAATATCCCCTCTATTCATTCCCGTTTAACTATTGAGAATATAGAATTTAGATTTATGTCAAGGTAAAACGACAATCAACCGTTTGAGGTGAAGGGTTTCTATATGAAGTTGTGTTTAATCAGTTCATGGCTCAAGACATTAAATGCATCTCTTCAAATGGGCAAAAATATCTTTTTGGTGACAAACTTCCAGGATAACATTTACAAGGCCAGTCTCCGCAGAAATATTCGTGATGGTTGACGTACGGGTGCATTTTGAAAGATTTTTATGTGCAAAATCGCGACATTAATTTATAGATGGAATCTTGTCTACTTTGTTTATTTCCTGCTTAATAATCATGATGTAGTCCGCAGCACATGGAGGCATATCATCACAGTTCAACGCTTACCGCCAAACATATTTTACATTCACGAAATAATCGCATAGCGCCCTCGGTTGAAATTTCAGCCCAACACCAGTGCACACATACCTGTAGTTATATATAACGGTTTTGCCCTTACCCAACGTATATTAATGAGCACTGTATGCTCAGTGCTTGTCCGAGAGCTTGTGAAAAAACCTCACAAGCTTACTCGGGTGGGACTCGAACCCACGACCTCCTGCTTATATATAATTATATATAATTAACATCTCCCAAACGCAAAAACACATCTTGAAAATACCTGTAGTTGTTAGGTACATTAAGGAGACTGACATCAGAGATTCAACCAAACTCTGATAAGCATTTAGAAAATTGATAACAATGTGATATAGTTTTCTATGGATAGCGTTTCTAACAGTTATGTACCTTGTCCCGAGAATGCTAAACCGAGTCGTTTGATTTCGTGCTTCTGTCGCTTGTTGTCGTGTTTTTTTGGGGTGGGTTGGTGGGGTGGGGGAACAAGTTCTTTAGCATTGGCTCAACCCAGTCTGCCGAATCACACCTTTGCGCGCCCGAGGCACATTTCACTCGCGTTCAACGGGGCTGGACAAACACAGACAATAATAGAAAACACTTCTTTGACCGATCAGCCAGGGTGTTGCGCAACCCCTGAGTAGGTCAAAATAGCAAAACTTGAACAGAGAACGCGTGCTTCCAATTTTTTTTCCCCAGCAATATAACGAGGTTTTGGCCTCGTCTCAGACTCCCACTTTTGACGTGCCCCCGAGTCAACCCAGTAAGTATTTCTCCGTCAACGGGGGATCGATGCAAAATGTAACCGTTCCTAGGGAATCGGCGTGAAGGGCCACATACACGTACGCCAGAGGAGAAACAAAAACTCGGGGCTTCTCGTGTGGGTGGCAAGAGCAAAAGCTCTTGGCGAAAGCATTTGTAGACTTGTGGGCTTCCGTACAATGGGCTGGCCAAGTAGGCATGTGTAAATCCTGGCGTGTGAACACCGCGGTTGGTTGGTGGTTGAAGGTGTGGGCAGTGGGGGTATACAGTTAAGACTCAGGCCATGAATACGTGAAAGTGTTTTTGTTGAGGATTTCCCAATAGCCCAAAGTGGGGAGGTGACAAGGTTGAACCCGTAGTAGAGCAGAAAAAATTACAAAAGTGATAGGTGTTGGAAATGGAAGGCAGACCCACACTGATTTTTTTTTTTGTTCAGGGTGTCGTTGCGAACGGCCCCCAAACGGAATAGAAGGGCTGGAGCTCTCTGCTACACGCAGCGAAGCTGAGGGACTCCCTGCGGTGCCCCGACAATACGTACAGGCGCTATCAAAACTTTTCTTGTTGCCATATTAAGGTAGACCTTGTACGGTTGTTTTGTAGCGCCGAGCGAGAGGTGAAAGGTTCTGTGTATTATTTTTCAGTCATTCAGCGATGATCTGCTGTGGCCACAAAGTCGCATAGCCCGAAATGAGCTTGTGGCATAAAAAAGAGAAGAAAGTGCCGCAGAACATGTAGAAAAGAATTTAATGATCGCCTTTTCATTGTCAAAGAAAGAAGCAGTGGACTGGGGGTGGACCGGAGGCGTGAGCAAGGGACAGGTACAATTGTTGCAATTATATCCCTGTGTTTGCAGGCACGGCTTCTGTCTTCTTTTCACAGCCGGAATTGTCGGCTTTATCTTTCCTTCATGGATTGCTCAAGCCTTTGGATCTTCCCTTTGTCTGCCGGAGTGTCGGGAGGTATCTCCCCGGCTGTGAGTGCTCTCACCCTAATACCACCCAACGGCAGAGCATACTATCTCGCTGAGTGGCTGTTCTCCAAGTCACAAGATGCCCACCCTTCTTGAAAATGTGCAGCAGTTTTTTTGTCCTGTTCTGCGCAGTCTTCGCAGCGCTTCCAATGCGTCGCTTGAACTTTTAGCTGGAATTTTCATTTTTGCAGCGATGCTAAACAATTGTCCCCTCAACTTTGAAGCTGCGCAGTCTCTGACAGTAATCTGCTGGCATATCCTTTTGAATGACTTACCCAGGAATGCCGTTTCCATGCTTAAATGAAAGCAGGAAGAGGATGGCAAGAAGATTGTACAAAACGGAAGCCGAATGTCATCGGGAGGGTCCAACATGTTTTATAGAGTCTGTCTTGGATAAGATATTACCGCAGCACTGTCTGAATAGATACTCGATTCTATAATGCATGGGAAAAGGTCAAAGTTCTGTTTTCAATTTTTAATCAAGTAGGCGTATATAGAGCAACTTTTGACAATAATTCTTTGTGAAACGATGTTTGCTTACAAGCAAAACGATTACATCACTTCACACAAGAAACAAAAATAGAAATGTTTCTGGCAGCCAAGCAGTAACATGGGTACCAGTATGAGATTAGAATTACGTAAACCTGATTACTACCCCGAAACGACGAAAAGTACTTGTCGAAAAGTGCTCCGCATTTGGGTATACATGTACTTGTTTGTGTGACTTTTGTATGGCCTACATCGCTGCCTTGTCAACGGGCATTGTGTGTAAACGTGATGGTTGACAGATACTAAGAAACTGCTGAAACTATGGGATATTTCAAATGGTCTCACATTCCTTTCTTTTTTACCATTTACTTTAAATATATTTTTGGGGTTGGAAAATAAAAGTTTTCTAAGACTCCTTGCACGGATCCCCCAAAATCATTAAATCTGGCAGACTATCGTAAATAGGCGAAACTATTAAAAGAATAGAAAATGATAAAATGCTTCTCTTGAAAAAGCAAATATGAGACAATTAAAAAAAAAGGCAAAAAATGAATTAAACCAAATAAAAAAATAGAAATTCGGAAAAAGGTAGTACTCAAAGGATTTAGGGGGGGGTTAAAACATGGTGTTCGGTAAATAAATGAGAATATTCCTTCAAGTCAAACAAAGAAAACAATCTGAAACGCCTGAGAAAGAATTAAGGAAAAGATATCAGGAACCCAAAAAGGTTCTTAAAGATTGTTCTTTTGTTTACGGAGAATCCCCGACGACGCGGCCCACGTTTGTCTCTAGGAGGGTATTTTAATTTGGCAAATCCAATTAGTCAGCGAAGTCATTTTCCCACAGCTAGCTTTCCTCAAGGTGCCACATTATTTGGGTAACCTCAAGGAAACATGCCAATGTACAGCAGCGGAAAGCCCGCCATTTCGACCAATTTGCAGCGGTAATCCCAGCGCCACGGACCCGCGAATTGATTCAAGGTGCCGCAGGCTTACATATGGCGTCTCTCCCTTGAAGGGGGTATCCCCGTTTTGCCACGGTTAGCCCCTCGGTTGTTAAGGATGTAGTCGTTATTCTCATTCTCGGTTGGTTTGTTTTTCCTTCTATAGCAGTTTGGGGCATGATTGGAAGTCTGCTGTGTCTCCGTAGAGAGTGAGCGCAACAGTTGGAATCAGTTTTGCACGAGAGTGAAAAATACTCAACCGTAACCAAATGTTCCCTTTCCGTTTTGTTTAACTTGCAAAATTAGCAAAGGAGCAGTTTGGTGCGCATTCTCCATTTGTAACACCTCAATTCATCAGACAGTGAACCAAGACCCCTCCAAATAGCAAGTATTTTGAACCCCGCTAACCCTTTAAAGTGTAGTGTCACCCCCTTAAAAGCATCATTTTGACCGCGAACGGGTGGCACCAGTATTTTGCTCAACCCAACGTATTGTTGTAACGGTTCTCGGTACTGCCCCGAAAAGTTCAACTCGTTGAACCCATAGACGTGCCCGGCTTTGGGTTCCTTCCATCTGTCATTTTTATTTGTCCCAGCCTCTTTTTTTCTTGTGGGGCACAAAACACCCCAAAACGGAAAGTATACACTTGGCAGTGACATGCGTACTCAAACGTCACCGAAATAAAAGCAATAAATCTACAAGCCCAGCAAAAATTATTGATGAGGTTCTGAAGCTGGAATATGTCCGCAAATCCCCTGTGGCACATAATTCATGGTGAGTGTTGACACATTGGGTTTCTGTCATCGTCCATGTATTGGAGCGATAAAATATATTACTTTTGCCACGGAGTTGTACACTTCAACAGATCCCTTACAAGGTACACGAAGGAACGCTGAAATTAACAAATGGCCCCCGGTGAAGACAAGTGTAGGATAATGGTTGTTGCCTCAAGTGAGAGGGTAACAAACATTTTGTCGTTTAACCCCTAGACTGAATCATTTCTTACACCATAGAGCAAGGTTCACAATGTCACAACCATGCCTCAACAAAATGTCGTTCAGACTGACGGATGAATGTACCAAACACACTACAAATGAATCGAAGTGTCTTCAAACACTTGTAGCAGATTAACGAGAACCAGCACGCATAATCCAACCGACGAGACTGGAGTATCGTACTTCGAGAAGATGCCTCTCGTTCTAGAGGTATCAGACTATACGAAATGCAATATTAACGAAATACCAAGAAATTAAAACTCACCCTTTTGGCTGATGCCGTGGCAGAATACACCAAACAGGCAGCTGTGACGAGAAGCAACATACGAAATATTCCTTGCCTCATTTTGAAATTAGTCTCCGCTCTGCAAAGTTTGATAAAAAGAGACACAGAGAGAGAGACTTGAAGTCACCGTAAATAAAGTGAGTCAAGTTCCACCACTGGTTAACTAACACCGGTCTTCTTCCGCAGATGCTGTGCGTCTTAGAACTGTCTTATCGCTGTTACCTCCCAACTCAGTGGTAAGATTTCATCAGTTACTCCACAGGGAATAGGCCAGAGTACACGTCTTCACTGACAGGTATAGCCCCTGTCCCGGTGAAGCCACGCGCAGGTTGAAGCGCCACGAGGTTATCGTTTGACTTCGGATGCGCCAAGTTCTCCGCGGTCGCTGTTTGCAGCTAACTGTTGATATGAGCAGTGTCACTGTCTCCAGTGATAACAAGGAATATAAAGTTTCTGGGAATACTTCTGGTTGGAAAGCTACCGATGTCTTTACAGGTCCGCCGTCTGGCATGTGTACATTCCAGCAGCAAATTTACATCTGTGTTGGGGGCGGCACGAAGTGGTGATGTGTACTTGGAGCGGCGCAACGTCAGCGCGCATGTGATTAGTCAGACAGTTGGTGGCCTGTGAGTTCTCTCCTCCTATCCTGTCTAGCAGTTGGCCGGCTGCCGTGCGGCAAGTTGAACACTGTTGCCACTATATCATTCTATCTACTCATCCGTGACTCAACAAAACGCCCCGCGCAGCGTGACAAAAGTGCGGCGCAGCCACTCACGGACGGACAGACCGTAATAAGTGATCGGCGGTTCAGGTCAACAAGAGGGAATTCGAATGCAGGAGCATAATGTGTTTCAGGAAACGAGAAAAAAAGAACTGTGGCTATATCTTTGCGAAGTGAAAAGTTCATATCTCTGCGGTATTACTATTCTACTGTGTGAATGTCGTCAGCGGGTCCTGACGGGTATTGTCGTTAGTTTTATGTGGCATGAAAATCATAACAAAATCTTACATTGAATGTTTTCTCTGTATACAGTGGTCCACACATTCGTCTATTTACCAAAAGTGGTGTGAACTTCAAACTTGAAAATGGATTTATTTCTATACACTGTTAAAAATTGGGTTGAGCTTCAATGCTTTTTCAGTAATTAAGTAATTAGAGAATCTTTGTAACGGACGCACTTTGTGACTGTACAGCGATTTTTTTGTTACAACAGAACCCCGCTAAAGGCTTTGTAAATGTACAATTTTCCTCTGCAACATGAATTAGCATAAATTTGCATATTGACTTTGGTGCACAAAACCACTTTCATAAAGCCGATTTCGCCATTTTTCTCATGTTTCCTGTTATTGCGAGTAACAGGTAATGTTTTTTGTGGAGAATTTTATTCCGAGTCATCTTGTGTGCCCAAAACGAGAACTGTCAAAACAAATATGTTTTTAACCTGCCATTCTGCCAGCTGTGACTAAATTCGAAAGAAAAAAGCGATGCACATATATTATAAGCAAGCTGCGTGCCATTATAGATCAGTCTAGTGAGTAGCAACTGTAATCATACTGCATCGATCAGGTGAGGACACATTAAATAACACATTAAACACATGACATAAAAACCAAACATGTCAATGTCATTACCAACGAAAAGCGTAGGTAGCCAACCTCAACCTTGTAAGCAGCCTCCTTCAACCTCGTCTACGTTGTTTCCGCAGATATAATTGTTTTAGTCAGAAAGCAACGTCTTCGTAAATCCACAAATAAAAATCTGTCCATGTACAAAATGAGCCTCTGTTCATTAACATGATATAATTTTGTAATAACAGTTGATATAACATTCTATGTAAATGTACAGAAAAAAATTCTAACAATGTACGCGCTTGCGTTCACACAAACGCATAGCATTAGTATGCATCGTCTTAAAGGTGTTCCCCAAATACGCCATAACACAGTAACACTGACACAGAGTGTTTCCTCTCGTGAAATTTTAATGACTCTCATTAATAGTAATTTTGTCATAACTAATGAGAGTCGATAGTAAATCGCCAGGATGATACATTACTTATCGATCTCTTTAATCTGTATTGGATACTTTCTGGAGTGCGCGTGACGTAAGGATTCATTCAGGGCTAATGATTGGTCGATGGGGCTCAATGGCGAGTAGAATAAACACCATCAATATTTAATGTCACATGAAGGTGCTGCATTCCTTGGCCTGTCAATAAAATCGATACGGTACTAACTCCATGGTTCCGTTGCATCGCTCAGCACGCGTTATTGATTTGACAGAAAGGATATTAGTGCAATTTAGTATGTCAACATTACTAATCATGAAAATTTGTGCACCCCCTGTGACCTGCCCTGGGGTCTTTTGCCCTTGCCCTCAAATTGGCATATTTACACGTTCATTCCGAAAGCTCATTTCTGTCAGTTGGATACACTTGTTAAATCAAATTAAATCAGGCTAATTGAAACTGTTTCAGCGTTAGACGCAGACTATTTATCGCAGGCTAACAGTCCAGGAATTTAAGTTCCGTATAATGGTGCACAGCAAAAATAACATTTGCTAACATCGTGGAGCGTCTAGATGGTTATCTGGAGATCAAGAGTCCCCATTATCTCATCGATCAGGAAACTTTGCTTACAGGGATGCAGACGGTATGTAATTACCTTTCAGAGTTCCCCTGAGTTAGGGAGTGTTTGGTTGTATGAAATAGTCACCAGAGCAAATAAAATAAACATGAAAGACACCATCAAAAAGCGGCAGTTGATGCTCAAGAAGTTGAAGTTACGACATTGATCAAAATGCCAACCGTCTGCATGGCACATTCTTGGGCAAACTCTTCTCAAGAGTTGGTCAGAGTTGTCTGGGCCCGAATGAAGTATCAGTTGGGTGTACGTTCATATATACGACTGTCCCTATAAAGTTACAGTACCCAGTGCACACTCCAATCAGATCATGATGTGACACACTAAAATATAAAAATCACCGTGCTTGTTAGAACTGAAGCCCCAACTTCAGAAGAAACAAGATTTTGCCTAAAACTTTAAGAAGAAAGGATATAAATTAAAGAGAGCTTATGATATACCACATTGCCGTGGGTGTGATACTTTGATACCTACTTATTGATTATTAGCAATTTGGAAATCCGGTAAGTGACCAATGAGATTATCAAGGTACGTACTCGGAAGGCCCATGAATGCATCCGCTGGAACGTCTGTGTCGATCCCTCCACTAATTGCGCACCTCTTGCGGATTAGCTGTTTGTCCTTTTGTTGCTCTTTTCGCAAAGACTGTTAAATCCCATATTATGGGATGACATTGGGTAGAGACCTACCTCCTAATTACTGACTTATCAAGAGTTTCTCAACTAATTATTGTGACGTGATTGACAGTTTGTTATCACTGTGAGTGACGGGATACAACAGGCATTAAAGACTCACAGGTGTTATTAAGTTGTCATCCAATGGAACTAACCAATTACCGATCTAATTGTGGGATATACACTAGACTTCACGGTCACCTTGGACGGAATCTAAGAACAAACATAAGGTTATTGTTTCTGGCGCTAAAATATTTGCCTGAGCAGTTTATCAGCAACAAATTAAGGAATGTCTATCTCTGCTTAAATCCGTGCATTCGACCGTTCTTATGGTTTTTAACAAATTCCAGGGGCCTCGGGCATAAATAGGCCTACTGATGGTTTTTCACGAGATGCGGGAAAAGCGGAAATTTCATTGTCCGATTTATTGGACTGCGATTCATCATTTGTCATAAAGACGTCTGTCGTTTAGGGGCAAGAGGGACCTTCGTGTTGAAAGCAACGCCCTAAGATTTACACAGAGATAATGCACAACTAAAAATTAGTCATGTTAGTCCCGGAAATAATTGAATTATGTTACAGGCTCGGAATGATCTGAGCCCCCATTCCCTCTGCAGAAGAAAATACTTCTACAACCGAAGATCCATGGGGTCCAGTCATTTGCTAATAGATTTCGGAAGTTTGTTTATATCAGATAACCGCTCAGATGGCCCTCACAGAGTACTGCAGCGGTCACGACAGGACAGAATTAATGCAAAGTCTTCAGCGCTTTTGAAGCAGTGCTTGGCAGAATTATATCAACGTAGATTTCTCCGTATTCTTCACCAAAATGATGTATCGCTTACTTACTGCTTTCGCCCTCACAATTTCTACTGTTGAAAACAACACATTTCCCCCACAGACGTGGTTATTATCAAGGACGTGTGTATGCCTGTCATTGAGGTATTTCGGTATCCAATGCATTAGTAAAAGCTGCTTAACTTAATTAATAAGCCGTGACCTCCTGTCATCGTTATGTGCAAAAGATGTATCTGATGGGAAGTAAACATGACGAATCGAACAAGCCAGAGTTTATGTTTTAATAGAAAACCTGGATAGTGGGTATATGACACACAGGTTGTGAGAGCAGAATCAATGAAGGGATCGTATTCCACATTTTTCCTAAAATGACACCCCACACAAAAAATGAGCAACTTCAGCAGGATATTTTGAATTACTGACCACTCACGCCATACGGCTCCAGGGAGTGAACTCTTAATTTCGGAGAAGTCAAATTTGCGGTTGACCGTCGATGCCTCAAGACTAATAATGTTATACTGAAACGCAGTGATCGTTTGGAGATTACCAATTTTGAATAATTGGATTACGGGGAGAACTGTTGAACATCTAAGCCAATGGACAGGATGGGAAGGAAAGTCATATTCAATTTATTTGGACCATATTGAAATTAGATAAATTGAAACAAGAGGGAACGACCTCTAAACTTATTCACTGTAACAGAAAAAAATAATTAAAACTCTGTCCTTTTAAACTGGCGATATCTGGAGTAAAATTTCTTCATTACCTGTTAAAAATTATTTACTACAAACGTAGTCTTAATTACAAAATCCAAATTGGATTTCTCAAAAGCAGAACAAAGAAAGACTAATTTTTCTGACATCCAGCCACTCGGTGTGCTCTTTAGTCAGGAGGGAACAGTTTGTGGGCCTATGATAAAAATATTCACACAAATCGGTTTGTACTCAATACTCTGACTTCATGGGGGCAAAGTAGAGCGGCTGACAAGGTTTTGACCCAAAAATATTTTCGTTTTCTATACGGAGTAACCCGCTGCAAAAAGGACATCAGGCCTTCGGACACTTTGGATATTTTGCAGCTGCAACACTAACTCTCCCTTTCACACAAACCGTGTTACAAGTAATGAGATTTGCAACATTCATGAAGCCGATTTGTATCAACAAAGGGCTGTTATTCTACAGCTCATTAGTCACTTTTCCCGGCTGCCAATCAACCCTTCAAAACTCTCCGTGGATTGGGTCTTTCGTAGACACTGGCTTTCTGCTCCAGCTAATTAGGCACCCCATTCCAAGGCCTTTCCCTTTGGGACAAGGGCGTGGCTGGAGGGGGTTGGTTAAGGCAGCCGTGGGTAAATTCTCTGATTATTGAAAATCGATTGGCAGGTCTGTTGGCGTGCGACTTATTGAAATGAGCGTTCGCCTGCCAGTCCAGGAAAGAAATTCAAGAAAAATAGCTATGGGTTATCACTTTTGGAATAATACTGTGATTTTGGAGGGCTTTAGAAGGTACCGGAGAGCATCTACCTCCCCCTGATTGTCCCGTTTAAAAACGGTACGTGCTCGGCGGGGAAATGTAGAGATTGGAAACTGGTGGTTTGTATATTTTAGACGGCGTGAGTCGTTGTGGAGTCTGTTCCGGAAGGGAAAATCCTTGGAGCGTGGCACCAGGAACTCAGATGGAGCCTTGGGGAAACACGAGGGTTTTCTCTGCGGATTTAGTTGTCATTAAGTCTCGAGAGGACGAACGAATTAGCCTCCAGATACCATCTATTGTGTTTCGCCTATTTAAGTCTGCTTTCCTGCAAGGTGACAATTATTTTCAGTACACGTGAAGAGATGCAACCTTCTTGTCGTCTGCTAGAGAGTGTCTAACTAGATACTGACAGTGTCCAAGCTAGTCCAAACGAGTGTGGATGCATTGTTAAATGTTTGACAAACCAGTCTATAATTTCAGCTATACTTCTCATAAAATGGTATTATTCTGATACGTTTTCACGGAAACTTTGCAAATACTTATTTATTACCGAAACTAAGCGCCAAACCGCATGTATAATATTTGAGTCTTGACTGATGGGAATGATCATAAGCAGTCAAAAAAATCTTGACTTTCTTCAGAGGAGAAACATTCATCGACAAAAAGACCAACCAAAAGATCAACGGGCGAGTTTTGACAACGAGCAACTTATTTATTCCCGTCCTGCATCGATCGAACTTCGTGGGACAGTTTCGCATGATAGTGTATGGCACACCAGCTCACCGTTTAGGGCGATCGATAGGGGAATCCTGATCACATAAAAGTTCCTCGCAGATAGTTCTCACCCGGCACCTCTCTTCCGTTCTCAGTGCCGGTTGGATTCAGGCACAGTCCGTGACCCCTTCAAACATTTTGGAACATCTTTTTATCGCGACACCAATTAGCAGTATTTCCCTCCGTGAAATATATTTTCACGCACGTGTTAAAAAGCGGTGGCTCCGTGCGGACTAGCTGTAATTTGTTGGTGAAATCTCTTCCCCGCTCCTCGGCAAAAACAGGTTCCCTGACTCAGTTCCCTGGAGGGTAATATAGATTCTTGGTTAGTTCAATTTGAGGTGGAGCTACTGACTGAGAATTTCGAGCGTGTAATAGGGAGATGACTGTGAAATATATCTCACTTTTAAAGATGGAAAGCACCACTGTTTGTAACAGTGAACCTCTTGAAATAGGTAAATCGCTATGCACCATGGGATTGGTCATTTTTGTTCAGTTACAGGTGGGCGTACATAGCCTATACAATATCTCTCGAGTTTGTTGAAAGCTTATGAAATTAAATTTGGTAACTCGGTGTACATGGGGCATACTTTGCTTTGTTTTGTTTTAATCTATTTAGCATGCAGGGCAAACCTTGTTTAAAAAGATATATTCTCTGAAAAGAAGCTTCACTACCTTCATGAGAGGCGTCTTGTCGGCCCACCTGAGACTTGACGCCTTATTTGCGAATACATCCCATTATCACATCCAAAATGGAATGGGTCAGTTCGGAGAAGCAGACAAAAGCAGTGATTCAAGAAAAATGTCTCATACGTTAAGTCAATACTGATCAAAAAGGGAGCTCTAGTACAGCGGCAAGCATCGCGCGAGAATTAGTCCTTGGTAGCAAGAAAGATGTAATTTGATACCAAAAAAGGAACCTCTTATGATAACAACTGTGATCACTGTGGCTCTTCACATCCCTGACCTAAAATTGGAGACCTCGTCACCCATTATCTCTGTCTTCATCAGAATAACGCCTCGTGCCCAACATCTCTTCAAATTGATAAGTTCCTCGCGAATGGGGAACAGAAACAGAGGACGCGGTACATTTTTGATTGACGAGTTTCCTGCGCCTAATCCGTAGGAATTACTGAGGATTAGTCCTGCAAAGTTAGAAATTAGTAAATTCAGTTGGTAGGCCCCTATGCATAAGAATATGAAGATCTCGTGTAACGGGCGAGCCTGCAGAATATGTGCGGGAAACGGTCGTGCTCATCACGGGTTGGTGGGTTTGTAGCTCTATGGTGAGACGAGAGGGAGCGACCAGTGGCCTGTCAGGCCGAGCAGTTGACAACCACGCATTACGTAACCTGTCATTGTCTGTGATCAGGGAGTGTGAAAAAAGTAAATCTGCAGCGTTGAAACGAGATGCACTGACTGAAAGAGGGCGGGGCATGCATCTGAGCTGATGAAATTTGAGGGAGTGGTTAAGATGAATCCTGCGTGTCCTTAAAGTGAGGTGGTGATTGCAGCCATGATTGCAGTAACCACAAATTAGAGATGGGGCGGAAGTGAGACGTCTGACCGACCAAGATGGGACAGCCACTCTTGCTTAGGCAATTTTAACTCAGAAAACTACCGTCGCTATTCAAGAACCTCTGTGTTTCAGACAGTGGAAAATTTGTGCAAACAATCAAGGGCGGGTACTTAAATTAAAAAAAGTTACGAGACGTGAAAAGACCGAATTGGAATCTTACCGACCACGAACCTTTAACACCCTCATATCCACATTTTGTAGGACGGTGGGCACTTGGGGGCCCTCTTTTTCTGGAGGGAGCACTCGATGGGGTTCGGTCACAGTTAACCACTGACAATGGCGGTATTTTCCCTCTCTAATTTCTAAGCGGGGGGGGGTACACAGGAGGGGGCACAGGCCTAGAGAGGGCTAGGCCCCATGCTTCCCTTATTTACGCCACTGTTGTTATCTATCATTGATATTCATGCGATGAGTCTATAAGAATCTGATTTTACACGGTAATTCTGTGACAAGTTTTTATTCTAACAAAAAAAACAGCCCATGCTTCTCCGTAAAGCTAACACCTGCAACAGACAATAGCCAAATAAAACGCAGTATAGCATAACCACGATTAGTAGCAATTAAATATACCGGTACCTTATATCAGCAAACAGTTGTCTTTTCAGCTGAGGAAGTAAATAAAATACGAATGGAAGTGTAGGCCTATGATCGGGTATTTAAAACCATGGATGTAAAAAATATGGAGTAGAATTAAGATGGACGCAGTCGTGCAATTCCCTTGCTGTTGCGTGTGAGACCAGTGCTGATACACCCGGGTTCCGTCTATTAGTGTTTCCGAGTTTCATTAGACGGCCCCCTTTCCTTGATTCAGTAAGGGGGCAAGGACCCCTATCCTATCCCATCCTATCACGATGACCATCTCGGTGGCCGTTTTAACTTTTAGGTGCACTGGATATCTGGCTTTGCTTCAGATTAGTGTAATAAGCATATATGATTGAATTTAGTCATCAATTATACAAGTGCAGTTGTCTTTCACAACTCTGTTGAAGAAATAAATAGGACCTTGTCAAAGTCCTAATAGATCAGCCAGGAAACTGGGATTGCTCTGTAATCCCCAAAGCAGTAAGAATTATGATACATTGAAATCATGAGCTCAGGAAATGCTTAGCCCCCATTATTCGAAGTATTTTAAGACTGCCAGAAAATTAACACATACAATTTCTTTGGTTATTAACATTAAGAAGGACAGTGCATGATAACACTGAGGGTGGACCAGAGAGCCAAAGCGAAAGTTATATCGCTGCCGCCTGCAGAAGAACTATCAAGCAACATTCCGGGCGAATGAGTTGCATAACTCCCGCACAGGAAGTTTGCCCGGGGCAAAGAGCTTTATCAAAATCAGATCACCTAAAGCAGAAATCAATTAGGCATTTATGCAATAGGCCATTCGCAATGTTGCAACACCCACGTACCAAGTGTGGATTGGTGGTTACAAAACGCGGACTTCGAGGAGCATGAGCTGTATAAGGTGATTCATAATTTCACTCCATTGTGCAAAATGAGGTCAACGTGATGAATACTTGACAAAGGCCATCACAAAAAGAGCCCTTCCAGGCATTTTTAGTGATGTATTAAAGGAAAGGGAAAGACAAACTTCTGCGAAAAATATCGTATTTCCTCGATCGAATCCGAGTCGAATTTCACAGTTAGGCCTATAGGTAATACTCCTCTGTGGTAAATCCGAACATGACAAAAATATTTTCATTAGTCTTCATATGAAACCGGGATCATCCCCAGAAGCGAAGTTCGGCAGGACGAGGGTTAATATATTGCGCATGTCATTCGGCAGCTCGACAATGTCTGTAAAAACTATATTAAAGAGGTGTGCGGCTTTTGCGCACGTTAAGAGAACTATCCCTAAATCAGTACCTGGCTACGCTGCAAAACAGAACTATGATTTTTGCCCTCTTTTTATGAGCTGACTGCTATAAACAATTTACATAAAGATTATATAGCTCCCTTCGCTCGGTCATTTGATAAAGTATACCGGTACACCAAGAAGGACTGTCAAAGATGAAAATAATAGGCCTACCTTGTGTTCCATGTGACCTCTCGATGACCCAGAAGATGGACGTGATATTGTCATTGCCACTATAAACCGGCTATTTCTTGTCAAAACAAACTGTATCAGATTCAGAGTCGAGTGTACTATTTTACTTTTAAGAAATCGGGATATCCACTAGAATAGCGCATCTCAGCTTCCCGTAAGCATCTTGGATTTCCCTACGGATCTTTGTCTTCCATATTTCTCAGGCCCGTCCGCCACAGAAGCGAGGCTCCCACCACTACAGCGCCAACAATAGCGAGCGGCAATCGATCCCCGCCGGCCACTTCTCTGCCTTTTCTTCGGTTTACGGGTCTCTATCTCATAGCCGCAGGTCAGTCACGGAATGCAACCTATTTCACTATTTGGAGCCAGGTTACTTGCCAAAAAGCGAACCGAATACACAGCAAATAAGGTGCGCTGTTTGTCATTATTATTCTTTTAAACACGGCTTTCCAGATAAAAAGTAAAAGGACACTTAACCGAAGTCCTCTTGGGAATTTGAAATTGTTATCTCCCTCGAGCTTTCCACCTGGATATGAGAAAGAATCAAAGCCTACACTGGGTATGTGTTGAATGAAAAGCCCCCAGACTTCTAGTCAGGTTTCAATGGTGGATCTATCAGACTAGGAAATCACCATGAAAGTACTAGATCGTGGCCAGAGATTTCAGACTGGAGGAACTTCTAATTCCTTGTGGTTAGAAAACCCTCTCCCCAATTAAAAAAAGGATATTACATGTAAATGGAAATAGGCACAGTGTCCATACTCGCGGTGAATAGACCTAAATAGAACAAACTTAGTAGCTGACACTTAAAATTTCATGATAAAATTTTGTCTGTAAATGATATCACTTATGTTACCTTACGCGCCCATGGCATCGATGTTGGACCAAAATTTAATCATAAAATATTATCCAACCTGATATTTCAATAATGACATGGTACTGTAACTGATTTCAATTTGCGTCTTTGACAAGTTTGGTGTCCTCTTTGGATTAAACGATTGAGCAGTGGCCTACATGCACTTTCAGTCCCATAAACTCCAAGCTAGCAAACCTCCGCAATTCCCTTCGGACGCTGTCAAAAGGGAAGGGGAATTCATTCACGACAACATGGCACTCATCTCGTATTTGGGTGTTAAATAGAGCCCCCCTTTTCTACTCCATGCACACGCAAATGCCGCTGCCCAAAGTAAATAGGGCGACGTGTGCACCGTACGGCACAGCCCCGAGGCACCACTGGGGACTGACTTTGAACGGGACGGAGATTTGATAATACAGCCGCAGCGGGATCAACTGTTTACCAACTCCTCCCCTGCTTCTTACCCACGTCCTTTTGGTACACGAATTCACTCTACATCAATAATGGCCACACGTGACTTGGTATCACTTTAAAAAGTAGGTCCGCGCTTGCTATGAGCACTCTGCACTGCAGCCGGCCGAAAAGAGGATCCAAAGCTTGACAGCAGTTTGCCACGACCAAGTCAAAATGGCAACACAGCAAAAATAGCCACAGGAGCTTCTGATTCCTGCGTGCTCGTGGGTTATTTATAGCTTACCATATGATGGCAAAGTCCTTGCTCTATGGTCTAACTGGCATTCAGATATTTTGGTAACGTCTTAATTAATCGCAAACGTTTCTAATGGAAGTAGAATGGCCATCGTTACCCCCATTGGCCCCAAGAAAAAGCAATAGGCCTATGTTTTCTACTTTAAATTTTAATGATCGTGCAATGCATGCAGGACTAGAGACAACTTTGAAGCAAAGAAACCTGTGCTGATTATCGCCATCGTCATGAATTCCAATAGGAATGGAGAACGTCTCAGGTTATTTAAGAATGTCTGTTGATGATCGAGGACACACCCAGTCATTGCCCAAGCGCGTTGATATGATCTGAGATGCGGTCAATACTGAGGACCCCAGAAAGTTACTTCGTCAAGAATGTCCGACTGTTCTGGAAATCTCACGCGGACACATTATCAGCGTGGGCTTTCAATAACAGCAATCTTCGCGAAGGTCATCGTGTTTGCGGTCATCGACTCTGTTGTCAGTCAAAACATTTGATGCGCTCTACCGTTATTTCAGTCCGAACATTTGTTGTCTCTGTCGAATGGCACCGTGGATAGCGGCTTGAAGAAATCGGATTTAAGGAGCGTGTTATGGAATGAAGCCTACCATCACTCCTGCCTAAAGGCTGGTTCATACTAGCACAGGCGAATGTGAAAGCAAAGCGAATTTGATGTCACGAAATATTTGCAGAAAAATTAGCTCGAATTGACAGGTGTTCAACTTTTGCGAATTTGCAGAGCGAATATTTAATTTTGACATCACAAAATCGAGTTTGTGTTCGCTTTTGCGCCGAGTATGAACCGGCCTTAGCGCACACCGATGACCATAATAACAATATGGCACCTGCGTACTACAATACGAAGCTCAGACACGTCCAAGATGCGTCGTCAAATGGACTGCAACAACAAAACCAAATTGAAAGGATCCAAATTACAATATACCAAAATTGATTTTTCTAATAGGTTTGTGCAAAATATAGTTGTTGAGATTTAACATTGTTACCGGCATGATCGTATGTGCATGCTGGGATAAAATAGACTCACATATTGCCAGTGGTGGCAATACATGACAGCTTCAATCAGGTCACAGTTAATACAACAAACGCGGTGTTTAATTCCTTGTAGGCCTACTTCAAACCCCAGACGGGTAACACTTTTTTCTAAAGTGCTACACGGAGTCAATGTTCGCTCCCTGCTAAACCTTCCCCCTAAATCACTGTTACAAATGACACTGGAAAGTACTGAGCCATATGTGGATCCGACAGAAGACTTTTTTGATTGTCTGTTGACCCGCAACAACTGCAACAATCTTTCAGTACCCGCGACGAGTACGCACTTTCCTCTGTTTTATTTTGAAGGGCAATATGTCTGGATGCCGCCTTTTTTTCGTCCCTCTAATTTCAGAAGCAAGGGAAGGTCAAAGGTCACCAGTCAGTTCATCAAGGGAGCATTTTTCAAGTGGTGAACACTTGCACGACATCCTGGAGACACGTCGGTGCCAAAATATAAACCATGCTCTCAATCTGTTTGATAATTTGAGAAATATAAATGAATTAGAAAAGTTCAACTCCCTGAAAACATAGACGGCTTGTTTACAGTCCCAGTTAAGTCTGGCAGAAATTTCGGAAGCTGTTGATGTATTGATTGGAGACAAAAGTTGACTTGTTGATTTTTCTTGTAATTTATGCATGTCGGCAAATATGTTTTTATCGGACTCGTCATATGTCGGAAAGAGGTTTTGATTTAAGATGGACGAACTCGGTAGGACTCAGTGCTGCCATCCTGGCGAAATTTCTTCAAAGAAAGAGACCTCGCTTTCAAAACATTTTGCTAGTGATACTGGTGAGGACTATACCAAAAGTGATCGATTTCATGATGACTTTACAACTCAGATACTACCGAGCTATTTCATGAAATGATGTCTGTTGTATGTAATGTCCAATCCCCAACCAGAACGGGTCATCTTATTCATCACTTTTTAATCAAAAAATCAGATGAATTTGGAAATAATTTTCATCCATGTGATCGAAAACTCAATGACAGCTGAACTATAATCCTATAGTAATGAAATTTCCCGATTAAAATTTTGAAAAGCCTTCAAATCCCTTTCCCTTTGGGCTGGAACCGCGCCTGTTCTGAAAAAGAAATCTATTTTAAAAGTCGTATAGTTACGCGTCAAAGTGCGGCTAAACCACTGGCAGAGATATAACAAGCTACATGAGCTACACTCTCCAAGGGTGAGGCCCGATATGGCGGCATCTTCTGGTGGTATTTAGGTGTTTTTCCGCTTGGGGTGATTTATACGTAATGGTATGACACCTTCGCAGTTTGGTATCTTTACTTTCCAAGCTTCAATAATTCACTCAAGTTTACATCCGCACGCCATTGGTAATGAAGATTTGTTGCAAGATCGTTTACAGAAATGTATCGCAATGGTTCCTGCCTTTCCAAAAACTATTGTGTGTTTATTTGCTTGGTGAATGCTTATCCACATATGAATAAAACTCATAAAATTATTAGTCTTGTGTAAACACAGTTATTACTTTCCCGGTGCGTTTTTGGTAAGAAAAGGGATGTCTTAGTTGACAGCAGTTGCGGAATATGTTAGCAAACATACTGTCAAATTGAACTAGTTCTATATTAATTTAGACCACGTGAAGTATACAGATCACAGAAAGTGCATGCATGACATCATTGAGAAAAGAGCACGTTTACAATCGGAGGCGTGCTGCCTGCGTGCAATTCTATTCCCTGCGGGAACAGTCTCGACTTTTTGTAACACCCAGTGTGGGCTCAGGTGCCACAACGTTAAGATAAAACATTATCTCTTACAGAGCTCGTTACTGCGGTTGAACATTTTCAACACCACTTCACATTAGCTCCATCAGTGAATCATGCGAGAAGTTCATTTGAACACCTTAATTTTTTTTTAGTCCATTGGGATTGGGCAATTACCTTCACTTCCCACGCACGTTTTTTTTCTTTTACACTCATACCTATCAATACCTGATTGAAACAAAATCTGACAACCCATTGATTTAGTTGGTTAAATAGCTGGTCGGCAAAAGCGAAACGAAATATCCTGGGAATTGGCGAAAAACTTCCATTTCCTCTCACGAAACATTTCATATGCTTTCGATGCAACTAAAGTTGTAAAATCCCACCACATTTTAATAATTGACAAAAGAGGACAGTGGAATAAATCTAGACCAATTTACACGCTGTCTCTGATGTGACAAGAGATCAGTGAACAGTTGCACCCCGTACGGTTGGCATTTTCCGGTGTTTTTGTCGGCAAAGGAAGTTGCGACAGACAGCATTTGTCAGCTTTTTCGGATCACAGTGCCCCTCTTCAGAGCAAGCTTACATTGTGATCGTGTAAACATGTTGCATTGTATAACTTTCACAGGCGGTTCAGACTGTGTACGAATCGTGATGTCAAGTCATGACCAAACGGTGAAAAGGCACCCCTGTTACCCCCGCCTCTATTTCATGGCTACCGAAGTAAACAAGTCATTAATAATTGCCGATTGATTAACGGTCTTGCAAACAAGCAAGGGTTTGCACCTGGGTGAAAACCCACGGCTTCCGCCGACGATCTTCTCTGACCCTGAATTTACGCACTTCCATGTGTACTTGTTTTTTGCGAGAAAGTTGGGATGAAGCAGGAAACTATATACGGGCTACTGTGCGAAAAAAACGGTCGTAAATTCAACCAATTTGCTTAAAAAGACAAGCGCTCTTTCACCGACTGACTATAGGGTTACTGATATCTCTCACTAGCGATGATAATGGACCAAACAGAAAGGAAACTTCGTCAATGTTTTTTAAACACGGTCTTCAGAGCGAACAGGGCAATTCCCGGAGGAAACGAATTAAATCAGCTTATCATCAACTGTATTAGGAAAGCCAAAGCAACACATTGTTTGGTGATAAACTGCTGGTGAAATTAATTTCGGGGTGGCATGGCACTCCTTCCTTCCAATTCATTTTTTTTTATTTTCAGTCGAGTGGGTTTCAAATGAAAACGTTCACTCTTTTCAGATGTGACGTGTCTTTTGAACTCTGAAGGCAACCACG
The DNA here is from genome assembly GCF_054643075.1 of Acanthaster planci. Lineage (NCBI taxonomy): Eukaryota > Metazoa > Echinodermata > Asteroidea > Valvatida > Acanthasteridae > Acanthaster > Acanthaster planci. The sequence continues at coordinate 7,647,353 of NC_141781.1, forward strand.
ATCGACCCAACCTTCGAACTATCTGAAAGAGATTGAGATGCACTTTCGCATTTATTAGGCCGTGTGACATCTGCATTCTTACTTTTAGAACTGTAGAGAGAGAGACAGCCCTGACACAGACAAACAGTTGCTTCAGACATACTTCGGGAGAGCGAATGCACTTTCCTCTTGGAGAAGGTTGATCGAACCATATCGTGGTTCGTTGCAAAGTAGGAAATTTTATCTCTTCCAATATTTCACCCTTTAGTCTGTTCCCTTACAATCTCACTCCCAGTTGTCGTTGACGTGATCAACACTTGAATGGGTTTGTTTGCTTTACGTTTCCAGTCCATGTACTCCCCCAGCAACAAAGCCGGAGACAACCCGAGTAAACTGATGGACAAAAGTGATGAGAGAGGATCGGCCAAGAATCCTCCATCAACTGGATTAAGAACAAAACGAGAAAGCATATTCTATACTTGAAAAATCTTCGAAAGGACAAGGGCGGTCCTCGAAGTTCACCAGACCGCCCACGACGTACTTTCTGTGTGTAGCTGTGCGCAACAGAAACTTAAGAAATTCCGACATTCGCGCGAGGGGGTATCGGGTTAAGGCAATACGCATATACGCAGGTTGCCACTGCGCATAAACCTGTCAAGCTTGATGGGTTAAAGAGCCTGGAAATAGCATACATAAAACAGCCGTTTGTTGGATCTGTGCAGTGCCTCACGTACGCATCTGCATTGGTTCGTTGAGCACGGACGGGCTCACTGCAGACAGTCCAACGGGCAATTGGCTGAAAGTTGTGTCAGTTATTTATGCGTCAGTTTGATCATGATCCGATGCAGTGTACAGACAGGGGAAAAAGGCAAACGTGGTGCAGGGACAGCTGTGCAGTCAGGCCTATATGCAAAGTCGTTAAGTTTTGACACGTCATTTCATCTTAACATGTCAAGTGTCACAACCAGGTTTGCTTGCACTGGAATTTTCGCCTTGGTTGAACAGACGATTTAGCCGATCACATTATAAATGTTGAAGTTGCATACGAATTTCAAATAATTCCAATGCTATCACAGAAATATAACTACACATTATTATATTTGCACTACAATTACACAATGGTCTGGAGCTGAAACACTCTACCAAACAGCAATACTCACTGGCTGACTCAGAACTGAACTTTGAAAACCAGGCTTTTCTGATTATACATACGTTCTCTTATCTTCTTGAGTTTCCTTGAGAGATTTTAATCACTGTTCGCAATTTCTGATCTTCTCCAACTCCTCGTCTTTGACGCGAAGTAATCTACCACCTCAATTATCGGCCGCGTGAGCGTCGAACCTAACTGATTTCTGTGTAGATGCACCGTTTACCGTGGAGAAAAGAACTTCTCAGACACGATGGGAGCAACATCTGTATATCTTTGACAATGAATGGACAACTTGCCCCCAAAGTCTTAGAAATGATGGGCTGCAGTGTTTCGGATAGCTACAGAGAGACACCTGTGGGTACTGTCCATAGGCGTTAGCTTGTTCTGATCCCCAGCCCCAAGTATTTCTCAACACACCACTGGACCGCTCTCAGACCGAGCGCCCGAGGCGTTCCGGTTCGAATCAAGATCTCTTTCCTTTCAGCGCTGCCATCTGACACCCCAGGGGCTTCCCCTCACTCGTCGACAGAATAACCCCCTCACCAAGCCCTTTTCCTCTCGTTAAGGTGTCTAAGACGAATCAGGGGAGCATCTTAGGTGTTCCTTGGAGGAAAGGGAATGAGTAATGTGTCACTCCCGGTTCGGGAGTTTGCAAACGGTGTCAGCAAAACAGCAAATGTTTCTGACGTCGACAACCGGCTTGATTTAATGTGTTTCTGATATTTTCTTATCGAACAAGCAGGTTGATGCTGTCATCACATCCCCAGGGAATATGTTGTTTTCCTGAAGATGTAAACATGTAGCGGGTCCCATCTCTATAAAAAGACAAATAAGTGAAGTCGTCTCGCGGAAACACCCATCAATCAAGGAAACGTGAGAGAAAGTCGATAAAAAGAACGCTAACTAGTTTAGATTTCTGAATAAGAAGCTGTGCTGTCAAGATCTCGTCATGAAAGCGTGCATTGAGTAACCTTGAACCTAATTTTGGAGGCACGATGAAATCCTGGATTTCCATTTTGCATTTCTTTCGGAACTGGCGCCATTCCGACATCATTCATCGTGGCTCCATTTTCACACCTCTATTTTTTACCTTTCTAATACAGCCTGTTGATGCAAAGGAGAGCCAAAATGGTGGCAATAACCAAGGAGTGCCGCTATGTTTTTTTCAAGGACCACATGACAATAATTATAGCCTGTTAGTGCTTAACGGAGGCCATCGGCTTCGTTTCCGCAGCTACAGGGGATCAAGCTAATAAATCAAAGTAGTTTAATCGAAAACATTTTTGCATCCTTCTTCTCTCCGTTGATGTGACTGTATGCGAGATTTGCCTGAAGTAATCCAACATGTTTGGTTGGTGGAGTGATGCAGTCAAAGAATCCCCAACAAATCAGAGCAGGCATGAAATCCATCTGAGACTTTCAGAGCACCGCTAAGCCCGAGTTGTCGGCCTAATCGTGTTATTGTAATGGTCCGAGTGTGTAATGCCAAACGGATTTGGATTTCGGTGAGTGTCAAATCCGGAACGTGATTCATCTTACGGACCTACAGGTACTCGGATTCCCGGCTTGAGGGCGATCCCGCAGTGCGCCATATGTACATTGAATCCAGTAACGTGTTCACCAAATGTGCCCTGCCTGGTGACCTTTGATGCCTGCGAAGATCTTGGTCCAGAGCCTCTGGATTTCTCATTCTTGTCTTCCAAGGTGAGGTGCAGGGTTCTCCTGCTCAGAACAATCTGGAACGTTAAGTGAGCAAGCAGCTGGCTCGTGGACATCACACTACAGCCGGCGCGAAATGGATAGTTGATGCGCTTTCATTAGCAAAATGTGGAATGTGAAAGGAATTTGAAATGCCTTGAGAAACTTCCTCCCTACATAGATAGCTGTTATTATAAACGTCTGCTACGGTGTACTTGCTTCTCTCTCTCCAGAGCATTTAGTTTTTTTTACTAATAGGTCTAAGCGAATCATTTTATAAACAACCTGAAACTAAAATCACTAAAGGTATCACATCTTTCCACCTGGTCTGCGTTATTTCATCCCCGCCTCTTAACCAAATTGGTAAATCCCTTTTCCTGCGAAACATGAGCAATCGAGGAAAGTTTGCTCATTTTTTGCTTCTGACACATTCCGTCACGGCGGAGATATCAGGTCAGAAATCCCAAGGATGACAGCTACAAGAAGTAGCAGGTTGGTTTTCATCGTTTTCAAGAAAGCGGACCAGCGCCTTTACACGGAGAGCATCTGACGATTGACAGTCTTGAACTCCCATTATCGACCGTGTTCGTTATTATTGCATATCATCCTCCAAAAGTCTTTTAAACACAAAGTTGATTCATCGCGTTAAACGAACCGGCAAATCGCAGTAGCTCGCTGAGTCATCTCGGTTTGCTGTACACTGCATGGCAGCACGACAGAGCCAAGCTGGTCTACAAGTCAGTAGGCCTAGGTCTACCAATCCTAACAAGCAACCAACTATCAGATGAACCATCTATAGCGAACCATCTTATGCCAATGAAACAAACTAAATGAACCAAGTTCGTATCGACAGACCTTTCCATCACCAAGAAGCTGGCCAACTAATCAAACAGCCAACAATCCCTCCAACTCAACTTGATCTTAATTACGGGTTTTGCCCTTACCTGAAGTATTAAAACTTCACAAGCTTTACTCGGGTGGGACTCGAACCCACGACCTCCTGCAAATTACATCTTGAAAATTAATCATGATCTACAAGCACCCAATCTGTGAGAATCTAGTTCCTCAACCATAGCAAGTACTAGAGCATCAAGAGAGCATGGAGTGCCTTCTCAACCTTACTGTAGGAAGGAAATACATTGGCACACCAACCATCAAACTGGCAATTACCAAAGACTGATCGACAGTTTAACAAAATGGACCAACAAAGAATGATGGCATACACCTTCACGTTGTATTGGAGAAGTATATAGAAGCGCTCTAATTAGGTTTTCTAACGCGACCTGTAGATTCGTTTGCAGATACCTCTTTTTAATTTACAACTTTTAATTTATATTCATTGATCTCTTAGATTAAATTTCAAATTAAACGATCTTTCAAAAGCAGTTGAGAAAGTTCTCATTATACCTTTGCATTTAACGCAACTCACTTTCAAATGGCTTCTGTGTTGTCCCAGTCTCTCAAGCAGGTTTACATCGCGGCAAACGTATGACAATTTCTGGATTTCACCTTGTATCTGTTGTCAACATTGTGGGATTTAGTTGCACTTTGGGAGGATCTCATCCCAGAGGCAATACGGACTGGCATTGCGTCTTTAAATGACAGCTGTAAAAATCTGTACCGATCTTGAGTGCAACCCACGGGTCAGTGCGACGACCTACACCCGTAATAAAACTTGCGTTTAAATTTAGACTTGCAGGAGATTTGGGATATTGTCAGTAAAAGAGAAGGTAAAACAACATCATCGGTAATTGTATCAACTATAATTTATACTGTTAGGAAAATGAATACCCCAATAAAAACTTGTCTCTCAACGTCTATTCCGTTTGTCTGGACTGAGTCTGATTGATAAAGAACTTCAACGGACCTTTTCCCAAAAGGCTTGGTATAATACGTGCATCTAGGCCACAGCAAGGCTTCATGTTGAATATATACGCGCCCTGCTAAATGCCAAACATCACATTCAATTTGCGTCAACAGTAAATGTCACTTAATTTTATTGGTCCCTATAAATTATACAAATTGCAAGACAACCCGTGACGGAAGTACCAAATCGGAGGCATCTTGAACAAATAACGGCATTTGTAAAGAATTTATAGCCATGATCCTAAATCCACAATCACGTGGCATGAAACCATTGAAAAACCGTGAAATGCAACCTGTATTAAATTAGGTTTTAAAAAATGCCAAACAGTGTTTTCGAAGGAAAAGTCGATACAGCAGAGCCTATTATTGTTTATATTTGCCGAAATTTCGCAAACATTCCTGCCCAAACCTAAAGCTAGTTGATAATTGACGAACACCGGGTAGATATCAGACTTGTTGGGCAAAAACCATTTAACTTAATACAAAGAACAAACTGTTCAAGCTTAAAACCAGTCACGAGCAATTGACGACAGAAAACAGGAAGAGAAAACGGCTGGAAAATGACACTGATCACCCATTGCATCAAATACTACTACATCATTGAAATGTTTTCGAGATATAATTAAACAGATCTCATGTAACAAATCTCTGATTGTGGTTTTGTTTAGTTTCAGATTTTTGAGAATTTCGTTCTCAAAATAATGACAGCCAAACGTAATGTTTCGCTCGAGATATTCTCAACATCGTTATTCATGCAATTCTCGAGTTTTCCCGACACACAGACCCTTCCGGATCAGCTTCCATCACCAGCGGATTTATAGCTTTCTGACCTCATAACAAATGACTTCCCGACTTCTGGGTGGGTTTGTGTATAGAAATAAATTAATGTTTAAGTCATACCCGTTCTTTCCGAAGCCGACGCGGTGGCGTGCGTCGATTCACAAGAGCTCTTCCGGCTTCCTCTGTCGATGGTCAAATCTATCTTGATCACGTCGGTCGCAGCTGTTGTCACTTCGATCGGTGCAGACCCCACGAAAATTACACTTCACACCTTTTCCAGCGGGCCTTTATCAGCCAGAATCGATATTTGATTGTTCGCTAAATGGCGAGAGGAGCCGGTACTTTTAGGATGAACCTAATCCGACCAAAGAGGGAATATCTGGCACAGCCAGCACCAAAGATGATGTTTACCTGAGGATGGTTCTATTATCTGTGGTGAGGAGATAACCCCAGCCACTGTTGATACTAGTAAAAGCCGTGGATTACCTTCAGAATCTGTCAGTCATCTCATACAAATGCCTGGAGGAGCTGTCATCTTGCCGGAGACAACATAGGCCTATGACCCATGTAGGTAGTTGCCTCACACTTCAGCGGTAAAATGCGCATGTCAGGTCCCGTACACAACTTGTCTCTGTGACATTTGACCCGGATGAAAATGAAAGACCTAAAATACTCTCCTGATAGGACCCGTTAAAAGGCTTCAGGTACAACACTTCACTGTCATATTCGATTCAGTCATGAACGCGTACAGAGTTGCATTATGGATGGTTTCCTGGTCTCCTTGACTGAAGAGGAAAGACATATTAAATAGCTAACCCGCATCCCTGAGGACTTGTGGTGGTATCACTGACCCTTGGGTGAGGCCAGCCGTTTAGCCCCACCCTGAACGACATGAGTCATGAATAATATAACAAAAGAGATTTATATGTGCTTTTGAATTAATATTAATATCTTGAAAAAAACAAACAAAAACAGTTCTGATAAATTCCAACTTATGCTGCATTTCAAATAATACACTGCGAAACGCGACTGGTTTTAGCGTGTCCATTCCAAACTAGTCGTGTCGTAGGTTCAGTCTTCAGTGAAGGAACACTGAAAGGTATCTGACTGGAGAGTTTCAACTCAATGGCCGATTTATTTCTCACGTCTGGATTATATCCACTGGTCAGTTTGAAGAACGCCAACGCTCCGATTTGAAGAACTATCCCTTTCTTTGACCACGACGATCAGCCTTTAGAGGGGCTTGCGGAAGTTCCGTGGACCCGATTTTTAGGTTCGAAAACGGTGGCCTTCAAAAGACGGTTGTCGGTTTGCGAAAATTGAGGAAAATTGAACGTGTAGTAAAAAAGAGCCTACATAAAATCATGATGAAAACACTTGGGAAAGAGGTATCCTATATCAAAGGGGGAAAATTTCATATTTTGTCCGTGATCGGGGATTTGGATGAACCTATCATTTTTATGACAGTTGTTCATTCCGTGACAGCCCCGATTGCATTGCTGATTGTTTTACTTGATATTCTGTATGTCTAAAGATACAAAAAAATAACTAAAATTTGTGCCTTTTCTGGGCCACCATAAACATTGTGACCAACTGCTTCCTTCAAGCACAATGTACAAAGCCCATTATGTCTAGCCACAGGTTGTAAGAACGACCAATTACCTCTGGTCTGAAAAAAAGAGTTGTCACCAGAGAGCCTGAATGCCATCATTACACCTTATGAGAAACACTGCTTTTGTTACCTCTCTTCGTCAGTCTTAGTTTGTTGTCTTTTTTAGAAAATGACGCCGCCATGGAATTTCCCGTCGCAAATGGTCACTTAAAAGGCACGTTACACTGCAGTGCATGAAGTGTTCGCACAAATCCATTTTGTGTGAACATTAGGCATATTATCCTCCGACACAACCAAGCTAGAATGGCCATGTCAAAATACTATTTGCCTCAGTAGAAATTTCTGAGCCTCGTCATCTTGGTGCAATGTGGACTACTTCAACTGTTCCAGCAACCCCCCGCACCGAAACGGCAGCAAAGATATTTACTTAAAGATACAAACTTCGGAAGTGTAGATGCATGTTAATGTCCATGTTTCACGACATATCTCTTATACTTGTTTTTTTTTACTCTTAAAATCTCCCGTAAGGAAATACAGGATTTTAGGGTGTTTGATTCCAACCCCTCTCCGGTAAATGGGGAAAAAGATAAAAAGGAAAAGCATTTAGGGAAGCTGCTGTTTCGGGCAGGTTCACGTTAGCAGCTTCCGCAACTGATAGAAATCTACAAGTTTCACACGCAGTTTTCAGACAACATATAAGCTGCAACATTTTGTCGCGATACTTTTCTAGGCGGGACTTGGATCGTGCTGTTCCGTCCGGTACATGCGCCTGGGATGTCGCGCCAAAAATAAGTCTGCCGAGTAATTAAGAACACTTGCCTCAATGAAAACACTGACAAATCCCCAGCATCCGGGGCACAATCGCAGTCCAGATATGATGAAAGCCGCCTAGCCTCTATCAATGGAATCAGCGGTGGATCTTCCAAGACACCTATTTTTGAAGTTGCACACGAGATGCGACAGGTTTTTCACCTCTTTGCCCATTATCTTTTCGAGAAAAGGTTCATTGTCCTCTATTCTGGCGGGGATTGAAACGCCTTTCCTGCTCCTCGGATAGCTGGATCCAATTACTCTTTTTAAAGACAATCGTGGAACGTTTCTCTTCACAGTACAATGCTGTTATGTGAAAGGTTTGTCATCCTCGGTGATAGGCACTTGAGAAAGTTTACCAAATATGTGCAACTCGACTGGAGATCGTGACAACACTCGTAGACAAAATAATTCACAGACTGGCATGGGTTGCCACACGACGCCTAGTGCAGAAAAAAGAAAAAAGATGCGAGACAGAATGGCGGTCCTTAAATCAGGATTGATTTTTACGGTGACCGCCCTAGTAATCAAGCGTCCACGTGTCACCCCCTCCCTATCAAACACAACATGATATCCTTCGCGGTACTTTGAAACTTTTTTTTTTAATATTAAGTATTTGTTACCTCATATCTGTTAGAATCTCCGTTGTGCACGGAACCACTTTCAAACAGCATATCTGGAGATGTAAAAACAACTTATCCCTTATGGTACTATAGTATGCTGAGTTCTCCAAAAGTATCGATTACCAATGCATCAAAATTCCTCCGGAATTCAGAGCGAATCTTTTTGTGGTATAAAAAGTGGTACACTAGCGGCCACTGACCCACTGCACTAACTATCTGTCGCCACCAAGCACTTCTGCTTCTTATAAGGCCGCGGTTCTGCCTCCCCGGAGACCTTTCATCACTTATCTTCAGCTGACGTGAATACGATTGCGCCCAACAAAACGCTTGGGCACTTGGTAGAATCAATGTAGATAACTCCGTTGTCGAGGAGTCAACTGGTTTCCCGACCGGACGATGGGGTCAGGCCCCTGCAAGCGTGGTCTCTGTCACCCGAGCACGAAAAAATAGCACCTCAGGCAGATGACAGGCTAGCCATTATCCCCTTGGAGTACCATAAGTGCATGTTTCAAGAGGTTTGGAGATAAGGGCTCTAACCCTGACTTGTAAACTGCTTTCCAATTGAAGGAAAGGGCCTGACAGAAAATACAGTATACAGCAGTAAGCTCTGTAAGTCATCGCTTCCGATTGTAAAAGCAAAATTCTGGTATAACTCTTCTGATACAGTCCTTGTTTGTATTGCGATTTTTCATTGTTCCTTTTCTCCTAAGTGACCATGTTACATAATTTAAGAAACATTTCAGTCTGAAGAACTGCCCAAAATACGTCTTAAGATGCGTGTACGAACGTGCAAGCCTTTCCTTTCACACGTTAACGTCAAATGTTTCGGGGGAATTCCGTTTTGACTTTAGTATGCCTCTGGTCATGTTTTTCGGCAGGAAGATGTCGTACATCTTTGAGAAAATAAAGGCAGAAAGGGTAACGAGAGTAATGTATCTTGCCGTAATTTAAATGCAGGAATGTTTGAAATGTGATCCATGACTTGCACAATATACCCACGAGTACTTGTTCATAATTGCTGCAGAATGTAACAAAGTATAAATCATTGCAAATGCCCTGCATGCAAGGCGCGGTAAATACGCCGTCTGCGTATTTGGAGATGTTGATATCATTTGGCGGGAATCCGAACCATGCAGCTTGCATTTGCGTCTCTCGCTTCCTGATTTGAAAGTACCCCGTACATGTATTTTAACTACAGGAATTCCTCGCTTTGGGAAAGGAATGTTTATAACGATGGCGCCTATCGATCTCTGTACAGATATCCCTATTGCGCCAGGACACTAATTAACAAGTTGTCATCGTTCCTATCCGATCCTATAACCGACTAACACACTATCTCTATTTGGTATACGGCATTTTAATGACAAGTGTAAATGGTGATCGTATGACAGGTAGACACAGAGAATGCAATAGGATAACAAAGTCCCGGGCAAATTCATGAATGAGTCCAAATACCTTTTACTTTTTTGGGTAAATGTAATTTTAATGCAATACTATAAACTGAAATGATCCAATGTCTTGTTAAAAATACAGTCAAGGAAGGTTACCATTCTGTTTTAGTAACTCTTGCATTTGTTCCTACCCAGGAAAAGACATAGGTTAGGGACTTTTTAACTGTGAGTAGGGCCATGGAGGTAGGAAATTAAGGGCAGTGTTAAGCCGCACACCTGTCTTGCGAGTCCATGCTGGAAATGCATGGCAAGGACTAGTATAACCTTCAACACAGTAAAGCATGGTATTGTCCAAACAAGTACATGTACTCTGGCTGGAAACTGCGGGCTCCCGGATTGACGAGCCATAACCCTGTGCTTTTATCTGCCTGTCCGATGGGACGGGCAATTGGAAATAATTGGGAACTATTATTAGACAGTCATATCAGAATCCCAATTACTTCCTGGGGTACCGGCGCTCCTGACAGCCGACTAGCAACTTTATACTCGGTCTACAGGCCTGCCACCCAGGGGAAAGAGAGGTATTATCAGACCCCCTGTGGATATAAGGAGGTAACTGGTAGATTAACCTTGCCCGGTTCTCAAGCTGTTTCTAACAAGTGAAAGCAGTGGTTGCCGTCTTGTTCACAACTGAATATGAAAATAGGAGGTGGTTATTCGGCCCTCTGTAGACTTTGCATGGACCTCCCACATTGTATGTACACATAGCATGGTGAGAGTTGCCATTTTAGCATGAAGGAGACATGACCATTTAGTTGGGGTAGTTATAGATTCATTGAAAGTAGGATTATTACTTGAATGATCCTATCTTTTAGTGTAGCTAATGTTGGCCGAAAATATTTTCAGTGAAGTTTGATCACGTGACCATGCGAATGAAAGTGCGAATGGACCGTGTGCTCTCGAAATCCAAAAGAGTGAAAATGCACTCCGTTCGAGTGACCGTTCACTCCCTCCAAATGAAAATTTTGAATTTGAATTCGATTGGAATTGGGTCATGCTCTGCAAAGGTATGGTATATTGATGTGAAATAGATCAAACTTGTCTTATGAGGGGCTACACCCCGATGTACCGAATTATCACACTTTTCTTCACCTGACACATACTTTAAACTCGATAGTGCAAAGTTCATCTTTGAGACAGAAATCTTTAAAATGCTGGAGAGAGAATGCTGAACTAAGGATATCAAAATGTCAAGGCCCTGACCGTCTTCATGGTGACAAAATGATGCATAAATCGGTTTACCGAGGCAAAACGGCTAGATGATCGACTGGAGGTTCGCCATCCCTTTCCCTAATTGTATCATGTTTCTTTAACCAGCAGCCATCCGTTCTCGAACATGAAGCACAAACAGCAAGCTTCATTGGGCTCGCGAAAGAATGATTTCACTAGCTCCCCCCTCTCTCTCTCTCTCTCTCTCGGTAGGAGGTCCTAACATGTTCGACCTGCCACAGCAAAGCGCAGCAGAGTGGGCACTGATTTATGCGGTTGGCAAGCGTCTGGACACAACTGGTGTCTGGGCCATTTTGTAACACTTAATTCACGCAAGCAAGCATTGTATCCTCCCATGAATAGCTAATATTTCTCTCGGGTTTCACAAACCTACTCAGCCGGACGAAATTCCGGCGAGTTTCCGATTAGCACCCATGCGAAAAGTGGCCGCGAAAAAATCAACATGCCCTTGATAAAGCTGCACTAAAACGACAAATGTAAGCTTCAAAACAAGGACATTGTTGAAAAAAACACACCAAAATTCCGGGCACTGTGTAGCGAGCAGTTCGACATAAGAGGAAATGGACGCTACACCGCATAAATGGGTGTCAATCATCCGGTGCTAAAACGCCCTCATACGGGGAGGTGAGAAATCGAAATTAATTCCTGACCCGGAATATTGAGCCTCCAGCTGGCCTATTTACACCTGTTGTTACAAGCCTGGTTTTCCGTGTGTTGTCCGATTCAATTTAGCTTCGGCACCGCTCACTGCATGTCCCATGAACGTGACGGAATGGCTGTGGTCTTATCAAAACAACGTAAAAACATCTTCAAAAGGAGAAACTTAGAGGCCGCGTGGTGCGTATGCCATTAGTGGAAAGTAAAATGGCAAATTGTCAAAACAAACAGTGTAAACTAATGACACGGGGATCACTATAAATTTACGAGGCCTGACAACACCAGAAGAAGTGGGTTGCTCTGCGAATGTTAAAAAGAAATCATACCAAAAAATGACGACTCGGTGACTTTCGTCAACTGTCGAAGGGATAACTTGAGCCGCATTTTGTAATTTAAAACTTGGCATAGATTAAAAAATAACAGTAACATCCTACGTGAAATCTAGGATCGTGATATAACGTAGCATTCAGGCTTGTACAAAATTGTACAAACCATTTTTTAAAGAGAAGACATAAAAAGGCTTATATTGAGCCTATTTTCGTAAATGTGTTCAGTTCAGCGTTTGTAAAGTCCACAGGAAGCTCCGATTTTGTAGTGACCTTGAAGGCCATTCTAGTTTTCGGACAGATTACGGTCCCAGGTTTGAAGATGTAATATGATAAATCAAAATCACCGCCGCCCTGAAAATGACACCTTCACTGAACAAGATCATAGTTTCTTGTGTTCAAGGAACACATGAAGCTACGATCATCTTTAAAATTACAATATTCAAATTTACAACGTGATTTTGGCATTTTCAGCTTTAGGACTACATTTGAAATATTGTAAACAGCTTTCTAATGTCACTTGTGCTACCTTATCAACGGCACATGAGCCCTGAGCTGGACCAAGAGAGGGCGCGAAATTTATTTTCCTTAGCAACGAAGTCTCCTTTGGTCGGAACCGAACTTCGCTGGTTCACAAACGACAATGAAATGCACGCGTTACATTCGCATCGTTACCAATAAAATAAACACTCCCTACCAACGTGGCTCTTTTCAACCGATGAGGTGATGCTTCTGCTCGAGGCAGATTGTGACAAATGTCCTGTTCTAGTCTTATTATTTGATAGATTTATGTTCATTTTGGCTGCTTTTTTGCTTCAGGAGTTCATTTCACTGTATATGCTATATACGGACACTGTTGAACCAGGCGATTTGAAGGGCATGAAACAAAATAAAAGTAGGCTAGCTACATGAGTAATGTAGAATTGAAAGAGGCAGAAGTTTATCCATTGAATTAACTGCTCTGTAATCGTCTTGTCCCTTATTTTTCTCCAGGATAAAGTGAAAAATCACTTTTTAGAGGCAACAACAGTTTCCCCTTGAAATTAGAGAGTACAGTTTAACAACATAAGAGAAACATTTTATAGGTTAGCCACATCTTTAACGTCAAAGGGGAACTTCAGATTTTTAGTATTAATCTGTCTTCAGGTAATGGGGAGAGGGAAATTGTTCACATGTTCACGTACGCACGTCTATCGCTGTTTTTTTTATCATGCTGTGATATATCTTGAACAGTTCACTTCGTTAACCTTTAAGTTAATCAAGCTCAATCACAAAGGCTGTAAGTCAGTCGCCATTTTCTCCCTTTTACACATGTCCGGCATTTCTTCGCCAAGGGCTTGGCTCGCGCCCACCTCCTAAATTACGAATTTCTTACGGGCTACCAAGTCCGACCAATTCGAATAGCTCGGCGTGAGAGGGGCTGGCAGCTGGGACAGCCGTGATGTTTGCTGCGCCAGGCCCATTCCTCTCGTTCCTTTCTTTGCATCTCTGGCGAACTCGTCGTTTCAAGCCCCTCAGCGACAAGGTTAATCATCCCCACCGGAGGTCACGTGGCCACTCGGAAAATTTACTGCTTTTCAGGGTTTCCAAAGTGATCCTGACGGGTCCGTGGGATGTTTATGGGCCCGGGGGAGCCTTAGTTTGCTGTTATTGTTTCAGATTTCGTCGGATGCATGTTTTATGATATTTTCGAGGCGAAAGTCCACCCGGGTACTTTACCACATCACAGCTCAACATACAAACAGCTACAGAAAAACAGTGGAAGGTAACGATGTAATCTCCACTTTGAGCAGAAAAACAAAATATATTCCCACACAAGTTCACTCTCATAATAATTAGGCCTACTGTGCTTTGTGTCACAAACTTGAACAACTTTTTCAGCGAAAGGGAAGTTTAAATGTTTTGTGTGACTTTTCCTTCGATTTTCGAAATGCTCAAACTAGTTGCTCTCTTTGCATAAAGGACAGTTTATTAGGCCTGTCCTTTCCGGAACTTCTAACATGCTGATATTGTTCCCGCGCAAAATGGAGTTGCCTAGCTCCTATTTCGATCCTGTTTTTGTGTCTGTTCCATTAATTCCTTCCCTTAACATTCCCTGCTTTCCCTTTAAAAAGTTCCAGTTATTCCGTCAATTTGGTTACCATTAAACAGCTGAATTACTTTGTTAATTTCCAATCTAATTTGGTGTTCTGAACGAAAATGAACAGAAACTAAACGCGATGTTATAAAGTCGACACCTTTCTTTGACCTCCGGGAATAATTCACTTCGCAGCGGTGAGAAAAACCAGCCGTTCGCCAGGAGCATTGTTTGTGTTTTTACATCTTGGATGTAATTCGTGTAATTATTCAGTAATTATATTTCTAATGCCGCAAGGTAACAAACACCGTCGCCACTCCGAGTTCACGGCTGGTGTCGATGCGAACAGTTACAAGTTGACCCAGCCTTTTGTTTGTGGGGCGGTGCCGTGGTACGCCCTGGAGGCGGTCAGAGCGTTGCCCGATTCTTTTTTACTTTATGGTGGCGTCTGGAGGGGTGATTGACCAATCAAAACGTGAACTATAAGAAATAGCAACTACTATGCGACTTGCCAAATCGTTTGAATTAAGCGCAAATCCGGGCAATGTTTCTTTAATTTATGACATGAACTCGTGGGAACAATTCCGTAGAACTACTGTTGCTTGAGGCGGGGCTGTTCTAAATGTGGGAGCCGTTAGTTCATTGTCCTATAAACTGTACTGACAGCTGAGGAAAATAAATTGCAAAATGAAGAGACAACGATGCTGTGACAGGTGAGACAAAACACAAGTGTTTTGCTTATCGATTTTTCCTGCAGTAAACACTCAAATATAAGACAGTAAACACCACCAGTTACAATGGAGGCTTTGCGTGGTAGCCATATTGAAGGGCAGTTGTTTTGTTCCACAGGGAAACCTCTTTCTTCATACCCTGTGGAACAAATCACTTGCCTGCAATATGGCAGCCATGCAAACCCTCTAGGCCTATAGTTCAACTCTCACTCACGGCTTAGATTGTGGTTTCCCGCTTGATTCTTACCTTGCTTTCACCTCGGAAATCTTTCCGTGCAAGCTGTAATAAGTTCAGGAGGATCGGCTGTTGATGTTCGCACCGGGTCAAACTGCTGTCCCCTCAGACTGGAAAACCAAGAGATAAAATTTCAGTTATTTATCACCGAGGTATTACTCCATGTCATTTTTCGATATGTTCAACTTGTGATGTTGCACATGTTGTGCTACTTTGTAACCAGCTTACAAAACTTGCCTGTTAAATGAAACTGTCGGCCGAAACAGTACTTGGCGACAGGGTACTTTGCTCGTGCATCCAGTCATCAAGCACTTGACATTGGCCGTCAACTCCGACAAGTGTATGGAATTCAGCAGGTTTTACTCAGCATACTATTTTTGATTTCCTGACTTTCAAATGACATCGGAAAACCTGCCTTGTTCAGTACAGGCACGTGGGGATTAGAAGCGTGCTGAGTGGGATAGCCAGGGACAGGTGTTTTAGTGATACGCATTGAATATGTTCAATGTATGACGGTATCTCGTCTGTCCGGAGATGGATCACGTTTGGAATCCGTGTGCTTTAAATATAGGTTGTACAGTTTAAAAGTCACCATGTCTTGTATGTTGACTTCCTTTTAGAAGCACCCCAAAGTTTGGAATTACCGTTAGTATTCGCTGCATAATAACATCTAGTTGTGTATTATGTTGGAGCACCAGCAAGACCCGATCAAGCAGTCAATATAACTTGCAGTTTGACCAGATAAGTGGCGACGTTCCAAGCTTTTCGAGAAAATGGGACTTTTGAGTGGCTGTTTGGTATGAAGACACCCAGCGTGAGCACAAGTGAGGGCAACTTCGCGACGAACCGACTTTAACAAGATGTCATGGTTAAATCTACAACATGTTACCGGTTGAGAAATCATTTCTAAGGCACAACAAATGGTTATGTGTACATAAAAATTTTGAAGTAAGAACCTGGATACGGTAACTGCCAATAATATTTAACAAATGAAAGCCATTTTCGAAAATTGGTCTAGTAACCACCAAGTAAAAAAAAAACTGTTCCTCTATACCCGAGCTCTCCGACCTTGATGCTCAGAACCACCACATTTCTCTGTTAGAGAAACAAGATGTTAGATGTCGTTTGAACATCACGCCCTGGCTCATAGCCTTGTGCCTTGCACCCTTGGAGGGCGCTAATGACTTCAAAATGCATTGTCATATCTTCAAGCCCTCATTGGGTAGAATTTGTATATCGGCTCCGAGCTGAGCAAAAGAGGGCAGAATTTTTCCCAGCAAAGGAATGGATGTTCCTTTTGGTTCATGAACGATTATGAAACACAAGTGTTGCAGTCACATCGCTGCCAACAAAATGAACACTTCCGACCAACACGGCTCTTTTCAACCGATGAGGGGGTGCTTCTGCTCAGGGCGGATAGCCCGGGTCAACTGTGTGCACGTGACACTTGAGCGCTGACTGCGCATGTATTCGTTTAGGCCCAAAGCAACCCACAAGGCTTTGCAGCGTGTCTAAGAAATGGGTAAGCTTGTTCCATGATCCAGCACCCTGGATATGGGAAGAGCGAAGTCTGCCAACCTTACGTCTGGCAAATGGGTTAATTTTGAGGCGGGTCGTTCTGATTCACTGTTGTGTCAAGTATGTGTAAGGAAAGCACGCTCGCTGCACCAAATCCCTGACTGACCTGGTAATATTGGGCTGAGCAGTTCTGCATTATTAAATTTGCTAGGCACTAAATTTAAGTATATGAAACATAAACGTGATTCATACAAGGGCCCAAGAGAAAAAAAATGCTTCAAGGATACTACACATCCTTTCCTGACTTCGACAATATCCACATCACATTCCCAGGCTTGAATTATTGAACACGAAAGTCCACAGTCCCACGCGAGCTGAGCCTATCCTTGAAAAAAGCATTAAATTTTCCTGTTTTCTGTCTTTCGTTTCTTTCTTTTCTTCGTCTCATCCAAACGGGGGGCCAAATGATTCCGTCAGTAGTAGCCCTGCCGACAGACGGTATGCATGACATTGGCAGATAACTGTGTGTGTTCACATTTAGATGTTTTCTTCGCATATACATGTACACAGGACTACTTTCCGGTCGCGCAAAGGACGTAGGCATAGAAATTCTTATTTACTATTGACCCTTGCGATAGAACGATCAGAGAATTCACAAAGACCCAGATTCACACAGTAAAACCTGTCAGAAGGTTTCACGGTGGATTGAGCCAGGAAGATGTCCCTGGTGACCAGCACGGGAAAGCACAAATAGAAACCACATTATAGCTCTGGCTCGAGTTTAGGAAAATAAGAGCGTGTGTCCCATAAGAGAATCTAAGGAGTGAACAATCAAATCAACAACTACAGGGTGCGTTCAAGTAGCTTCCACGAGTTTACTCGAGTTCGACTTCGCCCTTACATCTCGCTCCCTTGACGTGCAGCTAGCACACCACCTCCCATCACGGTAGCCCCGTGGAAGCCACTCGAACGGAACTGAAGTTACATCTCTTATTTCGTCCAAGAGAAACAACATTAGCGTATCCCGAGGACTTCTTGCGCTTTTCCTCTCGTGAGGTCGCACTCCTGCGGCGTGATTGGTTTAAAACTTACTTTCAAGACGCGCACACAGCCGTGTGATCGTAGTCGGCACTCGCGCGAGGGCATGACAGGATGGCCATTAATTGCCGTCGAGAATGTTACATTGTTCCACCTCCGGTGCGCGGCACGGACCAAAGAGACCAGGAAAACTGGGTCAGGATTCGGCGCCGGTCCTCTTAGGAGAGAATTCGGGATTTAATTCAATCAGAGAGTCAACTGATTGAAAACATAACTCCCATCATAAGGTATATCTCTGTGGAAGATGGGGGCGCATCGCGGAGTTAAACCTGCAGCAGATAACTGTGATGCCAATGTCGCGTCGGATGATTTTTTCCATTCATCAAGATGTTTGTGCGACGACCTTCCAACTTTTTCCAATTCAAGGTGCCGCACTGTGCAGTGAAAAGCAAATCATGAATCACGGCCTACCCATCCGTTCATTAAGTACGGCACTATGACTAAATGCTTCAAAAGAAGGATGCCGTCAGCGTTGTCGCGTAATAAATAAGAAAAAAGAACATTGACATTTTGAACAAGTCAACTACCATGAAGTTTAAACGGTTTGGGTAACTGTTTCTTTAGAACTGTGAATTTCGTTCTTTCCCCATCTGCACCTGAAGCAGTGTGTCGAACAAAACAGAACTGGCACATTTCGAAAGGAAAATTTATCTTTGAAAATCAGCAGGATGTGTGCTACATAACATTCTGTGTGTCATACCTTTATAGCGGCTTCCCGGAAGACACAGACGATTGCCAACGTGTGTACATGCGATGAAGTTTACATCTAGTCTCATGATAGTTGTGTGTGGCACTTGTCCAGACAAGAAACCAACTGAGAACCTAGAGATTTTACTTACACTGAAGTTAACAGACGCACAGTCTGGATTTTGACTTCCCGTTGCAACATCGAATTTCTCACCCATTCCGATTTGAGTTCAAATTGGGCTGAGAATGCACAAGTAAAATAGCAATTGACATGATAATCTTTTAACAATACACCGTCCTGCGCTTTGACATATTTTAACTATCCGGGTTTTGTATTTTTCATCTGCTTTCACAATGCTGATTTGTTATTTCTAACGATCTCCTTAAGGCTTAATTTGACCTCTATCAGAGGTTTTATTTTGCTTCTAAATTCTCCAACCAGTCTGCCAGTAGACACCCCTTTGGTTACGCTCGACTAGAGTTCTCGAAAATGTCGTTATTTAGTATTGAATATTGCTGATTTTTTCTTCAATATTACGACTATTTTGTTCATCGGATTGCATATTGCCTGTATTTCAAATCCACTGTATGTATGACTAGCCTTCAACATTAGAAAGATTGCAACGCTCGCCACAAATACCCATCACATTCACCCTCGTCATGTGGGAATAATATGACACTTATTATCTCCGAATGAGCGGTACTAAACAGAAAGGTCCCGAGCAGTGCTCATGAAAGCATGAACATTCCACGACTTCATCTTAATTCCCTTGGTGATGTTTGCCCACTCCCTTACCGACAGTATAGTCGATAGATTCTCAGATCAACCTGTCGATTGCAACTTCTTCTGATGGCAATAATCTGTGAAACGCCCAATGGAAATAATGTCACTTCGAACCTGTAATCGGAGGTGACCTCAGAACGTCAGCCATGAATGTTGCAACGCTTCCAACTGGCTTGCCAGTTCCCAGTTGTAAATATGTGGATTTCCTGTGAAAAGCGTGGATTTCCCTTGCCTCACTAAATGAAAAGAGCATCATACACATGCACTCCGAAATGCTTGGTCTAACCGACAGCTACCTTACACATTTTCTGTAGTCGGAATTTCGTGTCGACAATGCCGAGAGAATTTTTCCCTCCGCTTTGGGGTGTTGATTAATGCGAATTTATGTCGTCTGTGCCGCCCCCAAAATAAAGACTCGGCTAAAAGTGGAAAACTGACGCGTCTCTTTCCGTGAAGCTATCGAAAAGCTACATGCTGTAACAATTTTAATCTTGATTCAAGATCAATTTATGCGGACATTTCCCCTTTCCGCCGTGAACAACAGAGAGGGTTTAAACATTTCCTATCAAATCATTCACCACGCTTCGTTCAGAGACCATAATTTAGTATCTGGAGCCCGGAGAGGGGGGGGGGGAGGAGGGAAGAGAGGGTTATTTGTCACCCCTTGCAAAGGATAAAATCTCAGTTTATTTTGTTTAAACAGTCTGCTTCCCGTCATTTGGGGCACGTAGTTCCTCCCCCCCCCCCGAATTACGCCACTGGACAAAAACTTGCATTTGGGAGTAAACGTCATCCTCCTACATTAAAATTCAAAGACCGAGGACCAGTACCGGAATACCAAATACTGTGTTGTGCTCAAGCATGCGATTAAAATCCATTGGATAGGAGGTCCAGAGTGGCAGGATTTTTGCATTGTTCAAGTTTCTTTTCCTGTATAGCGATCTTAAAAGATTGTGTCGTAATATTATGCCAACCCAACATCCCCGAGGGACAGTGTCCCCGTGTCTCGAATTATTATTGTCCGTGGATGCTGTCGTTTACCTTGCAGTTTGGCAAAGAGGAAATGCATTGAAACTACTCCCTCTGTAACAAGGCAGGGTCATATTCTACGCAGAAGTGATACCGAGCGCCATTTTTCAGACGTCAGATCAAATATTTGCGCTGAGAATCTGCTAAAGCGGAACACATTTCATCTCTCAGACTCTAGCGGCTTTTGTTGCAAACGAATCGTGACGAATCGCTTCTGCTTTCGCCTCAAGTGTGAATCGGTCTTTAGTGAGGAAATAGGCAAAGTACAAAATGGCGATCGATTTTAAGCATGGCACTGTCAATAACTCCATGCTCAAATCTATTAATAGCATCACGCCTTTATGGAAGGCCCTACTCTGTGTTGCAATCTAGGATGTTCAATGTAGATCGAAATGAACTGCCATTGTACATGGCTCCAAAATTTGGTGACTTCATGTGTGGAGCATGGTTTGAAGAAGAGGCTAGAGGGGATGATGCTGCATAGGCAAACCCGGCCATAACAAAACTACAGGGCGAGGGGTTCGTGCTCAAGGAGTCACTATCAGTGATGTCTGCAAAGGCACTACATTAGAACAGACTGACAATGAACACGTAACACTCTACGTGGCGCAACGTGCGAAGTTAAACTGCCAACACATCGGGGCTAACGTAAACCGACACGCAGTGAATGAAGACAGCGAACGTTAATTCGATTTCCCATCGAGGAAAAGGGGGGCTTAATGTCACCGCGCTCGGTCCGTACATCCCCGCGTTAGGCAGTGTATCCTCCCCACCCACATGCCCCCAGGGATGTGTGGGAACTTGACCCTGAGTCTGTGCCCCCACACCCGTCTGACAATCTCCCAGCCGACCACCTGACTAAATTCAAGTGCCCTGGTTGTGTTTAAAGGGGCGGTTTTTACAAAGAACCAAGTGAATTCAGAGCCAAGTTCACGAAGCGAAAAATAAAACAACTCAGCAACTCTTCAAGGTAAGCAAAACTGTGAGAAACCAGTAAGCCGCAATGCTTCCATCGAGCGACATCACATGTTGCGTATAGGCCACATACAGTAACTGATTTTTGCTTCCAAGCAAAGCATAGGCCTACCTTTCTGCTTCTCAAAAGTGTGTACTGGCCGGTGCTGGTTAAGTTGACATTGGTCGTGGACAAGAACAGAATCTTTATATCAATTCATTACGTCGTAATTGCAACCTTACAATGGCTAAAGGAACCTGTTGAACTTGGTGAAAAAGTCACGTGATCTAACTCGTGATTGGTCCACTGCAGACTCACGCCATGGCTATAACCACGGGATTGCCTGTGTTTCTGTTCCTGTGCTTAAATCAAAACAGGCAAGGTTGTCCCATTGGCCCATCTAAATTTTTGATTGAGAGGAAAATACAACCAAATTCACCCTTTCCTGACAAAATTGAAAGAGTCAGATAACTACGTCGCCTCTGTGTTCAAACTAAACTTAACACATTCAAAAAAGTAAAATGTATGCAATAAGATGAATGCTGGCGGTTGGTGGCGAAATCGTTGTTGAATTTCGAGTCCCACTCCGAACTTTTTTGGGGTATGCTCTCTCACGTTTTGTGTATGTATTACCTTCTTGTTTGGAAGATCTATTGTGTATAGGATAAAGGCCCATCCTCAAAATTCTCAAAACGTTCAACCTGATTTAAAAGGGGCATATTTGACCTGCTCTTAAGGTTTCCTTGGTTCTATTTTATGAAGTATACATGTTTTATCCATTTTTGTTAAGGAATATTAACGCTGATAAGGTTTTTTAAAATCACATTTTATTTGAAGTTATAATTTAACCGGAGTCAAGAATTTTCTGCAACTTTTTGCTTAAATTGTACGCTTATTGCTTTAAAAAGGGGAGCTGTTCCAAAAGGGTATCATCATTAAAAGAGCCGAGCTCAGGACTGAAGTATCCGATTTGTACACCACACTAAATGGGGTTCGAACCGTGGTCCTCATAGTGAGTGGGAGGAGAGCACCATTTTGCATACTGTTCTTTTGCTGGACTTACTTTGTTTGACTTGATTACGGATCCCGGGAGAGGACATGCATGATGAAAAAATGGTACATTCCTATGGTAAACAAAACTTTCCGGGGTGAGTGCAGCACACCAAAACAGTCTGGTGGTTCTTTTAAACGCAGGTCAAAGAGCCAAATGAATGACTACATACTTTGCTGTAATCCAACAATACTGTATGCATGTCATACGGAAATTGTGCTTATACGACTTGTCATTGGATTATATACATGTACAAGTACAAGTGTAGTCTGCGCACCTGCGCCAGGACAGTGACCTCTTTCTTGCATTCTGTTATATCTGTGTCAGGGCACTTGACGAAAATGATGATAATATGTCCAAGTTATGATGGGATACAGTTTCTGCACGGTTAGCAATTCAACCGAGGGTACATTATCCTTTCTCAAACCGAAATAGTTATTTCCTTGATTCAACCGAGGGTACATTATCCTTTCTCAAACCGAAATAGTTATTTCCTTGATTCAACCGAGGGTACATTATCCTTTCTCAAACCGAAATAGTTATTTCCTTGATTCAACCGAGGGTACATTATCCTTTCTCAAACCGAAATAGTTATTTCCTTGATTCAACCCAGGGTACATTATCTTTTCTCAAACCGAAATAGTTATTTCCTAGATTGAAAACGTAGTACGGAAAGTAGAGTGCGAGAAACTCGTGGGCTTTATTAGTTGGAATGCAATATGAACTATTGGAACAGCCATATATACCAGAGCGCATAGAATATTTTTGATGTTGGTTCAAGGCTGAAATGCTGCTGCACTGACGTCACAGTGTCATTTCGGCACAGAAATAACGTTGGAACAATATCTTGTGCCCATTGGGTAGCATCCTTTTTTTCATAAGCCTTAGTTTTTAGATAAGTGTCAGGAACTGAACATTGAATAAGTGCAAGTGTAGGCCCACCATCTCCTGCTCTGGTGCGTCTGTTCTGATATGGTTTAAGAATACCTCAGGTTTATTTGTTATGCCAATTCACACTGACTCCAGTGAGACTTGGGGCTGACATGTCAGTTCTCCTACCTACAACTGATCACAAGGCTTGGGAAAATTGGTACCTAACTGTTAGGAAAGCCACTGCCCTACCCACAATCCGGCGTGTCAGCGTTGATCGGTCAGAAACTCAATCAAATCTTTAATGTCGAGGAAACTGGCTAAACCTGTTACACGGAAAGGGGAATTTTGCATGTAATCCCCAAAGTACACGTCTAGCTATGAATGAGCCACCCATCCCAAATCGGCTATGAAATTTGAAGACTTCGAGATTTTTTCCATAACCCGATAGCAGAAAATCGGTAAATGTTATTGATAGCACTGAATTGATAACATTTGGGGACGACACGCGTGCTTTGCTTCTCTGCGACTTATTTTTACAGTCATATATTCAACTTTTTAATCCACAATAAGCCTTCAAGAAATAAAAAAAAAACGAGTAGATTTTAAAAATAACTGACGCCTATGTCTCGTCTTTTCCCGTATGCTACTCGCTGATCATTTTGAATGTCGACAAATGACTTTTATCCCAAGGGTGGCGATAAATTTACCCGCTCAATGCCTGGAGCAGCTGCACTATACTCACACTCCCGAGGGACGGGGTGTACGAAATGGCTCCGACAGGAGGACGTCCCCCGCCCCAAAGCATACCAATATCTGCGTTGGATCACCACTGAATTTTCAAATGCAGAATGTCTATTAATACACTGTATGACCATGGAGTGATCATAAACAGGTCAGACCCCAGATCTTGGTTCACATCCTCGGCTTCAGCTGATGGATCGAAGAAAGGGGGTCACTTCGGAGCGAACAAAGACGATAATTGAACTGCGTAAGCAATAGGACCCTTGTGGATTTTCAAGCCCTGAAGACCGTACACTGTTGGGGAAAAGCTGGTTCCAACTTAGTTCTTCGAAACGAACGTTACAGTCAGCACAAAGGTGGATGTGGTAGGCCTGGGGTGAAGTGGGCAAACGGGGTGACGACGTTTTCAAACCCCTCTCTCTCCCGCAGAGTACTTTCTACGCCCTAGATAACGAAATATGACTCATGGAATCCCTCAAAATTGGCCAATAATTTCCTTTTCTCGCTGAGCTCATTATTTCTCCGTGATTTACACAAACCCCCATCAGATGTGATTCAGAGAGAGCCCGAAAAGTAGTCCAACCCCTAGGTCCGACGATGGACGAGTATCAGTGTTCCTGTCGAGCATTGCCCGCAGTCGCCGGGGCAAGGTCACTGTGATTGTACTGCTCTAACCCCTCGTGGGAGGGGTTGAAGGGGGACCGGACGGAGATCCCCCAAGAAAAGGCATTTTCCTTGGCGACAATTTGAATTTCCTGTATTTTTTCTTGTACCGATGAAGGAGGCGATCACCACTTTTGAAGGTTATGTAGGCGAGCCAAGAGTTTTTTCGTAACAATTGATACTCAACGTAAAAACAACCAAAACGAAACCTTGAACCTAGCGTCATTCAATAAAGCTTACCTCTTTCATCCACAGGATTCGATGCCACGTGGTAACCACAAGACCAGATTATGGGTCGTCATCTCATGTTTTACTCTTATTAAAATTTAGAGTGTGCCCTCTCTATTTTTGCATACTTTTTGCGCCTGCCACACGATTTGAGACCTTTGATCACGTTCAAATTTCATCTAAAGATCCCCTAGTTTTAATTCATCTTTTACACCAAGATGACTTCTTGTAGGCTGCGGCATCCTTTGAATGGCCTGACTAATCAGACTGTGAACAATGAATGCTTTGTATTGTTGAAAGGAAAAGAAATGGTATCAGTGTGCTAAGACTTATTGCTGGTGATAATTAGCAGGCCCATCTATATCATTCCTTCAATTTCTTGAAAAGTGAGTTTACCATAAAATTACAAAATGCTGTTCAAGTTTATTGCTTTTTTTTTGTAATGTTGTGTTTTCGTTTTGTTTCTGTCTGAGTGAATCACTAATTGCAAACTTTAGCTTCACCGTTAATTGAACTGCTGTATAAATGCAATTTCTTAATTATGACAACATAATTGATACTTTAGTATAGGAGGGCTCGTATGTCACACTTTCAACTGTTGATTTCAACCTTGGCAGAATACATCCAGTTGGACACTACGCCAACTTAATGTCACACTGAGAGGGCTACAGTTTTTGTCAGACACTTGCTGAGCTGGCATTCTTGGTTCTGATGAGAGCTTAGGAGACAGCATATGCGATAATTCGTGACAGGGAGTAAGTCAAAATGTTTTGGTAAAGCGATATATTAGATGGAATAGTGTTTTTCTGTTTCGTGAAAGATTCAGTTCTAAGAAATGAAGAATGCATATAGCGTGTTTGTCCTTACGATGTCAAACACCCTTTTTATGACCTTGATGCATGCCTGTTTCCACTCATCGCGCAAACCTCAATTTGCTCTTGTAACAAGCCGCTTCGAACCAAAAACTTGGCACCAGAACCTGCGAACTTCGTGCACATAAAACATGTCGGCCTAATGCACGGTTCACGCGGTTTGCATACCTCGCGGTCGCTAGCTAAGTGTAAATCCATGTCCATATCCGCAGTCTCCACACTATTAAATGCTTTGACGATGGACATGAAACGGTTACGTCTGCGCCGCTCTCTGCACAGATAAAATGGTGATAGATAGAAAAAAGTGCGGCGCAGTCTCATCTTTGGGTTCCTGCCAACTTGCACTTGGCAGTTTGTGATACTCGACCAGAGAACTTGGGGGGAAAGGAAAAATATAGGCAACTTGTAGAAATACCCGAAATTGATCTCATCTCATAAACAAGACAATCGTGCGACCTGGTCTCTCATTCTTGTGTTTACACATCGGCATTGATCGGTACGTTAAGCGTGTTATGAACCTGCCGCTGACGGACAGTGACCAGAGCCGGCCTTCGAGTTCTTCCGGGGAAGGCAAAACGGGCAACAGGGAAACCCTCATGAGAAAACCAGCCCTGAAAAACCCAAATTATTGTATCTATTTTGTAGGCAAATGCTTACCCCAAGTCTACCCTAGAAGTAGAGGGCTCCACGTTCCGCCTCTCAGACTCGGAACGGGAGCCCCATAGTTCTATGCGGGTCCCCGAACCCAAATCCTCCCTCACTGGTTTGAGCCCAAACAAAAATTAATAAATAAATTTGCATGCTCAATAATAATAATGGCCTACAGACGAGCCATAATTAAGAATGACTTTCATAAAATTTCACTTTTTCAGGGGTGGAGATGTTTAAAAAGCAATGGGAAGGGAGGCATCAGTTTTCCTTACTCACTCTGGCAAAGGGTGTGGCACGTACCGCAAACCGACCATTACGAATTGATACTAGGACAACTCGATATCAATCGGACACTGCAATACGGCAAACAGCCAAAATTTATCTCTATGATAGACCCTTTCACTAATAAATTCATAATTATGCACGCATGCGCACAAACGGCCCTGGAGGCAAGAAGTGTGAGCAGGCCAATGAAAAGATACAGGGGTGTGATGTCATGGAAGGGGCCCATACTAAGAAACGGCGATCTCGTGCGCAGATGCAGGAAAAATCACGATTACAAAGTCTTTTTACAGAGCACTAAAACTTCCACTTAGAATAGGAACTAGTAATAGCAAAAACGATTTAATGGGATTTTCTCAAGAAAAAAAAATGAACAAAGCCAGAGAGCCTAAGAGAAAATTATCATCAAAGTCGCGCCCCTGTACCTCTTCAATGGCCCGCTCATACTTCTTGCCGCCAAGGCCATCTGTGCGCATGCGTGCATAATTATGAATTTATTGATGAAAAGGTGTATTGTCAAGTACGGTGGCAGGTGACAGCTTCAGACAACTTTAGGGAGACGCCCTCCTCCCCTTGGGCTTTCATTGTCCTAGACCATGGGATGCCTCGACTTAGCCACTTAAGGTCTAGAGCTCTACATTATTGGCCTACTTCTGGCGAAGAGGTGACTTCCAACCCCCTCCCAAATCTGCCAGTTATTACAGAAAGACTGTTCTAATCGACTCATTCAAGGTGAATGCAGTCGATTAGAACAAAACATTGCAGACACCCAACACGCGCAAATATGTGCAAGATGATCTCACGAGATCATTGCCAATCCAATTCTCTTGTACAAAAGCCTAGAACGGCCTGGTGGCAAGAGATCGTCATCTATGAATGAATGAGTAGCAAGTTAGTTGCCACCTATTCTAATCAGTTTGATTAGACTTTTTATTCTCATCACACAACAAACATTTCATTTTGACGTTGAAAAGCACGCGCACAAAACACCACAACGTTGCCTGGGGGTACCTTGGATGTCTTCGGCTTCCCGGCCTAGAGGTTTATAATAGCTACATTCTATGAGTCATGATCACTCTTGAATTTATTACCCCCATGGGCATTGAAACCAAGCTAGGCATTCAGGTAAGTTTGAGTAGAGGGTCCATGATCGTAGCTTGAATTTTGGGAGAGAACGCGAAACCAAACACAGTACCAACCATCCGTGGCCACTTGACTGCTTGCAGCATAATATAAAGACAAAACATTATTAAAGTGATGATAGCGCGCTACACATTGAATTTGTTGGGTAAGGGGGCGGAGTTATGCTACAGTCCAACAGATTGGACAAATGTACTATTTCCTGGGGTTACTTCTTTCGAGAATGAGGTGCGTTTGTTATCACCTAACTCCAATATCTAAATACACCACTGCTGTTTATTTATCATTTCATACATATCATTTTACACGGACCTAAAATAACAAATCTCCTTTTTAACCCCTCCTCTTCCTCCAAAATAAAAATAAACAGCAGGCTTTTGTTCCCGCCAAACACAATTTTGATTCGTTGCCATTAATTTTTTTTTACGGCACTAGGCTAGACCACAGACATTTACCGCGTGGCTAGACGAAACTGTCCCTAACAAGTAAACCAGACTTTAAACATAATTACAGCAGACAAAAACTACCAATCCAGGTCAGTTCAAGAAGGGCAGTATTGTTTCTGTTTACCGGGGGCCCTGGCTCCAGCAGTGCACAGGTTAGACAATCTGTCGGGGATGCCATGCCCCTCCTCTTCCAAGAGAAAAATTAAGGAGAAAAAAAAAAGACTTGGCGAGGAAAAACTGTCGACAAACGATGCTTATCTGTCATCGAGTTTGCCACGCTAGGTCACATTAAACGCACCACCGTTTACCATAAAAATGGACTTGGTTTCTAAAGCTAAACATAATTTTTCCGCTACAGAAAAATGATCTGACAAAGAAAAAAACACAGAGGATGTTTTATCCGAACCGCGAGTCGGCAAATTAAAGAGAGTGATTTCAAGAATTATCTTTAGTGAGGGAGCATTCTATCGCCGAAGCACAAGGAGGATAGAGACATTTGAAATGTCAAATACATGTAACGGGTTTTGGTTTACTATCTTAAATTTAACTGACAATACCTGTATTCACTTTGGGATAATCCCAGCCAGTAAATGGTACGGATAATGCTGGTGCCATGACATCCGAATGTGCAATTTGTTTTCATGAAGTCAAAAAGAAAATGAAAATGTCGGCAAGCAGGTTGGAGCATAAAAATAATGACATGTTCCGATTTTTTTCACTTCACAGCACAATACAGGCGATTCACAATAGTGCGTCACCAAGAGTTTGCAACACATTGGCTAATCATGTGGCGCGAAATTTGTCGACCCTTTCCAAACGCGAATTGGGTCGACAAATTTCGCGCACTGTGATTGGCCAACGCGTCGCAAACTCTTGGTGGCGCACTTATTGTGAAACAGCCGTATTAAAGGTTAAAAGATTTTAATAGTTTTGATTGATGTTGAACCTTCCCAAGAACTTGGAAGCACAGCTAGGTCGAGTGTCCTGTACTGGCGGATCAAGGACCATGCGCCATGCCCCACCCCAAAAGGAGGAACAAATATTTCACTGAAAAGTTCTGACAAAAAGGCTATGTTTTTGGTCTGTTTCCGTCCTATCCCTTCCAAAAGTGTTACAAGATCCCAAATGTAGTCTTTCCCTTTAAGTAAGGCTATGAAAATAGCATTAAATTTTCCAACTTTTTTGCCCCCCGCCAAGGTTCTGGATCCGCCCTTTTGTCCTGTTACCCAGTGGCGTTAGGTCATGTATAGTGTGCTTCAGAGCAAAGTACATGTATAGTAACACAGCATTACAATGTCCAGGGTCATGGCTGTAATGGCATCCCTCGATGGAGATCTCACGAGGTCTTGCACCAGTACTCCGGGGCTCCCCTCACCTCTTCTCCCTGGGAGACCTCAAACTGCGCATCCGCTGTTTCGTGAAATTGGCGTGCCGGGGCCGAGTCTCCAGGTCTGATTTAAATAATACCCCCACAAGCTCTGATCTCGAGGGGCCTGTTGGAGATTTCTGTTCCTTAACAGCAACCTCCCCCCTTCCCTCACAAACACCCATCTGGGGAGACTTCTGGAGTTTAGGTCACCGTGCCCGGTTCGAATTCACCGGGAGAGCAAGGTGTGGTCAGATTGAGGCAGGCACCACCCGGCGCCGCCGTGTAGCGACACGAGCCCCTCCGAGACCCACAATACTAAATAACCACGTCCAATCATTAATCACGAACAGCAATCACCTAATTCAGCTGGTCTGTTTGAATTAAACACCTCAACAGACAGGCCTTTACAGAACAGGAAAATTCGTTTTAACTTGAAGACAGCTGTGTTTAGGTAGCCTTAATCTTTGTCGTGACAATTATGCCTCGCATAACAGGTGTAGGTAAATAGGCACACTCACGCAATTAAAACGACAGTACCTGCGCCATACAACCTCATTCTCACGTGCTAGTACGTGAGGTTACATCGTGGTGACAATAATCAGATGCACATTGAAGACCTGTGCAAAATTACACCCCGGGCCGGGATCAAGCGAGTAAAGATCTAACTTTCTTACTTGTAAACAAAACTATTCAGAGAATGGAAGAGTGATCCGGGAAAATACTACCCTGTTTCCCGACTGATCGTTTTATCTCACCTAAGGATACGCAAACCTTTAGTCTCCTCATTGCTTGATGACATAAATGCTTGTCATTTCGACAGTCATCATTAGCTAATTTTCTTGTGTAATGGTGCAACTTGCTGTGACTGTACGCACCCATTCCCAATAGCGCTGAATAATCATACAGTGCGTCGATCATTAATCCAAAAATACAGAGACTTCGATGAAAAAATTAATTGGGTGGATAATTACGGACGTCCCTGATCCAAATATAGATTTTTACATAGGCTATCAAGCCACAGCATGTCTGCAAAAAAGAGCGTGTTACAAACAGCGTTCATTTGTCACTCCAAATAACTATGTCTGTGACAGTTTTCGGCCCGTTTGTTTATTGTCAACCCGGCCTTTTTCTCATGCTTAGGCAGAGGCACGCGTTCCATTCAAACAAGGGTATTCCATTCATTAACTTAGTTGAGGGAAAATACCGGACGGGGCGTAGCAAGCGTAGGACTGCTTTCGGGTTCAGTGTGTGATAACAATGTGGTTTTTCTTTACTATTTGTTTTGGAAAATGGAACGATGGATCACCGAATTGTTGGATGATTGGATGGCAAAATGTCAAGGCAGCGTGTCAGTGTGTTATCCGTAATGACAAACATTTTTGTATATGTGAAAGGAAGGTTTTGAAATGTGAAATGTGCAATTTTTGACGAACAGCCAATGATAAAAGGTATCATATTGCTGTTCAAACAACGGATTAAATTCTTAAACTTTTATTAGTTCCAACTGTTAATGGTTTATCAGTTTTATTTTTTTTATTAGGAACTTTCTTCTTTCTAAAGTCGAATAATCTCAATCATTTTGCACAGGAAATTCAAATAAGAAAAACTCAGTTTAAAAAAAACGAGAGGGTTTGCGACTAGTATATCTGCCCATCTGCATTTCCGGCCTATCTATGGATGAATTCATCATCCAAAAAGTTCTGATTGAACACCCTACACCTTATTCGATCATTACCAATATCAGTGCAGACCACCTTTTGCATGTTTTATTCACTGCCTCAAAATGAAACGTAAATGGCCAGGCACTCTTTTTCAAATCTGCTGCCATCGTCGAGAATGCTTTGATAGTTGTTGGTACATTGAAATGCCAAAAGTCGATTTCAGTGTATCGAGTTACTGGATTCAGGCAACTTGACATATTGAATGCACGCAGCTGAACGCGCTTTCCGGCTGGTGTTCCTCGTAAGTGAGAAACATTGCCGATCCGTTGCTTACCCAAGTTGGCGCACAGTGTTGCACAAAATCCTTCATGGTCTTTAACCTTGTTCGCTGCTAGGGCTCGAGGGTACAGCTCACATGCATTCGGCTTCAATTTGGTTTCTCATTATTCGGCCGAATATTATGCGTTCGCTTGCACACAATGGGCGGCTGACTTTTGTGGGGTGTTTGGGGGCTTTCTCCTTCCAGAAGCTGCAGCTGTTGAAAAACAGCTAGCTTTGCATTTGTGGAAGCGACAGGCGGCGATTTAATCTTTCTCATGGGTAACTCTGTGGGCAGATTTGCGAGTACATTCCTTGCCTTCTGAGTTCTGCCGTGTTTACAGCAGTGTACATAATATGCCGCGTTCATAATGAATGCGGAATGCTTCACAAAGTTTTCCACTCTTTCACCTGCATAATGATTGCTTTAATTATGTAATCAGCACCCCCCACCACCACCCCATCCCATCACCATCATCACCACTAGTACAAGTCAACGGCTGTATAGGTACCCACTCTATTTCCAACCCAACGAATTAGGGCTACTTTTCCGGGTTGCGTGAGTTTCCTCACCGCGATTCTTGATCCTTATCAACGGCAAACATTCTTTCCGACCAATACAGACTTCTCCCGATTCCTTTTCTTCGCGCACGCTAGATTTCAATCAAAGAAAATCTTCAAATGCTACAAGAGAGCCCGATATTGTTACAACATGGTGATAATTCGAGGTACATAAAAAGCCAAATTGCCAGTGAAAAGCCATTGAACCTCACTTGGATTGTCGACAGATGTTTCTAGAGTTACTCTTTTCTTCTCGGCTCATGGAGCTCGTGCCCCAGTGATGATGATAAAAACAGGCCACCTCGCTCTCGATGAGGAAAAAAAAAGAGGTCACGCGGGAGCTAAACTTGGACCCGGCTTCATCCATCAGGTAAAGACATCGTGCCAATAGATGCTCTGACAGACGAACGACTTGGAATTTTTAGATGACTTTCTGCTGTTTTTTTCTTGACAGCGGATCCCCATGTCTGTCTGCACCCTACAGTTGCGGCCGCACTCGTTAGTGGGCGTCACAGACTAAACGATCGGGAAGCCTGCGTCGCGTCGCCGTGCCGATGCGATCGCTGTCGGTCGTCGGGCGGGTTTTTAGTTGTTTCTGTCTTCCTCATTCCTTGATCTTTAACCGATGGGAGAGCTGGACTATCTGACAATGCAGGCAACTTGAGCTGATCCGCTGGACCGCGATTCTATTTTGTTTCTTCAGACAGCAGTAGAATTAAAAGTGTTGTAAGCTAGCTACGATTGGATCGGACCAATCTGATAAGATTTTTATTTTGATTTATTCATGAGTTTGCTTAGCCCGCATCAGTGATTACTTTGAATGACAATACCTTATGAGCCATGAATCTGTAATTAGGAAAACAAGTGTTATAGATTCCAGCATTCTGATGAGGCTGTTAATGCGTTGCAGCATGGCCAAAGATCAGAATTGTTTACATGCATTCCGCATTATACCCTCAAATTGAGTTGAAGTGGGATGTAATTTGTTGTAACAAATTTTTGGACGCCCCGTCAAAACTACAATAAATCTGTGAGCCGATCTGGAAACGGCCAAGGTGTAAGATTAAAGATAGCCTCCATGTGTAACCTTTGGCTGCACTTAATCCCGCTGGCCTCCTCTGCGCATGGGCAGGGTGGACGGCGTCTCGGCGGGGAAATTTGGGCTAATCACCATATTTTACGATCACACACCGTGAAAGGCAGAAAGCAGCCGACCGTAATGAAGAGGGGTTGGGCATATCAGTTTCACATCATCTGTACTTGGTGTTACCCCGAGGTCCTATTAGAGTCTTTATGGTGTTACACTATCTACCTTCTTTAGATCACCCGCGAAGAGACGGTGTGCAGC
Organism: Acanthaster planci; assembly: GCF_054643075.1. Taxonomy (NCBI): domain Eukaryota; kingdom Metazoa; phylum Echinodermata; class Asteroidea; order Valvatida; family Acanthasteridae; genus Acanthaster; species Acanthaster planci. The sequence goes on from NC_141781.1 coordinate 7,680,853, forward strand.
TCACGGGCTATTCATGTACTCGTCAGCAATTTTCTGAACTGGACTACGTTTTAGATAGTCCTTCAATTCCAACGCTCAAGGACAAGTTTATTCTCTTTGAAGAACTTTAATGTCTTAATTCCGAAATGTGACACGCGGTTTAACGCTTGTCATTTTCTGTACACATTTTGACGAATCCAACGATGTTTTACTAAACATAACCGATAGCCCCTTTAATGGCAGAGAGCTTAACTGTCACATCACCACTCCCAATTTCTTTGTAATTGTTTTGCATTGCAAAAGAACTACGCGTTTGGATGCCTCTTCAAACGTTTGCCTTTTTGCGAACAGATATTTTGTCGTCTTGTCGTATGCGCTCATCCTTGCCAAACAGATATGTAAAAGGGAAACACTTGGTGAAAACTATCATTTTCACCAGGGGATCACCCGAGTTGACTTTTTAACGAAGACTTCCGATGGAAACAGCAGATGTTTAAAAGCCAACTCCAGTTTGAATCTTCTCAGGCGAAGGAACGCAGATTTTTTTATGAGACGATTAAAGAGGGGAGTGTTTATTTTGAAATGGTGATTTTTGGAGCATGGTTGAAGTTTTAAAGTGGCGTCCCACAGGGTGCAACCTTCTGATTTCTAGTTCCCTAAATCGCCATCATTGAGTAAAGACCCTTAATACTGAAACTCACATTTACTCCCATCACAAAATTTCCCTTTGCAAGAGTTAGTATTCAGGTAGCCTAGATCATCTTTCGAAAATATATGTTCCATCTAGCCCAGACAAAGCAAATTCCTCGGATCAAAGACCTCACATGAAAGATGAAGCAGTAACATCTACGGGGAGGCACTGTTTATGAAAATGTGTTGACTGAGTATTTGAAGACATCTTCATTCCCCTCCTCTTCTTTCGAAATTCGAAATAATTTCTGCGTCGATCACTCAACCAGTTTGTCTATGGAGGTTGCACTGTGTCGCCCTTGCTGTTCCTCCGAAGCAGGTCAGACTTCGCATTGGATATAGCATTGTGTTCAAGAGGGTTGAATGTCAAAGGAGGCTAACATGATTTATCACAGACATGTTTTACACGGTCGTGGGGAGGAGGTTGAAAGACACATGAACAGCACGGTAAACTGAAGGTAAATAATAAAATCGACAAATGTGTAGTTGAAACTTTTTTAACGATGGCTTCAATGAAACAAATATGATCAGTCTTGATGGAGTAATCAACTAAACCGTTATTGAGTTATAGTCCCATGGTTTGCATCTCTTCATTAAAGTCTCAGCAATTCAGTTTGAGTAATGAATGTTGTCCAAACTTGTTTTCGCAATATTAATTGAACGAATCGTGGCCGTTTTGGCGTCTAGAACACTACGGTACCCTTAAAGGAAAGTAACGCACATCTTGTTTGTTACATTATAGTTGTGATTTTGTCCACTTTGATTTTTTTCCCTGAGGATAATTTAAAGCTTCGAACATCAATAAGTGTAGAGTGTTAAAAGAGCCATAGGCTGTTTATCAAGCAGTCTTGGTCGCTCCAAAGATTTGAATAAAGGGAAAATTTGAAACCACTGTGACGCCTTGCTCTTTTGTGGGTCTGCACACGGGTCTACTTTCCCGCTGTTTACCATCCCCTTGTCGGCCCCCTCCATGTTTTTGGCCAGTGCGAGTAGGAGAGAGGGTTGAATAATAACGTGAATAGTGATGCGATATGGGGTTACGCCTGGCTCCAGGCTTGTTCAGAATTGTGGGGGAAAAAGATCCTGTGTGGAAGGTAATGTTTTTAGAAACTTCAGTCGAAACGCTTTTCTTTTGTTCTGGCTTATTGTACCTTGCAGCGTATTCGAGTTGCATCGGCCTATATTGGGTATCGATTTCATTCTATTATTTGCTGTGCATTTGACTTTAAACTTCCAACTTCGGTTATAGAAATAAATGACAAAGCCCAGGTGAATATCACTACTTTTCGCTGATTTTTACAGCTGTAAATTCAGTCGTTTGCCATTACGGCCCCGGGATGTGACAGATTAATGCTACTCCTAGAGGTAATTATATAAAGGCTTCGACTAAAATTGATTACAAAAAGGAGAGCCAACAGTCGATGTACTCAGTTCTGAATCAGAAAACCAGCTTAAATGATTACGGTTGATCTTCATCAGAAAAGCCTGCTATAGGCCTAAATTAAACGCGTATACGTATTGGTTTATGCATGTGTGCAAAGTGGATGAGATGACAGCAAAACAGAACGCGAAGCCTTCGCGGTGAGGTTGGTTGCGGAACAATTTCTTTTCATGATGGTCTGTTTTGTTAAGTTTGAAATCCAAAGATCGAATCCAACGCGACAAAAATCCTTGTTTGTATGTTGGTTTTTCCTACCGGTCGTCAAGAAAACCATGCATACAACGCCAGAAATCACAGATATATACTGATACAAATGAGTGAATTTCTTCTGGGTTAATCCCTCTCGAACTTCTCCCTAATTTAGTGCGATTCCCTCTTCCAGTTCAATTGAATTTCGCTCGGTCGTCCTTTGGTTTGTTATAGTTTGAGATTAGCTCAGAAAGATCCAGAAGACTATCTAATCCTTCTTGTGTTGCTTTGGTGCCATTAATGGATTCGGAATCAAGCCAATTTGGCTATCTTGTGATAATTACAGCTCTAACTGTAGAGGCTATACAGGTGAATTAAAAGCGGCCCCATTTCACCCCGACAATAGGATGAAGGGAAGTGGTTTCTCGCATAACGGGCGCTTTCGTGGAAGGAGTTGAAGGAGTCTTAGCTGGGGAGCGGTGCGTGCCGTCTTTTACAGTTTGCAGGGCAACGAGCAATCAGTTCGAAATAATTATATAGGCTACCTAGGGAGGAGGTCGGATTGATTGATCAGGCGGAAGTTTCCTACCCAACCCGATCTACGAGTGAACCAGTAGGCAACTTACCCCATGGGTAGTTGGAAAAGGAAGGAGTGCATAAATCTTGGTACATTTCTGGGCAATCAGAAGGGACAGGCCCACGCAGGGGCGGGTCTTGGCCTCTTCCTTAGAGGGGGAGGGATACGCCATGTAGCCATAATAGGATCACAACGAGACATAATCTTAAACAATTAATTTCTGATTCGAGATGTCTTTAGCTATCATGTTGCACAACGACCGGGGTAATGGAGTTTTCAAATGGAGAAAAGGTTTGGCTGCCCGAGGAACAGCCCCAGCCCCCTTTTCCACTTTGTGATTGAAAGCTTTATTCTTCTTTTCCTTCTTTTTTTTCAATTCTGCTCAAACGACCGGTCAACCATTGCACAAAATAGCAAACACTGTAACAAAAACAGATACCTGCAGGCGTGTGTGTTAGATTAATGACTGGATACTGCAGTTGATGAAATTCCTTTTAAGTGTATTTTATCAGCCTACTGATAAAACTGTCTGGCCGGCCTTGCATACCCACTGTACCACTGTCAAGTGCAGACCATCTGTAAGACATGCATGGCAACAAGTCACGTGGTAACTTTCTTGGCGGCATCCCGCTGCTAACGAACATTCTATCATGCCACGTGTCATTAAGGGCAAGATCAGACGTCCCCTAACGTCCAAAGAGGTTCTCAAGGAAAAATAAAACTCGAGCCCTCCGTTGCCGCACATGGCGCGCCGCAAGCCCAAGGTAATCACTTGCCATTTCAAATTTGGAAGTGAACGTTCAATAGATTGGAAATAATCCGCCTTAATTCTGATAATAAATATTAGTTGGATAGTTTGTATACAGTCTAGAATAAATGACGTGCTGTGGACTCTTCGACATCACAGGGACGAATGTAATCAAATTGTATTCACCATAACTGTTTTGATAATTGTTGTCGTTCTTTCAGGGCACAACTCAGTTTGACTACAATGACACACTGTCTCGTAACTCAGACGAAGGAGTAAATTTTTCCGACGAAAACGAATGAAATCATCATATAAAACGCTAGTAATCGTCACGTTTTTTCAAGCTTTCACGTCATTGTTGGTTTGTTATTTACAGAGGTCCGAGAAGGACTCAAGCCCTACGGCCTCACCTAACCGACGTTTTGACACCAATTACAGAACAGTTGGATGACCCGTTCTTGCAAAGTGTCAATGTTTGGCGCAGAATGCTGTGGAATCGTTACTTTCATTCATGACGGTCAGCGAGCTCACTTTCCTGGGCGGTAAATGAGAGTTAAAAATGGCCATAACTCCTAACGCTATGTTTGATTGAGCTGGAATTTTACAGATGAACACATTTCTTCAAAATGGCTTCAAAATGCATACTGGTACCAAGTGCCAGTGAGTTCTGTTAGTGCACGGCCAAGATCGAAAGGGCGGGAACCCCCCCCCTCGTCTCTCACCTGTGAGAGGTAAAGAACCCTTATGCTGAAGAACAAGCTTGTACATTCTCAATTCAATTCTGAGAATTAAATGAAGAACACACAATTTTGGTGGCACTGTAGTGAAAAAAAGACCCCGTACTCTCGGTAGGCCTACACATGCCATCAAAATTCGCAAACTACTTTCAAACCTGCCATTTTGCCTTTCGGTAACCCGGGCAAAGTAGCACAGTGTTCGCCCTCAACGGCCATGGCCTAAAACCTTTAAACCACTGACATGTACCTGACACTAAAGCCAGTTTACTAGAGTAGCCGTCAATCGTCATTTTCTCAGATGGTCATGTTAAGATTATTGGCCCGTGGAATCTTTTTTTTTGTACATTCCCAAGCATGACCTCCCCCCAAAAGCCACCGTTTGTAAATGTTCACCATTATCTGTTGATAGCAAAATGTTGTTAAACCCCAATGCATCTTCGTTGAAAACGTATCAAGTGGCAACCTTGCTACCCCTTTGCCGTAAATTTCGTCAGATGATCATTTATAATATCGGGACAAATAAACACACGGCGCTTACCTCGCCTGCTGCTATCGCGTTGTCCTATCAAACATAATAGCACGACTTTGTCAACCAAGGTTATGCCAATTAAGGAAATATTCATTGTGTTCCTCTTTCACCACAACATTGTTATTATCTCTTCCTAAATTTGTGACAGAAGACGTAAACACTGAACATACAATTTATAAGCATTACCCATTAGCCTACCACCTAACATTGCTCGTACTAGTTTCTAGAGATGTGAAGCTGTCTTTTTATCTTACCTTCTTTTCACGTCTTCTTCGTCCAAACAAAATTGGCAGCAACAGATCTGTCAACTCCGGTATTTGGTGGGTCGCTGTACTGAAGTCTCTTCCTCAGACACGCTGTCGCTGCACCCTGTTTGTTTGTTGCGGCCGGTCAACCGCGGAGAGGTTCACGAACTCCGGCCTCTGTTTGTCTGTACCGACACCGACTGGAAGTGCGTTCAGCTCCGGTCTCCCGCTCGCTCAAATTGACCAACCGTGAGCCGTTCGTCGAGCTGTTTAGACGAGTTCAAAATGTGATTCGTAAAAAAAAACCAAGGCTACGAGTCCCGACAGTCACTTGCCCCGAGTCGGTTGTAATAGTTGCGGGATGCGTCAGGATTCGCAGCGCGGCTGCCTCGTTGCGTCAATCCCTGCCCTGGTGTTTGGTTAAGCGAAAGGTTCGCAAATCTCTCTCCAAAGCCACTCTCAATCTGCTACCAGCATACCCCAGGCAGTTAGTCAGGAGTCGGTGCCTTGATCCAGGTGCCTGACTGCTGGCTTATATACTAGTCCTCTGGATCGTGGCCGGATTTTCTTTCTGCTGGATGTGGACTGCCTTACACACCGACTTGGGTTCGCTGTTATCGAATGGTTTAGCTGGATCACTTTCCGAACAGTGCTCATTCATGCCTTTCCACAACGCGTGCGTGACGCTCGTTATGGTCTCAGCAGACTCGGAGTTGAATGGTCTGGGGGTCCTTGTTAATGGCGCTGTAATGTAGGATACGGTGGTCCCTTAAACAACTTACACTTTCAAATTTTACACGGACAGAAAGGACCAGGCGAGGCGGAACTTGGTTGCGCTTGCACGTCCACTTTGTCATTCGACATATTCAAAAACTCTGCATTGTTGTAGCTTTTGTTGGCACGGAATCGGTTTAAATTGTGAGGAAGGATTGCGGTCCGACAGTTTTTTGTTAACATATCTGGGATGAGAATAAATCACAACGCGCTAAAGCAAAAATCATCTTGAACTCGTAATTTATGATAAACTAATAATGATAACCGAACTGATGAACTGATAACCCACTTAATTTCTGTTCACCTGGCAGCGTTAACGCCCGTTTAAAGTTGGCAAAGTACCAGTCTGTGAAAAGCATTTTAGTATCAAGTCAAATAGTTTTTGACAGATGTCTCATTCGATTTCTGGTCCAGCTGCACTTCTGTTGCATGTAACATAGTGGGTATACGACCTTGCCTCTATACCCCCTGCTGAACTTTGTGGGTCGCCCATCTTTTTTTGCTATCAGATCCTCCGCCATTTTGGTGAGCCCTTTACCGACCCTGAGCGCAACGTCGTGCTTCTGCAGTTGGGGTGTGGTCCCGGGGGAACTACACAAAACACTCGTGTGCTTGGTGAGCAGAAGGGAGCTAATTTATATCTTACAAGTGGGAAACAAACACAGGCTATACATGTAAATACAAATATTGAATCATGATTACTTAAGTTTAACTGTTTCATTGGACTTAGTCCAGCGCCCTCTTGCGACAACTGTTTTTGCGTCGTGGTTCCCCGTTTGGCGCCCTGATGGCATTTTCTCATTGAGCTCAGCTCTGTGTTGCTTTTATTTTCATTGATTGACGTTGACCGAATGTTTCTTGAAAAGTAGCCCAGAAGAAGTCCCAAACTTTCCAAAATTTGTCACTAAAAATGACTGCTGTGCTTGAGATAGAGATACAAAGATCTGAGATGCCGTGAAAGCCACATTGGCGCCATTTTCGTACCAGGCTTGTTGAGTGACCATGATATGTTGTTTCCCTGTGACACTTCAAAAGTTTTTCTAAACAAATTGATGTTTGGAAACAACACTGTTGACAGTTTCCACGAACAGCCAGGCCGGAGGAGACTTCTTCAAAACCAACAGTGATTTCTTAGCTCCCACTTGAACAACCCATAATTTCTCTGAGACCCACGACTTTGATCTTTTACTTTGTCGAACAAACATGATAAGAATGCAACAAAGATGTGATCGACTTTGAAAAGTGGCCCAACTTCGTGTCAGGAAGGAATAAACTCCACTCTCTTTGCAAAAGGTCATTTGTGGTGCTGAACTTTGAAGTTTTTTAACAGGATTTCGAAGCGACGGTTACAAGCCCACCCGTATTGAAATAAAGACATGTTCAGATTTCAACCGAAAAAAATTGCAATCTCCATCTTCGTCCTTGCGGGGGGAGACTTTTGATTATGGGAATTTCATTGAGTCGTCTACCAATTGACCTGGGCATCTCGGCAGCATTCATAGATACTTGCGGTTTGTGGTAACGTACAAACCCCCCAGGCAGTTAGCTGTAACTTTTGTTACAGATTCAGATTGTTTTTAATTAAAAATTCACTATAGGGTTTCCTCTGGAGTCTCACGTCATATAAATATTTGCTCAGACAGCTGCTTTGTGTTCCCTTAGCGACCTCTTGTGCTAGTTGACTATACTCGTCACAAACTTGAAGTCAAGTTTCTGGATTTGAACAGCATTCTTCAAATTTCGCAAAATCAGTGTTTGATTGTGGTATACAAGATCGGGTAGAAGTTTCTTTTTGTGGTAAACATAATCAAGCAGGGCAAGGTTACACTGTCGCACAATAGTAAGGGTCCCGTTGGGTTAGCTTACTTGTCTTGGCTAAACAAATTGCGATTTTAAACCGTTACATGTACTTTGTGGCATAGGTTTTTGTTTTTTTCTTGGGGTGCGTAAATTTCTGTTTTCTTGAGGGACACAGATTCATTATTGTCACAGGCTTCGGCATAGGCCCCTAACCCTTTATTGATTTGTCAAAATCGACAGTATTGTGGGCTGTTATTCGAGGGACCAAAAGTAACGGGAACTTTACGGGGAAACGACAAGGCCCGTAAGTGTTATGAAAACAAAAATCCTCAGTATTGATTCTGTGAACGAGGACGGCAGAAAGTGGTTTATTCATCAACCATGAATGCGCCAGGGAGCAAATGTTTTGAGTATCTGGGGAAACCTGTGTATTCTCCCATGGGAAAATGGTTCTTGGGAGGAAACCAGTCTCAATGCCTCTTCGTGGGAGCTTCCCTGTTGAAATGCCGGTCTTTAGCCTACTCCCCTTTAAAAATCCTCCAGAGCCACGAATACAGCCTCTGTTCAAGTCGGGTTCCCCCCAGCGTGTTGTGTTTAAAAAAATGCTGCCAGGAACAAACACAAATTTCCGCCTAAACTTAATCTCCGGGATGTTGTCGTGGTTGGCATTCTGCACCATGTTGCAATTTTGTCCATTTGTGAGAAGCACACTGTCAAGCCTTAGACTTGGCCAGTCTCCAAAAAGATCGTTAACCCCTACACTCCAGGGAGCCCCAGAATTCCCAAACTGAGTTAACTGCGAAAGTTTGCAGCAGACTGAGTCACGCCTGAGATAATTCGAGAAAAAACTATTCCCTCGACGATTCACAGCTAAAACAAAAGCGTCTCCAGATCGGGGCGAGATAACGAGGTGCTAATAATGAACAACAAAGACAGCGGTCCGAAGCCGCCCCGGATGCCGCTCGTCTGCCTCGGCTCCCCCGCCCGTTGTCAATCGCCGCTCGGGGGAGGAAACGACCCGAACCCCCAAAATAGCTGACTTGCAATACCCATGAAGATAATTGTCACATGCCGACGAGAATCATCATCAATTATTCCACATAAAAAAATTAGCAAATGCCAAATGTTAAAGTCCTCCCCCCCCTTGAAAAAAACAGAACTCGGTGTCCTGGGGCCGAGACGGTTGCTTGCCCTGATCTACTCTGGCAGCGACAATGGAACTGGCTAACCTTAGGCCTACCACTTTCCCATTGTTCGTGACGGCAGTACTTTCCGATTAGATCGAAAAATCCGGGCTGTTCAAGTCAAAATGATCTCGATTCTCTGATAAGAAATAAAATGAATTCCCTAAAGATTGTTGGACATTAGCTGTGACGTAGCGTAATCGTCAGAGCCCAACCGCTTCTCTTTGTAAACCTTAAAAAACGCCATGGAAATTCATTAGTACTTGTCAAAAAATTCACAAAACTTAATTCGAAGCTGAATTTTGCTGCGGAGAATTTTTGAAATTTGAGTCTGGTCCGATTATCCTGTATGTGAATGATTTCTGATCTTCAGGGTAAAACACCCTGTCAGAATCTATTCTTGCCCAATTTCTATTTCAGGGGAGGGCGGTATTCAAGTGGCGATAGTTTACGCCCAACAAGTCGCCGCGTCAAAGTTCCAATCCTTCGTATAATGTTTCAATGATGTGGGAAAGTTGAGAATTCACACTTGATCCCAGGGCAACTTGATTCATGCCATACCTCAGGGAGCAGTTTCTGAGGAAGAATTTATAAATGGAATTTAATGTGACTTCGTGCCTATTTCTCTGATCAATTGTACCAGTTTGCGATTACCGCAGAGGGAATCCAAGATTTAAAGGAGCGGATCTACAAAGCTAACACGGGAAGTTTCATGCCTACTCGATTCCTAACAAGTAACATTCGTCATGTTGTAGTAATTGGCTTCTTCTATCCCGTCTGCTGAAGGACACACCTTTCAGGATTTGGGATTTTAGTAATTCGTTATGTCTGGATAAGTTCCTTTTCATTTCAGCAATATGTGACCTTGACAATCTGCTAAGTAAATAGACACCTACGCGTATACACATTCAAAAATAAGTCTAAGAAATGGCCTGCATACTAAAAATCGTGAGACAATAATATGCATCGTAGCAGAGGCATGGGTGGGATCTTTCACTAAGGGGTACTTAAGGGTTTAAAAAAAAAAGAGTTTTATGGGGTCGATGAATTGAAGGAGGGATTCCATATCAAGTCCCATGCCTCCCGTCCCTCGCGATAGTCTCACGCAATCCGAACGGAACCAACCTGTTATGAACTGGTCAACACGTTTAGTGTTCTTAAGTTGGCTTTTCCTTTTCTCTAACAATCCAGTGTCGCATCTTGCAGGTATCTCAGTTCCAGGCGTCACATTCGATTTTCGTCAAAAGGGAGAAACTTGATGTCGACAGGTTATGGATTTCCGCTTCACCAAGATAAATCAAACGCATTATCGCAAAAAAAAAACCCGTAAATTATCGTTTTTCCCCTGTGAAGCTCTGAAGCCTCATCAAAATGTCACATGAGTTTTACAAGAAGTCGAGCAAAACACTCACATGCACAGTGCAGTGACATATCTTGTGTGGTATGGGAATAGGGCCTAGACCTTATTCTTGGGAAACGCCATCTCGTTTCCTAAGTCAATCGTATTCGATATAATCTGTTCTTTTGGGTGGTGCCCTGACTATTTTAGGCTTCAAACCTCACTTTCATTTTTAAATATGGCTTAAAAGATAAAACAGAATTTGTCACAATGCAAATTTTTCTAAACAATATCTTGCATGAATTTGTGTGAACTTTTATTCCGTCCCTCAACGGTTATGTTTACTTTCTGGTTCCCCAAGTAAAAAGTTTAACCTCACTTTCACTTCAAGATGGCCGACTCATGAATACAACCTATTTCCCCCAGACGTGTTTCAAATCCCCCCCCTTATTTTCTCTATTTTAGGAACCAAATCCCTACATTGTCCCCTCTACCACTCAGACTCAAAACCTGGGTCCATCATTGCGCGAAACTTTTTTTTGTCGCCAGATCGTTCATTTTTGTCTCATGGTACACGCAGATATCTTCATTCAGAAACAGTCATCACGGCTCATTTCCAACATTCGCAGTCATCAGGAGTTTGGTCATACCCCAGCGTTATCATGAAAGATGGCCTTCCACCGGGACGCTAGGCGTGCTTAATTCTGTGAATAATGCACGAGGTCGGCTTGTTGAACTTAATTAGCGAGTAGGATTGGAATATCGATTTAAATTGAATGCTTCCATCTGGACAATTAATTTTACAACCGAAACTTTGTTTTTATCACAACATGAAATTCAAATAGCCCGAGGAGCATTGTTCCGCTTGTCTAAAGCCGTATGGCTGAAACATCTGCCATGAGATGAAATAAACCGTTGAGGTTTTAAGTCAAGTACATTATTACTCTCCTCAACTTCAATCCATTTTTCAGACACGTAAAAACGTCCCTTCGGTCGATGGAACTATATATGCATGTATATTGAAAAACATCGACCTCAAAATCGAACTGGGCCAATTCGTGGTTTTCTCATTTCACGCTCCGGTCTCAAAATAAAGACCAGCTAAAATCGCTAGAGACTTGGCGCTTTTTTGGTACTTAGGCCAATGATTCCTCAAGAGAGCGCACAAAAGAGTTATTCACAATCCTGAAGACACCTAGGAGAAGTGAGTTGGGAGGACTAGTAGGATTACATGACAACCCTCAGGATCGGGCCAGAAGACCCAAGGCGAAATGGTGGCATTTTTTTTTTTTTTTGCGGCGGGGCGATGTGAATTTGATACACCAGATTGGATGGAACTTGACCCACTCAAGGGCGGCTTGGGGTATGGGTGGCAACGGGGCCATCCCCCGGCCTAAATTAAAATCAAAAATAAAAAAGCGAGAGAAAGGCTTTTTGTTTTGCTTTGTTTTCTCTATTTCATTTCTCTCTTCTAAAAAGCGTGTAACCCCCCCATGCAGGCTCACCCTACCCCTAGAAAGGCCAATGAAGGTTACATTAAAAAAAATTCGAAAGTTTTTGCCTCCCTAAACAAGCCCCCCCCCGAAAATTTGGTCCTAGACCCCTCCCTTGAACTCACACTCTGAAATTTACATCCTCCCGAAGCCCAATTCCATCGACAGTTACCAATCGACAGTCTGAGGTACCCGTTGCTTCACCAGAAGTGGATGGGCCCAGCTAGGTGCTCGGTGGTTAAGATATCTGTACTAGGAAGCAGGAGGTTCTAGGTTTGAGTTCCACCAACAGGATAGATTTTTTGAACCGATCGAGTAAATGGGGTGTGCTAATAATTTTGCCGTCCCCAACAGATGAAAGTGCAAATAAGGGACGAGTCTTTTTGCCAGTATTCATTTTTGTTCCCTCTCCGAAGTGTGTAAGACAAATCAAAATCTAGCCTCACGCCAGGACAGACCGCGAGATTACGTAAAATAGTCAAATGTTTTAGCCTCCCAAAATTATTTCCCCAAAAATTTGGTTCCGGCACTTGCTAAGTCTCTGAAAATAAGGAAGGAATGAGCGTACATGTGCTAAATTTCCCCGGTGAAGGCGAATCGAATTAACATCCACACTGTCTTGAACAGCGCCTTGTACTTTCTCAGCTGCTCAAAGAAGGACAGAGGGCGCCAAATAGAGTTTGTGTCACGGCAATTTTCTGTTGTGCTGGCTTCACATTGAAAGGCGACGCAAGTCGAAAAATGCGACGCCCGTTGAAAAATGCGACGCACGTTGAAAAATGCGACGCCCATCGAAAAATGCGACGACGGTTGAAAAATGCGACGCACGTTGAAAAATGTGACGCCTGTCGAAAAATGCGACTGGCACATATGGAACACCATAGCTAGTAGCAGTAAGTAACGTTTCTCAGAAGCTGTCAAAAAAATTAGGGGGTATTATAGGCAGAAACCGTAGCTTGACAGTTTTACTTTCATCATCTTTCAAGAGTTGCACCTCCTTAATGTTCAATGTGTTTTCCTCTCTATCTCCTCGACGCATTTGGTAATTTATCTAATTCCTGTCTACGGGCTACATGCTGATTTCAATTACTGCTCTTCTTTCCTGAGACGAGACTCATTTTGTGACTCACTAGCCAATGCTTTCCATGAAGGATGACTCCGGAAATGGTCTCAAACCAAACTGCTGAAAGTGTGGTGGTTATTCTAGTTGACAGCTAGTAAGATAGAAATCCAAGGCTAAACATTAATCACTGGCACGCTTTTCGGATAAATGAGCAAAATATGCAGTAGGTCACTTTAACTCAACTGATATCTCTTTTTGGCACGTTGGGCGTAGGAACATTCACAGGATTACGTCATTGACAGTCACGACTTACTACAACTGATTATGTCTCATTCTAAAAATACTTCTAATCATCCAGATATGGGTCGTAGTACTTCTTGCCACTCGAAGTCCGTCAAACTATGACTAGTGCTTGTTGGTCTACAGCGAGAGTTCTTTTTCTTTTTTCAAAGGCCCACGAGTGAACACAGTGTTTGAACTACATGCACTATTCACAATACAACTGGGAAACTTTTTGGAAGCAATCTCCATTTCCGTTAATGTATGATATATCCCCAAAGAAACAAATGTAGTACTGGTTGGGTGAATTGTAAAAAGTGATACATTATTAGACTTAAGCCGAATTCGAATTTGAATAGCATATTTGAAATTATTTGAAATTTTTCTCAGCATTTGTAAGAAAAAATAAGTTTCTCAGAGTTAAAGCTTGACTACGAACAACATGTTGTTAGCCTTAAAAATCGTAATCATTACAATAAACTATGCCAAATCTTGCCTTCAAGAAGGATTCCGCTAGGATTGAAATGTTGGGTCCTCTAACTTTTAAAATCTTTGTGCACTTCAGCTCAGTCCGGTCTGATAGACACCACCTTATCTATTTCTTACTTCTGAGTGATAATTGCCAGAGGAAACTAATCCTGGCCTCGGTTTGAAAGCTGGTTCCCCTCAATTAAGGTTCAGGACGCACGTTAATAGCTGCATCGGGTCTCGCTTCCACTCGCATGCAGAGAAAGCCATCTGGGGGTAACTAATTAGTTCAAAGGGGCTCTACTCATGAATTGATGGAGGGTAATCGATGACTCCAAACGATCATCATCTACCGGTGTGCTGGCAAGTCTAACTAGATGCAGACATCCCACGGGTATCGTGTGTCACGGTGAAATGTAATAACTGCTCTGCTTGTTTTACTAAGAGAAGTGAATTAGCAACAATTATATCAAATCATCTCACGTGTTTTATATTTGTCATCCCCACACAGCAACACTTCTTTTAGAAGCTCACTCAGTGTAATCATCAGACGACTAACAAAAAAACATTTTTCCCAAGTTTCAACCAGGTATGATTCTGTAACGACGAAATCCATCAGTTGTAAGTATAGGGATAATGTTGAATGCGCTAGATAATTTTAAATAGCTTGATGAAGTTTGTTAATACTACTGGGAAACTTTGACCTTATTAATTTTCTCCATAACAGAGATGCCGACATTCGGTGATTCAAAGACCTACGAACAATAACCCGTAGCTCTATAGATTAAAGCAGCTATAGGCGGTAGCAGAACACTCATCAGAATGATAAATCAATGATGAAGATCTGAATATGGATTTTGTCGTAGACTAATATTATTGATTGTTAGAAGTGGTGGTATATCCGGTTGACTCACGAAAATGGAACATCTATTAAAGGTGGTAATTCGATGTCTAAGCCCATTTGATGCGACGAGCAGTAACAACGAACGTAAGTTGTAACAGTCGAGACACATGTTTACTGTGAGTGAGAGGGAAAGCGTCGCTGATCTGTCCACCCAAAAAAGACCTTAAACTGGCGGTGGATCCTTTAGCTCTCTGCAGTTTGATGCTGAGGGTTCTTGTTTCTCTTGTTTTACCATTCATCTCTCGATAAAATCCCTGGCATCATGGGTGAAAATATCACCAAGGACGGAGCTCCATCACCGACGACATTACCAACGATTCCCGTTCTCTACCTCAGGGAGCAACCTCTCCGATACGTCGCCCCAAGTGTCATGGCTTTGACTCTGGTCGTTGGAGTCTTCGGAAACGCAAGCCTTCTGTATGTCAATTTGCGGGCTCTGAGGGGAGGTAAATCCCAGGCCGTGTTGGATGTCTTCCTTGCCAGCCTGGCTGCTGTAGATTTACTCCTTCTTATCACAACAGGTCCCTTCTTCGCCGCTGAGTTTGTCCTGGAGGACTGGCCGTTCGGCAGTCCGGCTTGTAGGTTCCTGCTCCCCTTCAATCACATGACTGAGACGGTTGGTGCTTGTACAGTGGGCGTCTTGGCACTGGACGAGTGCCTTGTAATCGCACTGCCCAATTCGTACGCCCCGCGACGAGACCTCGGAAAATCTGTCGTTGCCAACCTTATGATCTGGCTAAGTGCTGTCATTCTCACGATTCCGGTATCCGTTAACACTAAGAGCACACAGACGTTATACCACTCATCCTTCTGCACAGTGACTATGCCTGGCCCTACACTCGTTATCCAACTGTACACCTTCATTGTTAGTTTTTGCGTCCCGGTGGTGTTTACCTTAGGATGCCTCCTCTGGATTTTGTACAAGTCCAATGGTAACTTCTGGAGACCCGCTAAGGATGAAAGCCAGCCACGCAGCAAGCAGACGCGAACCACTGTACTACTGATCGCGTCTCTCATCTGTGCCCAGGCCCTGCTCTGGCTCCCCCATCATGTCATCTCGTTTCTCCAGCCGGGGATCCACAGCGAGGCGACGACTCGCAGTGATTTCCTGTCCCATACCACTGTGGCCTGTTACGCCTACGCGTACTCTGCAGTAAAACCTTTGCTGTACGTCTTCCTCAGTGGAGACATCCGCGATCGCTTCGTTGAAGCCATCCCCTTTGGGAAAGGAAGCGACGTCCGAGGGATCGGTCGTGGGCGACGCTTGCCAACCTCACCCAATCGGTACTTGAGTGAGAGAGGCTCCAAAGCTGGCAAGGGGCCGTCAGTGACAACCTCTATGCACACTGTCCATGGGTATCCTTACATCGTCGAGGTGGATGGAGAGGATAGGATTGTGATGAATGGTCTAGACAGGAGATGGAGTTTATAAGCCTTTGCTTTGGACTATTGCAACTATTGAGGGACATTAGCTTTCTCTGAAAAAAGATTTCTCCTTTGTTAAATGGTTTGAAGCGATGCTGTACTGGTTTGATATGTTAGGCCTCTTCCGAACGTTTGGCTATACTGTTTCAGTGTATTTTCCCCCGACAAGTTTGGAATTATGTATAACAGGTTTGCCCTTACCCAACATATATTAATAAGCACTGTATGCTCAGTTGGAAGAAGTTTGGAAGAAGTTTGGAATTGTGACTCGACGGAAAGATAATTATGGGCATTTGATTAATTGATTTCTTGGACGAGTATATTATTAAATTGGCAAGATTTGTGTCTGAACGCAGTACATGTAGTAGCCATATGGGATATTTTGCAAACGATTTTGTATTTTTGTCATTTATATGTATCTCCCTGATACGTAGTTAATCATGAATCCCAAATCCAATCCATGATGGACCTCAAAACAGTAACAACCAGACTAAGATGTGGACCATATCAACCTTCCAAGATACTGGTTTTCAAATATTTAATCCTGATTGAAAGCTTCTGAGAATGGCAATTGATTTTCAGCAAATTAAAGTCCCATAAGCAACGCTGTATTTAATTCCCTAAGTTAATATAGCCGGGCTATTTGTTATCATAAATTATTCGCTACATAGTAAATCCTAAAAGGGAATTGTACAGATCGCGATTTTGATACCGTTTGGACTAATGATGTTGCTAATGTCCGAAATACAGAGGTTAAAGTCTGAAACGATATAATTTTTCACTTTTATTATGAAATACATTACAAAACATTAGTAAATGTAATGTAATGAAAACCCACATATAATTATAATTGTACATTTCAAGTTAAAGCACTAGCATAAGGGCAAATCCAAAAGCCGAATAGGAGGGTTTGTTTACTTTCAGGGGGAGAAAAATGTTAATTTTTTATGTAACCTTGCCTTCTTAGGGGTGAAATTATATTTGGGGGCTTTTCACACGCTTTTTGAAGAAGAGAAAAAAATGCATCGAATAAAGCACCGTTCTCTCATTTTATCGAAACATCATTTTTAGCTCACTTTTTTGGGGGGGCGGGGCACGCCCCCATTGGCCCCCTGATCCGTCCTTGCACAGGCAGATGTAGAATTGAAAACTAAATGAATGTGCTTTCCACCTGAAGGTCTGTTGAGATGATATTTGTTCATAACTATAAAAAAAAACTTGTTTGTTCATGAGTTCAAAACAATAATTTTATAAATGTTCACGTTTGAGGTTTTTAGCCTAGTAAAGACTGTGGACGACTTTAGGACTTTAGGAAGCACTTAGACTAAAAGTTTACACGACTGTAAATGTTGATAATGATGACCGTAATAATTATAGATAGTAATTTATCTGTTTCCTCTATTAACTCATACTTTGTTGTACCAAAAGCACAGTTAAATGTTGATCAAAGCTAACACCTTCCACATTTTTGTCATTTAATGTGATTTCTTTTTATGAATTTATTTTATAGTATTATATTGTAGTTTTGCGTGTAGTTTCACATGCTTGTGCAAACAGTGTTTATGTGTTCATATTGGCTTTTCCTTTTCTTCCGCTTAATGTGGATTCTACAATTTGTAAGTTGGCGGAAATTACTAATACCAATTTACGAACCGTGAATAGAAATGAACGTGTTATATACGAATAAAGAGGAATTTGGATGTTTTAGCATACCGGTGCTTGGTTTTTAACAATCCTCCAATTGTAACACTCAGAAATCGAAATTCTGGTCGACATCAGAACAACTGAATGCCAATACCGTTCGATTAATTTATTTTCAAACAGTAATTCATTTGTACGTACTAAAAATGGAATGGTAATTAAAACCGGAAGAAGCTCTGAGTTCCAAAATTTATCTTATATCTTTTAAAGTTGTCTTCTCTCAAATCCCTTATTCTATTTACCGCGTGCTTTTGGTTTTAGCGACGCGCTTTGGGTTGACGAACTTCTCACGCAGCTGGTTGAGTTCTTTCAAGATTGTCTTCAGCTCTGGTCTCCGGTTCGGTTCCTCAAACACACACCTGTCTCCTATCGTCTTGAAACCAGACAGGAGTCGGTTCTCTTTAGCGATGTCTTGCAACACAATCCCAAGACTGTAGATGTCCGACTTTACGTTGTACCTGCTCCTGCCCTCCACAATTTCTGGCGCCAACTGAGTGCAGTTTTTGAAGGCGAACATCATTTGTACGAAGGTTAAGATCATAGGCGGCGGTGGGCTCTTGATTCGCGAGGCTTTCCCTAAATCAATGATTTTGCCCTCCCAGGTTGCAGTTAGTTTCTTGGGATCTCGCCAGACCATGATGTTACCAAAGTGCAGGTCGTTGTGCGTCCAACCAGCTCGATGAAGCGTGTCAAGTCCTTCGGTGACGTCAATGCAGATTCTCACCCAATCCAGAGGCAGCAGACGAGGACCCTTGGAATTTTTGTACAGCAATTTGAGGGCACTCCAAGACTTCATCGTGCGGCTATTCCCGACGAACTCCTGACCGAAGGAATAGAGGTCAAGTACTCCCAGGAACTTGGGGAAGACTCTGCAAGATTTCACTGCCTCCATGGCACGTATTTCTCGCAACATTTCCTGGGTTCGTTTGTCTTGGCTTTGGCACCCTCCTACTTGTGTTAGCCGTTTAACAGCCATGAGAGTACCATCCAAGTGAGATCTCATGAGGTATACGCCTCCATAATTCCCAATTCCAAGTTTGATGGGAGTTCCTTTCTTAGTCTCCACAGGCTGGACATCTTTCTCGTCAATGATGGGAAGGCCTAAAGCTTGTAGGTCCTTGGAGCTGGTAGCTTTGGGTTGGGCTGGAGATCCTTGTTTCTGAATGGACTTCAGGAATGTCTTTCTGTTAATAGCAGGGCAAGGGGATGGTGTCTTTGATTTCGATGGCTTAGTAGGGGGCTGCGATGTTGAAATTGCACTCTTCCCAGAAGGAACCTTCGGGGTTGCTGGCAACGCTGGTTGAGGCGCACAGGAGGGGGTTACTGTTGCCACTTGGGTTGCCTGACTCAAAACACAGTTCTGAACAGAACGCCCTGTGTTTCTACTCAGATTAAATTTGGTCCTGCTGACGTGCCCGCTCACAGACAGATGCTGCTGCTTGTGGTGAGATGTCCTGCTTTTCCGCTGTTTCCTATTGTAGTGTTCAAAATAGTAAATGAGAGTAAATGCCATAATTAAGACAAAATGATGACTCGTTTTATTGTACCTGTTACTAAACTTTTTCTCTGGATCCCAACTCTTAATCAATATTTTTGGAGATTTTGAAAATTTGATTTCTAATTAGTCCTACCTTTTATTAGTTTCTTCGACCACAATCTTTAACTGGTTCAGCAGTGTCTCAGCTCTCTTACCATTTTCTTCGATTTCCTGGATGAAAGATGACATCAGAGTGTCAGTATAAGACGGGTAAAAACCTGAATATGATATCGAGATTAATCATCATCTTACACTGTTTAGTGTAACAAAATAAAGACATTTAGACATAGCACAACGACGGTCGAAAATAAACCAAACATCCTGAGCACCCCAAACAGAGCAAAAAATCAACAACGTCACTCTTGGTCAAACCTTCAAGTCGTCAACTAATCCCTGAAATTGTCAGAACACAGAAGGCCTGCTCCCAAACCAAAGAGGTCAATTAAATACCACTGTCTTACCTTTCTCTCGTCACTGGTATATACCGACGTGTTGCTGGTCAAATCTCTGAGGGTTTGCAGATCTATTCTTCTCTTGATGTAGGCGGTGATCTCCTGGATTCGGCGCTGTTTCGCTCTAAGTGAAAATGTTTGCATCTCCGCCGCCAAGACGTCAGGTTTGACATCCAACTGAATCAACGAGACAGGGAGCGAGGCAATTATCGAATGAAGGATCTACTGTCGCACAGGCATAGTAATTTAATCGTGTAACAACGTGTACGAAGTTAGCTCTCAAATAAGCTCACGATGTTCCGGTGAGTCGGGGTTGCTTCTTGGGTTGTGTCTTGATGCAGAGTCACCGATGAGGGCGCCTGACTATTACTCCGCGGGTCCCTCATTACCCACCGCGGTGATGTTACTCTCGTCGTGAGCTGAGATGGAGCGATTTTGAAGCTCGTGATGTCTGTTGTGCTACGTGATGCCGTTGACATTCTCCCAGCTCCCTCCGCTGATTTTGCAGGTTTTTCTTGGATGGTTGTCGGAGAAAAATCCTTCTTGACTACTGGAGACACACTAGCTAGGCCTATACCTTGCTTCTTCAAGCAAGTTTTAGCGGTCGAACTTCCAGATCTGATCAAGGAAGTCTGACCTGAGAAAGTCTTCTGTTTCTCCTCGTGCAACTTCTTGCAGGAAGGTTGAAATGAATCTAGTTTTTCAAGCAAGTTGATTTCAACTTTTTGCTCGCTGCTGCCCGCATTCTCTACATGAATGCACTCATTCCTGGCGAAAATAGCAGTAAAGGAAGAGGAGAAAAAGTCAACCTCTGTTATCTTCTCTTGCTTACAAGGCAAACAAACCGTGAAATGTTTCAGACATCACAGTTACTGATATTGAATATTAAATATTAATGTTCTTCAACCTCACTGAATTAAAACAACAACAACAACAATGACAACAGTGCTTACCCTAGTGTTGATCCTAACTCTTCGCAGTTCTTGGCACTTGTTCCAGGAGTGCTCAACACACCTGCATCTCTGTTAGTATTCTCAGAACCGTTGTCAATGTGAGGAGCGTGGCCACCATTTCCTAACTTAGGATTAGGCGATCTGTCGCTCTTGGGAGAACCTTGAGAGGGATGTTCCCTTTCCGGTAATCCATTCCAGGGAACTACTTTCCGGCGGGAAAATATTCCAAAGAATTTTTCAATCCGGCGTCTGGTATGAAAGTGAATAAAACAAGAGGATTGTCTACATTACTTACAGACTTTAACAGGACGGCGCTAACATAACACTCCCAATAAAACTTGTATAAAGGTTTAGGTCTTTATTTTTAAAAAAGGGAAAACCACAAAACTGAAATATTTTTCAAACCAGGACCTAGGACCATGCTAATAACGAGACTTGACACGAGCTTGAAAAAGAAAGGCAAAAAAGGAAACATCAATTCTGATACCTGATTGGAATTTTCTTGGCCTTCAGTTCCGGCTGTTTGCCTTTGCCATTTGCTGTGGCATATTGGCCTCTTGGTCTACGCCAATCAGGGTTCTCCTCTTCTCCTTGGAGAATCGAACCAACTTCTTGAGATCCAAGAGTTGACGGAGATCCGTTGTACGGCTCGCAAGGTGAAAGTGGGGCTACTTTGGTTTTGATCCGAATTCTGAAAATAGAATTTATTTAAAATAACAGCTTATATCTCTGTGTAGCAGCGGGCTTTGTGCTCCTTTTGATGTGTACAAATGAATTATAATAATTTGCTTCATTTGATTTTGTTTGAAGAAGACAGTGGATATTGAGGAAAACATCACGCTCTTCCTCCGCGTGTTACTTTTGTGTTGCGTGGCTACCCGTTGTCGTAAGGTATACGTTCGGTTGTGTGGCTATCAGTTTTGAATTCTGCCAAAATGATAATCAAAACCAGGTTCTCGATACTTAGTCATTTGAGGACAATGAAAACTCTTCTTGTCAATACTTGCCATAGAAGGAAGCACCAAAACCCTTTGTGTAAATGCTAATTGCGTCAATTAACTCTATAATTCATCAAACACATTTGGATGTCAAGAATCGCAGCATACAGGACATAGTTTGAGCGAATTACGACATAAGTACAACTCAGATGTGCCAAAAATGGCAAAATACGTAACAACTATATGTAAGGGGTGGCAAGTACCCACTACGCCCACAGTGAGCTGGTCCGTATACCTTCAAAACTTAATCCAAAGCAAATTGTGGCTTATACACAGGTTGTCTATATACTTTCCATATTTCAACTAGCGGGGGAGGCGTACCAAGAGGTACCCAGAGGTACTGAGTGCCGCTGGGGGAGCATATTACGCCACCGCTGGGCCTGCATGGTGATGATGTTAAACTTACCGGAATTTAACCGAAGCGAATTCCCAAGCAACTCGAAACATTGTTGATGCTTTCGATAAAACGCTCGAAGCTGTAAAGAACTTTCTTCAACAGTCTAACTTATAACTATTGCTCGAGGAAAATACTCTGAAGTAAAATGTACGTGTTAACTGAACGAGAACTGATCATAATCTTGTTTCTTGTTTGTTTCTATTAGTTACCACCACATTTCGGTTGCTGGAATAATTCTTTGAACGAAGCATTTTCACTGTGACGTAAGAAACGTGATCATACGCATGCAAACGTCACAGTCTAACTGACGCGGGGCTTGAACGAAAACGCAAAACGCGCACGTTACGCTGAACTTTCTTTAATGATATCTCCAGCGTATTGTGACAAAAATGAAACTTATGAAGAATGCAGCTCTCTGAGGAGGGTCGCGTTCCGACCTTGTCAACATCGCCCCTATATTCCCCCATGTATAACGGGGTATCGAGCAATCCTGAATTTTTCGTTCACTTCGTCCCAAAGTTACAAAAAAAATCTTGTAGTTATTTGTGACATTGCTGATTGTAACAGAAGAAAAGGATAGTTGAGGAAAGTGTCTCATATAACACAATCGCTCACGTGAGAACGGACAATATTGCTGTTTCGGCATATGCTAAAAACATGATTGTAGGAAAGGACTGAACCTTTCGGCTGCACCCTGGTGATTCTTCGCAATGTTATAAAATACTGACGAAAAAAATGTACACTAACAAGGAGACCAATGAATGATCGCGTCAGATGTAAAAGGTCGTAAATAGAATTCTTTTACCCGGGTAGTTTTCTTCGATTTTATTTGAAGCACGCTAAGGTAAAATTCCAACACGAGTGCTTCATTGGAGATTTTACTTAGATATACTACGGAGCCTTTTTTCGGAAAACTATATAGAACGTAAACTGGCTAAATTGGTGTCAAATCCCTATAGAGGTAGGCCGTGCGAGGATTCTGGAAGTCTTCAGCGTGACCTTTTAAGCATTAGCCTGGAAAGTGGCTCTGACTAATCCGCGGCCCGCGCATGTCACAGGAATGGACTTGGGTTACCCTCTGCTACATTCAACAGAATTAGTCGCTTGGATTTACGCTTCCACCCCTACCATATGGTTAAACGACACCAGCTTCTTCCACGTGATCATCAGCGACGGTTACAGTTTTGCGAGTGGCTCCTTGGCCAACATGCACGTTTCCATGAAGATTTGTTTATTGGAGACGAGTCAGGATTTGCCTTAAATGCTTTTGTGAGTACCCACAACATCAGAGAATATCGTCCCCGTGGCCAGCAGCCACTTGATTTTGACTATCAACGCAGTGATGACAGACATAAGCTTTGTTTTCTTTTCCTCGGCTGTCTCAAACATAAAGAGAAAAATGTATGGGCTTAATTTGACCACTTTTTCAATCATAACGGAATCGTCTGAGAGGATCAAAACTTGAACAATAATACGCTCTCACATAGGTCTTCCCTGTTTCTCCACCCTAGTCATTTGGTGGGTGTAATTTACGGTACAGTGAAGCTCAACTGAATACATAATGCTCAAAACCATGAAGAATTTACTGCAAACGCAAGAGTTGAGAAAATACTTTGCTGACAACAGATATGCATGGAAGCTTTGGTCGGGGCCAGCCAGGGCCGCCAAGGATTCAAAGCTGAGAAAGCATCATGCAGCCTTGTGCAAAATGTTACCGATGGCAGTGATTGACCCATGCTCACGGTACGGCACAATGAAAGGTGAAAGCGTCTGGTAATGCACTCGTAATCTTCTATGTGCATTTGCTTGGTGAGGAATTTACACAAATATTTTACTGTGAAAAGTGCATAAAAGACCCGATCTCATTTACTTCTGCCCTCAGTCCTTAAACAGATGCACTACATTCATACAGACTGAAATGAAAGTCTAATGGCCGATTTTTCAAAATCAAATGTCTTCAGTAATCTTTCTTGGAAGGACTCGTAAACCTTTAAGTTTCACCACTCCTGCGCGCATTCACGGTACGCAAAAATGTCCAAAAATATTATTCCACAAAAACTGCATTTATCTGAAAACCCCGTTACCCCAGACTTGGGATTACATGTGTGGACATAGTCATTTTTGTCTGCCCACATTGTGTTAATTAAAGGCAGACAAGAAAAATGTAGCAGATTCCGGTTAAATGTTTCTAATGCACCACTGTAAAACAATTACGGAGTGATTTATTCTTTTCTTATTTCATCACGTTTTCAGTCGCAACCTCCGAAATTTAATTTAGAGTACCATGGCACGCCAGAGTCACTTCAGTTAAGTTACACCAAAAATAAAGGCTTCCTTTTTGCAATTTTCCAAGGGGAGGGGGTCTATTTGAAGTTCCCCAGATCTTGTTCCAGCTCGACTGGAGAAAGAATAAGGAGAAATAGGGATCAGAGAACATATATGAGTGCAGTCCACTCATTCAAGCGAGAATTTCTGGACAGCTCATTACCATTAAAAGTGCCCCCACAGTATCTTTTGAAAAAAGGAGATTCCGTGGCCCCAAAATGGTGAGATTGTGTAAATCTTTGCCAGAATCAACTCCCTGGGTCTTTGGGCTTTCATATGAGAGCAGAATGGCTAAAAAATACTGTTGAAAAATAGTCCTAAGTGCCCGAGAAAGTTGAGGGTTGTCACTTGAAAAATACTTGCAAGCAGACTTTGGAAAAATCACTTTTGGAGGGGAGGTAATTTTGTTTTGAGGGAATAACTCCAAATGTAATCGGTTAACCCACAGAAAATTGAAAAGAAAGTAAAAGATTATGGATCATACAATAATTTAACGTGTGTTTCAAATGCCTCAGGGATGTTGGTACGCATATTATTGGGCCCCAAACAATGCTGATTTTACACTGTTTTCAACGGGGCCTGAATTAGGGGACTACACCCATATACGGCTGGAAAACATACGGAACGGAAAAATTGAGACTGTGGTAACATGGATACCTTGCGAGTTGTAGCCCCCTTAAATCGTGTCTGTGTTGATTGTAGTAACTATGCTGACACTGTGAGATCAAATTGTACATGAGCCACTTAGATAAAAGCTAGTGCATGACCTGCCCCGTTTGATGGAGGCGAGTGCCTACCTCGCCCCTGATAGATGGTGGCGCGTTCATTCACAGTTGGGTTGTACAAGAAATGTAAAAGCGTGCATTGGGTATGCCCGTTTTCATCGTTACTGTTGTGATGTCCATCATTCTTGTCATTAAAATGAACTGATTCTAATTCAAATTGGATGCTATTTCCAAATTGGGTGTGTTGGTAAACAAATTTGAATTACGAATGAGGTGTTGTCATTCAAATTATAATAACTAGATACTCAAATAAAATACTTGGTATTGTCTGAATACTGAAACGTGGGACCACCCCAAAATGGAAGTTTGATTTCTTTGTACAATTATCTTCATAGCTGTCTTTGCCTTGAATGTGCGATTCATGTCATCTTGTCATTGCGGATAATGCTTCAATATTATGCCCTTATTTCACCAAGTAATGCGTAACAGCGTGAAAGAAGCACTGCTACAACATACTTTTCTTGGATGTGAACAGGACCTTTGAATTGACGGGGGTTTGTATCGACTGATGCTTTGACCCTCCTTACGCCTGAAGAAAAAACTCCTGTTGAAGATCATCACTCGAAAGTGGTAACGCCATATCCATGTATAACAATATATACATATATATAAAATATGTGTAATTCAATTTCAGCAACGGCGGAGGCCGGGCCACTTGTCAGAAATGCCTTTCCCCATTATTACCTTATAGGGGGCGCCATTTATATCGCCGCAAAACGCTGCATTTGACAGACATGAAAAGAGTAGTGCCAACTTCACACAGGTTTTGGAACTAAATAGCTGTTCATTATGTGTACAGCACAGCATGCAGTTATTGTGTGCTAATTTTCATTTGCACTGACGCATAACCCAACCGTTTTGGTTCCAATAATTGAGACAGACATGTCGCAACTCTATTTATAAATCTTTTTTTCTGCCCTGAGCAGAAGCATGCCTTCATCGGTCGAAAAGATCTATGTTGGTCGGGAGGGTTCATTTTGTTGACAGCGATGCAACGGTTGCGTTCCATTGTCGTTCGTGAACCAGTGATGGGCACTGCTGCCAAAGGAGCCTCCATTGCTAGGAAATTTGCAGCCTCTCTTGGTCTAGTCGGAGCCAACATCATGCCCAGCTGTCTTTTGACGAGAGCTTATCAAGGCCAGCAAGAAGCAGGCTTGTTTCACCGACCAGTTTGTAGGCTACCCTAGACAACAGTGATAAATATGCTGCCTCAACCAGTGATTTTTGAAGATACATGTTTTTCCATCGTAGGATATGAAGTTCTGGTGCCTATCCCCCTTTTACGCCCATCACAAAATAGAGATATCTGGAATGTTCTGCTTGTCTTAAGATCTACTAAATCCAAGCTAGCAGTCTTAGTGCAGTGCAAAAACTGCGTTGTTAATTTAACACCGAGTGTCTTGGCCATCAATTTAACACCACGGTATTCCCAGTGTGGCTTCCTCCTTTTTTGGTACAAATCCTCTTTATTCACGGACCACAAAATGCTCAGAGAATTTGAGGGTATGCAAATAATTGTGATTCGGTCCACATAGGGCCTATTTACTGGCCTGTGACCCTATAGACGAATCTGGTGACCATAGAAACACTGTCACTTGTCATTTGCAAGTGGCCCCTGCCAATGGCGGTAAACACTATCATAGCCATTGTGCTGAGCATAATTCTTGACAGCCGCGCCCTCACAAACAAACTGCAACATCGGCAGTGGGCGCGCTATCGAGTGAAGCGTCCCTGGATTCGTTTTTAGGCGGGGTTCAACTGGCCGTGTCCAAACCGGGCTTCCAGAACTACGGCTGCGTCTATCGTCAGCGTGTGCCTACGTGTTTTTAACGGTCGATCAGACCTAGCCCTTGTAGATGCGGACGCAGCCTTAACGATTGTTGCGATTTACGGGATGTCCAGTGTATCTGAAACCAACCCTCTGGACTGAATACGAGTGCGCTGAGGTACGATGGGAGACCTTACCTGCCTGTCGTATAGGTCACAGGATGGGTGGGTATCGAGTGCCAACTGAGGGGTGAATTTCAGCTGGGCAGGCGTTTGTAGTGAAGATCCAGAGGGAAGGGGAGGGGGTGTCTGTGTGCAATTTCAAATAAAGTAAAACAACGAATTACAGCCGAACCAAGAAGTCTTTGATCACTAAGTATAATTCAGCACGAAAAGCAACGGCAAAATAGTTGTTCAGAGCAGATCAGACTATAAAAGCGAAAAAGAGATTTTTTTGAAGTAGATACTATTTTGAGCTCACATTGTGATCACACAAGGTATTTATAACAGAGGTGCCAAAATCAGGTCCAATTATAGAACTTTGTCCAAAATCAAATAGTTGGAATTTGCAGCTTCCAATCTGGGGTGCGTCGTTTACAAAAACTTTATAAATTTTACAGTAGTTGTGAGCTGGTTAGCATTAAAAAAAATATGGGGAACTTGTGAAATCGAGAAGAAAATTGGTCCGGAAATCATAATCTTAAATTTCCCAGTGAAACACACAGAACCAACCTCTTTCTGAGCATCATCCGTCGGCGTTTTTTTTCTCCAATTTTGCGTTGTTCGGGTACTAACGCAACCACAACGAGCGCAAAATTAATGGCAATGTACATGTACTGTATGTCCGCTGTGAGCGCAACCCACCTGCCTGATAGTGGTTAATTTTGGGACAGCGCCCTCTAGTAACATGACGGTTGCAGAATAAACCAGGCAGCTAGTTGTGACATGTGCGTGTGTCAGGGAACACCCATACGATGCTTTCTGGCCGATTCCTCCCAAAGATCCCGTCCATAATGTGTTAAAACCAGTTTCCTGAGTGTGTTTTGATAACCAGATCAGTTGCCTAAGGATGTGCAGGTTTTGTCGTCTGTAGTGCCTTTTTCCCGGAGCTAGAATGTTGACTTTCAATACCGATCCCGTAGAGGATTTCTACGAAATCGGAGAGGACATTGGCAGGTACGTGTACAACGAGCAAGGACACAGTCAGAACGGTTAGGATCACATTCATAGGCCTAAATCATCGGTAAAATTGGTTCCTGTCATTTGCTGCCAACGTTTCTCTTTATTTTAACAGTAGGCCTACAGTTTTTACTCTTGAACCTTAAAGGTCTCACAGGAAAGAATTCCATATATGAACGCCACTAAGTTTTCCTAGGACTAGGAGTGATATCCGAAAGCAATAAAATGTCCAAAACCAATGAAATGTCAACTAGTAGCAGTGAGCACTAGGCCTACTTAGAATTTTTCTGACCAGTCTCAAAGAATTTGTGCACAGGGTGTCACGTGGCATCTTATGGAACTCTTTCTACTTTACTTATACTTTGGAGTTCAAGCCTCCTTTTCTTTGTTTTTTAAAGTAAAGCCCAAACTCAAGTATGAAAAGGCCCAAATTTCCTTACCGATTTGTACTTGTTGGAAAGAATTCCTTACTGGCTGCATAAACGGGATGAACATCACCAATTCTCTCCTTGCAGTGACATATGCCATTAGAAATTGATATCATCCCTCCAAATGGTCAAGTTAACCTGGAAAATATTGAAGTGTTTACTTTGAATTTTTTAAACTAGTGTCCTGTTTTTTCTTTGCAAAAGGGTATGGTACCAGATACATGTACAGTACATGCATGTACATACATGTACGTGCACACCCCGTGGAACTCATTCCAGTAAAAGGGATTCCTGTGAATTGTATTATTATAAATCAATCTAGGGGGCACTTTAGCTAGGAAAAGGGGCTCCTCACATTTATGTTAGGGAGAACAGGTTACATGTAAGGTGAACTTATCGGTACATAACCCCCCCCCACCTCCCTGAGAAGGTACCGGTATTTCTGACAAGTCTGTGCTTAAATTTTTCTTGAAATTGATCACAAAATACTCAGAAGATCGATGTGTGTTGCAGTAGAAGTTCCAGTGTACGGTGTACATGCACTGTGGACTGAAAGAATCTTTTGAGGAATTGGATTTCTTTCTTGTTTTCAATGGTTGCATGCCAGGTCAAAGGAACAGTCTCCGTGTACCAGTTGTAAGGGATCTAATGGCCATATTGGGAAAGTGAAAGGGCAATTCCCTTCTTTCTTCAAAAACATGGGCCAAGATGTTTCCTTCCTTTTCTTACATAGCCTTAGCTCTTGCTCTTTAGGGTAGCATGCTAACTTGCATGGAAATGTTGGATTGAAATGGAAGGTGATTATGCTCTTTTGTTGAGGACTTGCCCATTTTATGCACCTGCTAATGTACCATCCACTCTGTGTCTCCTCATTTATTTAAAAAAATAATACGAGAAGACAAATACTACAGTGAAAATTGCATTGAGGCCAAGTCATATTTTGGTGCAAAAGTAAACATGAACATAAAACTGTTAACGTATAAAAAGATCCAATATTCTCACTGTGAATTGGCAGAAGTTGAACACGTTTCAACTCAGTGGAGTTTCACTGCATATGTTTTGTTATGTGACATTCCTTTTGCTTGTACCTGAAGTGTAAATTGGCCACATTGAAGGAAGGAACAAACAGAAATGTAGGCTACCGTACATGTACTGTACATGTAGCTCACTCGCAAATGTCCTGTCACAGCTCCTGCCCCACCCCCAAAGAACTAAGTTGCTTGACCTGTTCATCTCTTTCCATTATTACATACATGTACATATATGTATACATGTCTCTGTTAGAGCTGTACCTCTTTCTACGTTTATTATAAATTTGAAACCAGAAGTTCTGTCAAGGCAGTACATATAGGCCTGATTTGTCATTCTTCAGCATATCTTTCTATTAGATGCTCATGTACATGTACAATTGTACGCAGTGTATTTGGTGGAGCACCACCCGGGGGAAGTTTGGTACATGTAGTTGCTGTGTTGTGTACATTGTTGTTTGCAAATTTCATTTTTTGCAATGCCAGTACATGTACATGGTTGTCATTATGCAATATCCTCTACCATATAAATTTCCAAAACTTTTCAAGGGTGAAATTATAAATTCTCAACGTCTCAATATATTTTTTGATCTCCATTTGGAATGATTATACCAGAATGTCAATTCTGATCCTTACAGAATATTCCCGGATCCTTAGTTTTTTTGTCCTTCCCCACTGACCTCATTGTTTAAAAGTAAACACTCCAGACATGATAAGCTTATGTAAACAATCTCATGTAAAAGATTTTCTGTCAAGATTACATGATGTGATGGAAGGTCCAGATTTGGCAGCCACCAAAAATGTCAGTAGACTCCTCAGTGCCACCACTACCATGTAGTTTAACATACCCACCGGGACCCACATTTGAAAGGGAAATTGAAGGACGTGGATAAATCGCACATACTGGTACCGGTTCATGGAGTTTTTCTCTGACAGTGATCAATTACCAAGTATCAAAAGTGTTACCATGTATAAGTTGTAAACAAGACGCTGCTGAGTGCTGACGCCAGGAGTTTCACATCGCTTGTTGACCAAGTGTGGTAGTGCAGATCATGCTTTAAAAAATGGGTTCACCGCAACCTTTGGACTACAGGACAGAGGAAAGTTACACATTTAAATAAACACAGAGAGAAAGAAGAAATGTTAGTGAAGACAGAAGTGTCCAAGGACAGGCAAAACCAGTTTCACAATTGCCAATATCAAAACCTTCATGTACATGTGTAAAAAAAATTTAGTTCAGTTTTAATTACAATTTCTATGCAATTTCTGAATGTGTGTTAAGACAGCAGTTAATCACCTTAATTCAGACACCAGTACTGGTACTCTATGTGTAATCCCTTTAGGGCTGAGTCAATTCGAATAATTCACTATTCGAATATTTGACCTACAATTCGATCAAATATCCGTATGTTCGGTCGCACCAACAAACCATTAGCATAATCAGCTGCAAAAATGTGCTCAATTGTACATGTACATTATAGTCACTATAACAGCTTCTCACTTCTAGGACTATCTCCAGCCACGATTATGCAAGATTAAAGAGACGAACAATACTTCTTGCCCTGTTGAAAGTTTTTATTCCTTTTAAATTTTTAATGAATTTACTTTTTGAATCATAGGATACATTATTCTGTTACTTCTTATTTCAATCTGCTGAAAATAAGCCTCCAATTCTTCCTTTTGTATTAATTTTGCATTTGAATATTTGAATTCGGAAAATAGTATTTGAATATTTTTATAATCAGTCAAATAATCGGATATTCGGCACAGCCCTAAATCCCTTCACGTTCCTACAAACAAAACACTCTAATGAATGCGCATGTTCATGGCCATGAGGTGTGTAGTCACTCAGTCTCTTATCAAGCACATGTACATGCACTGTCACCCCCATTAGACTTGGTAAACACTTGAAGTGACGTTTCTGACATACATGTACATGTAGGCATGATATTCGTGGCACCACAAGTGACTAGTGGTGGCCCAGCATACATGCTATGTTGTAATGGCCATGCCGAACACATGCAAATGATACAGTGTCGGTCAGCGAAGTTCACTCACACGAATAAATCATTTCACTACATGAACTAAATAGATAGATGTACGGTACATGTTTGTGCTGATGATCTAGGACGTCCGTTTAGAATTTTGTGACAGTTGCTACCCATCTCTTTGATTTATCCCTGTGTGAATTCCCCAAGTTGAAGTCCCCTTTCTGTCTCAGTAAAATGATTGCGGCCCATCCAAAGAGTTCAAGTGTAGTTGCAAAGACGTTTTCTGAGACACAAGTTGTCTTCAACTTTGTATTTTTTTTCTTTTACTATTACATTCCTGTTTGGTTAAATACATTGAAAAGTGCACCTGAATTATGTTTGGCTTTCCTGGACAACTGAGGGCATTGTTGTTGTGAAGTTATTTAGGGAAGGCGTAGTCCAGTGCAAAGTTTTTTCTGTTCGAGGTGTCAGAATTTACTCACTGAAAATGTTTCTGAGAAAGGGATTGATGCTTGCTTATTGCTATGCATACATGTAAACATCAGTGAATTAGTAAAGAAGAGAAAAGTAAGTCCAGCAAAATCTAAAACAATGCAGGGCTTTCTTGTGCACAAAATACCAGTATAAACCAGTGCAACAGGTGTCTCCCTTTGACAACATCACAACTTTTCTCATGCTCAGTAGCATCAAACTCAAAAAGGCAGTAAGGTGTCACTGGTATCCTTTGAAAGAAGTTTGTATTTTTTTCAAGATGAGTTTCTGAGTATTTTCTTCACTGAACGCGGCACACAGGCACACTGCTGTAGTGATGTTACCCAGGAAACAAATTGTTCCACTTAGATCAAAGCGAACCGTGAAAATTGAATTTTCTTGTACCATGCTTTGCAGGCAGCCTTTACTGAAGATGTCTGCATTGTCACTTTTCAGAAATGCCCCTGAGACCGAGAAGAACTTAGCAACAAAAACCAACAGAGTTAATTAGTTTCTCTTCAAGGATATTGTCCCATTGGTGAGATGTCAAAACATCTCCCAAGTCGGGCCAGTCGGCATCCCGCTGCAGATGCTGTGCTGCTCCTGATGAGCTGTCATCCGATCTGATGATGTTCGCAGGTGGCTGTCCCAAACGAGGACATTGCCGAAAACAATCAGATTTTAATTGGCAAGGCAAATCTTGCTGATTGACAGACACAGGGACGGTGTAGACTTAGCCATCTGTAGAGCACAGTTAACTGAAACACAGTGGTGACTGTGCCGTCTGCTACCATGGCCAAATCATTGGTGTTAATTACATGTAACTCTTTGGGTTTTATCATTTAACAAACGGTGTACTGGTATGGTACCGGTATCTTTTGTGTTTGATTATTTAACGTTCACTAATGTCTTGTTTACCTACAGAATGTTCTCCAGGAAAAAAATATGTACGAGTAGAGTTTATTTTTTACAGTTAATAATCATGAATTGTTTTCTAGATGTTTCTAGAATAATAATTTGCATTCTTTATGAAGATTCTGTTACATGTACACTATTCAATTGGTAAATATACAAAATGAAAGCTGTGGTTTAGCATGTACAGTACATATACAGGACTATCATAATGTCTCATAGATGCTTGTCAGTTTTTGACAATTGGTTTATGCAGTGCTCTGTGACCATTTCCATAAATGCTGCTATTTTAGAGGATCAGTGATTGCAATCATATCGTAAGGAATTAGGCACATCTTGTTTCATCATTTTCAGGAGGGTGCAAAACATACCTTACTCTATCCCCCCCATAATGAGTGCATGTACATTGTATGCAAAGAAGGAAATAATAATGGCCAGTGGCCATTTTACCAGTTTTGATAAAAAGAGGTACATGTATTGTCAGCCATTAACCTCTTCCTAATGTACATCTGGTATACATGTAATTGAAAAAGAGGAATGAACAAATCCATGTTTAATACTACATGTATATAAATTTTGCTTGTTACACTCTCTTTTTTCCAGTGGTCATTATTCCGAGGTCAAAAGGGTGACAGAACGCAGCACTGGTCAGGACTTTGCTGGCAAGTTCGTCAAGAAGCGGCGCTATGCCTCTAGCCGGCGGGGCTCCAAGCGAGAGGACATTGTCAGAGAGATTGAGATCCTCAGCGAGCTGTCCCACAGTCAGATCATCAGCCTGCACGAGGTGTTTGAGACGTCCACGGAAATGGTGCTGATTTTGGAATTGTAAGTTTGCGCCCTTTAATAGAGGCTCTGTGCCCTGCGGAGAATGAAGTAACCACCAGACTTTGGAAGATTTTTCATTTACATGTACATGTATTTGTTGCCCTTTGTCCGACCGAAAGTACATGTAGTTAGGCAGATATCAAAGGGAAAGATAAAAGTCCCTAAAGCAAAATCCTTTTGGTGCTTTTGCTCAGGTTTTTGTGCGTATGACATATAAACTCTGTGAGTGTGTTCTCACGCAATCCTGGTGCACGTGCGCACGTTGTCTGACTAAAAGCTGATAAAGGCAGAACGACATTGATCACGGGAGTACGTTTTGTGTCACCGCTTTTTGGCATAATTTTACTCGTTGTCCTGAGTTGTGTCTCTGTCTGTGCTAGTGCATACATGTACATGTGCTGCTGTATTTGAAGGTACATGTACATGTGCGAATACATGTAGGGATAGTGTACCGGTACATGTACATGTAGGTTATAGACATGTACATGTACCGGTACTGTGAGATGTGAAAAAAAGATACAAGCTGTTGGAAACGGTGGCCTGCTTCAGTTCGTAAGTTTTTCAGTTCTCCAAACTGAGGAAACTCATTTGACACTTTACCAAAGTCACTGCACTCTAGGATTACCAGCAGGTGCGCAAAGTACAGTGTATGTAATGAACATCAAAACCAAAATTCTGATGGAAGGATAGTATCGGTGTATGTAGCCCAACCCAACCCAGCTAAGATCCCAGTATGTCAAATCACTGAAGGGGATTCTGAATCAAGTGCATACATTGAGCTACATTGAGTTGTTTGCTGTGTTACTGATAACATGATGATCGTGTTTACAATTTTCCGAAAAAGGGTTCATGTACTTTACTTACAAAAGGTACATGTACCACTAGTACTGGAGAAAGAGTGTGAGATCAGCATACATGTACATGTACATGTGCGTTATCCTTTTAAAAAGGTGCAGAATTTTGATTTGTTTAAACTGTACAGTAGACAAACTTTGCCAAGGACCAAAACTAGTACCCTCTGGAAATTTGTTGAAATGTTTTACCATAAGAAAATGGTCATCTTAAAAACAAAATTATAGAATGACCCCTGAGCTAATTTCTAAAATTCTGTTCAATGGTACTACATATACATGTAGGTTGAAGGAAAATGCAGATTTGCATCCTGCACTGTACGGTTACGGCATAGGTCAGTGGCATACCGTTACCAGTGCCTCTTACAAATATTACCCCCTTCCTTGTATTCCAATATTTGTTTATGTCAAACACTTGTACACGTGTACAAAATGTATGTATATATACAATATAACTCAGAAATGTCCAGTTATTTCAGATTGAACATTACATGTACATGTACATGTAGCTAGAATGTGTAAGTTCAGACTCTCATAAGTATTCTTTGGTTTGGTACATGTACCTTCGTACACAACCCTGTGTATTTATGTGCGTTAAAGTGTATGCCCAGGTGTCACACACAGGTGCCCCTGCTTTTATCACTGTTTATAATTTATATACCTGTACAATGCAAATGAAAAAGCACCCTCGTCAAATGTCAATCAGCGGATGACATTTCGAGAACCAGTTTTTTTCTCACACTGGGTCACCCTGTATGAGTGGTCACTGGAAATATCCCATTTGTATCGGTATCAGTGCACTAGACTGTTGCAGGGGATGTCCTTTGTTCCATTCTTGGTTGACTAGACAATCCTTGAGCAGAAAGAATGGTCTTGATTTTGTCATTTTTGGTTCACTGCATCTTTTGAATTGCATTGTAGGAGTAGCTGAAAGTATCATACTTAGTCGTATTTCATGCAATACAGATAACTATGCAGGATCTACGAGCGTGCTTTTGGGGAGGAAAGTTGACCAGACAACCCTTGAGCAAACATTAACACTTTGTGGCTTAAAAACAGGTGGCCAGCTGTACAACTGTGTTTACTTTCAATTTGTCCAAAGATTGACCAAATATTACCAGAAGAGCTTGCCATTATGCTTAGGACTGTTTTTGCACTTCTTTTTGAAACTGCTCATGATGTACATGTACTAGTACCGGTACACGTACGTGTACATATGTAGTATCATGTTAATACTGCCACTGCATGTACATGTACTGTATGCTGTAGTCACATACGTACATGTACATGTGTACATGGTACTCTACATGTATTTTGTATATGTACCATGTACAGGTGCCTCTTTTTCAGTTTCTACACATTTACATGTAGGTGGATCTGTATTTTAAGCAAAAAGTTCCTGTCTGGAAAGTTCTGAACATAAAAGTGCTTAAAATACCCCTTTGTACAATGTACGCTGTGCTTATCGTGAAAGACAAAACTCATTGTTTGTGACAGAGCTTTGTGGATTATGCAGACCCTGCCTGCATGTCTCTGAACAGATATGCGGGGAGCTTCCATGAAGCAGCCCAACTTGGCTGTAAGCAGTGGAGAGTGACAAGGAAACTGAGTTGTTCATGGCCATTGCGCAACAGGTGTCGGCTTTTGATGAGACTGTGCATTGTACATACTATGGGACTCCTTCATGCAGTCAGTGTCTCTGTTAGGCCATATGGGTAATGCCAGAAATTAGGGGTCCAAAAGTGTGACATTTTTGTGTCCCTGTTAATCTGACCTTTGTTATTTGACATGGAAATATCACCTAAATTGATTTCAAACTATTGTTATTTGTTTGACAGGTAATTTGCATTAATTCTTCACTCTTGGAAATAAGAAAATGTGGTCTGAATTTACAAAATCATATGTCAGATGTGACAGAGACACACACAAAACTGGACCCCTAATTTCTGGAATTACCCGTATACCAATATGTGCATAGTGTAAAATTGCCTCTAAAATGCATCATTTGTTCATTTTTGCTTCAAAATACCAGTGCATGTGTATGTGAGTAAAAGTTTGAATTGAAATAATGGCCCTGGATTTCACGACAGGTTGTTACAAGTACTTGAAACTAACTGTCTTCACTTTATAGAACTGTTCCCAAAGGTTTGTCCTCAAATGCCATACAAGGTCTGTACTGCACTGGGACTGGTATGTTTGACCAGGCCTTAGAACTGCATTAGGGGAAAGTTTGTTTTGTTAGGCAAATTCGGACTGAGTGGTGGGGGGTCTCTCTTTCCCCCAAACATTTGCGGACTGCACCGTACATGTACATGTAGGTGAGCCATGAAATAAGAAGTTTGTCCTCACAACAACACTCTTTAAAGTGGTGAGTATCATATTGTTGTCCTCCCACATTTTCTGGACCCTAAATGAAAAAAGTGGGGAAATAGGCATACATTGGATGCATATTTCAGATCAGCTGTTTATACATGTAAGGGGCTGCATACATGTACATGTACATTTATGCACATGTATACCGGTACATCTGCCGGTAACAGTAGTCCATTTCACTTTTAAAGTTATTTACAAAGAGTACATTGTACCGTTATTTTGCAGTCCCTGACCTGAATACCGATATATTTACTGGTAACTGTCACTTGTTTTGTTCTTATATTCAGTTGATGTTTACCCATGGTCTCCGCATCTGCTCATTTGTCTCTTTTTTATGTTCGTTGTTCAGCCTTGTACATGTAACTTTTGTTTTGCTTGTTTTGCTTGCATGTGTACACTGTTCGTAAAACTTTGAATAATGATTTCCAAATTAAAAAAAAAGGGTTAAAATGTTGATTCCATTCTGTCATTTGGTGCTTGGTGCATTCACTTTTTATGGAGGCTTGTTGTGTAAAAACTCTTCCCTTGATGTAGTTGTTTACTTGATAATAAACAACTTATTAAAAATGAAATAAATCTCGCAGCAGAAGTTGAATTGGTCAGAAATTGCCTCAGATGGCACCACAGAGCAACTGGATTCCAAAGTTTTCCAGGTCCCTTACATGCATGCAGGCCCTGAACCCATGCCAGTAGGGCTTTGTGCTTTGCACTTTTGCTTCAGTTCTGATCTACATGAATTCTTGTGTCCTCCCCTCCCACTTTTCAAAAGCGATGATGCTCAGGCGAGGCACGTGCATGTTACGGTATGTGCGTTTTAGCACGTTAGTGGTATAGTGGCATTTGTCAATGTGCCAATATTGCCATCCATGTGTACATGTACATGCAGGCTTGAAAACAAACTATGTAGTCCACAGAATGTACATTTACATGTACATGTACATGTAGGTTGTGGGAAGAAACCAGGGCCTCGTAAGGTTTTTCCAACTCTGAAAAACAGATGAAGAGGCATTTTTAGGTCAAGGCTATCTGCAGCAAAACAAAAAAGAACAGGAAACCATCAATTTAAATCCAGCGTAAAATGGCGTCCGCAATTCAAGAAAAATGAGTAATTTCAGTGAGTTTTTTCGACTACATGTTCAGTGTACACTGTAAGCTTGTACATGTATGGTACATGTACGTTTAACAATGTGGATATGAGAAAGCAAATTGAGCCATGTCCACCCATTTTTCTCTATGTACCTATTTAACGTGAATGTATGCGTGTGGGAGTTTGGTATCGCTAAAGTACATGTAATGTCTTCTTATTCTTGTCTGTACTTTCTGAATTATATGAATTCAATGAAGGTAAACACAGGACTGCCAGAGTGCCGGCACTGTCAGGGTACGTGAACTATTGTGCATGTAGTCTACCGTACACTGTACACGTCCATGCCATGTACCATACATGTACATTGTATGATGTGTGTTGCCAATTCATATTCTGTGGCTGAGTGTGGTTGGTACATGTATACATGTACATGTACATGTAAGTACATGTACAGATGTAGTTATCAAATTCAATGTAGCGAGTTTATTCTAGAAAGAGGAGAAAAAGTAGCAATCAACTTGACATAAAATATTCAGAATGCTGTCAGTAGGATGACTGTCTAAACTTTTATTTTAAAAAGTTTGTTTAGATGTATACATGTGCATGTACGTGCACATACATGTACATATTGTTTGTTGCAGGTGCGTACATGTTCTAGAACTGTACCGTATGTTACATGTAGGTTTGGCAAAGGATGGGTTTAGGTCCAGCCAGTTTTGTGCTGCAAACAATGGCATTGTTTAATTTCCTGAACTTGCAAAAAAATGGTGTTGGTGGCCAGTTCATGCACAAGTGTATAAGATGCAGTGATATACTGCTCTGCCGCACTGGGTGGTGTAGTAATTTGTAATGCATTGTTAATGGCACACCTGAGAAATCGGAAAAAGCACAGAAGCGTGAATTTCTACCCCATTATGGAGTTGAAAATTAACCCCAGTTGGAATGAGGCTCTGTCTGTAGCCGTAGGCAGAAACAGCTCCAGCTGTGAATGGCACCAGTAAATGTCCAGGCTTATTTGCTGATCGACTAATGTATTTTCACCCTGTCTGTCCAGTTGCATTGAAGGATGAGTGGAATTTGGTCTTTGTCTGGGTCGTTTTTAGTCAGACTTTGCTTCAGGCAAAGTGGATGATGGATGCTGATCACTGGAATGTTTTTGCAGTAAAACTTAATGACAGGGTGCAGTATGGCAACCAAAATGCATGCATCTGAAATGTACCTGAACCTGCAGTCTACTCTGCTATAAATAAATGTACATGTATTCACAGAGAAATAATGCAGACACCTGTAGACCTGTATAATGTATAGGATGGGACTGGAAGCTTTAGTGGTCAGAGGCTGTAATCTAGTAGTAGGGTAGGCCCTATACCACACAGTACTGGTGCTTATGTTGAGATAGGTCTGTGGCAAGTACATGTGTAACTTAAGCTTCTTGTCTCTCTTCACCCATAGAGCAAGGACCCAAAAGGGTAGAGATAACTGTTACAGTACAGTCCTTGCTCCCATGTTCACAAATGTAGGCCTACATGCATTACCAGCTACATGTACAGTTACAGTACATATAGCCTGAAATTGTAACATGGATCAGAGCTGTATACTCCTAGGAGAGCTTACATGTAGATGGTTTTAGGGATGTATAGAGCTTAAATTGTACTAATGACAGGAGTAATAATAACCAATGCCATGATCCGGATTCAAGGATTCCAGCACTTTATACTCATTATTACTAACATGGCAGCGTTTTAACCTGAGCCAAACCATGCCCTATATTGTACAACTGTACTGGTACACATGTTGCAAAAATGCATTGCTTTATTTTTTACATGGACAGTACATGCACTGGTACATAATGGTATGTTGAATGTCCACATGTACATGTACTACATATTACTCAACTGAAATGGATTCTAATTTTATTTAATTTTATTTTATTACATTTTTTCCACTGGCTATTGAACCCAAAAATTAAATACATTTAAAACATATACATGTACATGTACATCAAACAATTGACTATGATTGACATGGCACAACAACAGACATGACAGCTATAAAAACAGAATATGTTTTAAAATAACCTGTGAATGGCAAGATGGAACAGGTGACCAGCGCCTCTACAGAGCCATCCTACCAAATGACGACCACCCATGTACATGTATATACAAACCCACACCGCTACCTACATGTACATGTAGATATGGTGAACGTGTGTTAACGGTAGATTTTAAACCCTCCTGGTTGGCGCAGATAACTACCAGTAATATGCCAAGGATTTTTGAAGGACTGCTTCAAACAAATATTCAGTGTCTGCAAAAGCACTTCTAATTTAGAACTTCGTATTTAGAAGAGTGCCGCATAAGCCTTGCCAACTGCTTGTGCTGTGTTGCAGCTGCTGGTGTACGGTGCTGATGTGCTGCTGGACCGCCACCAGGTTTGTTTTTGGGACTACCACAGCAGCCCCGCTACACCGGCAGGCTCCGTGCCATCCTCCTCATTCATCGTCGAGTAAATTATAGTTATTTTCGTAGGAATTAATCCACTCACGTTCACGAGAAGAATCTGACACAGGTTTATCTCTGTTTCTTCGACACATTGAAAATACATCTTGAAAATACATCTTGAAAACATTGAAAATTGTAAACTCGGCAAACAAGCACCTTCATGCATGCTTCATGCATGCCTGTTGTGCCTTTCTCCCCATTACGTCATCAACCCAGCACTAACACAAAATTTGACCGCATGTGTTCCTGAAATCGGCCCAGTTGGTTGTGGACAGAAAGTGCCTCTTATTTCTCTCAAGTTGATTTTTGGAAGACAAATTCTGCTTTCTGGGTAGCCAATCAACCTCCAAAACCATACCGGTACATGTAGATGTTGCAATATTTGAAGCCTTTTCCCTACCTCTTTAAGCATAGTACATGTACGTCTTTACACATGTACTATGCTTATGTATGGTCTCATATACCAGTAAATCATACAGTTACATTGTACTTGTAGTTACATATGTTGCCATAGGCTATACTCAGGGCATACTGGTAACAAACCATGTCAGTACTTTATGGTGCCAGTGAAACTGCCATACAATACATCTACGGTACACAGTGTTTTGAAGCAGTAGCGTTGATATTCAAAGAACAATACTTCATATGAACATATGATTTGTTCCTTAAAAGCTTTTATTAAACTTTTCTGAAGACTTTGTACATTGTCCTGGTACTTTGTGAACAGAACTTTACATTTTTATTTACATGTGTACAGTGTACATGTACCATGGAGTGACGGTTCAACATCTCACTGTGAAGACCTAGTACCTGTGCAGATGCCATGTTCCTCATTGGGAGCAATTTACGTACTTTGCACCCATATCCGTACCTGTTCTATTGACAGTACATGTACACACCTGTATGTTGAAACATATCAAATGGACCAAAAATATTATGGAGGCAAATTTTTGTCTTGACAACTCATTTTTGATATTCCTTACAAAAGAAACGATCCCCTCAATGTGTCAAAGACCAACCCACCCATTCAGAATCCACACACTGGTATGAATCATCTTGCGTGTGCAAATTTGTTGCGAAGGGTCCTTCAACTAACGAGATTTTCTTTTGGCAAGTTACAGGGGATCAAATGTGTGGTCCCAGGCTAGGAGAGTGAGCTGTATACTAATGAATCTGTAATTGTATCACTGAAGTTTGCATGGCTTAGCATGCATCAGTGGTCGTCTGGCGTCTGTCTGATCACAAGCCTTGTGGTGATGAAAAATGACTGTGCTAGTGCATGACAAATGCATCAATC
Organism: Acanthaster planci; assembly: GCF_054643075.1. Classification (NCBI taxonomy): domain Eukaryota; kingdom Metazoa; phylum Echinodermata; class Asteroidea; order Valvatida; family Acanthasteridae; genus Acanthaster; species Acanthaster planci. Next base: position 7,722,575 of record NC_141781.1, read on the forward strand.
CCTTGGATACACTTGTAATCCTTAAAGGGACAACTCGCACAACTCATACATGTACGTGTATCAATTGACTGCTAGCACTTGACATGAATATATACATGTACATGTACAGTATGTTCATGGTGCGCATTTCTCTAAATTTAAGGTGCGAGACATTATAAATGTACATGCACCATTATGTAGAGTGTGCAACCAAGAAGCGTAGTGCAAACGAATGCAACACATCCGCGAGCTGGTTCTCGTGCTAATGCCATGCACTTATAATTGTGCTGGTGATATACTGATAGTGTACTTGGTACTCTATATACATGTACATGTACGGGCAAAGAGTTATGAACTCCACACAGTTTTAACTTACAGCTACTATTTAAATTTGCCAAATGGAACCCTACATGTACATAAAAAGTAGTAGACGGCACTGGTACAAGTGCCCAAACAAAAAGAACTTTGGCTATTTCAAACAGGCATGGTCTTTTTGAAACAAAGAGCACATGTGAGTCAGTGTATAGCTGCGCTGATAGGACAGACTGTCAAGTGCACGCGTAGCTGTTCGCGAATTGCCTTTTACTGGGCATGTGCTGTTGGAATGCCGGACTGGCTTATTGGACATTTTTTGCATCGTGTAAGTTACTGATATGTACATGGTCTCATACAAGTACTTCTCCCATAAACCGGTATCCGAATTACTTGGCAAGCTGCGGCTAAAAATAAGACATGCTGCTGGAAGCTACCACGAGAAGTGAACGCCCCACACATGCAGAGGCTGCAGCTGTTTCCCACAGATGTGAATTGCAGGCTGCAACCAAGTAATTACTGTAGGACATGGCCCAAGAACAGAGATTTGATTAACAGCATATTAATTGAACTTTATCGGCGTAGTGGCATGATGACTCCAGTCCAAAATAATTCAATTAAAATTGATCTTAGAATAAGGGGAGTCATGATGTTGAACCAAGCATTCAATCAGTATTCAATCCCGACAGAGTTTTGTGTTCACAATACTGATACCTGATACATGCACAGTGTAGGCATTACTCAATGTTATGCATGCCGACCAGGCCTTCCTGCATTACAAGTAAAGGGATCAGTCATAGCCCGGTCATTCTATAAATTCAGGGTCCAAAAGTGTGACATTTTTGTGTCCCTATTACACCTGACCTTTGTAATTTAACATTAAAGTATCAATGAAACTGATTTCAAGCTATTTCTATTAATTTGACTGGTAATCTGCATTAATTCATCACTCTTGGAAATCAGACAGTGTGTTCTGAACTTACGAACTCATTGTTAGGACTGACAGGGACACCAAAAAAATAGGACCCCTAATTTATAGAATGGCCCAGCTACTGTACATTGGATAGCTACATGTAGTTTTTGTTAGTTTTCACCTGCAGCTCAGATGAATGTTGTGATGTGCATGCAGTACCGTAGCAGAAATGTACAGCTGTGTTTGAAATTTGGCCTTTTGAAAGAGTACAATACTCATAAAATTGGATAATGGTACCTGGTAAGGTTATTCCGTACAGCTAGGATATTCCTAGTATATATATCAAGTACAAACTGACAATTCCCATGAAAAGATGCATTCTTCTGAAACACATTTCCTGCAAGGGGCAGCCAGCCATTCATGACCACTTTTTTTTTTTTTCACTTTTTCGTGTTGAATTCATAAAAGTGCATTTCCCTTTCGCGGCCATGCGGAACTTTGCATTCTGAAGGGACTTTACAACTACAGGGGTGATACTACTTACATGTACTCATATAACCTTCCTCAATGAGCTCAATCAGTTCATAGTAACGACTGCAGAGGGCTTCTTCCTCCATGCACTGACCCAAGTATACAACATGTACATGTACATGTAGGGGTGTATCACATGTGAACTGGTACATGTACAGCTCTGTGTAATGGGTAATTTATAAATAGTGCACATGTCATCGCGTGCTTGTTGAATTTATTTCATATGTACATAGGTTGTATTTGTCTAACCCATTTCATTTGACAATACGATGTCAAAGCACTCTTCTGGTACAGCTGTGGATTATCATTCAGACTCACACAGGCACACGTGTACTGTACGTGTAAGTATAGAACTTACAATCGTACATGTGTCCCAACAAGTACATGTACCAGTCCTTCCTGTACATGTACTGGTATGCATGCATCCTGGTACTCAGAACTTCTGGGTAACAATTCACATTACACAGGTGTTTCAGTGTACAGTTTATAATAGCATACGCGTATGCACACATACATTGTACATGTACATGCACATGTACATACAGTACGTACAGTTGTATGTACATGCCCTTACCGTACATCAATGTACAGGTACATGTATATCAGTCTAGCACTTGAATATATATGTGGCCTAGTGGTTAAGGTTTGTAGCTTCTGATCATTGGGTCGGGGGTTCGAATCCAGCTGGTGGCAGTATGTTGTGATCCTGGGCAAGTCACTTTACTCTTATGTGCCTCTCTCCACCCAGGAGTGAATGGGTCTACCTGTGAGGGCAGATTTGGTTGTTAGCCGTGTGCGCCTGATAGGGCAGCATCAGCTAGCACATGTACATGTATGCTCCTCAGGGAGCTGAGATGGTTTCAGGAATGTTCAGTTGTGAGCCCAATGTGCATGGATAATGTGCAGGGATAATGTGCAGGGATAATGATAATACAGCACCCTGATCATCAGTTGTGATAGATGCCAGTATGTGTGCTATGTAAGAATCAGCTATTCTTATTATTATAGACATGTACATGTACATGTACGTGTTCAATACATGTGTATGTTGTATAGCAATATCAAACTGACTGGAAAAAATTGTCAAAAGCAGATGTATCACGCCATCTATTTCTGTTACTAAAACCAATAATCCCTCTAAAGTTCCTTTCAGATCGTTTCTAGAACCGTGGAGAAACCACCAAAGCCTGTGAAAAGGAAACAAAATGGTTTCACATGGAGAAACCCAGTGGGGAACCATTCCAACCTTGACCACTTTGGGGCCCCCACTCACCAACCTGATATTGTGAAGTTTACAAAAGTCCAAATTTATGCATGTTGGGGTCTTTGTGTACATGAACTGTCTACCCATGAAGCCCTCAAGGAAGGCCCTCTGGTGAATAAGACCATCTCTTTTAACTGCTTTAGGTTCAAGTTTTACAGTGCTCTATACCAGTCGGTGCTGGTACCTTTTGATTTAGATATATGATCCAAAATACATGTGTACATCAAGTACAAGTATACTATGTACATGTACCGGTATTTTGTTGTAAAAATCATAAGTCCACTGCAGTTTTTAGTCTCAGAAACCTCAGGGCACGTCCTTGGTCTTGATTTGGGTATTTTACTGAACCTATTTTTTTTTTCTCTGTGCAGAGTGACAGGTGGAGAGTTGTTCCACTATCTGGCAGAGAAGGACCACGTCAGTGAGGAAGTGGCAGCCAAGTTTACCAAACAGATCCTGGATGGACTCAAACACATGCATGATAGACAGATCTGCCATCTAGACTTGAAGGTACACTATTTCCCTCCCCCACCAGCTGACATACATTGTGCCTACGTGTACCCACAAATCCTCATCCTATCTTATTTCCAAGCTCTGGCATGTCACAGGGGCTTACCGGCACATGGTACAGACAGTTGATAAGTCCACAAGTTACATGTATGTTTTTACATTACCCACAGTGCAACCCTCTATTTGCTTTTAACTGAGCACCGGCACACCTTCAGAAACAATAGCTGAAGGAAGACAAACTTCAGTGAGATCTCTCCATAGCGATGTACATGTACCCCATCCCCGCAACCAATTGGGCCCCCATCCAACAACAGATGGTGATATTGGATGCCATCATTTTTCAATCTGCATAAAAATCGTGCTGTCCATGTACAGCAAATTCGCCACAAGCAGAAATACATATGAGGTAATTCCAGAAATTAGGGGTCCAAAAGTATGACATTTTCGTGTCCCTGTTACATACATCCGATCTTTGTTATTTAACATGGAAATATCACCGGAATTGATTTCAAACTATTACTATTTGTCTGGCAGATACTTTGCATTAATTCATCTCTCTTGGAAATTAGAAAATGTGTTCTGAACTTACAAAATCATATGTCAGATGTGACAGGGACAAGGAAAAATGGACCCCTAATTTCTGGAATTACTCATAAATCAAAACAGATCAAATAAAACTTATTTAAACTTATTTATAATAAAACTTAACAGTTTCACTGTTATTTTTCGAGAGGAGTTAAAAATGAGTAATCTCTGTCTAAATCTGTTGCAGTTTGAATGTACATGTATGCACTGGTTTGTCCACTCAAGTGTCACTTTGTTGATAGAGAAATTTTAACTTGTGCACAACAACGGTAACAAATTCTGTGAAATGGGGCCACACCTTAGCTTTGCTGCACTGCATCGGCATGGCTTTAATTAATTTGTACTGTCAGACCTGTGTGCAAATTATGACATCATCACTACAGTGCAACAGCTGAGCGGTGCTACAACTCCCTCAGAAAATCAATATTGATGGGAATCAACAGATAGCCAAATGATCTGAAGCACGTACATGTACATGTACATGCAAATCCATGAATACCTGTTGTCTGTGAGCGTAAGCAAAGCCAAGTACATGTACGAAATATAAAAACTTTTCTTTGGAACCCCCTCAACTTACATGTAATGTTTTCAGTGATGTGAAGTGAGTGGGGAGGAATGCTTTTCACTGGAATGTTGGTTAAAGTAGTATACCGGTACACGTACATGTACATGTACGTGTATACTGTATGTACGGTACATGTACATTGTACTTGTTGGGATAGCATGGTACATGTATGCAGTTCAAAATATGTACATGTACATGTAACTTTGGCTTGTACTGTACATGCACACCCTCTGAAACACACATTTGCTTGTAAATAAATCTAAAAGATCAAGAACCGGTTGTCAATACACTGTATGCACTGTGTTTGCACGATTTGGATTCAGTATTCAGAACATTTTGACCAGAAGAGAAATTTTCATATTTGCATATTGTCTGCCTCCTTATGCTTGAGAGTGTGCACGACTTCACTAGCAAAGATCAAGAGACAGGCTGGCGGGAAAAATTTGAATTGGATGCGCAGCACACACTCAGAGACCGTGTATGTACACTACATCTCAGTTCAGAAATTGGTCGCGCATACTCAGCACTGGCCTCATAAAATTCCATGAATGTGTGTACATGTATGTACATGTATTTCTATTTTGTGTATTTCCACTAAAGGGCATCATTCTTCCATTACAAAACACACCCCCTCTTGTTCCTGTATGGAGCAGATAATTGCAAGGTGGCAAAGACAAGTGCTAGTCCACTGTCTACCTGTCTGAAGAAATGTCACTTGCAATTTCCTTTTGGAAGCCTTTTACTTGCTATGGGACAGTATCCCAGACAAGATCCACTTCTCAAGGATCCACTGTACATGTATGGCCACACTTGTGGACCACCCAACCTAGCAGGTTCATAGTCATCATGATGTGACATTTGGTGCGACGACGCGTGACAAGGAAATGCCTGTTAACAGTTACAGTGCCACTGACCGCCCCCTCAATTGTGATGTCCAGTCTTGTGATGGTACATTTGGAGGCATGGAAATTGAATCAAGCCTTAAAGGGATTAGTGTGCATCAGTTTAATATGAGCTGACCTGAAGGACATGCATGGAAGTTTACTGATCATTACTGCCCTGCTGGTAGGGTATGCCTAAATGATCTGCCAGTATGGAAATTAATTTGAGGATACATGTCAGAAATCTCTTTTTCATTGTACTGTACAGTACTCGTCCCTACCGTAATTCAGTAGACTGATGTTAATTGTGTGATAAAAAGTTATTACATGTAGTACTTAAAGATGCTCCATTAAAATCAAGGAAATTATTTTTCCTAAATATTATTTTGCAGTATTATTTACTGGTCTTAGATGGGCTGTACAGAACTTCATTATAGTACATGTACAGTACATGTAATTTTCAACATGTCCAACTACATCGAATCAGTTTTGATTAGTGACACTGGTTGATACAAAATAAACCAAAGTGTTTTATTTAAACCGTGTTACTTGGTGTCCTCTTGAGTATTCGCACAGGAGAGAGAATTTGATTTGTGTGACAAGTTTCAAGATGTCTTCAGGCATGTTAACATTGATGTGGACATTTCATATCTGGTATTATATGACGGGGAACAAAGATCAACGTTTCTTCCCTGTGACACCATCCTTTTACAGCCGGAGAACATCATGTTACTGAACATGAACAGTCATGAGGTCAAGCTGATCGACTTTGGCCTGTCCAGGAAGCTGGCCAATGGCAAAGACATTAGGGAGATGGTTGGAACACCAGAATTCATTGGTAAGCATAGAAACTTACAGTGTGCTGCGCAGAAAAGAGATCACATGTGTTAAAGTATTTATGTTGACGCTGCTTGCTACATGCACCTCACGTAGTTCTTTGCTTCTCCTTAATGGATATTTTGTTTTGGGATTCTGGTGCACCTGCAGTTTTACTTTTCAATCACTTGGAAATGGATGAATTCCAGCTGTACATGGATCACCTTACCCAGACTGATTCTGTAAAATGCCAAGAATAAAATGTGGAGGTACATGGATATGTTGACAGCATGGGACCAATCTGCAATAATTTTGGTAGTGGGGAGATGGTTACAGTAAAACTGAAGATGATAGGGAAAGAACACATGCCAGGTATCATAGACTCGGAGATTTACTTTAATGTACATGTATGTACATTCCATACAGGTGCGATGGTTTCAAGATATCAGAAGACCATCAAAAACTATCAAAACTAAAAAAAAATGCAAAGACAGCAATAAACTTTGTACATCATGTATTGTTTCAAAGAAGATCCATTGGTTATGGAAGAGTTTTACATACTAATACATGTATGTATACATGTAGGATTACCAGAGAGCAACGTGCTTCAGGAAAGTGTACAAGAAGGTCAGGGAAAGTAGAAAAAATGGGCATTTAAAGTAAAGACAGAATTTTAGGGGCTTAAGCATGGTAAAAGTCAGGCCTGTCATGACTGCAAGAATCGAAACAGGTGCATTGGGATATCAATAATGGAAGAAAATGCAAGAGTTTGCTGTGTACATGCAGACACATGCATGACACATGTTTCCACAGTGGGTGTGATTCCGTTACAATCAGCTTTCTGTGTAGGATTATTCATTCCTAATTTGTGATTTTCTCATAATCACAGCTCCGGAAGTTGTCAACTATGAGCCGCTGACCTTAGCAACAGACATGTGGTGAGTATTTTAGGACACTTGTGACTGACACATTGAACATCTCCCGCCAATAAAATGTCTGCCATATTACATGTACACTTTGTGCGAGGCAGCCTCTTGAGGGGCATTTGACCAACTTGTATGCAAAACATAGGAGAGTGGCTGTACTTCCATTGAGCAGAATGGGATATTCCACACATGTAGGTTCTAATGACATTGGACTGTTCCGCTCAACAAAAGACAAGGGAAACAAAAGATGTGACTGAAGAGTTGAACTTAAATACATGTACATGAAACTTGCAATTTTAGAAGCAACCTGCCCACAAGGTATCATACAACTTTACGTGCATTGTACAAAATAGGGTCGGTTCATGTGTATTAGGCATGTCAATGGCTACGCATCAGCCTCGCAGCTAAAATTAATTTATATGCCTTAGATATTTGAATAACAGCACAACAGTCAGTAACCTTTTTTTTTTTTTTAGAAAGAATCAACCATGAATTTAACAGTTGGCCAGTTGAAGTGCTTTATTTCTGTGACTTGCCTTGAAATTACATGCAACGCTTGCATTATATTCTCATGTAAAAAAGTTGTATCACACAGACGGCTCTTTTGAACAGAAAGGGAATGAGATGGTTGGTCAGGCTTGTATTCACAATACTGGAAGAGTGGAAACCATTTCCGACTGGCTTGGGATAATTGAACATGCAATTGAGAGGGAATATAGGAAATCGGCACCTGATCCTGCCTTGAATAACTCCCTGTAGTCACGTTGTCATGAGCTGGGATATAGGTTGACCACTGCGTTGCTCAACCTGCAAGGGTTACGTTTTTCTGTCGGTAAATGCCATTTAAATAGTTTCTTTTACCGGAGTAATAATGCTGCTCAGGAAATTGGAAGATGGAGTGGGGAGAAAGGAAGGGGATGATGATGATGAATCAGATTTGTCATGGCAACCACCGGGGAAGGGGTTTCCATTTGAAACTTGTTTCTCTGGAAACGATGCTAATGTGATAAAATACATTCATGTACATGTATGTGATAGATATTTTGAAAAACAGAAGTCACAGGTTATTTTAGTACTCTTTCATACAATTCCTCTTATCTGCAAATCCCTTAGCAAAGCTTTCCACAATTTAAAAAGTGTCTCCGCTTTTCAGAAGACCTACAGCAGTTGATAATAGCAGTGTTACATTCTTTTGGGAATATAATGCATGTACAGTACATAACTGCAAGGAATTATTCTTTACAGTAAAGAGATAATCGATGACTCGTGGTGTCGTGTTGCTGGTAGCGACATTTATTATTCTTTGTCAGATTTGCATGTACATGTGTACATTGTATGCACACTTTGGGTAAACTTATGGAAATGTGAAACAGGGAAAGATATTCCAAACTAGAGTGACCTATACCTGCTTGGCTCTGTTCCTGCCAACTAGTGCAGATTTTCCATATTTCTTACGGAAATCGAACAGGAATATGGAAAGGCGGATTTGCGTTTGAAAATATGGATTTGGGAAAATCCAATCATGGCATATTATTATACACAATATTGAAAGGCTTGCTACCGATATGGCATACCGGCCAGTGGGCACTACCGGTATGTGATTTGATCCCGATTGAAACTGATCACATGCACTGTAATCATTAGGAATCAGGAGTTTACAGCCTCAAATTTTCGTGGGGCATCTACCGTTATCACAAAGCTACTTGTAAGGATATTGTGATGCCCTGATGTCTACAGATATCTGGCAATGTACTTTGCACTGCAGCCCAGCCTAATGTGTACAGGGTGAACGTGGTAATTCACCAGCACTGTGTGGTGTGTACCGGCCGTTTGTACTAGTACCGGTTCCTTGGCCGTTGGATTCTGTAATACAGCTGATTGTAAAAAAAGCTTCAGCATTGTCATCTCCGAAGAGTTCTGGTGAGGAGTAAAATAGCACATTCTGACAGCGTTGTGCAGAAAATTACTGATTTCTTTAGGAGAATACTGATTTTTGGCCTTCGGAATGCTGAAAAGCTGAATTAAAGGTTGTCAGCTCTTGCATGTACTGATATGGTTAATGCAAACCTGTGCAGTACATGTACATGATTGAGCGCATTGTACATGTACATGTATTATCTACATGTGTACAATGTACAAGTACCTTAGACTCTTTATCATATCAAAGCCTTGTAGTTCCTGCCTTGTTTTTGCACTTCAGTCCCTGGGGTATCAGACACTGGCTGAGTCAGAACCCACAACGGGTTAGATGGTCACTTGAGGAAGTGGGTGGATGGCTGAGGAGACGGTGGGGGGGGGAGGGAATGATGCAAGATGATGAGACCAAGTGGCAGAGAGAGAGGGAGCAGTGTGCTCCTATTCACATGTTCAGCTTTACCAGCTGTTTGCTGTTGAGACGGATTCATTTTATCATCTTCCCCGTATACAACTTACAGTGTACATTGTACATGTGTATTTTGCCATCTGTCAAACTGGGTATTTACGTGTAGTTGGAGAAAAACGAGTGGGAGGGGATTTTGTAAATAAGTCTTTTGAGGTTTGCCGTCCTTAAGTTATAATTGCAGTTTCCTTCCTTGTCTTCCTTTCCACGTGACGCTCTGCTTCAAGGATTATAGTGTCATCTCAGAGAATATTCTAGCACAGAAAATTATGAATTTCTTCTGAAACTACTAGTGAAAAGATGTATGCGTATGTACATACATGTACAGTGTATGACTGTAAGGTAATTTTAAATTGGTTATGACAATATTGGTAATTTTGAGATCATGTAAAAGATATTGTAAATTTGATCTACAGTATAACCATGTTTTCATTCATGGTAACATGGATAAGCTTACATGTACATGAACTGATGTACCGAGGTACACTAGAAGGGTGACATTCTCGAATTAGAGTAGTGCAAGGTTTTCATCAGCTCCGAGGACCATTGTTTACGTGCACGGTACCAGTGTAGACGCACAAAAGTTGTCCTGCCCTTTGTGAAGTCCTTATTGAACCAAGAATAGGCCTAAAGCTTTATGAACCTGCATGCACTGATGGATGCCAGGCACCCTGTCTCCAGACCAGATTACTTCGAACAAAATGCTGTGATTGAAATGTGAAGGATGGTGAATGATCCAACTTGTGTTTATGACCTTGACAGTGATTTGTTTAATAGGCTTTCTCGTTATTCCATTATGACTTAAGTAGCTTTTAAGGTCTCATGAGATACTTTTAAAAGTGAACACGTACATGTATATGTAGCATAGTTTCACGTTTAATCTGGCACCATCTTCCATGGTACCTTTGAAGGAATCCAATAAGGCTCTGCCAGTGAAACTGAAAAAATGCCAAACAGTGCATGGCATCTATTGCTCACACATTGTACATGTACCTTAGTATTATATTCAACAAACCTTTAATTACAGGCATACCAGATTTGGGATCAAACCAAACCTGTATACTGCTTTTAACCGCAACGGGGAACAATTTCAAAGGGGTGGGTAATTGTAAGACCATCAGGCAACAGCCATAAATATGCCAATCCATTACGTCCCTCATTATAGGACCGGCAAAAAGTGTCCCCCCCCCACACCCAAAAGAGTGCTGCCAGTGACTACTTTACACACAGATTGAGAGTATATGTTTACAGCATGTACTGGTAGTGGGCAGAGAAGATCTCATGTGCCACCACTGATTTTCATTTCCCTCTATGGGCCTCGAGCTCAACCAGTAGAGGTCACTATTTTCTTAGCAATGGAGACTCCTTTGGTCAGAACTGGACTTAGCCACATGTAGTTCACAAATAACTAGGAAATACACGCGTCACAGTCGCATCAGTGCGTGTACCAGGTACCGACAAAATGAACACTCCCAACTGACATAGCTGTTTTCAAACAGTGAAGGGGTGCTTCTGTTCGAGGCAGATAAAATGTTTTGAACCAGGTTCCTCCTTTTCTTGAGGAATTCAGCTGATGTATAATGGCGCACCAAGGTCATGTCTCTGACTCATTTTCTAAAACGGCATGATGGTTGCATTATTTTCTCCTGTGAATAATTTTTGACAAATATTCCATAAAACATTAAAATTAAATAAAACCAAACAAAAAGGGATCAAAGCAAACTAATGAAATTCCTTTTAGGCCTTTATTCTTGACGCTAAGAGAACAGAGGAGTATACAATTTCAAACAGAGAATTAAAGAAGTAACGATGTTATTCATTTGAACTTCAGCTTTGCTGGTAAAAGTTTACATCGTCGTGATTGCACAAAATTTAATGCCAGTGGATAAAGCAAAGTAAAAATGCTTTGCTCGGTCCCCGGGGAGTTTCTCGGAATGTTCATGTTTTTTTAGTTGTGTCCAGTTATTACAGGATTCCCCATTTCACGCTGGCGCCCAATTTAAACCCAGTCATCAGCCGCCCAATTAAAATCTCTTCCGCTCCGGTGACCAAGCTCATCCAGAGAGACGGGCTGAATTTCAAGGCGTAATCCAATCTCCACGATGTCCTCTCAGATGGGTGATGAGCAAACAGATGTCCAATGCTTCAGAGTACTCAGCCAATCAAATTCTTCTTCCACTCTGCTGCTTCCCATCGTCTGTCCCTCTCCCCCCATCTGTTTCCCCTCCCCATTTGGGATAATTCTACCTCATTTACCATCAGACGTAACGGTACACCACCAGTCTATGATGCATGTTTCTGCTGTCGAGGTACATGTACCGGTATTTTCATTCTTGTCACGAAGCCACCTTCTCTCGGCCTGAAAGTGATCATTCATCTTATTTTCGTTTGTTTAATGGTGCCTAGAGCACACATGTACCGGTAAATGTTATGAAAGCATCATGGGTTTGTTTAAAAACTGTTGAAGGACTGTGAACATTTGTGGTCTGCAATCCTGAATGATGAGGCACATTTATAACTTGCATGCACCATTTCATTCACAAAAGGTGTGCTTCACATTTGACATGTACAGAAACCATAGGGAAAGGATGCCATTATGTGCAGTTTTGCCGCTGTTTGCCAGTACAATTGAGAGAAATGTGTATATGTACATTGTGCTGGCTATGAAATATCCCATTAGAGCATTATGATTAATGCACATGATTGTACCACTGTAGAGGTCACACTGATGTACAGTAGGAACCTTTGCATAGAAGTTTCTTGGCATTTTGAAGAGTAACCACACACTCTATACATGTATGTACATCGTTTCATGTTGACTGTACAGGTATCTACAGTACCTAGTGCCCACTTCCCTGCACATTAATTTTTGTTTATTCTGAGCAGTCTAAACTCTTCCGTCAGCTCCTCTTAAAAGTTCTAGAACAAAGCACGTTGTAGGTGAGGAATGAGAGAGGAGAATAAATGCTCTTCAGAAAACTGTTGTCATGGGAGAACCCACGTAATCAGCAGGTCTGATAGTCCTCTGAACACCCAGTATGCTCCAGGTGGGGAGTTTGAGTAGACTCCCCTCAAAAGGATGGCAAGGAGTGTTTCACATTGCAAACTATCGTACCATCAGCCATCTTGACGGTCTAAAAGCTCATAATATTGTATGTACCATTTGGTGCATAGGGTCAAACTGTAATAAATACCTGAAATCTGCCTGGCAACATTCATTTGTTAGAGACATTACACATTGTGTATGAGAATAAAGTCTGTACATTTGACTGTGAAATTGAACAGGAAAAGCCTGGACTCGAGAAACATTAGTTAATCAGTTGGGTGACCAGTACATGTATGTGAACTGTTTCAGATTCTCTGTAGAGCATCACAAAAAGGGGACTAGTATGTGTATCATGTTCACACCTTCATTTTTACCATTCTCACAAAAAAGGTTACTTCTTATTTTTTATTATGGAAGGGGTAGTCCTTACAGTACGTACATGTACATAGGATGTTTTTTCTTTCCCTCATCCACCTGATGTCAAGCAACTGTTTGTCAATCTGAAGGCACACCTGGCAGTGACAATGTCTTTTGTTCTCGGCGAGATGATGGTGACATTTCCAGACAACCCATTCTTTCCGATCTCAAGCCCAGGTTGGACCCGAGGTGTCAGATCCAGAGACAAGCCTGTAATAATTGGACACTCTCCCAGACTGTCAGGGCGTCTGTTGCCGAGGCATCTGTCATCGCTGTGATCCATCCAACACCCCCCTTTTCCCTTCTTTCACATTGTCTGAGGCAAGCCAAGTTGAATTGGGTGCATCTGGAGTGGCCACCCAGGGATTACTCATTGTAACCAGACATCCATATCTTGTTACTGTTATGAACTAATGTTTGATTTGACATTGGAGCTTGGGGCTGGCATGCGTTTCACCGTTTACCAATGGTTATATTATAATTACACTAATTTGCAATCCTTGTCAGGCATATGAGTACATGTATGTATAGTGTACGTCAAACTGATTCATGGTTGGTAAGTATGGAGAGTATTTTGAATTCCACCGTGTGCAGTGCAGTGACATGTTCGCGTACATTGACAACGTGCACAAAAGTGGATCCTCATCACCTACCAAGCTTTCCTTCTTATGTTTCTTGAATACTTATTTTTTTTGCATATATATACCGGCACCTGTGTCTACCTACCCCACATTTAGTGCATAACTCTATTATGAGAGGATGATTTATGTTATAAATGAGGATTCAGTGTCTACCCCCTGGAGTCCCGCTGGCTTGTGATGAGAAAAAAATAGAATGGCCGTAGGTCTATGTACTGTAGGCTTTCATTTGGTGTACATGAACAGTGTACATGCACTCAAAGCCAATTTGTCAAATTTGTGGGGCAATCTTCTTCACTTCCCACACTTTTTAGGGAGATCTGATTAGGAGTTGTTTTGTTTGATGAAAGTAGGATGATGAAGGATGGGAAATTCAATCTGGGTTAGGTTGAGATTGTTTGCAGCATACTGGACATAATTGGAATTGGATTATGGAGGACGCTACATGTACTTACACAGTGTTGCTACATTGAAATGCTCTCAAGGAGGTGGACTCCTTCACTTACCTAGGAAGTATCATCAGTAGGGAGGGCTAGATGCAGCTGTTAAGGTCGGGATTGGGAAGGCTCGAGCAAGCTTTCTACAGCTCAAGACAGTATGGAACTCCAGGGAACTTTCAATAAAGATAAAAAGCAGGATTTTCAACTCCAATGTGAAATCAGTACTGCTGTACTGATCAGAAACATGGAGGATGACAAAAACTACTCTTCACAGGATCCAAACCTTCAGCAACTGCTGTCTCAGAAAGATTTTGAGGACACACTGGAAGGAGAAGATCAGCAACACAGGCCTCTGGGACACGACAGACCAAACCTCAATGGAAAATGAAACAGGGAGGAGGAAATTTAGATGGCTGGGGCACACACTTAGGCAATCATTAACAAGTACATCACGACAAGCGCTCACTTGGAACAATCAGGAAAAAACAAAAAGAGGACGGCTAAGAAACACCTGGCGACGAGACCTCCAGGCAGACACCAAGAGGCAGGGCATCACCTGGAGACAACTTGAGGCAAGGGCACAGGACAGAGCCCTCTGGAGGTCTCTCACAGACAGCCTTTATCCTTGAAAGGGTCCAGGGCGTTAATTAAGTTAAATAATGGGAAAAAATGAAACAGAGAAATAAAAAAGAACCAAAAAAAAAAAAAGAAAGGAAAAAATAGCCAAAAACAAACAAAAGCAAGCAAGAATAAACCTGAAAGCTTACAAAGAGCAAACAGCAAAAACAAACAAAAACGACCGAGCAAAAAAAAAACTGTAAGGAAGAACTCGACCCCTGGAAAAAAACACCTGTTTTTGCCATCCTTGCAAATGGCAGTGCAGTTTTCCTTTGTTTTGAATATGTACACTTATCTCAAGTATGTTGCGTGATGTGTGAGAGGTACCTGTTATTCATCCTGCCCATTCCCCCAATCTGTCTTTAAGATTTGCTTGGTTTGATGGTTCTGCCTGAGAAGTTATTGTAGCACTATTCTAACACCTACTCAAGTGGCCACTCTGCCTGATGCTGAAAAAGAATCATCAAAGAGCAATAACTGAAGTGCACCTAAATATTTAATCTGTATGGAGAAGAACACTTTATATACGTTCTCTCAGATGAGCACGTCTCGACGAAATCCAATTATAGTTGAAGGATTAATCATGCTTTCTGGACCTCTGGGCCAACATCTCAGGCACCCTTGGCTTTGTTTGTGACCAGTGAGGTGAAAACTACTCTCAGGTGTAAAAACTTGCGTCTCAGCTGCGCAAAGCGCGTCTTTATTTGGACTAGCGTTGAGAGGTGGGTTATATGTTGACAGGAATAAATTGTATTATTGAAGTTTTTAATTTCCTTCAGGAATATGAACATAGAGGAGAGACACACATTTGCATGTGGTCAAAGACGCATTATTTGTACCTGCTTAGCTCCATGGTAACATGTATTCTTATATGCTGGTAGCTGTATGAGAGACAGCATTCAACGTGTAGTACCCTTCAGCGGTATTACTTGAAGAGATTTATGTAACCGTTCACATTGCTTGCCCTTGTCTGCAAGGTGATTTGTGCAGGTGTTCGTTTCAAATTTCAAGCAGTTAAGGTGATAAGATATACAGCATGTTCGGTAACCAAGGAAAATGTGTCAAGTTTGATTCATACATGTAGTGCTTACGTTTACTTGCGCAACAAGCTGTTCCCATAGAAATTGGCCCCAGGTCAGACATCATGTTCAGTTGCTAAGTGGAAACTTTCACTTAGCAACTGAATATGACAGTGTGCATGTACATGTAGGTGGTGAGAGAATCCGTGCTGAGCTTGTTCTTTAGAAAAACTTGAAGCAAGTGTATATTTAGTGTGCAAAACCATTTTAAACTTTACATGCTTATTTTGCAGTGGGCAGTTTCTAAAAGCAGCGTCTTAAAAAGTCAAAAGAAAAATTGCAAGTTGTGCCTTGTGTACGTGTGTGGTGCTGAAAGGTACCAAGTATTTACTGTGTTATTTGGTATACATGTACTGCAAGTCTTGTAAAGTAATAACAGGAAATTGTTACATGTACATGTGTATACCGGTATCATGATATGTTTGCTCTAACCAGCATACATAATACTACCGTACATGTACAGGTACAAAAGTGGCCGACAACTAGTGCATCACTCATTACGGTTTGTATTTTGACATCTAAACAGGAGCTGCATATCAACCCAAAATGTACATGTACACGTTTGACCAAGGAGTGTTATTTTCACATGTACGTGAATGTTCACAAAAGTTTTCAGCGGGTCTACATGTTCCATTTTCTTAAATGAAAATATTCATAGAAGTTACTTTTTTCACCGAAATTGTTGTTAACATACATGTACACCATGCAAAGCTAAACCATCCCATCCCTCAAAGAGCACCTCCAAATAAAATCTGTTCTCTCTGACTTTTACCTGTTTAAATAAATATGTCCAAACCGAGAGCAAGAAGGTTTGTCTTTACAACCTAGGCTACTCAAAATACTTTGAAAAATGAATTTTTTTTCTGTGCGCGCCAAGACATGAAGTCTGAAAAATGTAAAGGTCAGCCGTTTGTTTACACAACGTCACTGAGGAGAAAACAGAAATGAGGGGAAACCCAAATATGCACTAGCATGAGCCACACACACACATGCTGGACCTACCACATTTTTTTTCACACAGTACAGGAAGGAACAGCAGGAAAAGAACTAACATGATAGTCTGGTATCCATGAATTTATAATCTACAGTGAGAATTTGTTGATATATTTTAAATATGACAGCTTTTCATTAGTTTTGCAAGTTGACCCCATGCTTGTTTAGGGAGGGAATAATGCATCTTTGCATCCTGTGCATTCGTACAGTACATTTCAGCCATAGCCACATGCTGTAATTTTCGGAATATACATGTAAGCCACCCGGTGTAAAAGCCGCAACACGCAAAAATCGGCAAATTAATATTTAAAGTCAGCATATAAGGCTGCGCCGCAGTGCTGATGATCCGACCACGAGGGTGCTGCGTGCTGAAGGTGCCGGTATAGTGCGCCAATGGTTTTAAAAAAAGTGCGAACAAGTGTCACCATAAAAAAGAATTTGAAGTCCTCAAATTTACTACTTTTTGCGGGCTGGTTGATTTTCCTGTGTGGGCTTTGCATGAGCTCTTGCCCTTTTTTCTAGCAGCCAGCAAAGTTATGCAGTTAGGGGCGTACAATAAAGTTTTGGTGACTCAAAGTCAGTTAAGTCAAAAGATCGTTTTATCTCAGAGGCCAACTACTTCTTGTTGAAGGATTACGCTTTTATGTAAAAAAATACCTTTGTAACTTTCCACAACACTACATCCGGTTATCTCAAAGTTTTTGTGATGCTGATCAAAAAACACCGCCAGATCGCTTCAAAAATGAAAAATCCACCACGAGACCCTGGTTCGGGTCATCACATTGGAACCGCCTGTGTTGCATTCATGCTGCACATGGTACACGCACTGCCGTGTTCTCAACAAACCTTGTTTTCAGGCTAGCCCGACTGCTGCCACAGACCCATTCATAGACAGTCCAATCACTGACTCTTTCTGATAACCATGTGACCACAGAAAGTGTTGTCATCAGAAAGCACAAAGTGATAAACCTGAAATTCTGTGGCATGTGACGCTGACCATGATTGGTGAAAAAATGAAAGATCTGGCGCACAAAGGTACACCATCGAAGCAGTTGATTTTTATTTAATGGTAGAAAGAAATCTTTAGGTAACAACAATAAAAAAGCTTAGTAAAATGATTATTTGTCTGCAAAAAAATACACCTTGGGAATTAATAACAAGTGGGAAAATAATCACTAAAAAATGAAGCCACAGCAGAGCAAAGTAAAGTTTAAGATTACGTACACATTTCATGTATGTGTTTCTTGACTTCATGACTGGGCGAATTCCATTAATAACTCGAAATGCGGACAACTCGAGTTTGTATTTATTCTCTGTGGTTTGAGATTTTATCCTTCAAAGTTTGCTGTATACCGGTAAGCTGCCAAACATATCTATATTCCAGAAATTACAGTACTCCCCGAGATCCATGCATGTCCAGATCGGAAATTAATTATTGCAGAATCTGACAATACACTGCATGTAGTTGGGAAAATTTAAGCAAGTATTCAGAAGAACTTAACAACAAAGATTTCCAAGGCAATTCACTGGCCTCAGCAAGTGATGATGACTGGCCCGACTCCCGGTCAGACAACGAAGGCAGAACACCGAGAAACCGATCGTTCGTGGTGAGGAACCTGAGCCTGTCCCCTGTTGTGGTGGATGATGTAGTGCACGGTCATGGAGTAAATCCCACACGGACAGTATACACTTTATTTATTCATAAACAAAGTGCTTTAAAGGCCTCTGAAGAAACCACAATTTCTCAGTACAGTGGTAACAGAGTATTGAACCCATCCTACCCTGGCCCTTACTCTTTTCCGAAATGCCTTTCCAGACATGCCAGATCGCTGCCTTGTCGAACTGGGAATCTGACCATTTGCGACAGGATGAGGAGACTTAACATCGAGACAGAGCCTTTCTTCAGAGGAAACTGAGATTTCAAACCCAACGTAGTCGTCTTCAGTATCGCTGATTCATCAGCACAGTTTTCTGTAAAATGTTCACTGCACATCAGAGACCACTTGGTCAACTTGAAATCTGACTGTGTGTGATGTGGTTGATAAACCAGACTCACTTTCTGTGTGTCTTCAAATCTCCCTTTGGAAATCTCAGAATATTCACTTTGGGATTTCAAGGCAATTCTGAGAACATCCACTGACCATGCAGGACCTCAGCATGTTCATAAGTTCGAACAATCCACCGAAACATAAAATAATGTCGGGAAAAATAGCTAAGTACATGTATATATTCCTTACTTACACACATCCACATACATGTGTGCACACACACAATGAAATTTGTATCCTTGTGCAGACATGGCTTTGTTCTCCAGTACTAATTCGGCCGCGTGTGAAACGATGTTTTCAAAATGCTCCCATTTCAAAATGAATCACTCTCCTGGACTGAAATTTCGACCGAATACCCCTTATTTGAAACACTCCAATTTGCGACAGATCCTTACGCATTACAAATTAATCCTTTTTTGAGCAATTTCCAAATATCAGTTTCGTGAAATCCTTGTGGAGACCTACACACCTTTAGAAATTCCTTGTGGAGACCTATTCAACCCATTCTCCTGGGTCTACTCAAGGCACCATGTTTCGAAACACACACACACATGACTTGGCCCGTACCGAGTAACACGATATTAAGGGGTCAGACGTATATCATTTGCATGCATTAAATATGAACATGGTTTTCACAACAGATGGAGCTGAATTGTGTTGCGACATCAAATTCAACTTTGATTTTATTGCACTAAAGGAAACTTCGCGCCGTAAAATAGTGTTCTGAGTTCAGAGAGTAATAATTTGTCATAAAGTGAACCAAACATAAAAACTTCAACTTTGTAAGAGATGCTCTTTAACCTCAATACATGGATTACAGAAAGGCTCCACTTTATTTTGATCTCTCAATGTTTGCCCGTCCCCATTTTCCATATTAGCGACAAATTCCACTCTCAGCGTGCTCGCAGTCATATTGTCCAAAAAACGAAAAGAGAAATAGAGAGAGAGAGCAATTGATGGGGATTTCAAGTTTCCAATGTGACTGTGTGTGCAAATATCCCAGGAATCCTACCAAACATTGTTCGTGTACACACAGCAGAATGCAGTGATTAGTGATGCTCTGCAGAATCGAGTCTGAGTCATTTGGTAAAGGTCATTTTGCGAAAAAGATTCTACTTAAAATTAATGTTTCACTCACTGCACGCGCACTGTTTGCGGTGTGCCTTTTGTGGTTTTTCAGTTTTTCTGCAATGGTGAAAAATTTAAACCCCTTTAAGATTGTGATTTGCAATCTGAAAGGGCAACATGTTTTATGCATGTTTTCCTGTAGGAGGGAAGGGGACTTTTAAGGGGACTTTTCTGTCTACTGTGTTTGCCTCTTTTCTAGTACTTCTCAATTCTGTCAAAGTACCGGGTAGCTGGTTTCTAATACCTTCATTGCATCTGCAATTTATAAAATTGAAAGGAAAGAATAAGCAGCACTTAATGAGAGTGTTATGTATTTAATGAGATTTACCCATAGATTTTGACCTGCAAATTTTCATCGGAAAAAGGGCACACTTGTGATTCAATTTTATGCCCCTACGGTATTAAACCGTTTGTGGTAAAACTGCCTCACAAACATGACAAATACATGTACTTGTATTGTGGACGTGCCATCAATAATAGTTTTGAGTGGCTTCAAGCCAGATGATTCGAGTTGGAAACTACGTAGTACTGGCAGCACAAAATCTGTTTTATTTTATGCCAAAAAATCCAATTAAATTTTGAAAAGAATAAGCAGATGTGGATTAGGCTTTGGACATAAATATGACATCTGATTTGGCATTCCCCGTTGCCTGGCCTTTACTTCTAATGTCCACTAGAAACTTTTTTTGACTTAAGCGTTGCAAAGTAATTTGTATAGGTGGTTACGGATGCCCAGTTTTAGAAATTGGAACTGTTCGATTTACAGCCCAGGAGTTTTAACAATGCTTACACTCACCGTAACATTCGTACCGGCACTTGTCAACCAAATCCTTGGTCTTACACAAAAATCCCCTAATAAAAAGTCACAGGCATAGAAACATCAGTCAAGCAGTTTTTCAAGGAAACATTGGAGACTGTAGTGGTGCCTAACTCTAAAAGGAAATGACTCTTGCAATTTTGCGGGGGAAGTTTTGATCTGGTGTCATTTTGAATTTGAAATGGTACACTACCATTGGACATTCACTCCATGAGCAAAATTCTCCTATAATGATTTATCTGTTTTGTTTTACAGGGCCATTGGAGTCATCACGTACATCTTGTGAGTACAGTAGATGTACATTGTACGGTACATTGTACATGTAATTTTGTGGTTTTGCAAACCATAAAGAAAGCTTCACTGGTTGTTGTTTGTCATTGTTCTATTTGGAAAAAGTCACCATAGTGATTGCTTGAATGGAGCTCAAAACATGACAGTACTTTTATAGCAGTTACAGATGAGGCAGAAGTTTGTACAGTTTGAATAGGCAATGTCAAAATTGACATTCCGTTATACGAGAATCTCAAGTCGAAAGTTTCATGCTGCATGCAGTGTTTAGAATTAAGATACATGTACACTGTATGTTGTGCTTCAGGAGCAGCATGTTAGAGCCATCTTGCCTCATGCATGTTGGGTGTTTGTCAAGATATTTCATTGTCTTGCAGTGTGAGAAAGGAGAGATTGAGAAACATAAAAAGTTCAGCAATGATGAAAAGAAATTAGTTTTCATTTCAGCATTTAACAGACACATTTAATTTTTTTCTTCAGTGATACATTTTGTATTTAGCACAGTTTACCCAGCTAGGGGAAAGCTTCCGGTGAAACTTGCGGATCTATCCAATTAAATTAACTGCTTGTTTATATTTCATGTATCAATCAGGTTAAGTGGATGTTCCCCATTTCTTGGCGACGACCAGCAGGAGACTTACGAGAATGTGACAGCAGCAGACTTTGACTTCGACAACGACTATTTCTCTTCCACCAGTGAACTTGCCAAAGATTTCATCCGAAAATTGCTGTGCAAAGACCCAAAGTAAGTTTCACCCAGCGATGAAGGTAATCCGAGCGGCTAGGATACTTAGTGAGACAGAAAAGTAAATGAGAAAGATTGGCTTATTTCAAATTCCTGAAAACAAAGTTTGAGAAAAGGTTCATTGGGTACTACTCATGAACCTGATGTCAAAGTTTGGCTCAAGAACTTTTGCCTGAGAAGAAGAAAGGTCCAACTTCAGAAAACAAAGTTCTAGTGCATTTGTGGAGTTTCAATAACAAGCTTACATTGTAAGTTAGCTTTGAGAGGTTTCCATGAATACACTCTTTGGACAAACAATAAGATTTTGTATTGGAACCTGTTTTTTACACACAAAAAAGCCTTTCTTTTTGGCAAAAACAAGCTGGGCCCACTTTGTAGAGCAAAATGCTAGGAAATTGTGAACAAAATGGTTTTTATGATGCTGTTAAATAGAACTTTAAAAAGAGACTGCATATTGTACATTTGGAACTTTTGCAAATATTTGCTCCAAGTGGAACAAATTTATTCTTACAAAGAGATCACCAGCATCGCAAGCTCATGCATAAATGCACAGTCTGAGGCTCAAACCAAAAGCATCCACTGCGCAGCCAGGAGAAACCCACCTGTCTCAGACACTACAAGTACAGTACATGTGTGTATTGAAAAAAGGTTGCTGAGAGTTGTGGGTTCCATTTGCTGTTCGTGTCTGGAGTCCCATCTGAGTCATCGCAGGGATGTTTCCTGCTATTCTCAAGTCCGATTAATTTCAAAGTTGTCAACAGTTTGCTTGTGAAGTTCTCTTTAAAGCTAAAATATGAAAACTTAGATATGTCCGGTACCTGTGCATGGCCTTTTCTTTACTATCGTAAAAATTTACCTGTAGATTTGTTGTGTTACATGGCTGGTGTAGTAAAAAGAAAGGAAAAGCTAGTTTTTAGCACAATGTGTTTTCCTTTCTCATTCAAAAATGGTAAATTTATCAGAAAAAAATCCAATTAATTTGATTATGCCATCACAGAATGTAATTATTTCTGTTCATGGCTTTGCCCACCACTTGCTAGTTGTTGCATAGTGAATGTGCTCTTTCAAAACTCCCGTCCTTTAGCAGAGTTCAAGAATTGTCATTTCATGATGTCATGCGATGTCATGTTGCTACTCATCATGACTTGCATTTTGTGTAAACACGTGTACGTTGCATGAATACATGTATAGGAATGCATGTACATGTACATGCACTGGTAGTGTGGGACTTTAAATGTACATGTACAGTAGAAATAAAAACTTCCTTGTCACAGATGAAGTGATAATGCAAGATTCTCCAATGGAACTACAATTTTTAATAGAGATACACATACTAGTACCAAGACCAAGAGCTTCAAATCCTTCCAACTAGGATTACCTCTAATCTTGCTTGTTCCTGAATAGCGCTACTGTAGTATTACCCTGGAAGTTTAAGCTTGTCACTGTTGTTCCCTTTGAAATAAAATCTTTATCGACATTTATATGCACTGGGACTCTTGCAACATTGTACTCTCAAAGCGGAAGTGGGAATTACTAAGGCTTATCCTAGGCATTATGCCAGGCAAGGACTAGAATTTCCTAATTGACTTATACATACATGTGTATTTGAGATCTGAGGAACAGTACATGTACATGCATGTAGATGTAGTTAGACCATGGAGCTATTATACCGGTACGAGTAAGCACATACAGAGGTCAAAAGGGTCAATGATGGCCACCGCCAGCATCGCACATGCTGCAAGAACAAAACAAATTATGCGCCGCTTGCAGGCTATAAGGAATGCTTGGAGTTGCATTTGCAAAGGATTGTGGGTACCACGCATGCATGTCTGTAACACTTCCGCATGTTCAACATGGCTGCCATCGAGACGGAAACCACTGTCATCGGAGACTTAAATTTCGATAATTTTAGCGATTGTTCCAATATTCCAATAATAATGAAAGTCTGGTTATGTCATTACATCCCAAAACGTCTCTCTTAACAATAAACAGAATTAGAACTAACACAAATTCTCAAAAATACGCGACAAGAAAACTGAAAGAATGTAGCTGGTCCTGAGGAAAATAACGAAACACACAAAACATGGGAAGATTCATTGTTCTTCCTGTCATTGGCCACAACTGTCTCGGCATGAAACCTCGCCACGTTGTGAGATGCATTCCTGCAGCATGTTTCCACCTTCTTTTAACCATAGGAACCACTAGGATTGCGACTTATGATCACTCGCTGCGACTAGGATCACTCGCTGACTCCTGAGGACTACTGAAGAGAACTGTGCTTCTTCTTTGTGTATCTTTTCCACCATTTACAGTATTTACTCCAGTAGGACGCAGCGAAACAGGGCGAGTCTGTGGGTTACCAGCTACATGTACCTGGTGGTGGTGATCACTGTGTACAAAGAATGTCTAGGGACTTCCACTCTGGGGCCGGTAACCACGCTTTGTCTATGGAGCCGACCGGATTACGGTCTGTAGGGACTTCGTTCTAACTCCTTGTGTTTACAGGATTCTGTACTGTAGGAATGCAGAATTCTTCAGTGTTGTTGTACTCATACTCGGTACTCGTACTCAAGTACCGTTTTCAGAGAACTTGTACTCATACTCGTACTTGGACGTCCAAGTACTTGTACGCGAACTACAGTTCTTGCACTTGGGCTACAAAATACTCGGAACTCGACATCCAAAAATTGTACTCGAGCATCAAAGTACTCGTACTCGATTAACAGTATTCGATAAAAAAATCCTTTAAGTTAACTTACCATGGCCGTTAATATAAGGTAAAAAAAAATCGACCCCAATGACCTCATATTCGATACGGTTCTGACAAAAAGAAGGCCGAATGCGGGACCATTAACATATACGACCCATTCGCATTCTGTGGGCGTACTTAACCAATCAAGTACGCGAATTATATTGTGGTACTCCAGATTGGTCCCGTGATTTACTTGGGCATTTGTAGTCTGGTTCCAATTTCTCGTAATTAGAAGTACTTGTGCGCGTACCTGTGCTCGGAAGTGCAAGCACTTGTACTCGGAAACCAGTACTTGTACTCGGCTAGCAAAATTACTCGACCTGTCTTTGCACTCGGCAGTCAAAGTACTCGGCAGTACTTGTTACTTGGGAAAAAAATACTCGACTACAACACTGGGATTCTGTACTGTAGGAATGCAGGAGTCTGTACTGTAGGAATGCAGGAGTCCGTACTGTAGGAATGCAGGAGTCCGTACTGTAGGAATGCAGGAGTCCGTACTGTAGGAATGCAGGAGTCCGTACTGTAGGAATGCAGGAGTCTGTACTGTAGGAATGCAGGAGTCCGTACTGTAGGAATGCAGGAGTCTGTACTGTAGGAATGCAGGAGTCCGTATTGTAGGAATGCAGGAGTCTGTACTGTAGGAATGCAGGAGTCCGTATTGTAGGAATGCAGGAGTCTGTACTGTAGGAATGCAGGAGTCCGGACTGTAGGAATGCAGGAGTCTGTACTGTAGGAATGCAGGAGTCTGGACTGTAGGAATGCAGGAGTCCGGACTGTAGGAATGCAGGAGTCCGTACTGTAGGAATGCAGGAGTCTGGACTGTAGGAATGCAGGAGTCCGTACTGTAGGAATGCAGGAGTCCGTACTGTAGGAATGCAGGAGTCCGTACTGTAGGAATGCAGGAGTCCGTACTGTAGGAATGCAGGAGTCCGTACTGTAGGAATGCAGGAGTCCGTACTGTAGGAATGCAGGAGTCCGTACTGTAGGAATGCAGGAGTCTGTACTGTAGGAATGCAGGAGTCCGTACTGTAGGAATGCAGGAGTCCGTACTGTAGGAATGCAGGAGTCCGTACTGTAGGAATGCAGGAGTCCGTACTGTAGGAATGCAGGAGTCCGTACTGCAGGAATGCAGGAGTCCGTATTGTAGGAATGCAGGAGTCCGTATTGTAGGAATGCAGGAGTCTGTACTGTAGGAATGCAGGAGTCTGGACTGTAGGAATGCAGGAGTCCGTATTGTAGGAATGCAGGAGTCTGGACTGTAGGAATGCAGGAGTCTGTACAGCTTTGGATTATAAGTACATGTAATTAAAGTATAATACATAATCTCATTCCAACCATATTCTTGTAGTGTATATTTAGGTTTTTGAATATTAAATGGTAACATTGATGTGCCTTGTAGGCTCTCTACTGTACAGGGTATATGAGGACTTGAGAACGAAAAAAGTCCAGACAGTATGAACCTTGTGTGGATCAAGCTGTACACATGGTACATGTAGGTCCATGCAAGGTGTTTTTTCCTTCACTGAAGAGCAGGCTTAGAGGCATTTTTAGGTCAGGGTTATATGGAACAAGTTGAAGAGGAAAAGTCAAGGAAACTGTCAACAAAATCCAGCTTAAAATAATGCCTGCTGTTTAAGAAAAATGGGTAATTTTACTGAGTTCCCTTACTTACACAACAAAAAAGGAATGTCCACACACAGTACATATACATGTATATACCTGTGTGTACATTTACATGTATGACTGAAGAAGAGGTACACATGTATTTCCAGGACATGCACTCACTGATTCATGTGCAGCAAGGCCTAGAAATGACAAATCAGCAAAAGAAAGTCAGATTAGTACTCTTTCTTATCCCCGATCATCTTACTCCTGAAAGTTTAAGTTGCTGCAGATTTCAACAATGTCAGCAAATTATTTAAACTGTGTGACCTATCCTACACGTTTTCATATTCAGCAGCACCAGGTTATTGAATCACAAAAAGGTTGTTTCCACTCCGTCATAATCCTCATCAGTGTATTACCGGTTGATTTAACTTTCCTTATCTCCAGCCGAAGAGCTTCCGTTGACGACTGTCTGAACCACATCTGGATCAAGGTAATGCATTTTTATGATTGCCCCTCTTTTTTTTTTTAAATGTGGGAATATTAGCGTTGGTCTGTGGTCATGCTGTGTAATGCATCTCTGAGGAGACTGTTGTCTCTTCAAGGAGCTGGGAACATTTCAGCTGTACTCTAGTCGTCGTCAGAAGACAGCCTGCTGACGACAAGTCGAGACATCAAGAAAAATGTCTGGCACCACATGAAGACAGCTATAATTCCCCAGAGGCTCATATTGCGTTCACATACTTGATATGGTAGGAAAACTAATAGCTAGACAGCATTTGTTCAGGAAAAACTGACATTTTGGACCATACCAGACCTCTTGCAGTCTCTCATTAAATATAAGCATGGACCCATGTTCTTTAAATTCATCCATATTGCAAACGATACAACTGAAAATGACATATATGTATTTATGACCCACTTACTCTTTGGCCTGAGCTTTAAAGCGTGAGTTTGCTGGTCTATTTGCCATCAAGTCTGGCTCCTGCACTTGCATGTGACATCCACTGTCAGAGGCTGTGTCCGAATCTATTGTTTAAAGCTAGGTCTAGGTCTTCGCTCCATTGGAAATGTGTGGAGACGCTTAGACGATAGACCTAGCCGTAGCCCTGGAAGCCGGTTTCGGACACGGCCAGAGTCTCTGCGGTAATCAGCCATTCCGTGTCAGGACATTTTTTCCACGTTTGAAATAATTAATTCACACATTCTACTTACATGTATTTGAAAACCTGAGGGGTAAAATGTGTTTCCATGATTGTAACCGAAGAAGTGGAAAGAAAAAATCTCTACACTCTGATCCAAGTTTTCAACCAGGAGTTTTCAAACCTTTTTATGTTTACCAGTTTCACTTCTGATCTAATTACATTAAATGGATCCCTCAGCTCTGACCTATATGAACAGAGAAATGATGGATGGGCCATTAGTCATAACTCTATAAATATTTTTTGCTGTACTTGTTAAATTGTTAGGACCACAAGAGGGCAGTGTTCATTGATGATTGAATGGAGAACAGTGCCAGCACATGAGCCCATGGGATGCTGTACTGTTCTAGTCGAACACAAATCAGTTCACTGGAGTGGATCTGTTGCAGTGTAATTCATTGCTCTAAGCCCATTATGTTATTGTTGTCATCATTCATCTCTCCATTTACTAATTAAGCACATGCACTTACCACATAAAGTAAGCTTCAAGTTCCATCCATTCATCATTATTTAGGGGGACATATCATTGGCATTGTTGATATGGTCATTCTATGTGTTTGAGGTCCCATGTTTCAGTTTGGAACACGTTCTTTAGTTTCCAAAAGTGATTCTGTAATGCATATGTCCTGCCAACTAAAGGGTAAAATATAGTCCGAAATCAGTTTTAATGATGTACATGCATTCATGTCAAATTGCACAAGTCAGGTGTTACAGGGACATTAAACATGTCACACTTTTGGGACCCCAAATTTATAGAATGACCCTTATTATGTACTTTGCAGGCTGACTGCTCAAACTTTGCAGTATGTTAATACAATTACACTCCTGAATGCATGAATGGCAGGAGTGTACCCATTGTCGAGCAAGAGCATAGTCACATTTAGGCTGGGAGTATACTCCCACATCAAGTGGTCTTTTAAATTGTGGTAAAAAGGGAAACATTGTCCATTTGCTTAATATCATCGGAGAGAAATGCATGTGAAACATTTTCTCGCACCCTGATTATCGAGAGTAAAACGCAAACACAGTGTAATATTTCGACCCAAGCTGCAAATCGAAATGAACGGAAATTAACCTCATCCCAAACGATGGATATTAAAGATGGTTTGCCTTTTTTTTTCAGCCGTCCAATAAAATACAGCGACAACTCCGAGACAGCTCACATGTTAATACAGAGAACCTGAGACGATTCAATGCCAAGAAAAGGTGGAAGGTACAACGCTAATGCTTTCTTTTTTTGGCTTCGTGCATTGGCCCATGAGTGCCTTTAATGCTTCTCTTAATACCCAAGCTAAATCGTGCTTTGAAATGTACATGTACGTTTCAATGTAGGGCTTTGATATGATTGGTCTTGCCATCAACAAAAGAGACTGGGTTGTGTTGTAAGTACAGTATTTATTTGACATGATTTTTAGAAATCAAAAGCACTGTGTTGATTGAAACTGCAAGGCGGTTTTCTACTACCTTGATTTTGAGCAATGTTGTCGATGGAATAATGGAAAGATATAAATACAGGCTGTCCTTTTCCCAGATGTAAATGCAAGCTGTCCTCTTCCCAGTGGGAGAGCGTTCGGCCAATTTTTCTCACACAACTCACAATACTGCAGATGGATTTATTACGCCCCTCTGCCAAGCAGCACAACAGTCCCAGTTGGGAAAGAAATAACCATTTCCCTTTAAAGGTCTTTGAAAGTAACTTTCAGTATTTGAGGCAATGAACCCCCTCCACCCATCCAAGCCAAGCCTCTTTTGTGTCTGCAACATTTTTTCGTGTAAACCATGAGTTAGTCAATGCTAGCTAATCTTGAGTAGATCTGCTGAAATTTTTGGTTTGTCTCACAATTTTTATGCAATCCGAACTGCAGGCTGTACATTTTTTTCAACTGCTATTTGTTCTCTACAGCAATCAATGAAGGTGGTCTCAATATGCTGCCGACTCTCAAAAAATGCCAAAATCCGCAGCACCACAGGCAATCTGGACGGGGTGAGTCTCTGTAGTTGCGCTTGCTTTTCTGCTGTGTGTATCGGCCCTTTCATTACTATATGGTATCATGTGCGCAAGGTGATTCGCCACCATCAGATCCTTGGATCATTCATCTCAGAGAAAAGAACCTAGTTTTACAAAACAGCTTTGCTTTATTTCTTCTGCATGATGAAGACAGTTTGACCCGCAGTTTGACCCACATTTTTTTAAACAAGTATTTCGGATGTGGTTATTATTTTGAAATGAAATTGGTTGCTAGCAATCGCTGGAATTTTTCTGGCTTGGGCTTCTGACACGTGTAATCTTGAGGTTCACTTTGCAGAGCCAACCGATCTGTATGGTATTGAAAGGGTCAGCAGTCCATTTCATTCACTGTGCTTCAAAGTCATCTACCATTCACGCTGCGGTCATTGTGGAGCTCGGGCGAGTTGATTGGGCCAGTTTGGTCTTTCAAACAGGCGAGGTCATTCAAAGCATACACGGGCATCTGCGTATGGCCGAGCTGATTGGGAAGACCTTGCTCGTGCATATCGCTGTTCCCAAATGACCTCGGATGCGTGTCCTTTTGGGCAAGCATGGTTGGAATACCAAATTGGCTCATTGGAGAGTGAAGTGCTGTATGTCATAATACAGCACAGTTGTGTTGGCTCCCTGTTTACAGTCTGAAGGCACTTTTATAGAATTGATTTTCGTCAATTTTTTCCTGGATTTTATTTGTGCAAATGGTAGTCTTCTTATTATCTTGTTCTGCTCCATTTTCCATGAGTAACAGAATTCCGTAGCGAGACTTTTGTTTTTTGTATTTGACTATTTCGATTTAAAATTTTCACCATATTTGGCACAAACAAATGGAGCCCAGCTTTCAAGTTTATCCTGAGATTTTTAATAATAATCCCAAAAAGAAAATTCAGTGCAAAAACTGCAAGATGAAGTGCAGTCCAGTCTGATGCTCATCAACACGCCAAATCATTCACTTTCATCATTGACATGTAGACCATGTACTGGTTCATGTGGCTTTTTAGGGCGAGCCTTGAAATCAGTGATGTACGGTATCCTATTGGGCACACACTTCTAAAGAATCCACTTTTCAGACTAATAAGGCTAGTGTGCAAATGTGTGGCTGTTTGGTTTCAACTAGTTGAAATTTAAAAGTGGTCTTTGATGGAATCCTTGATACATATTACGCACCTTTTTCCTGCACATGCACTACGTGTGGAGATTTTTTCACATGCTGTACACATGTAAGGATAAAATCTTAAGAATGTTTTTCCTGTGCGGGAAAAGAATTGCTTGGGTACGGTGAACTTCATATTGAGGCATTAGTGTGAATTACATGTCGCTTGACACATATACTTGGAGATTGTAATGGGACATACATGTACCAGTATTTGTAGGTGGAGAGCATTACTATAATTATGTTACCGTTGAGTTGTTGAACTTACGTCACTACTTTGATGCGGTTGGAGCCTCTTGATACCCAGGGTACCATTTGGCATTGCAGCCAGAAACATGTAATTGAGATTTCTCCCGCTGTGTTCTCCCCTGTCTGTGACTCATCACCTTGCTTCTTACCACGCCCTGTTAGATCCCAATATAGAATGTTCTCTTCTAAATGTACATGTTTATACCTGGACACATTGCCCAATGTTTCCTCCAGTTGTTCCAAAAGAATCATCCAGTTTCATCCCAGAGCGCCAGCATCCTGCGCAAAGCCAAACACTCCCTTGCGGGATCAGTAGTAGCACGCAGCAATACGTCTGTCCACGCCGCTGGTGTAAGTCAGTGCAGTATTTGTTTCCCAGCTTGTTTGATTAATTGTTGTTTGCCTTGAGTGAACTGCATGAGCAAGAACAGCAAGTGGCATGCCAGCGAGTCGTGTGAAAGACTCAGATCGCTTCAGAAAAGTAACCAGCTCAGAAACTCTCTGCATGTAGGTGAGTGTGAGCTTTATACAGCAGGTGAAACTCCACCGTTGAGGTCTCTCAAATCAATCACCTTGGTGTTGGCTGTTGACTTAGAAATGTAGAGACACCACCTTGTAGTGAAGCCCCTGATGAAGCTAAGGTGGTTCCTCAGATGACTCTCTGAGTAGGACCCTGTTAATCATCTGTATGAGGGGGGAGTTGGGGTACCTGAGAAATAGGCTGGACCGACTTCTTCGTACTCCTGGGGATGAGATCATGGTGTGCTTCTTGTGTTTCCAAGAAACAGCAGTTTTTTTCCATGGAAATAGTCAGCAGTATTCTTCAGCACCAGAAGGAGCATGCTATCAAACACCATTTGCTTCTTAATTCTTGTGATGCAAAGATGGAATTTCCAGTTCCAGCGTTGCTAAAGAGCTTGCCCCTTTTGTCCGAGTTTTATGTCACGCGGGGGGGAGGGGCTTGTTCTATTTTTTGAGGGGGGGGTTGAGTGAATCCACCATCAGACATATCCCATTCTGCTTCTCAGGCCAGACATAGTCAGGCACCCTTTATGTTAACATTAAACTGTGAAAGATGTAATCCCACATGTTTTGTTTGTTTGGTTGAAGTACTGTAAATGTCATCCCACGTGTTAGCAAACAACACGTACAATTTGGCCTTGGGTAAATAAAGTGGATTAGCGTGCAGTGCTATCACTGACGTAGATTTTTATGCCGGGCAAACCCAGGCAAGTCCAATCACAGAAGAAGCTCTTCCAGTCTACACTGCTGAACCCAAAGCTGCAGTAACATTGTTGGGGGAAAGAACATGCACAACCATCTACTGCCGTATTTTCATATAGAAATACACTTTTTCCCCCACTACAATACAATAAACTGTACGTAGGATGTCCCTGTTGGTTTACTGAACCAGTCATAGCCAACACTAGCATGACATTTTGCTTGCACCTGGGCGTCTTCCTGTCTGTAGATTGTGAACGTGATTGTTTCAAGATCAGTCCTATTCTGCATAAAAATACTACTTAGTACTTGACCATTAATACTTGTCTGCAAAGATACCTTTTCAAGATGGATAAAAAGCTGCATGTAAGAGACTTTTTTTGGTCACTCTGACTCTCTTTTATTCGTGTATGGAAGCAGGCTTTTTTACTCTGCTCATGCATGCAGTTCATTCTCACAATGTTTTTGCCGATAAAATAGATGATAGTCGGAGCAGCTAAGTCATTGTAGATTATCAGACACGTACCCTAAGGGCCCTTCACTTTTAAGTAATAGGGTGTTGTGCATTAAGAGTAAATCCCACCCGTGGCCAGCACGGCGCCACAGATATTCATAAAAAGAAATCATGGAACGGTAATCACCATAGTTACGGGCCCTTAACTTTCTCAAAGGATAGAGAACGAAAGGCGGCGGAGTGGAGAGGAGTCTGGAGAGTATCCCTTGTGGCATCACTCTGTCTTGCCGAGGCTGCCTGCAGAAATGTCATTCAGACAACAAGGTCTTTTCTCTTCCATCATCAGCTCGGCCCCGTGCCTTCTTTGCACAAATGCAATCCTTTGATAAATGCCAGTGTGAAGCCACTGTTACATCTTGTGCAGTGAGCACCTGTTGCCCCACATCCGTGCCAGAAAGAGTGCCGTAGGGAAACATCACAGCAAATCGTGTCTTTGTTTGGAATGCAAGGAAAATAAAAATAATGTACGTGTATTTCTGTAGGACCTTTGTTCTACAAGATGCAGACGGCAAAAGAACATAAAGGATGCAATAAGAACACACTCATCTTGCCTGACCAGGAATCCCACCTACCGGTAGTGAGCAAAACCATTTTACAGGGATCAGACTGTCGGCAAACTAGGCACTGCTTGGATAAAGCATCCACATCAAGATTCTAATTCTTAGATGTGCTTCCCTTTTCAGTTCTGCTTGGGTGAATCAAGATTAACTTGAAATGCGATCTTTGCCATCGACACATTGTGCATGCAATTTTGTCTCTGAAATACAGCATGAAAGCTGTTATTTTTGGAAGACTTTTTTAGTGTGTGGATATCTGAAACCGTGTACACGTGGTTCCTCACGACTGCTTTCCTGAGATGGCAACTGGTTGATACCCTTCTCAAGTTCATTTTAATGTTCCAGCGTAACTAACCAGGTACATGTACTTTACATTTTCTGAATCCATGTTTGTTTATTCTTTTTTAAAAATGAGTAGGCCTACAGTGTAGTAAACAGATAAAATGAAACTATGTGAACAAGCACATCAGTAAATCAAACAAGGCTCAAGATCTTTGATGTATTTTTTTAAACACTATACTGACAAGTTCAACAATAAGGGCTTTTTTGTATCCACTCTGAGCAGAGCAAAAGAGGGCATTTTTTTTAGTGCTCACCGCATAGGCGCGCCATGAGGCGCGCAAGTATATGTGCGTTTGATGCAGAGCATGCTGAGTACGCGTCACTAATTTATTCTGGCTTGTATGGTCTTTGCATACATGCAGAACGCATGCAAGAACCTGCTTGTAGCCAGCTGTCTTTCTTTTGCTGATTGGGGGTGCACTTCAACTCGGGACGGATATCAGCGCGGTGCTGGTACGTGTAGGTAGTTGTTGAAAGACTAAACCCTAACCCCCTAGGGACCATTGAAATCCTGCATAACCTTGTTGGGTTCAGCATGGTTTAAATATCAAAGAGAAAGCATGCCATGTGAGGCTTACTCAGAGTAGGCTTGAATGTGCCAGAAGAGAGAATATCTAAATGTCTGCCAACATCTAGCAGTCACCTCCATTTACAATGTATACGTGTACAGCTCATGATAGGTTTGCATTCATTTCATGGTTGTGAGGTATTTGAGTCACCAAAACCATCAATTTGCTTTGTGGCATTAAACAGGTCATGGAACCCCCATATGTGTACATAGTCCTTACATATTGAATAAGTACACCACACATTTTTTCATGACAGTGTTCTGTTTGTCATCACATGAGAAACATTGAAAGTTGAGTGTTATATGTGAACTTTATTAAATGAATATCTCGGTTTTG
The DNA here is from genome assembly GCF_054643075.1 of Acanthaster planci. Classification (NCBI taxonomy): domain Eukaryota; kingdom Metazoa; phylum Echinodermata; class Asteroidea; order Valvatida; family Acanthasteridae; genus Acanthaster; species Acanthaster planci. The sequence goes on from NC_141781.1 coordinate 7,756,999, forward strand.
AGTGTTTTTTTGCTTGGAGAACACCATTATCCATTAAAAATTTGAAGAAAGAAATAATAAAGTTGATGAAAAGGACGCATTGACTCATACAAATTTAGAAAGAAATGGAAGATTTCAGAAGAATTTCCAATTTTTTTTGGCATATCTGAAGTTCGCTCAGTTTCATCTTGATTTAGTTGCCATGCGATTGATTTTTTGTTTTTGTGTTTTTTGTTTCGCTTCTTGCTTTTATTGTCATCCCTGCTAACAAAGGACCCGGATACTCCTGACGACACCACTTCTGTCCAAACCGAGGCTGCATGTAGCTCGTCATTCAAGAACAGTAACGATGAGAGTGTGCTTGACAGTTCGCATGAAGAAGTGTAGAATGCCACAGTTGCTAGTCTAAACTTGCATGGCTTGGTTTTTCTAGAGCATGACAAACATGCAGATATGACTGAATTAACCACGTCTACATGTACATGAGGTGTTTGTTCCATCTGACGTGCAAGAATTTTGTAATCAAATTTGGAATTTAAAAAATATAATTTTTAAGTTATACATGTCTGTTCAATCAGGGTATGTACGTTAAAAATAAACAAGTCGCATATTCTAAAGCTTTTTTATTTAGATCATTGTTTGATTTATTTACATGGCTACAGACTTGTGTGAAACTCTATTGTGTGCGCCTTATTAAAAGTGAGTGACAGTGCAGTCCATGTATTTCTGGGTATTTGACAGTTAGCAGTTCTTTAATTAAATGTGTGTTTTCAGCCCACATTTAAACAGCCAGACAAGTTGATTCAGGCTGCATCCGAATCTCTTGTCTAGAGCTTGGTCTAGGTCTTAGCTCCATTGGAAATGCGTGGAGATGCGTAGACAATAGACCTACCCGTAGCTCTGAAAGCCCATTTCGGACACGGCCATAGAGACATAAGAGCCCTGGCAACCACTGAAAATTGGTATCACATGGTGTTGCCTTGGTAATAGAGAAGTGACTTCAATCTCTGCAATGTGTTTAGGTACATATAGGCCACAAATAATCATGAAGTTTCCACCCCAAGTTATTTGGCAGTGACATGGCACCAGCCTGTCAATAAGACAACAGGGTTTTGTATAAAAGCCAAAAAGGGGCTACTGTGGACTTGTTCACACGTTTATTTTTGTTGGCAATTGATAAAAAAAGAAGTTGGTTTTAGGTTTTGGAAGGTGTAACATGTTGTGACTTTGCTCATGTTTGCCCACAATCCATGGTGTTAGGCTTGCCCTAGTTTTGATTGTGGCTGCCATTTTTTGTCGTAAGTGGCACAACAGTTTGGTGACTAAGGAGAGTTGACTGCAAGTTTAACCCCTGCTCACTTGAGACAATAAAATGATGTACTGACTTTCGTTTTACGTTTATTTTGTGTTCTTTAAAGTTTAGAAAGGGGACATTTGTAGAACACAGTGTATAAAGTACGTACAGTAGGGCCTGGCCAGAATATGAATTTAAATGCGTGTGTGCTCTGAAGTTAGTGCGGCAAGGGCTGTCGTCGCTGCTTGACTTGAGGTACATGTACATGTGCTGGGTCACAAGTCTGCTATTTATAAGCATCTCTCTTGATGCTGGGACATCAGCATTTATTGTAGAATTAGAATTCTTTATTTTGAGAAGATAAAGAGCATGCAGTAGCAGTAGGGACATGTCCATATGGACATGTAAAATAAAATGATATAAGTGTCAGTACACTTTTAATAGCGCCCTCTGTTGAATGCCTTGTTTTATTTTACATTGTGGAAACAGTAAGCGGAGTCCAAATAGGCCTGTAGCATAATGATGTCGTGCATTGCTTACATTTGCATTTTCCTGTTGGGACTCGGTGGATAGTTTCCTGCCATTGGAAAGCGCATGTAAGCCTCTTACTTGGCTATGGATAGCTACCAACAGCCTCTAGCTAACAATGCACTGCATTTATACAGAAGTGGCTGTATGCTGTTTATATATTAGAGATGATAGCTTCTTTGTTGCATCGGCTCACAATGTAAAATTGGCATACGGTCACAGGTTGTTGGGTGTGGTTTTTCTTTTTTCAGTTTGGTCAGGGTATGGTTATTAACTTTTTACCTGATTTATTTCATACTTCAAATTCGAACTAAGATGATTTGTTATTAATCTTTGTGTCCATGCTCCATGTGCTAGTATTTCACTTACTTTTAGAATGCGGAACACCAGGGGCCAATTTCGGTAGAGCTGCGTAAGCGCAAAATTTGCTTAAGCACGAGAAAATTTTGCTGGATAAATCAGGTAACCAGCCAAAACTCCTTGTGAGGTACATGTATATTTTTTTGGAATGGTATTTACTTGTAGCTGTCTTTTGGTTAGCATAACAATCACATAGAGTTTGAGCTGGTAAGCTTTGTTTTTTGAAGCACACTTTTTTCACGCTTAAGCAGTTTTGTGCTGAAGCAGCTCTGTGAAATTGGCCCCTGATGGTAGCAATTAACCTTCTTCTTTTGAACCTTTGGGAATGAGCTTTTGTAGCTTTTGGGGAGCAAAATTGAGAGAAATAAAAACAAAAGAGACAGACAGCACAAAAAAGTAGTTCTTTTCACTTTTGGGCATTTTACTCTTGAAAGTTTTTCTCATGTTTAAATCTGGAGGACTGCAGCGGAAGGGATTAATTTACCCCAGAGTTATATTAAGATTTCAGGGTAAAGGTTTCCAATCAAGTACTTTGTGAGTAAACAGAGGAAGGGGCAGTGATTTACACATTCTTGCAGTTATCAGTCACATTTTATGTGGTGACTGAAAAGGGCATGTCTAGATGTTTGGTCAGGCCATCAGTGGGTTTCACCTTTTGAATTGTCTTGGAGGCGTTACCTACAAGTATGAAGTGGTTCATTCTCCTCGTCAACTCTCATTTCTTTTTTTAATGTTTTGTTCTATCATATTTATTCCATTGTGCTTGGTTTCATTTCCTCTTTATCACTTTCTTGGTTGCTTTGCTTCTCTCCTACTCCCAATAATCGAAGCATTTGTGTCAGAGTCCTTGTTTCTTTAGCTTCTCGTAGTTATCTCACCTCTTATTGCTTTAGATTTGCCTCTGAAAGTGCATGTTCTCTGCATTCATGAGACTTTTGTATCTTTTTCCTTGTCACTGAGTTCATCAACATGTCTAGCTGCCATTTTTTTGGCTTTTGTGCATAGTGCAGAAAAGGCACCATTTTTTGTACCGATTTTTTTCTTTTATCTTTTCCTTGGTCTCCTGGCCCAAATACCATAGACTTTGTACATAAATTTTCTCATCGGTAGTTTTGGCATTAAACAATTTCATATGACATTGACACTTTATACAGTCAAAGGGCATAAAGCAAAGGTCTTTCATGAATAATGAGGTCATGATAATGTCATCACGTGATTTATAATGGAATTTTGAATATTTAATTTTCCCTGTAGGTTTTGTGCACGTTTTTCAATAGCTCGACTTTGGCACTATAGTTGAGCTGATTGAGTTTACACTGAGTGCACACTCTTAACCCACCAGTTACAGAGGGTCCCAGGACAGAATCATAATGACGTCATCAGGGGGTCATGCGATATAAGATTAAAGTTGCAATTTGTCTCCTTAGGTTGGTACACATTTTTCGAATACGCACTGCTATCGATCTTAATGACTGAGCGGTTCTCAACTGCAACCGAGGATTACCCCTAGAACAAAAGAGAAATCTTAATTTTTTTCCTTTGTTTCATTACAAATATACCCAAGAGTTAAAATATCAAGCAATATTTTGTAGAAATGTTTGGATTCAAATGCAAATCACATGACACGAATTTAAAGGTCTAGTCTTTCTGTGTTGGTTTTGTATACGTTTTTCAATTGTCAGCGACTCTTTTATCACTTCCATCTTTTATTGCACTTTTATTCATTTGACTGACTTCATATTGGGTGCATATTTAGTCCAGTTGACCCAAGAGTGTGTCGTGTCAGAACAATATCATCACTATGACATAAAATAGATCAGATGTGATGACCTCATCAGCTAAGAAATAATGTGACATTGAAGTTGCACCCCTTGAAGCACTATATCTCCTGAAGTAAATGTCCGGTTAGGTGGAAACCTTGCGTGTAGCTACAAAGGGAAGTGATGTAGACAAAAATTGATATCGTGAAGATGACATCTGATGACCTGTCATGTGTCATTGAAAGTGGCATCGTTTAAATCACTATATCTCCTGAAGTACATGTCCGATTGGGTCGAAACATTTTTGTATTGCATGCAGGAAGGCAAGTTTTATGTTTCAGCATTGTTTAAGAATGCGGGAAAGCCCTACAGGTATGCTCTGTTACAGATAATCAAAGAAGCTCTTGTTTCAATTTTTTCTCTTGCTCTGGTGACTCATGTGTTCTTTCCATAGTTTCCCACCATCCATGGTGTCATCAGATTCTTTTCCACTGTGAGGTTAAATGCTATTTTAAGAAAGATGGCATTTTGAACACTGACGCAGTACGGACGGACCCCTTGCGTGACGCAGTTTTGTGGTAACTGCACTTGGTGCAGATAGAGCAAGTCAGCCGGAATTTCGTGGGAAAGTGGCATGAATTGTGCCTTCAGGGGGGAAAAAAATGCCCAAAGGCAAAAAAAATTGCAGACACTTCCTCTCTGTTCCAAATCCCCATGATGATATTCCTAGTTTCTCCTCAAAGATAATCAAGTCTACTGGCATACATGTAAAATCTTTCAATGTGATGACCATGTCTTTTGTGGCCTCTCTGTCTGTCTTGTCCAACTACATGTGTCATCATTGATTCTATCTGACAGGTTTAAGTACCACTATAGCACATCACCGGAAAGGGCGATTATTCAGTGGAAGGCCTTGGGGCTTTCCTTGATTTAACCTTGCAATCACAGCCCAGATGGATGCTGCGATCGAGGCCTGAAATGGAGAGGCTTTTAATAGAATCCCTGATGCGTTTGTCTTTTTTGTTTGCCTACTTTTGCAGGGCGGGGGAAGGGGGTAGGGGCCGTCCGATGCATGTGAATAAGGGAACTTCCTTGCCTATGCCGGAAAATCCTTCATAGTCCTTGCCTGTCTCGAAATTTTTAAACTTTGAAAATACCTTTGAATTTTTCATCATACTGTGTTCACCTGCTGGGCAGATCTTTCTGCTGAGAGTGCCCTGATTGGGAATAACAAGCTTGGAAGTGAGAGTGCCCGGATTGGGAATGACAGGCTTGGAAGTGTTGGTGAAGGTACATGTACATGTGCATTTTACTGTCCACACTGTAGGAGTTTTCTAATTACCACACATGTGTTGTACTATATCTGTTCAGATGTATGCTTCAGGGTTTTAGAGTATTTTGCGGACAAGCTGATACATTAAATTACAGATTTTGAAAGGTTACAGGCGGTTGTTTCCTGCCATTGAAATTCTCCACAGAGCTGACCCAGCAAAAGTAACCCCAATTTTTTTTTTTTAACGAAGCTGTTACTTACCTTCCTCTGCATTTGTAGTTTAAAAGTGTGCATGCTTTTTGGTGAATGAAACATTTTTAGAATTCTTCAGTTCAAATATTTCTTGCGGCATTTTGAGCAGACCTTGTCAAACCACTTCCCTTAGAATTTGGTCTGTCATTTCTTCAAATTATGCCCACAAGCAAGTTGCTCAGTAATATTGTGGTGAAGAGTACCCCAGGTTGGCCGAGAAGGGAACTAGCATAAATCCAGCAGGGAGCCTGGCCAAACTGTGCCCCTCGTTGTTTGAGTCCCGAAGAAGCCGTTGATTTGTCTGTATCCCCTCCATTGTAAATAATCTTCAAGAAATCTGGGTCACCTACCACCAGGATTCCTCCTTCAATCACCAAGGCCCTCCTGTGTCTTTTTTGAAATGAGACTCTCCCGGCTGAATCATGCTTTGCATGGCTGTTGTCCATCCGTGGCATTCCCGTGGCTGTTCCATCTTCTGCCTGTTCTCCATCGGGGGTGAGCGGCATCAGACAGATGAATATGAGGTCGCTTCTGCCTCTGAAGTCCAATATCAGTTGACAGCTGATGTTCACATGCAGTCATTTTTCTGTGTCCACGGTCGCACAATAGAAATTCAGCAATTGACTTAACTTCACTGTTGTGTGTGGATCGGAGCTACATGTATGTACATGTGCAGACAGCTTGAGAAAGGAATCGGTGCTGGGAGATTGCCCGTGTAACACTGCAGGTAATCCTCTTTGTCATCGTTATAGATAATTCAATAGTTGGATAATAATGTTGGGGACCTGGGGTTATTGAATTTGTAGTTGGATTGTACTGGCAGTGCTCTCAAGGTTGGTATAAAAGCTTTCAAAAGCATGCCTCTAGCTGTGGAATTGGCTTCAAGATTGAGAAAGGACACAACTTGAAATGTAGTTAATGTGATTGCCAAGAAAGGTTCGATTGACATACATTGACTTGCACGTATAAAGGACATTTGATTCACATTGTTAAGTTCTGTCTCTGCTCTTGAAGCCTGGAATACACACAGGAAAAGTCTTCAGCACATTGATGTGGAATCTCCCTTGTAAATGTACATGCATACATATTACTTCCCAGTTGAATGTCTATTTGCGTTAAAGTTAGTTGAGGAAAAGGGCTAACAATTACCGGTACATGTACAAGTTCTGTGGGATGTGAGCAGAGCTTCCCAAACGGTAAGAATTGTGTCTGAAAACTACAATTATATATTGATTTTTTTATTGAAAGGAACTTTGCAGAAACAAGTTTTCGAAATACGGCCTTAGTGCATGTGGTTGTGCGTGCAAAGCTACATGTATGTACATGTAAGTTTTGAATATCTCTTACCACTGTGAAGATGGAAGGGCACTGAGGTCTCCAGTGCACTTCTTTTGCTTGTAGGTCTGTGATTGACCAGACGAGGGTTCTATTTCCCGAAGCTGGGGGGGTGGGGATGCGGTGATGACCCTCCTATGGTTACTCTCAGACCTGAGGGGACATAGAGGTACACAAGTGACCAAATTATGCCAGTCCATATATAAGTATTTTGTGATACACGCCTGTCAAAAAATGTAAATGAACAAGAGAAACTTTTCAGGGTTTTATAACTGAAACTGTTTTAAATTCAACAAGCAATTAAACAGAAGGGATACTTCATTGGTTTCCCTCGTTTTCTTAGCTTCATTCCAGAAAGTGCAGGGTGCTGGATTTACTGCTGATACTGATACTATACATATTTGAGATTAAAATTGATGTTATTGGGTTAATGGAAACCTTTGGCCTGCAGCCCCTCTTAGAAGAACTGTACACAATTCCACTGCAAGAGTAGCATGTGTACATGTACTGTATGTATGGTTAAAATCTGTAGATAAAATCTGCAGTGCCTCATTTGTTTCAGCGTTGCTCTGCTGTCTAAGGACTACACACCTAGCCCGAGACTATTTGATTGACTAGGTGTATTAAGTAAGTTAAGAAGTTTGTCTGTCCATCGAACACACACGCGGTCCCGTGCTTCGAAACCCCCTCCCGAGCACGTTCCAGGGAAAGGGATATTGACGTTTTGGTTGTGGACCATTTCAGGGCAGATCCGGCAGTGACAAAATGTTGGTTTCTCTGCCTGTTCTTATCTCAGATGGAGGAAGCAATGAGTGTGCGCGCGGATGTTTGAGATGCGTGTTCGTGCAAGGAAAAGTCTGATGGAGTGTTACCTACATCGTAAAGCTCTGCACGCCAGTGCACACCCATGTACAAGAATTACCCGTGTGCAGAACATGCAGCCGCTTCCTTGTTTGTTATCACAGTTTGTTCGTGCGTGTCATTGTCTGTTAGTCCTTTGGATTTTTCTGTCGGCATGGACAGTTCACAGACAGGCTGGATGGGAGGCTCATCAAGAACTGTTTCTCAAAATAAAATCAAATGAGTTTGCTCTTTGCTGATGGCAAAATGAGAAATAAACGTTTAGTTTGCATGTTTTGCAGTTTTGATTCCCTAAACCTTTACTTTTATTTTCCATCACTTTCTGGCATCATTCCCCTTAATCATGTTCATGGCATGAATTCGAGAAAATGTTTAGGGGGAGCATCTAGGTGGTGTACACTCTTTCAGGGGGAAGGGATGGCACCAAAAGCCAACCAGCTAGACTAGTAAATAGGTTGGCCACCTTTCAACATTTCAAATGGGGGTACCAAGGGGCACATGCCCCTCTCCCCTGTTAATTTGTTGTCTTCCATTTCTCTAAATGTACATGTACACATACATGTTGTAACAAGGAACTTCTACATGTGATGTCCGTACATGTAGTGAGCTGTAAGCATACTGTGGGAACACTTTGAACCCTCTGAATATTGCTACATTCACTCTTTTCGTTGGTTTTGAGGAGGTTTCCCTTATGAATCAATCATAGCATGAGTTTCGTAGCATATGATTGCAGCCAGCTGTCTATTTCCGCAGTGATTAAATTCACTGAATTAAGTAAGGATCCCCTCCTGCAGGTTGATTGTCCTCAATCTGACTCCTTTACAAAACTACAGTCCCCAACCCCATGTTGTGCAAGTCTCATTACCAGTCCTGGCCAGTTCTTGTGCATACCTCACCCTGAGCGTATTTACATGTTGAAACTGACAGGCACTAGTCGTTGGCTGTTGAATTTCCAGCAAGCTAAAGTCTTCAATCAGTACAAGTGGCATTCAGTAGGTTTCCACATGATACGTTTTATAACCAGAGTGATATTTCCTATAACATGACTAGTTTTTTTTTCATTGCCCAGAATTTTGGGGGCCTTACTTTTGTTTGTTTATGAAGATTATATTTCTTTACCAGTGTCGCCAGATATAAGCTAAATACGTGTTCATGTAATTTAGTGTAGTGAAATCCAACCGTAAGTAGCTCAATATCCCCAAAAGAAATTGGGTGAAATTTCAAAAACATGAATTAAACATGCATGTATTTGTGCAGTAATACAACACTGTCTGATGCTCTTCTACACTCAACACTAATGGACCATGGGGATACACAAGCCCGAGGCTGTGTTAAGCTGTTTCTAAGATTATGTGTACATGTACCTTTGTGTCTGTAAAAATGATTGCACTGGCCAAGCCTCATAGATTTTGTTATTTGGACACTTTAATTTCAACTTCACTGCGTGCGTCGTGCTGATCTAGTCACTGTTTATTTTATAAAGGATTGACTCATTCTCCCACTGTAAACTCCAGAAGGAATTGAACATTGTAGGCTGCAATGTAGCATTAGTAAGAACCATGCAACATTGAATATCCTTGTCAGATAATGATTTGACCTTCAGATTTCATGTTATTGTGACTTTTCAGCTAGAGTTGATTTAGTAAAAAGTGTAAATTTTTTATGTAACATATACATGCACATGTACCGTACATGTACATGCATGTATTTGAAGGTGAAGATGACTTACATGTACCATTGTGCATAACTAATTCATATCTTTAAAAGTGTTTTGTTAAAATTGATCTTTCCGTCCACTTTTAGCTTGTTTATTTAATATACATGTACCGAGGGGGTGCAGTAGTGTCTTGGGTTCCTCAACGTTCCTTTGGTTGTACATGTACCTTGTCTGTCAGGGATTCAGTGTTTTAATTGCAACTTTGGTCAGAAACACTCAGAAGGATGGAGTCTGTGATTGTAGCCTAGGGTCTGTTCATTGGAAATGGCATAAAACTGGTTTCTCATGCTGTAGAACTGTGCAGAGAGACATCTCTTGCTTTGTCAATGTGCAGTTCTAGCCGCCTTGTCAATACTGTCAAGGGTACTCACGTGTATAATACATGCATACATTTGTACGTGTTTACAGGGTCTTGCTTCCTTGTCACTGGATAGTTAAAATCATCCTCAGCATTTAACTGCAGGGCTGTTTTGTGTTTTGCATTGAAAACTACAATGTACAAAATGTGGAAATGACCTCACGATTGAATTGCACTGCGGAAACTACATCTGCACCCTTCAGCGCCGACCGTTGTCGTTGTTTCTGCTGCAATTTGTGCCGCCAGTGTGCAGGAGGTAGCTGACTTAATTGGTGTATTTGCTGCATGGTTATTACTGTCCGCAGGTCACACTTATTACGTTAGGGCAGTCGGCATAATGAAAGGTGCAGGCACCTCGTACTTCGAGCCAGATAGACTCTAGCTCGCGTGCCTGACACTCAGCCTGGAACGTACCGTACGTGTGCATGCAGCCCGGCTTTTAGATGTGATGGACACCACTTGCCGGTGGGATCGCTTACAATCCTGTGAAGTTGTTTTGCAAGGTCTTCTTTCCTTTGTCTTCGGGCAGCACTCTTGAGCTGCCACTTCCTTTGAAAAAAAAAGGAGAAGCGCTCTGTGCTTGTTTGTTTGGAACTAGAGATACTCAAATGGCCCAGCCTGAGATAGCAAGTATGGTGAGTATATATACATGTATTAGTGCCTGCTGCTCGTTTTTACTTATTGCCTGGTGTTTCTACTATAGCCTATTTAGGTTCTACTATATTTTTATAAGTATGATGTAATACTGGAGAGAAATACCTGTGGGGAATAGATACTCAAGAAAAGTTGATATTTGCAGTTGCAACAAGCAGACAACCGGTAGTTAGTTGAAAGTAAGGCTTTGAATATAAAGATCTTGTCATTGGCTTACATTCTACTGCAAGGATACGCCCTGGCCATGGAAAAGAAAAATCTTTTGTTTCTTTTTGCTTAAATGAGATAGATGTGTAGGACTTTCATTTACCTTTCTCACAGCATGTAAAAAGACAAAACAACCTACGTGTAAATGTATGGGTAACTTCACAACCGACATAAGCCCCCCATCCCTATCGAAATCCCTTCCCAAAAATTTGGTTCTGGAGCCATGCTTGGCAATGGATGCACCTTCATTTCTGTCTGTCATGTTTCAATGTAAGCAGCCTTTAATAGTCAAACAGTTCTTCCTATGTGCTTCCTTTTCCATGAAGCTTTTCCCGAGACTCCTGATCACCACTGCTCTTGTAGACAATTGGACCTGTAGTCTCAGCAATCCTGCTAATTTTAGCTGTCAGTTCTTTTAGTTTGTCAACCCCCCTGCCCTGGGCATTACTTGCCGGTAGAGGTTGTGACAGGTGATACATAAATGAGTCACTTTACTGCCGTGTGTCCCAGCATCTTTTATGATTAGCTCATCGATAATCTAGAGTTTGCTTGGAACAGGTGTACGCAACTACATGTACCTCATGATAGTGTCTGAAAAATCTGTGTACTAACTTGTGGTAATTTCTTGTTTTACCTTGGAAATGTCGAAAAGTTTCCAGGTTTGATTCTCAACCCAAACCACCCCAAATCCATCAAAATCCATTCCCCTTTTAGGGGGATTTTGATAGACTCTGTCCAGAAAGCCTAAGGTGACTAGATGCTGATAGAGTATGATGGACTTGGTCCAGGGGGCCCAGAGTTCTGCCAGTGCATTTTGTCATGGCAACAGTGCTGATGACATCACGTCTTACCATGTGTAGTACCGGTAGGTCCATCATCAAAGACCACCACACCAGTGGTGGACTTTGTAGCAAGCAATGTGGATTACACAGGGAATGCTGGATTTTGATGGATTTAGTCCAATGCCTAGTAAAGATATGTGGGACTTCAAGTTGTATGCCGTGTACATGTACGTCGTTTGGCCAGTTGCAGTTTGTCAGGTTATTTGTGCTGTCATGTCTTTTTTCTGGAATGTGTACTGGAATGAATCTGAAAGGTTAATAAGTGTAATAACATTTTTAAAATTCATTGTTTGGTTTTCAAATCTCACTGAATTACATTTGAATTTTTGTCAAAGACCTCCACAACTTTCAACTTAGGCAAAATATCTACTTCCTGTCCACTTTTAAACAAATTTTATCGACTACATGTAGCTCACGAGATGCTGTCTTTATCCCACCTTAGGAATTTATAGAATTTAAAATTCTAACATGTGAATTCTACAGGTAGGTTTGTACAGATAAAATGCATAACAAATGGCTGCCACAAAAATTCATGCAATTTGCATCACCTATGCACGTACACTGTATACACATGGACTTGTATGTCCTCACACCTTCATCATAGTCTGGGAATTTGATACAGCTCTCTCATCCTTTCCATGGTTACAAAACCTCAGTTTCTCGGATAACACACCCCCACCGAAGAAAGAGTAAACCCTCTACAAACATGCAGGTTGGCCTTTGTTCTCGTCATTTGCATATAGCATAGTTCAGCCACTGTACATATAATTACTGCCCAGTTACCATCATTAATTGTTGGTAACCTGTGAGCCTTGCACTGCGGTGTACTGCCAGTCGTGCTACCTGTATGCACATGTACTCCTGTTTTGAAATGGGCTGAGGATGTTTTGATGGCATTCTCGTCCCATCAAGAGTTGAGGACTGACTTGAAGTGGAAGCAAAATCACAGGTGGCATCCCTTGATGCTGCTCGCTCGATGGTTTCGTCAGGCATGTGTGTGCTCCATCGTGACCTTACCATCGTAGGCCTAAAAAAAAACAACTCTGGTTTCTGGTCACGGGCTTGGTTTTTTTTGTCCCTCTTTTTTTTCCGTAGCAGTGATGTACATTGTACTTTAGAGCGCATGGCCTTGTTATTAGTACTATGAGAAGAGTGAATTAACAACTTTGAATTAATAAAAAGACCATAAAATGTGACAAGAGGTGATGGTTTCAGTCATCTCACTCAAACAAGAGGCTTCAATTCTTGGCAAGATTGAGCTTGTTAAAATACAGTAGCACAACCATGGAAAAATTAAATGTGAAAAATAAATGTTCAGCTCCAGTTTCCAGTTTTAAATGAAATTCTCATGAGGTGACATTCTTTGCACATAGTTTTCTGCTTTAGCGTAGAGGAAACAAAGTTGCATGTCAAATAGCCTATGAAAAAAATTAATTAAAACACTTCAGTTCCCGAGTCAAAATGAAAATAAAATTCTCATGAGGTAAATGATGTACTGTGCACGTTGTTTTCTGTTTTATCTTATAAGAAACAAGTTGCACATAAAATATTGGGGGAAAAATTCAGCTCAGAAAATAAATCTCCTCTCACTCTAATCTACCTTTGTTTTGGCAAGTGACGATGCATGAGTTACATGTATTGTCATAGCGATGTCCATCGCCACTGCATGCGCTGCATCACTATGTACCGCCACTGCCTCACCGACACTGAAATAGACTGGCCCCTCACAGTTTGTTGCTTAAAAGTGTTTTCAATTTGTATCCGAATCAATTGGCTATAGTCGGAATTACACCGAGTATTTGGCAGCATCCACAGTCAGTTCCCATAGGATCATGCGTAATATCAAGCCGCTGCCAACTGATTCGGACACGGCCTTCGTGTAAAGATACACGAATGATGTCATCTGATAAGAGTGCCTGACTGAAATGTATGGAGGCCTAGGGGGATTCCTTCACCGTACAAATTACTCAACCCCACCCATCAAAAACACGTTAAAATTATGCCGTAGCATAAGTTTAGCGGCTTTTGGAATTGGTTTTATGCAAAATAAAAAAATTCTTCAGTTTGCCAACATGCAGGTCTGCGGCGATGTGCGCGGTGACCAGAAACCGGAGACTTGGGGGGGCCTTAGCCATGAATTTATCTGGTATTTCAATAATTGGAACAGGGCCGTTGTGAAAAAAAATGAAAAGCAAAATCCAGTTTGGAAAAATATCATCAAAGTGAAGTTCGGATCTCTAAACTCAAGAACTATAATTCTGATTCATTTGAATTTTGACAGCCCATGGGGATTGGCTTTGTAAGTGTAATCAGCTAGGATTGTGATTGCCTTCATGGAGCTTAGCATTCAAGTGTTCAAATAAATTACAGCACAGTCTTCGCAAGGATTAATTAGGCCAGTCAAAATTAGTGTTTATTTTAGACTTGAAATGAAAAAAAAAATTTAAAACTTGAAATGTCAGTTGATCACCTGGGAGTGATGGCAGTGGCTAATGTACATGTACAGCAAGAATTCGTGTGAAGGCACCAAATGTCTGCTGTCACCGCCCGCATGGGAGTGCAAGTTTTTAGATTGATTGACACTTTGACGAATAAAAATAGCTAGGCTAATAAGCCGTAAAAAGGGTGATTTGAAGTCATGAGCATGATTCACTGCGGTGACTTCTGCTTATAAAGGGTGGGGGAGGGGAATCTTCATTATATTTGGGATTGTTCCCCTTTTCCCCATCACACATTTTCAGTAGTCTTCTCCAAGCTTCTGCCATTCTGAAACCCAGTCTAGCCCTGAACACCGGCTGCTAAATGATGCCCTGGTGAATTCATCAGCTTCTTGTTGTGCTCTGGTGCAGTTTTGGTCGCATCTGATTGGTCATGGTTTGCACAGAAGCCAAGCATCTTGATTGTGTCACGGCTGAGTGGAAACCAGTGCACCATCCTCTGGAAGCATCCCTCCTCCATTGATTTCTAGCTGCTCTCGGCTTAGCGAGGTCAGCAGAAGAGCGGTGGAGTTTGCACAACTCCGGCTATTGGCCGTAGCCCTCCGTTGAGGAATAATTTATTCTGCCGTTGCTAGTCTCTGAATGCCTTCTTTCTCATGTGCTGAATATTTGCCGTGTTTCGTGGGACTGTCAGACAGCAGACTGTCTTCATTTTGTGCTCTTCTGCAATAAAGAAAGAAGTCACAACCTCAAGTCATGCCCCTCAAAGCAGCTGACTTTCAGGTGAGATAATGTGTAGGAAACAATACTGTGTAGACTTTCCTTTTTTTTGTTGATGTCAAAGCCCTTTTTCAGTTGTGTTTTGTGCAAACGATACACACAGACTTGGTTAATTGAAGAATTTATTGAGCATTTTATACTCATCAGGGAAACTTATTTCAATAGAGGGATCCTAATACGACGCTTTTAGCGTCGATCTGCGCACTTCTGCATTTGAAAACGAGGCTGTATGTGTCGGCTTCAATTCTTAATAGGATCAGACGATTGAAAGTAAGGAGTCAAGACACAAAATACATAAAGGTATGTTAAATTCAGACTTTTCTGGCTGCAAATTTTTGTGGAAGAGTCTTTCAGGATGACTCGACACGTAAAATCAAATGAAAAAATAACAGCAATTTACCGCGAACTAACGTACATGTACATGTACCTGCGATGGTTGTGTATCTGCATGTGCAGTGGGCGTGGTTTAGCTGAAGTGGCATCACACTTACAAACCGGATACTGCATGTACTGTGCCGACTCCAGGGGTGCGCGTGACAAAGTAAAACACAGAGAGCCTTGATTTCGATGGGGATATGCGCAGACGGTGCTCATGTGAAATCCCTCTATGACTTAGTGATTTATTTGTTTTGTCTTACTACAATGTACATAAATGCGTACATGTACACTGTGTTACATCAATCAAATGTAATTGTACTGGTGTATACATGCAGGTTCCAAAATAACCAATAGTAGAAATTCCTGGGATCAGCTGGTTTCATTGTTTTTTTCTACTTCCCACTGTTCAAAGTCTTTTCCAGCTTAGAACTTCATCATTTTCCTGATTTTTTTCTCGGGACTTCAGTGAATATTTGTTTGTTTTTTTAAGGTTACTTTTGTACAAGTTCACTAACAGCTGTGAAAGAGGGGATCTTGCTTTTGCATGAAATTTTATTTCCAAACTGAAAGGCGCACTTTAATCGTAAGCACCACCATCACATGTAGCTGTCAGCCAGTCAGTAAAACTCTTGAGAAAACATTCCATCAATTTCGATTCAAGAAGATATGTCTAAATTGAAAGCAAAGGATACTTTAATTTGCTGAGCAAGCTGAATGGAGAGAGATAAAGTAACTCACCTGTATTTGTCGAGCAATCAATTTTCTTCTGAGATATATACAGATTGCAAGTTGATTGTTAGGGATTGTTTATCCCTCGTAAAAGCAAACTGTGTGGATCTAACTGAAAACATACCAGGAGATTGTAAGGTTAAATACTGCTGAATTTATTCCATTCCAAAAGGACTTAGCTTGTCTTGATGGGATGCTTTTTGTGGTTGAAAATTCATTGCTTCATTAATTTGATCAGATGTGACTTACTGCCCTTATTAATTCACATTTATGGCTGTATACATCCACCTAATTGTCAATTTATATCAAGTGAAGCTTCACTTGTCTTCCCTTTGGGTTTGCATAAGCAGGAGATGGGCTCCTGTTCCATAAAGAATGCATGCATAAATTTAATTACATGTAGAATATCCTGAAGAGATATATTGTACAAGATTGTTGATCACTGTGGTCAATTTTCGATGGCACTACTGTACATAGCAGCTAAATACATGTAGGTGAAATATAAAATTTCATATTCCATTGTTGAGGTATACTGCGATAATAATTGAATTGTCTGCAGAAAGGATGGAATGAAAGCAAAGTTTGGTTTGCTTTATAAATCTCCGCAGAACCAAAAACCTTTCTGCAGAGAAATGTAGCTATGTGTATGGGTAGATGTATGGCAGAAAGGGCATTGTGGAAAAATTTTCTGCTTTTGGAGTGTACTTCAGTTAGCCTGTTAGTCAGGCTGGGCCCTTTCTGATCTTTGAAGACCTAGTGGGCCCTCGAAACAGCATAAATGCACATCAGGAAAGAGTGTCCATTTTCCAGTGTTAGAAGGAAAATGTCTGACTTCCAGAGATTTAAAAAAAAACCAGTACAGACACGTGAAACTCGACAGTACTTGTTGTTATCCTTGTCGCGCATCAGCATTATCTAAACCTGCCCACTACCCTGCTTAAATAATGCATGAATCACCCCTAGCAGTCTGCTGCATCAGGGGCTAAGGGTGCTAACAGATAGGCTAGCGTCAGAGGGGTGATAGCACTGCTTAACAGTTCGTAATGGATTGCAATATGGAAGATAAAATCCTTAACCCGTGGGAATATGCATGTTTGTCTCCACTGATGGAAAGGGCTCTTTCACTCACTTTCATAGACTATTTCCAGCAAGCCACATTGAGTTGTGGATTTCAGAATGTCTTTGTTTTCTGATACGTCGATTTTTCTCAGTTTTTTTTACACATTCTCATGTGTAGTTTTCCATTCTCATGTGTAGTTTTCCATTCTCATGTGTAGTTTTCCATTCTTATGTGTAACATCAAAACAGATTTTTTGTGCCAATTTGACTTCCAGTTATTAATACAGGTTTTTTGTGAGCACTACACGAGGGTTTAAGCTTTGGATTCCCTGACTTTTGGGGGATTTGCAAAATGGTTGTTTGATTAAGCCTACATGTTCCCTCAAAATACTGTGTTCAGCTGAATTAGCTATTACCTGCTACATGTACCTGTACTGTGTATTTGCCAATATATACATGTGTGTTCTCTGTATATGCTTTAATCTGTTTTGCTCTACGCTTGACTGAGTGCTTTTGCTATCTAGCAACAGCATCCTGTGGGACTGACATACTCCATGATTGTAGGACTGTACTAGCAATTGGTCAGGCACATTTTACATGATGCAACATGTTGGATTTTGGCGTGGTTACTGGGCACAGAGCAGAAGCAAATGTGCATGTAGTACCATTACACAAGAGTACGTCTTGGGAATGAAATCCAACAATTTGGATTTCCAGTAGACATTTGAGATTATCAACCTTGATCCCGAGTGGGGAGTGTGATGACCTTAAATAGCTGAGTTGTCATCTTTTCCATGGTACTGTTCAAACTGTGCATCCTTCAGTCTTCAGAACCCAATTTCACGGCGCTGCTTTAAGTGCAGAATTTTATACCAACAGAGGCTGGAGGAACTGTGTATTTCATAGAGACCATAAGCAGTGTGCGTGGCAAAAGACATGCTTACCTTAAGCAGTGTGCATGGCAAAAGACATGCTTACCTTAAGCAGTGCGCATGGCAAAAGACATGCTTACCTAAGAGGAAACAATTAAGAAAATACTCAGTGACAAAACAATGGAAATATCTATGCGCCCCCAATTGTAAGCAAAACCATACCAAGCTTCACCGTAAAATAGTGGTTTCATTTGATGTAACATGACGGGGGAAGGCATTTCAGGAAGTGTACTGATACCGGCCACGTCCATGGAGGCATGTGCATGTTCAAATCTAGGTGCATGTATTTTTGACAATTTCATATCCATGTATGCTATAATTCTGAGAGACTTTGACTGTGTTTTCATTTCCACGCACATCTGTGTGAATTGAATGCTAACGGTCAAAAATCATGTGACTAAGAATCCTCTATAGTGCTTAAAGTTAGCAAACTTTTCTGCTATAGTAAACACAATTTTTCTGCTACCTGTTAAAGCAGCTCTGTGAAATTGGGCCCTGATGGGTCTTTTTATCCAAATCCGGTAGATCATGGGCACCATGTTGCAGGTGATAACGTGGACAGTCAAGTCAGTGATGGTCGACTGTCTGACAAACTCCATACTCGCAGGTGTGAGAGGTTACCTCACCAATGATATAAGCACAAAAAGAAAAAAAAAGCCTTTGACTTCATGAAACCTTGGCTGAGTCACATTTTAATGGAAATTTGGCAAGGGTGAAGAAGTTTGGGTAAAAAAATTGGATTTATTGAGAATGAAACTGATCGATAGTTTGCATTGTGTGAAAACCTCAGAATAGCGGCACATGCTTTGTGCTCCTCATGAATCATGCATCGTACTTTTGATTTGGTTCACAAAGCAAGCGTGAATCCAAACACTTTGTGGCCTGCGCATGACATTAGTGTTGCCGGAGGGGATGCACACTCCTTTCTACACCCTAAGAATTTGTTCCTATCATCTGGCTCTCCAAGTCCGCTGGTCTATTGGTTTCAGGAAGGACGTGTTTTTATCGTCGGGGAATCTGACACCCCCCATTTCCTCCTCCGCCTCCTTTGTTCAGAAAAGACGGGCGAGAAGCAAAGCCAGTGACCGCTGGCATTTTAGAGAGACTGAATGGCGGAGCACTGTACTGATGACACACGGGTGGGGTTCATTTGTGAAATGGGTACCGGCCAATGTGTAATCATCAAGGAGCCTGTTAGAAGCTGGTATCCTATTGGCTGTGTAATGAACACTGCCTCTCAGTGGATATCATTTTGTTTGATTAATTGGTACATTTGCGTTTAATTCCATCTCTGATGAAGAGAGAGGGTTTACAAATTAGGTTTTTACAATTAGATTTCATATGGAAGTCGGGCCATTTTCCGTTATCCAGGGAAGCTTTATGAGGGCATTTGAGTCTCTGACTCTGTGGTGCTGCATATCTGTTGTCACTTGCCGGGGTGAGATATTTTTCCTTGTGCAAGTTGAATGCATGTAACTTCATGTAGGTTATAAAGAAGAGCCAACCTGTCCAAAAAAGAAGCGCAACTGACCTTGCTGTGAAAAAACTAAAGGGGTACAATTTTGGCCGATAATTTTGCCGACCTTTTTTTTTTTCTTCAGGATGTTAGTGCATTCTCTTCTTGAAATGAAACAATTTTTATTGATCCAATAATAAACGGCCCAGAGCACTTAACCCATGAGACCCGTGGGTAAGTCGCTTTCTGGTACTCTGTCAGTTCTCATATGCCATTTTATCTCCTATGTGATTGAGATGGTTGGTGAGCTGCGAGTAAAACACTTGTTTCATTGTGACAATCACATTCATTCCAATTTTGTTTCACTGTATGTAGTAATCATCTTTTTAGCATGTTCAGGAACTGATCATTGTACACGTACATGTATATTCAGTGTGACAGCAAATGCTTTCACACATTGATTGTTGGACATTTTACCTGTTGACCGATATTTTGTTCGTTTTGGCACGGGCTAACAAAATATGAATAATGAGTCCCAAGCTGGACCGAGAGAGGGTGCAATTATCAGGTCACATATTATATATGGTCACATTGCTATCAACAAAATGAACACTCCCTACCAACCTGGCTCTGTTCGACTGATGCTCCAGGCGGATAGTTGGAGTTGAAATGTTGCTGCCATTTGATGCTGGTCTTGCAAAATTTGAATAATGCAAACCTGAGTAAATTCATACTCCAGCTCTTCGTTGTATCTCAGTACATGTGTTTTCCCAGTATTTCCTCTAGAATTCATTTTCTCCAGAGGTTTTCATCCTGGGATTTCCCATTGACTCTGTAAGATGCTTAAGCGTGCTTGAGGCTACAGGTACAATGTACATGCTGAAGGTATCAGGTGGTGGTTACCCACCAGGAGTGTCATTTTTCACACGTTACCATGTGTGTGTACATGTACATGTAGTTCTGAGTCTGTAATGAAGCTTTTTCACACTACAGCCTGTCAACCCTGGTTGAACTCAACCCTGGGCAAGCCCATGGCCGCCCTGGGTTGAAAATTGAATTTTTCAACCTTGCATTCAACTCAGCATTGTTTTCACACTTTAAAAGGATTGGAGTCAATCTCAGGGATGTTGTTGATGTTCAAGTGTGAATCGCCGCCAGTTTTCAACCCTGCTTCAACCCTGAGTCAACCCCGAGATTTGTCTAGTGTGAAAAGGAAAATAGTTGGGCAGTTTTCCAGCTTCTGGTTCGTATATGTTAGGTGGAGTCAGGTTGGTATAGTAGTGCTTTCCTCGCCTTCCACCTCTGCGGTCCAGGTTCAAATCCTGGCTCGGTCCACTTGTGGATTGGGTTTTTAGTCCCTACCTGATTCCATGGATTTACCCAGAATATTACTCCAGGGTTTTCCTCTTACCTCTAAAGCTGTGACTGCTTCTCATTGTCTTCTCATGACGGGTTTCTTCTGGCTTCCAAGCTACAGTGCCTAGGGTGCTGTTGAGGAATCCTTGGTATCATAACCAGAAATGATTAATAATGTACTTGTATATTGGTAGTCCACGTTAATCTGATGATGGACTGCATGGTTCAGGGAAACCCTCTCTCATATCAGCATCATGCTTTCCAGTTTCTCAGGATGGAGTGCTCTAGTGGTGAAAGTGCACATTGTTACTGCTGATGCTTTGGCAACTCCTAGTTAGTCACTGGCAGTAGCTCCTAATTTTCATTATGTTAAGTTCACGGTCATGGGCATTTGCAGGATATTTTCCCAGGGAGGGACCACTTTTTTCCCTGGGGGAAATTTCCAAGGGGTGTGTAAAGCACCCATCCGATAAACAAGTAACAGCATCTGAGGTTGTTCTTTTTGTCACTTTTAACATGTTTGCTTCCCTCCTTTTTTATTTTGATTCCTTTTTTGGGGGGGTGCCCCCTTCCCCCCTTCACTCCACCTCTGTGACACCCATGCACGCAGTGTTCTGTTGTTCAGGAAACTTTTTTTGTCTGATTTGCATCATCAATTTATGGAAGTTTTGCTTTAAGTTTTGAGCATGTCTTTATCCTGTACACTTGATTGATATGTTATAAGATGTATATCTCTGCAAATGTCATTCCAAATCATTCCAATGAACCTGTTGTATATTTTCCTGAAATGGTTATTTTTAACGCCACAAATCACATCATATGCTTCAAACTAATAATAATGATTTGAATTTCATTACACTGCTGCTTCATTCAGCTCTCATTAGAAGTATCAGGGGGTAGTTTTTACCTGGTGAGTTTGTCCTTCTAAAATGTAATGAGGACTTAATACTTTCAGGCTTTGTCCCTGCCCAGTGGCTGGATAATTTTATGTGTGTCATGGTAAATGACAACCTGTATAGAGCCAACGGTCTATATACATGTAGTTAGTTGTGCTTCATGGGTCATTGGCCTTCCTCGAGCATCCCTGGGAAGGTAATGGAAGTGTTGCCATGGTTGTCTGTTTATATAACTCTTCCATTTTTCATTCATCCTGAAGACCTCATTAGAAATGTGTGCGTGGTCGGTACTCATTTCTGTCAAACGTTTCAATCAAATGAAAGTGAGTTTGAGAAATGAACAGCTTTTAATCTTTTGATATAGTTATTCAATGCAGCTGTCAAGCAGGGTTTGCTGTCAGTGGATGTTGAAATAAATGATTTGTTTGGTTTGTATGTTGGTTTTGCTTTGGTCCGTTTATAACTTTAGTTTAGGTTTGAATTTTTGTCTTGCAGAATTGAGCAATTTGTCAGGAGTTAGGCTTGTATCTTTTATCTTGCATGTCTGGCTCCTTTGCCTTGATTCTCCGTAGGACTGGATAACTTACTGGCTGATCTCAGACACTTCAAGCACAGGTTTTTGGGATACATGTAACATTAGCTTTAATTTTTAGTGAGTGTGGAATAACTTTAGGCTAGAACTGTTCGTTCTCAGTCGGGCAGAATCCACTGCATTGATTATAACTGGACCTAATACCCTGGCTAATCTTTACCCTTCCTCCAAGGTTGCTAACTGTGTGAAAGCAACCAGAAAAACAGGAAAGAAATCAATGGACAGAATTAGACACTAGTGAATTTCCCTAGCAGCAGCGTGCGGTAAAAGCAATCAATAATTGGTGCACAGTAATTGTGGTGCAGTCATCGTAGGTGATGTGAACAGCACTTGTGTTTTTATTGACCATTCTGGAAGAGTTGTGAATGCTGCACCACAGGCTGATGATGCTTATGGCTGGCTACTCTTTGACCAGGAGAAACAGCGTACATGTAAGTCGAATTTCTGGCAGCCAAGGCCAGAATCCTGGGTTGGATGTTGATTTTGGTAGTGCCTATAGAGGAGCAGGGATGTTTAAGATAATATCGCTGTGTTGCTGCTGAACAGCCCTAATTTTTACACATGTATGCACATTTATCTGAAAGGATATGGTAGCATTACAGGGTTTTAATGTCTCTGTCAGAGGAAATGTTCTTATGACCAGAATTACACCTACAGCAGTGGAAACATGCATAATTGAAGTGTAATATTTACGCTGTGCAGATTTTTGACTGTTGGTGACAGTTGCCATAGGGATGATTAGAACCCAGTAACATTCAGCATTTAACATATATTTACAAATAGGTCATTTGGGAGACATTTTGTGGTAAATTTTTCAGCATTAGGGAGACATTGGCTTTTAGGGAGACATTTCAGTGTCTCCCTATTTTCAAACTACCAGAAGGAGGCCGAATTTTACCATCCAAATTTTGAGAGATGATAGATTAGGGTCTAAATTGAAAACATACAAAGTTTGGTTCAGATCAGATCTGGGAATATCGAATTATAGGACAGTAAAGTTGGAAAAATTTTGTGCACGTTCTCATGGGAATGTCTCCCTAACGACCCATTAGCGGTAATAATAATTTCTACTAGTAGGTAGTTGCTAGCTGACATTTAAGAGTAAACTTTGTGTAGTTAGTCAAGATACATCTGTTCAGTGTCTCCTTTTCTCATCTTGATTTAAAACAAATAAGAGATGTTTATGTACAGTATACAGTTTGCCATGTGACATTTGTTGGGTGAGGAATAAGCGTGTACATGCACTTCACTGGAAAAGTAAGGCCTTGGATCACCAACTGGCTCAAATGTCAAAACAAACCTGATTTAGAACTATGACTAAATTCTGGTGGTGCTGTTGCAAGCCTTGAGTTTCCGGTCCAAGGTTTGGTTTTTCTATGTGCTTCCTGTTGCCTATATGTACCATGGGTACATATACATTGACATGTGGGATGACTGCAACCCAACCCACTTACGGAGTCAGTCAACATCATGGCTGAACACCACATCTACATGGACTTGATAGTGTGGGTGTAAGAGGATATAAGCTGGCCACCGGTCATATTTTTGAACCAGCCTATAGCCTTGGCTGTAATTTAAAAATAGCAAAGGTTTTGCATTTGCTTTAAAAGACAGGCTCTGGGCAGTGTGCGTGGATGTTTAGAATTACCTTGTTTTCCATGGATAGACTGGCAGCGTTATATAACACAGGTGCATTTGGAAGGATTCCCATTTTGCTTGACTGATTACCTTGGTGTTCTTCAGGAATAGTTAGTTTACTGCAACCTTGAATTTTGTGTGTGTCTGGTGCATTCAGTTAAATTGGTGCAAAGTTGCCCAGTCTAGGCGTGAACATGAATCGATTTTTGTTTGACGTGCAGCGGTAGCATGCATGCATATTGACCACACTACCGGTACAAAGATGCCCTGCTTGATGTATCTGCATTACACACTGCCTCATTCCTATTGTTGTCTGTCATGATTACTGCAGGATAAAGACTCTAAGGTATAGACTCTTTGGGCCTGTTTGTTTCACATGGATCTGGATCACGATCAGTGATCCTTACACTGGTTCACACCATCCATTAGGTGGGTTTTGGTGTCCGTAGACCAACAACAGACCAGTGATCGTGATCCAGATCCATGTGAAACAAACACGGCCTTCATATTACATTTTGGACATCAGTTTTTTCTCCACAGTTAAGATGAGCGTACCGAAATCCGGGAATTTCTCCAATGCTCAACAAATGAGCAACATTTCTTATAGGTTGTGGGCTGTGGGAGTTCTTTCATCTTCATTTCATTGATTTCTTTTCAGCCAGTTATAGCCGTCAGAAATGGCAAAGGCTCCACGTCAAATAACATATTCAGTTCTGAAGGACTTTTGCTAAAAGTTGTCTCGGCATTTATCTTTCTGTCTGGATGTAGAGTTCCGACCCACTTGAGAACAACGATGAGTCTTTTGTTCTGATGGCGGTCTTCCATGCAGTGGAGGACGGAAACCTCCCGGGTATCAAGGAGCTGGTGGAGAATCTCACAACTTACGACCCCGATCAGAAGAACAAGGTTTGTCTAGAAACATTGCACTCGTAGAATATTACCATCTGCGTATATCACCACTTTTACTTGGTGTACCCGTAGCTGTTTCTGGTTTTGCGTTTTTGCAGACCATGCACCTGTTTATTTGAGAGTGGACACAAGGTCCTACTCAGCCTAAGACACATCTCGCGTTATGTTAAACGTTGTAAGTTATTGGCGCGAAATGGAGGAGATTTATACCGTCTGTAGTAGTATGCCATTATGAGAAAGACGACTGTATATGAATAAGACCATACAGACTTTGTCGATCTCGGCAAGAAATGGGACAAGATGTTGTTAGGCAAGGGAAAACCTGAATAAGCCTGTTCAAACGGATTAAAGTTTATACGAAACAACTCACCGCGGTCAGTCAAAGGCTGAGTAGGACCTTATGTCCACTCTCAAATAAACTGATGGACCTGTGGCTGGTTCTGGGTTTTTGCAGGCCACGCACCTTAACATGTTTTTTGGTTATTGTTTTCATGTCACAAACATGTTTGTGTTTAGGGATCGCAAAAAACATACCCAGTACAAGGTAAGTTGATTTAGAGGAAATGGACTGAAAGTAAATGTAACCTGAGGGTACATACATGTACCCTTGGGGGGCATGTGGCCTAGTGGTTAGAGTTTGTAGCTTCTGATCATAGGGTCAAGGGTTCGAATCCAGCTGGTGGCAGCATGTTTTGATCCTGGGCAAGTCACTCCTACATGTATGTGCCTCTCTCCACCCAGGAGTAAATGGGTACCTGTGAGGGGAGACATGGTTATGTTTAGCCGTTTACGCAGAAATGGCAGCACTGGGCTAGTATACTCCCCCGGGGGCTGGGATGATTTCAGGAATGTTCAGATGATGTGTGAGCCCAATGTGCAGGGATAATAATGGCGCTTTGAAACGTTGTGGAAAGCACATTACAAATCTTGCAATTATCATGAATATGAATATGCATGTATTGTAGGCCCTGTTGCACACTTTGAATTATTCAAGTCACTCCATCCTCATCAGCACCAAAGGGAATATAATACTACATGTGCACTGCATTTAAGAACCATTTTCATTCAAACGTGATCAGAAATTCCACAGGCACACAAACAGTTTTCTGCAGATTACAGCTCTGGAGACAACGTGAGAAGAATACCTTTCAGTGGGGAATTTGTTTTTCTCTTCCATGTTTCTTGTAGCATGGGGAAACTGCATTGCACATGGCTTCAGGACAAGGCCACTTGGACATTGTTGATTACCTTCTAACCAAAGGAGCTAAGATTGATATCAAAGATAAGGTGAGAATTCTGAAGTGTTTCAGTCCTTTCTTCCTCTCAGCTGCTGCTTGTCTTTAACCACTAGTGTTAGAACTACTTCACACTGCTACCGTTTTACATTTAGATTGCCGACAAACAGGTAGAGAAGGCAAAAAATATTCATTGTTATCCTCCAGGGAGAACTTTTTTGTTGAAAACGATCCTCAAACATATCTGTAGCATCCCTTGGTAGTTCTTAAGTGAAACAGTGTTGGGTCCTGGTGTGCAGAAATATGTGTGTCACCAATACCTTTAGTTTAATCTTTGTTGGGATCGTACAATTTCTGGTTGACTTTGCAAAACAATATTGGCATTCTACCAAGAATCCAATATTATCAGGATCTCCAAGTTTGAGTTTTTGCTTTTGCTCAATTAGCTTGTCAGGATACTTTATAGCATTGGCAATTGCGCAGAACAGAGAAATGGCACCTGCTTACGTACTGGTATCCAATCATTTATTAAACCCTACCTGGCAACTGACCGGGTTAAACATTGACTGTTAAATAAGTTTTTAATGGAGCATAGAGTTTTCTCAGCCCATTCCTGAGAGTTAACCCTTTTGTTTGTTTTCAGGTTGAACGTACATGTGTGTAGTGCTTGCACTTTCACAAATGAATAAAGTCCCTTCCCTATCTACCACCTGCCTTGTGCAGTTGACACATCACACCCCTCAGCTCTACTGGAACATTTATCCCAAGTTCAATATTTCATCCATGCAAAAGCCAATTTGCATAAAGCATGATGTGTTGATGCACCTGAAAGCTTTTCACTGTTACACCTTCATGTACAGTTTTGTCTTGGCATTGAAGTAGACATTATTTCATAAAATGTACAAGATCTCTCCCCACACGGCAGACGCCGCGCCAACATACCTCCATCAATATTCATGGCTTTTCATTACAGTGTCTCCATTCTCATTTGGCGGTGTGTTAGATTGAATTGTACTTTAGTGCATGATCCCACTAGGGTGAATGAATCAGCCAATCTCATGGCAGATATAGCGAGAGGTTGTCTGGAACTCAAGACATTTAACACAGTTCAGACTGGTGCCCTTGACATCAGACATTTTGTCAATGAAAACATAGCAGTATCTTTTTTATTTGTCAGACATGAACATAAAGAAAAAGAATTACCAACAAAATAAATGTAAATGTGAAATAAATTTACAGGGTCCATAGACATCTACTACACCTGGTTTTAATCCAATTTGTTTTTCCTTGTATTTGAATGTCCTCCACACTTCATTAAACTTCAAAAGTTACTTAAGTACTTACACGTATAATTGTGTTAAAGATGCTCGCTCTGTGACAGAATGGCAGTGTTTGGGGGCTGTAAACCTATGTGTTCCTGAAAACAGTGATCACAAGTTACCCAGTGCATATTCATCATTGTCAGGAAAGATAGCCAGGGATGAACACTTGAACACTCCCCCCTTGGTGTTGATATTATCTGATTTGCATTCAAACATTCTTACCTTCGGGCACTCTCAGAAGAAAGCTGCCGCCAGATTAAGACCCGAGCTATGCATGCACGCTCCCCAGATTCCAATTTGTAACGGAATTCAATTGGCTGTAATTTCTCCTCCCCTACCTTCCTTGCTGTTCCTGTTTTTGCCTCTGGTGCTCACCACACCTCCCCCCCTCCCCCCCAACAGCTGTACATCTTGTGCCAGGGGCACTCCTGTGTAATTTCTTCAAGCCAGATCTGGCTGATAAATGTTTGACCGATGCAAACACTGACCCTAGGTACATATTTGAGGAGTAATTCCAGCCAGGCGGTCTGGTTTCTTCTAATTATCCTTGGCGCTTGCTTTCTATCCTCTGTGTGAGACAGAGCATAACCAATCTGGGGATAGTTATTCTCTGAATGTATTTAAGTACGTATGCCTGAATTGTTTTTTTACAAGGAATTACCGCGCATGTACATCTCTCCTCTTGGTTTTGTAATATATACATGTAGGTGTTCTGCAGACGAAGCTTCTTGGAATATTTTTTTACGAGGGATTTCAGTGGGCTTTGACATTTTTGTGTGAAATTTCATGCGTACAGGACAAGTTTACACACGTGTCACATCAGCGGCTCATCTGAAGTTGAAGAAAATCCTGCAATCTGGCTATTGCAATGGCTGTTACTATCTAATCCTCACATCCCTCTACTTACATGTACGTTTATTTTTGGGGTAAATTCTTTGGGAGGTGGGTGGTTCAGTGTTTGTGAAATTCCCTACTCTACGTTAAAGGTCATCACTTGCTGATGCCGAAGTCATCAATCCGAAAAAGTATCTTAAAGGTCAAGAGACATTCATCCAGTCGCCACCAGAATACAGTGAAGTATACCTCCCAGCTGGTTGTCTTGTATAATTTGAATCTCTCTTTGTACTCGCAGCACGGGGACAATGCAATATACTGGGCAGCGAGGCAGGGCCAAGTTGCTGTCATTGAATATTTAAAGGACCAAGGCTGTCCGCTCAATGAACAAAATAAGGTGAGTAGTCTGTATTTGCTAATGGCTCAGTGTCGGAGGTATGTACTTTGTGACAGAATACTTCTTTAGATGAAATATCGCCAAGAAATAGAAAGTGCAGAGGTACAACCAGAGGCATGTGTGTGACCCGTGCAGAGCCTTGGACTGAAGTGATTAAAGTTTTGGTAACTGTGTTTATGACCGTGCATACAAATAAGGACAAATATGGGTAAGAATTGGAGAGCTACATATGTTCCAGTATGAAATATGAATTATTATTAATGAAGCAAGTACAAATACATGGACAGTATATGGGTCAAAGCACGAGCTTGGGTTACTCATCTAAGCATGAATGAAAGCACACTTACATAGTGGACATTTACGGTAGTGGGATTGTAGTCAAGTGTATCTTAATTGATAGCCTTGAGTGCGAATTTCATGACTGACATGGCTATGGCTATGACATGTTTATGGCTATGCTGACTCTGCATCCAAAACGTATTTTAAGTACAAATACACAGATGAGCCTTTTGGCCCAGGAAAGTGGATTCTGATGCATCAAAGTATGAATAGTCACACATTTTGTACAGATATTGCCCTGGGATTGAGCCACATTTCATTTTGATTAAGATTTCTACACACGGGGAAAGTGCTCAAATAAGAATGTGTATAAGTTGTGAGTACTGCGGTGCTACGCTGTTGGATTTCAACTCTGTGTGATCATAAGTTACTTCTGTGTATACATATATGTTAATTTTGTGCATGTGTGTACTTTTGATCACAAAATACACCTGTCCATGTTTGCTGCTGAGTGAGGTACATGTAGACACAGTCTCATTGAGAGATATTCCTTCCATCTTAGGACAGGTGCAACGATTTTGCCAGCTGTAGCCGAAATTAGTTTCCATGAATTCTGAACAGCTAACAAGCATTGATGAAGCGGTTTACATGTAGAAGTAATTGAACTGTAAATATTGCATTTTGTTTTGTTTTACTGCTATGTCTCTGTACATCATTACATCCATGGCAGTGGTGACTTTTACGATTTAGCTTCATTTGGATCAAGTCTGCCCAACAGAGAAAAACAAACTCATGTATGGTTTTACACTAAGTGTGAAACTGAATTGTAGTGAGGTTTAACTGTGTCACCGAATTTTGGTTACAGATATTTTGTAGCTGTTTTTGATTTGAG
Source organism: Acanthaster planci (assembly GCF_054643075.1). Taxonomy (NCBI): domain Eukaryota; kingdom Metazoa; phylum Echinodermata; class Asteroidea; order Valvatida; family Acanthasteridae; genus Acanthaster; species Acanthaster planci. The sequence goes on from NC_141781.1 coordinate 7,786,541, forward strand.
ATCTTGAATGGTTTTGTCTAGGCTGATAGATGAAAAAATAAGTCTTGGGCTCGCTGCAGTTGCTAATAAGATAAACTGAACCACTCTAAGTTAATCTAACTTAATGCAATCACTGTCTCCGTCTACACACCTCAACTTTACCTCTTCAGATCAAGGAGACGCCTCTCCATGTGGCCTCTCGTTACGGCCAGGTGGAGGCGGCCCAGCACCTGTGCAGTCTGGGCATCAACGTAGACCTCCAGGATGAGGACGGGGAGACTCCACTGCACATCTCGGCCTGGCACGGCTACACCAGCATTGTACAGAAACTCTGCCACATCAATGCAGACCTAGACCTCAGAAATAAGGTGGGCAAATTTTCAACTATTGGTGGGAATAAATGTCGTCCAATCCCAGGAAAGATGAACATGACCGCCTGTCCTCTCTCAACTCAGTTGCTGTCACTGGTGCCCATGATCCTTGATGAACCAATTGTCTATTGTACCCAACATTTTGGAAGGAAATTTATTCAACAAAAGAACGATTTGGATGGAAAAATAACACACACAACAGGGTCCACAGAACTGGTCTCTATAGCGGTCATTTGATGTAGTGATTTTACATCACAGATGCCTCAGGCCCCTGACCATTTTCAACATGTGACAACCTGCTTCTTGAATTTGACTGCCTACAGTTTTGTAGCCAGCACTGCCACTTAACACATAAAAGTTCAAGACAAAGAAAAATAACAGGGAATATGTGCACTTAATATTAGGAATAGTCTAGGAAAATTAGGTAAGTGCTGCAACCGGTACTCATTAGCAGAAGAAGATGTTCAGTGTTTCAAATGGAGCTTTCATAAATTCCATCAGTTGTATTTTTGAGTCACAGGTACATTGTATTGTTTGGGGGGTTTTTTTTGGTATCATTAGTCCAGATGCCCCTTATGTTGTGGATCAGCTTTTAGCTTTGCATGAGGCACTGAATTTGCAGGGACATATCTACTCACCCCAAAGGCATTACAGTAATTGTCAACTGAACAATCATTTTCCTATCTCAGTTTGAGCCTCCCTCATACCAGTATGTGTACATTTTCCGCCCACAGGACGGTGAGACGCCACTCCTTTGTGCCTCAGCTCGGGGTCACCTGGAGATTGTATCAATCCTGGTCAAGGCTGGAGCCAAGCTGAACAACACCGACAAGCAGGGACTGACGGCACTACACCACGCCGTCAGGAGACACCATTACAGCATTGTCAGGTTCCTGTGCGAGAGCAATTGTAATGTCAACATGCAAGACAAGGTGTGCACCAGTTTATTTATTGTTCGTCTGTCTTGTGAATGTGTTCAAGTATTTCCAGTTCACTTCTGTTAGCGGAAAATTATGGAAAGTTTGGAAATCTCGCCAAATAAAATCCATGGTGAGAAATTTGCAAATTCCTCTAAGAAACTAAAACTTTTAGGGAAATGCATGTATCAAGGTCAGAACAACTTCAGATTTCACTTTTTTTTCAGCTGGGTGACACACCTCTACACATAGCAAGCAAAGATGGATCCCTTCACATCCTGGAGTTACTGCATTGCGCTGGTAGCCGTGTAGACACATTGAATAAGGTAAAAGTTCTTGTGAGTAGCCCAGCCCCATCACCACCATCGGGGGTTGAGGGGAAGGGGGCACAGTATCAGCAAGGGGGGTGCATCACAAGAGCAGTGGATAATGTTGATGCTGATGGGGGGAGGGCAAGGGCCCAGAGGAGCCTGAAGTCTGCAACTTCCAGACCTGAAGTGCTTTGTTTGTTTTTTCTGTACCATTGGCATTGTGGAGTTGTCTACTGAGTATGCTTACAGCTTTGAGCCATTTTCTCTCATACTTGAGAGACCCTGAAGACTGTTGACTCTATATAGACTCAGAGAACATGAGACACTTTGAGTGTGAGATTGATTAAGTATTATTTATTTTTTTTGTTTACATCTTGAAACAGAGTGAAATGTCACCACTTCAAGTAGCTGCCAGGAATGGCCATATAGAAATAGTCAGGTACCTGTGCCTTTCTGGATGCAAGCTGGAGCACAGGAACAAGGTACCTAACGACAGCCGTGTTTTGGTTCAACATCAACCACGAGTTAAATATGTACAGTTTGACTAATTTAGAAATTAGTTCTCCCTTCAATTCGCCCAATCAAATAATCCTCTGACAGTCAGTAGTTGCAAGATTAGAGGTTAAGGGTTTGTCTCTGGGCTTCTTGATTTTGAGATGATTTTCAGCTGGAATCACAATCACCAGTCTTGCATCATTGATCATATAGGTCACTGATTTCAGGGGGGGAGGGTATCAAGTGGGATCAAACCTTAGACCAATGCACTTATTTTTCTGAATGTTGCCCTTTGCAGGATGGTTTGACGGCTTCACAGATTGCATCTCTGGAGGGACATGAGGATGTGGTTCTTCTGTTCAAGCAGGTGCAAGGGGTAAGTTGCTCCAAAAACAGCAGTGAAAGTGAGATGATGAGAAAGACCACCAAGTTGTATTTGATTTGGTTAGCCTCAGATTTACTGGTTGACACACACACTTCAGCTTTACATTGTAAAGTAAGTGTCTAACCAACTAAAACGTCTTCACCATAATTGCCAAATTTTCTTTCACAGTAAGGGTAATTCCGAGGATGTATAACTCATTACCCGTCTATGACAAAAATCATTCCTTAAGTTAGGAAACATGATACTGTTAGGTACCTATCACTTAAAACTCAAGAGGTTGGGAATAAATAAGGAATAAAGTGGGCATTTTCACTCATTACACAAACGTCATAATGTCCAGTTCTTTTGGGGGCTCGGTTATGATGATAAATTTTCCCTTTTAATTTACTTGAATCAGCCTTTGCATGTACAGGGTTTCTACATTGTATCTCTCCATCTTTTTGTATTTCAAAGGAAAAGATGAGAGAGGTGTATGTCCACCAACTAAGTGCAAACTCAGGACCTCTCTCTCGGATCCGCTTGAAAATCTTTGGGCACCAGGGAGTGGGCAAGAGCACCCTCATCGACTCCCTGAAGTGCGGCTACCTCCGCGGCCTCTTCCGTCGCTCCAAGTCCAACTTGTCCCTCATCGGTCGCTCGGCCACCAAGAAATACATCACCAGTAAAGAGAGCTTGACAGGGAGGTCCAGCTCCACCAGCAGTTCTGAGCAGGACTACAGTGGCACCAAGGGAATAGAGATGTCACAGGTCAACGTACCAGGTAGGAAATGCAGGGGTGTGGGCTTTCTTGTAGGTTGCAATTAATTTTTACAGGAGGGTTGTTCTCTGTCCTAACTGAAGCCTCACTCTTGGTAAAAAGGCATTAGTTTTTCTTATTTCCCGAAATGTACACGAGCCTATACTGAAAAAACTACTTGCCTGAAGTCACATCAGCGAGGTTTGTAGTCCAACTGTGCAATGCTTCTCAAATGAAGGAATGTCTTCAAGATTCATGTTATTTTGGGGGTGAATTTTCCTATGTGTCAAGGTGCGGGGGAGTTTTCAGTTATGGAGTTCTCTGGCTACGAGTCATACCACACAAGTTACTGCCACTTCATGGACGACGACGGCGCCGTTAATCTCATCGTCTTCAGGCTGGATGACTCATTTGAGGATCAGCTATCTCAGGTCACCTACTGGATGAACTATCTCAAGTCCAGGTTACCGGTGTCAGAACCAATCGGTGAGTGCACAGTTACATCCGTGGCGCAAGTTGGGAAGAGAGAGAGGGGCGATGCAGGGTTTAGATCCTTTGTGGAGGCTTGCTGTGTTTCCTCCAGACTGCGAGATTGTGAACCCAAACTCTGACAAGGTCTTTATCAGTTTTGTGTCCTGCTTTGTTTGTGATCTTTACGCACACCGCTGCAAGTATCCCTCAGTAGTAGAAATGAAAAATGGTGGAGAGTGGAGTACCATGTCTGCTCTACAGAAGAAACCCATACAAAGGAATTACCAATTTGTTTTCATTCTGATGAAAATTTTGTAGCCTTGAAGAAGCCTGTTGGCATATAGGGGACACATTAGGAGGGCACTGATTGGTTTGGCTAAACTCTTGCATTTTGTCAAGTTTTATGTCAGAAAGTGGCCCCTCTGTTGTGTCCACTATGTTTCAAAAAGGGTTGTACTATGCAACATATGCAAAAAACTTGGGTATATGCATCGTGTGGGCGGTCGTTACGTCATGTTTCTTTTTCGGAATTCTTTTAGAGTGGTCAAAACTCTGTAATATCTGTTAGTTTAGTTACAAATACAGATTTTGATAGAAAAAGGGAGTCTCTTTACATTTTCCATGTGTCAATCAAATTCCTCATGTGTACGATTTGGCATTTTTTTAGGTCACTGTGGCAAGTACAGCCAACAGATGAAGGTTGCCCTGGTGGCGACGCATGCAGACTTCCGCACCTGCCCCAAGCTGCCCTCGGGAGAGCTCATCAGCGGGGAAGGAAACATCGTCCTCTATCAGATCAAGAAGAACTTTGGCCGTCTCTTTGATATCTGTGAGATGTTGTTCGTGGTCGATGCCAACAACTCCCAGTCCCGGGACATGAAGCTCCTGCGGACGCACCTGTCTAACCTGAGGAATTCTGTCGTCAAGGTGATACAGCTTTGTCTGCGAAAGCTTTCCTCCCTTAGAATACATTCAGAAGAACATTGTTTCTTTGAAAGAATATTCAAGATCCACAAGAAGGATGCATAGTTGGAGACTGTGTACACATTTTTCTCTGCCACCTGTATATTCCAGCAGTTCTATTTTTATACAATTGGTAACCATCATTGGTCTATCAATTTTTAAGAGTATTACTGTGTTTTTGCCTTTGTCTGTGGCATGTTTTTCATTTGGTACATTGTATAAAATTCCAGTGAGTTCACAGGGCTGTAGTCAAATCCACTCACAAGACCAGTCACGAGTGACGGGATGAACAATGATAAATTCACAATACGGGCAATTCACAACAGTGCGCCTCTATGAGTTTGCAACGCGTTGGCCAATCACAAAGCGCGAAATTTGTCGACCCTTTCCAAACGCGCATTGGGTCGACAAAATTCAGGTGTCGTGATTGACCAACACGTTGTAAACTCTTGGAAACGGACTATTGTGAATCACTCACATTCATTTGAGTAGCTCATGATGTTGTGAGTTGTGATGGACTGGACTATAGAAATAAAGTTACACTTTAGGTTCACAATTTCTACCAGAAAGCATTTGACTGTAACACACCAGCACTGTCTTATTATAGCAGAGATATCTGAAAAAGTAAAAGTAAAGCACTTAGCAGAATATGTCCACAAGTATCCCATTTGTTTGGTGCAGCGCAGAGACTTGGCTACTCATTCAAACCGTTGGAATTAGTTTGTGAGCTTTTGATTAAGATTAGATCCATTTCGTCTTGTCTGTCAGCACGAACCTCCTCTGACAGTCCTGTGTGAGGCAGTTCTGTCCATCCTACCGGTGTGGCGCAAAAGCGACAAATGCCAGTCTTTCCCTGTCCTAACGTGGCCACAGTTTCAGGAGATGGTACATACAAACATCAACCCACTGGCCAGCGAGCTGCACCTCAAGGACGTGATCAGACAGTTGCATTACATGGGGGAGGTGAGGCGACTTCAGACTTGTAACATGGCAAGATTGTAGACCAGAGGTTGGCAAAAATATGATTTGACAAAGAACAGAATCTTAAACGGAAAATTTTGTTCCACTGTTCCTAATTTTAGCTATACTTTACTCTTTATTAACCACTTGCTGCCAGGTGGAGTTTGAAGTTGCATGACGTGAAACCGGGAGATTTTCCAGATTTTCATTTTTCAAAATTCTTCAAAATGTCATAGCTTCATTTACTGGATGTTTACATCCACACGAATAACTGTGTGGTGACTACTCTAATCTGATAGACAACATCTGTTGATGCCCGAGTATTTCAACCAGGTCTGCCGCCTTGTAAAAAGAGCCCAAATTGTGTGGTGTTATGTAACTTTCTTTTGTTCCCGAAACTGGCACAGTTTGCTACTGGCGTCTTTTCAGTGGGGGCCAGATTAGTGTGCAGTGGTATGTATCGCTCATCGCTGGAGCGTTTTTGTCCTCAGTTGTAATCTGCTCGTGCTGATTGCCACAAACAGTGGTATAATCTCTCAAAATGATGATGGATTTCCTCCGCTATTGACAACTGATAAAATGTTGGCAATTCCCAGCAGCTCTATCTTTAGTTCCGAGAACGGTCTTTTGTTACAAGGCCCAGCTCTTTTGTCCGGTTTCGGGCTCCCCAGTTTCATGTATAAATCCTATGTGCCCAAAACTGGACTCCCCAGCAGCATATGGTTAAGGGGACAAACGTGCTTGGCCGATCTTAACGTGCGTTTAAGACCGGCTCAGGAGAGTGAATGCCACAAATGCCCCAGCTGCAGGCGAGGCTATTACCAGCCTTCAGTCTCCTGAGCCGGTCCTAAACATTAGTTTAAGACCCGCCAAGCACATACATATATTTATTTCCATTCATAAATACCTTTTTCAGTCAGTGTGTCAAAAAAAATCAATAAATGATGGATTTCTGACGATTTTGTTCTATAATTTTACTGTCATTTTGCCGAACACCCCATCCATTTTATGGTATACATGTATTCCTTGTACAAGTTGCCCAAAAGAATCTGCTTATATGGACTTGGCATGCGCGTGGCAAGCCGCGTGAACACAGACTCTTGACCAATCTTGTATCCAGGTACCAGCGCGTGATTTACGCAGCAGGCATTATCACTTCTCAGCAGGCATTATCAAATGTTAATACACAGTCAAGTTGCAAGTTGTTGAATGGGGGAACTGTCTGGGGTATTTATGAATGGTTGTTAAATACCTGGTACCTCTTTGGGGTGGTAGGCAATTTAGGGATTCAAGCAGGTGATTTTCTTTGTAGGTGCATATTAACCCTCCCTTCAGCTAAGACAGGTTAATGTTGCAGTTTATGGAATATAAAATGATGGATTGACAGCTATTTTATTTCTCTTTTTCAACAGGTCCAGTGCTTCATGAGTGAGCTTCTTCAAGAGATCATCTTAATAGAACCTCGGTGGCTCTGCTCCAACGTGATCGGCCAGCTTCTGTCCCCAGACATGACCGATCAGCCGTACGGTCAGTACAGCGTCCATTACATCCAATCAGTCTTCCCAGAAACAGACTCAGTGGATGTCGTCCAGCTCCTGGAGGCCATGGACATCTGCACCCAGGGCACGGTCTGCGAGTTCCCCTCGCTCATCAAAAGCAACGCACCGCTTGGAATCTGGGAGAAGGAAGACGAGAACGGCAACTTGAGCGTATACGGAGGGGTGCGCCTGCAGATAGTAGACTGCACGAGTGTCTTGCCCATCGGGTTATTCGCCCGTCTGCAGTTGTCATTGAGAAGGAACTTTCAACAAGACGTTGAGGATTTGGACACAGACTTAGTGCTGTGGAAGGACGGAGCCAAGTGTGTGAGTGGTAGCATGGAAGCCTTACTAATACTGACCAATGAGGGCCAGAGCATTGAGATCAGGGTACGTGGCATCAATGATACCAGACAGGGCTGTTTTGTATTCATGGAGGACCTCATCCATCTCGTTAGAAACGTTGTTGAGGAGTCGTACCCGGGGTTGCTTCTCAACCAAGATGTGTTGAGCCCCACCCAGCTTCGCAACCACGACCGGTTCGTCATGACGTACGAGCCCAAGCACATTTTTGAGGTGCAGATGAACAGAGACCGGGCAGTCCGTAACGAGATCACTGAGGAGGAGGAGACGTTCACGGACATCTTCTGCTTTGGCAGTGAATCCATTGAGGCTAACACCGTCCCAGGGATCAACCTACATGTCGGGGATCTCCCTGAGCTGACCCGGAGGCAACTGAGCATGCTCCTCGACCCCCCTGACCCCATGGGAAAAGACTGGTGTCTCATGGCACTGTCACTGGGCATGATTGACCGCGTCCCCAGCCTGGACCCCATGAACAACCGATGCGGCCCCGAAGAGTCGGACAGCCCCACAGAGAGGACACTGCAGGAGTGGGGCAGTGACCCCGGCAGCACCATTGGTACCTTGGTGGTCAAGCTGAGGGCCCTCGGCCGGGATGACGCAGCCAGGGTTATCCTGAACAGCATGCCAATGTACAAGTTTCTGCCAGACCCACGAGCCATCGAGGAGAACCAGATGAGAATCAATGGGACGCCTAACAACTCGTCTAGCACAGTAGCATCACGATAAAGAAGCTAAGATGGCTGGACAAAATACGCAAAGACAACTACTCACTCAAAGGGAATCAGTGAGGGATTTTTAAATAAACAGGGAAACACAGTGTTCAAAAATCTCTCTCCATGTAGGAAGTGGTTGGTTTCAAGTAACATTTTATATCTTATGTCAGTCAACTTAGTCGAGTTGACTGACATTAAGTGATTTGTAGCATACGTTGTTACAAACATCCATTTAAACATGCCAGCTCTGTAAAGATGGTCTCAACTCTGAAGGAGGTATGTGAATTTTGCTAGTGTGTTGATACAACATTGTTTTCAGTCTCATTGGCCATTGGAAGGGCTCCCTCAAGTGGCTTCTAGTGGTCAACCTGCTTATCTGGAGCTCTTGAATGTTGTCATTCCTGCATTGCTGAGACATACATCATGTACATCATTCTTAAGGCTGCAGTGGATCAACTGGAGCTCCAAAACCATAGCTGCGAGGAGAGAGTGTGCATCCAAGTCAGTTTCTTGTGCAACTAAGCAAAGTTTCGAACTAAGTGACTGTTTATAATGTTTTTTGGTGACTAATTTTTATGCTGGTCAATTGGTATGCTTTACAGCTCATGTGATAAGGGCGATTCACAAGAGTGCGCCTCCAAGAGTTTACTTTGTAGTGCGTTGACCAATCACAATGCGCGAAATCTGTCAACACAATGTGCGGTTGGAAAAGATGGACAGATTTTGCACATTGTCAACGCGTTGCAAACTCTTGGAGGCGCACTTTTGTGAAACGCCCGTATTGGCACAGTTAGTTTGATTTTCAAGGTGCTTCACAACAACTGTTTCCTCAACCTTAACAATACTAAATTGTCAAAGTGACCATTACGCATCAGTTTCTCTGCTGTACATACACCATTACCCCTCAGATGTCTTTCTGAGTGTGGACTCTTTTACATATTTTTAATTGTTTCACTGTCAAGGTGTCAAAACTGTAAACACAACTACTGTTGTTTTGATGCATTACTTTTTTGAGTGATCTCTGTAGTATAGCATTCTTGATTACAATATTCAAAAGGTTCTTGATTTCTATTGACAACGTTGAGAGAAGCCAGTACAAAGGGTTCTTTTCCTCTTTTTTTAAACAGCAAATTCATTTTTATCACGAGGTCTTCCATTTTGATATTTCAACACGCCATGCATGTATACTGTAGCCACAATGTCAGAATAACATACTTGACGGTTGCATGCACTCTTCCTAAGAATGTGTAGAATTAATTAACTTAAACAATGACTTAATTAGAAGGATGGAGCGTTCTTGTTTGATAATTGTATAGTAAATGGGGAACGGTTGAAAAATTAACGAATTGTAAAAAAAGGCCAATAACCAGCTGTCAGGTGTGTGTAACTGGCATTGAAACAGAGAGATTGTAAATTATTTTATTTTTTTATGATGCTTTTTTTTTTAAAGAACAACGGTCAGTGGTGAACACTGGTCTGCTACAACGACAGCAGAGTCAATGTTGGGTCTGTTCAGTAATTGTAATAATTTAACTTAATATTTTAAAAACTGGTTCTACAGCAGTCGTTGAGCTTGATCTGTGTACGAGGCTGTCAAGTTCTGAAATTGTGGTCATATGTGGCTACATGTCGACAGGTTGGATGTTTTTGTTTGGTACTGTTTCTCTTTGTATCATAACCTGTGGTCTGGGTCATTAGCTTCAAGATTCATGAGGCACTGAGTCACATTATCAGGACTGGCACCATTCTTTTGAAGCCTTCATGTATATGACTGAAATATAAGAAACACTTGCAAGACAAGATTCAAGGGGCAGGTAGGAATCTTTGACTTGACTGACTGTTGGAAAATTATAACGTCATGAAGAATGAGTCCCAAACACTGATGTTCCTTTGTTCCCATGGCTATGCCCTTACACGTAGTGACTTTTTGGTACAGGTTAAACTTTACACATAGAGTGCAATCTGCTGATGAGAATTTTAAGTTACAGTTTTTGTTTGTATATTTAGAAGGTTGCAGTGTCTCATGGGCTGAAATCATTTCAGCGTTATACATGTCCAAGTCCAGTGTTTTGCCTTTTGTTCACATACAGGTATTAAACCTTTTACGACCTTCAGTCCTCCAACCAGAGTTGAAGGTTTCTGATATTATTTAAATATTTGAGAAAAAAAAATTGGTGTCCTGCAACACATTGGATTGTGGCTTATTCAAGGGGCTTCCTTGCTAATAGAAAGCGAAGTAAAAGGCCATATTGAGTAGTTTCTCTTCTCAGTCACGTTCCTTTTTTCCCTTCTTCTCCCCCCCTCCTTTCGCCAAAATTCAGTGTGCCTGTATTTTGAACATTTCTTTCCATCAATATACACATGTAGCTGTAAATGGGATTTTGAAACCTATGAGATGCCAGACAGCTCCTTCAAGACACACAAATATATCGGTGAATGGGTCCAGAAAATCCCACAGCCATTTTGGAGAGACGCTGTATGGTAAGAATAGAAGTGGCTGCTCCTCCATTTTGTTCCCCAGAAATTTGGACAAGGAAATTTCTTGTTTTGCTTGGCCTTATCAAGGATATCTGCATCATCTTGTATTAAATTGTCGTGTATCTGTTATAAAATCCATTCGCATTTTGGGATGGAAGTTCTTAGATCTTAAACTAATTCCTTCATTTTCTTGCATGGAAATACTCAGGGAGATTGTTGTGTTACTGTCCATTTGTAAGAATTTTGGAATAAGCCGTTTGCAAGTTAAATTTGAATAAAATCTGGTACATCGAGTTATCTTATTGCACATAAATATAAAAACTTGAATTCCCCAGACTAAAGACACTGTTGCTATACTTTGTGATTCGGGGCAAGCTTTTGCATTGTGACAACCATCTCTGGAATGGACTGGTTCCTTTGTGCCCTTCTTATCCATTGAGAACAGTGTATTGGTGCAAGGTGTCTCTTATGTGACTAAGCAAAAGCTTGCCCCGAATCACGAGGTGTAAAAGAACTCAGTTAATCAGATTTTATTCAAATGTAACTCACAAAAGGCTCGTTGGATTTGCATCCCGGAGAGAATCCTCAGCTGAAATTGGTTGAATTGAGCTACTCAACATAGCTACACTGTAGGTCTGCAATCAAGACAAACACATTGTTTTGTTTCAGGTTGCTTTCATATCTAGAACATTCTGATGGGGTACGTTGACTCTTTTCTGCTTCTCCTTCCTCCCCCCACCCCCACCGGTTTGGATTATGTAGCTATTTCTTAGACAAATGTACAGGTATCTAACCTGTCAATCAAACAAACACATGAGGGTTCACACTGCAGTTCCGTTCGAACTGCAGAATCTTCTACATAGTATTGCACAGTGAGATGGTTGCTGTCGAAAAAAATTCATTTGTTGTACAATTCCACCACACTATGTGAAATCATATTTGAACTGTGCAAAGTGTTCTCCATTTGGTTCTCAGTTATCAATTTAAGATAGTGTACAAACTGCTTTTACAAACGTCCATGAAAATCAACATGTTTAAAATCAAGGGCACAGCCGTCTGCATCTTTTTACTGTTGCATTCCTGCAATGTACTTCCACAAGGAAAAATGCCCTCCTGTGGCAAATTCTGTAAATTCAATCTCTAATAAAATCAATTTGTGTTTTTTTTTTCCAGGATTTGACTTGCCTTCATGTATCACAGCTTGAACTGACTTAAGAAAAAACCTAGTCTATTGTTGAAAATATGCACTTACAGCAGATTTGATGTGCATGTTAATTGCACATTGCACCTCGTAATATTTTGATGCCAACAAACCTCATGTCATGTGCCTTGAAAATTGCAGCCTTTTTCCACTTTTGTTGAGAGGGGGAATTTTGTATTATTTTGGTTTTCGTTATTAAAGGTATTTCTTTCCCAAATGCCTGTTTGTGTAGTTCCTCATTGCCAAAAGCACTCATATTTTGTTTAGAACTCCAAGTACGCACCTTGTAGCAAGGAGTTAGTACAATTTGTATTTTAATTATGGAAGAGCTTAGTCTACATCATTCAAAAACATAGCCTCTGGTACACAGTTCATGTTGGCTTCTTTCACTGAAAACAAAAAAACAAGTTGTTTTTCAGCACAGTTATTCTACAGCCACCTCAACACAGCAAAGTTGATTCAAAGATCCTGATGAAATCTCTCTAGTAAACCATCAGTATTGCCAACACATCTCGTCCTAAAGCTGTCTAGATTGGTCCAATAAAAACACACATAAAAGTGATTCAAAAAAGGCTACTGTACTGGGGATGTACACGGCATTCTTTCAAACTTTCTTACTGACAGAGACCATTCCAAGGTCAAGAGAAGCAGCCAAAATGTATTCCACAAAAATGCAGATCAGATTATTGCTCCGAAACTTACGTTTCTAATTGTTGGTAGTTCACGTGCATGCCTGGTCAAATTTGTACAACCAAGTGATCTCACTTTCAGAATCAGTGGAATCAGTCATTGGAAAATCAGAATATGCCATCTTCTCAGCCATCATTTCTACGCACATACAAGTCTGCTATGTCCATTGAGAATGCCTGATATTTTTTTTTATAACAGTGGGAAAGTTGCTGCTGTATTCATTGGTCATAACTCACATTTGCCAGATAATGCAAATTGGCTCTCTGACAAACTATGCATGTCGGCAAGTAACTAGCACAGTGTAAGAATCTACATTTTGTGATGCCAGATGTCTGCACATCAACTAATTACCCAAAGCATATCAAAAGAAAGATTTCTAGTGGTGGTACAAATTTTTACTTGCTTATTTGAACGTCAAAGGTAATGGTATACAATGTAACATACATGTAGTAGCATGCCCCGTACATATTCATTGCCGTATTATTCTTCCAAAGCAAATGTACTGTACATGATTTATGTACAAACTTGATCAGACCATAAGGTATACATGATAAGGTATTCTAACTTAGAGCGCTTGATTCTATTCAAGGAAATAAAACTGCCTTGAGAGCATTACAAATGACAACCTGTCTATCAGTTACTGTTGTTTGGTTTGGTGTCTTTTGTTACAAGTTCGGTACATTTTGTTCTGTATGTCACAAAGTGATGTAAAATAGCCAATGGAAACTTTCATGCAAAATATATCAAGTGTTCACAAAAGTGCTTGGTTGGCAGTCATTAGTAACACTAATGTTTTACAAAATGTAAAAAACAATTGACGACACTGCATGCATTTAGTCATGGACGTAAATCCTGGGGGAATGGGGGGGTACATGTACATCCCTCAACTTTTTGAGGGAGGGGGATGGGCCATTGAATCACCCCCCACACACACACACACCCTTACATATGTATACTTGTGGGGTATTTCCTTCGTTCTCGTGTACAAAACACCTACACAACACAGGAAAAATTTCAAATCGCTGCCATTTCAACTAAATTCAGTTTCCTGGGTTGAAATTTCGACCGTATGTCCCTTAAAACACTTCAATTTGCGACGGATGAATGGCACTTGGAAATTCCTCCTTTTTGAGTAAATTTGAAACATCTTTTTCGTGAAATTCTTGTGGGGTACCCAAGAATCAAAACTAGCTTTGTGGGGTACCTTCCATTGTTCCGGTACCCGACAAGGCACCACATACGAGCGCACCAATTTTTGCAGTGAGCAAAATTTTAAGGGGATTGTGAAAATCTTTTTAGACTTAAAACAACTAAAATGCATTCAATATTACAGTTTTGAAAAGCCATAATGCCATCCGCCCCACCCCGCTTTTCAAATTTTCATGGCTGGGCAAGTCACCCCCCCCCAAATTTGCACCACTGCACTTAGTGCACATACAGTGACATTGTGCAGATGCAGGTATAAATTAATTTTGTAACTAGGACTCATATGTATATAATAGTGGCTTCTGTGCTCATATAGTTCTCTGTAAGTCATGACCAACAGAGAGAAATTTAAGTATGATACAGTAACATCCACAACCACAAGGGCAAAAGATTTATATAAAAAAAGATACCTTGCTGATGAATTCAGACCTCTCCGGTTGCACCATCCAACTTTTGTTAACCAGGACATGGCTCAGAACAAGTTCCTTCTGGTCCTGAGGCAAACTTCATGCATGTATCTTGCCTGCCAGAACATGAAATGGTAAAATGTACTTGGATACTGCCAAGAAGTTGAAAGAATGAAGTTTCAATGGTTTTTAGGTTGTTACTCGCTAAGGGAAATGAGAAGAACAGTGCTATATAATTTCAGTTTGACAGCTGTTGCTTTCTTACAGTAGATTGATACTCATTCCTTTCAAACACATAATGAGGACGTTGCACAAGACCGAGTCTGGTTCTTCAATAGAAATATGTTAATGCTGAATGTCTAAGTTCACCGGTGATACTACTTTAACCCTAACCCTCCTCAATCCTCCAACAGGTGAAGGATTGAGGAGGGTTAGGGTTAATGATCACTGAACTGGTTAGAGAGGTCAGCCAAAATTTACCCACTGGTATGACTGAAATTGTCATTTTCAACCTGAGTGACCCCACTGATGTGAAAATTAAACTTTTTTTTTCCCTGTGAACCAAAAATTGAGACAAAATGAATATCCGAATAAGATCTGGTAGTAGTACATGTAGATGTATCTATGTGGGTCACGTATGTACATTGTGCCAAAATACGCAGATGTGTGCCAGTGAAATAAATGGCACACTGGGTACAAGTTCCAGATGCATGTCCACCGTGCTGAACAATACTTTCCAAGGCTGTCTCCTGTGCTGGCAATAGTGCATCCTGCATTGACTTAGTCTCCATCCAAGCATCAATTTAATTCTTTATCATGAAAATTGAAAAATTATGGTGTCATGCCAGTATTTACATCAATGTTTGGAAACTGGACTCAAGTGGAGATCAGCTGGTGGGTGTGTTCATGAGTGGTAGCTAGGTGCACAATTTGTTGTGGTCTCAACAGAGGGTGAGACCCAAGACTTTGACAAGACCGAGAACAAGAACGAGACCAGCACTTTTGACTGAGACCAACCCTCCCGAGACCGAGACTTTAATAGGATGAGACCGAGACCGCAAAAAAGGTCTGGAGGCAGTCTCAAAAATGAGACCAGGTCTCGAGACCTACAACACTGAACCCCTGCATTCTTTTACCCAGCATTTTTGAAAATACAATTACAAAAGCTGAATATGTTGTAAGTCATCATTCTGTTTAGTGACAGCTTTTTTGTCATTGTGATTCACATTTCCAGATGGAGTATACAAGAACCACTTTGTGTGGCAGACAATTTATTTTAACATCACCTATGTCTGTCCATGTTTCCTTCTCTGTGCAACTAGAAATGTAAAACAAAACACAAAATAAGCCTGTGTTCCTTTACCCAGCACTTAAAATACAGTAACAGGTGAATATGAAGTCCAAAATCATTACGAGCCATTTGGTGTAAAAAGTAATATATTTTTAGAATTTTAAAATATTGAGCAGATAATCTGAATGGGTTCCTTATTTAAAGGGCATGCCGAGGAATTGTCCTTTAAGTGCACAGCACAGTCTACAGGGTATACACATCAACATTTGAACTCAGCATTGCAGAGGATAGTTATGCGTGTTATGGAAATCTATTCAGAGACCGTGCAACACATGGACAGAGTATAAGAACCAGAACTGCAAACTGATAAAATCATTAATTTGTAATGACATTGCAAAATTTAGAGTTTGTTGATGTTTCTTCTTGAATGTTTTGAGTGAGGAATAGTCCTTAGGCCTACATGCCATGATTGATAATTCAGAAGTCTCTTCAGTCAACAACCACGACAAGAAGAACACGTATTCCTAATGTCTCTTCGTGTGCTACGCGCACCGAGCCTCGAACAGTCTCTTCACATTTTTTGCAATAAATTTCATTTCTAGTGCATGCAATATTTTTGTCGATAAATTTCAGATACTTTGGCTTTACAGCTGAGAAAAACATCTTCCTAAAATGAAATTGCTGTAAAACTGAGTCCCAGTCCTTGGACTTAAGTCTGGAGTCATCCAGTACGTGTCTTACTTTTAAGACACTTTTCAATATATGGGCGGCGTGAGGCTAGTTACTTATTCCTTGTTTGACGTTCGACATTCAATGTTGAACAAGCAACTCTTTGATATTCAACGCTGAATAAGTAAACGTTTGACATTCAGGATGCACACCTCCAAAGTGATGGAGTGCAAAAGGTATAAAAACAAACTGTACCAACTACAATTCAGGGCTTGTTTGAGCCTCAAAGAAAACAAAACCCATGTGTCAATGATTGAGGAGAATGACTCCAGATTCAATGTAATTCCAGGCAGGGCATGGAGTTTAGGTATTTTATTTCAATTTGAGAGAAGTGTGGTGTAATTTTCAAATTCCCACTCTGGTTTGCAAGCGAAGAACTCAACCGACAAGACAAGTTGAAGTGTATAGAAGCACTTTGAAAAAAGAACTTTAAAGCCTGGGCGTAGGATTGATGTGTATCATTTCGATTGACCGAAATAGGTTTGATGAAACATCATGTATATAAAACTAACCTTTATTTTTCTTCTAATAATTACACTGCAATAAAAAAGCCGTCGCTAACATTTCTGGGCTTGTTCGCAGTGGCGTAAGTAGGGCTATTATGTCTGCGGGGCACCCAGGAGGGCAACTGGGGAGCACACATTTTTTTCAAGGGGGTGCCAAAAGACAATAAGCTGCAGCCGAGGTTGTTCGTGGATTTCAAATGGGGGGGACACCCGGGGGCACAGTTATGCCAATACTTGTATGAACCCAAAAAACCTGTTGCCCTTGGTTCCCTCTATAGGAGAGAATTGTTTGTGTATTCATCATTGTGCAGTGCCACATACAATGTAAATGGGTACATGTGATGTGCATGGTGGCAGAGTGGTTTTTCCCCCCTTTTGCACACCATCGCTTTTAGGGGTGTACATCCTGAATGCCAAACGGTTACTTATTCGATGATGGAATATCAAATGGTTACTTGTTCAATATTAAACAAATATTGTCGAAGTCGAACAAGGAACTAACCACATCGGTTTCTATATGTATATGTATGTTCTCAGCTGTCAAAGTAAGAATTTTACAGGAAGAGTTCTATATATGGATGCCTGTAATTCTTCCTTACAGTAATTTAGTAGCCATCAGAAAGCCAAAAAAGTTCAAATTAGGAGGAAAAATACCAAATCATTTGCTGGCAAAACACAGATTTTTTTTTCTCATAGGGTTTGTGCACAGGGTGTCAAGTGGCGTTTGTATATGGAATTCTTTCCAATTTAAAGTTAAATTTTCTTTCCAAGTCCTCCACAAAATGACTCCACAACCCTTCGACTGAGTAAAGACTTGTCTGGTACCACAGAGTAAACTAGAACCAGAGCACACAAAAACCTAAGCAGCAATCAACTGGTAGCCTAAATGTATTTTCACATCTAACTTTTTTACAGACGAGCACCATTCTGACGGTGATGACGTAAGAACGTGGTCATAATGTGCCACCTACTTCTTGAATGTTTTTACCTTAAAAATGAGATTCTGAGCTTTCCTATAGTGACTACTTTGTTTTCTTCGGGGGATTAGGATCCTACAATAGCCTAATGCCTGAATCCCCGCTTTCTGTTTGAGAAAAATTCCCACGTAATTCTCGCACAGTAGCTGGAAATTTGTTGCAATAAGACTGGGTTTCATTACGTGTTTTATAGTTACATTAATATTAGGCATGTACCACTTCTCATTTAATTTGCGGTTTATAACTGATCAAAATCCACTCAAAAACAGCAAACTTACTTTAGATGTTCAGACGGTGTCGGAAAAGGCTCCATAGCTCCTCGATGCCTGCGAAATTAGGAATACACCTCACAACACCACGTGTTAATTTCATTTGTTTTGCCATTCATTGGTTCCCGTCCACCCATTCTACCTTGATTTTGAACCCATGGCAGCGGAAACCAGTCATCATTGCGCAGTTGCAATTCCGTCGTACGCTGTCTGAATATCAAACAAAAAAATTTACATGAGGTGACGAGCCGATCATTTGGGGAGTACCCATTTCATTTAATTTGCTCCAATTTTCGGGATGTACATTACACAATATATAATGATGTGAAAGATGCAAGAAGACAGAGAATGTTTCATTTATCACAGAGACACAGATATAAAAATAACTGAAAAATATTCAATCCATCTGGATTACCCAAAAGAAGTTTCATTCAAGAGAGCTCTCCAAGAAACGCCAAGAAAAATTTTAGGGAAAATCGGCTCAAGTCAAGTATAACCTACTTGACTCTTGCCAATTTGCCCATAATATTTGGAAATGAAGGCCAGATGTGTGTGTATCACGTTACTTTGCTTCCTTAACATCACTGCAGTGACCCATCAAGATATATATGCATTATTGTGTTGCCTCCATTGTATTAATTGCAGCTCTCTCTATATTGTTTTATATACTCTTTTATTATTTTACGGCATGACGCGACAGCACGACGCAACTTACACGTAGAACACTATATGTCATACAGTAAGGTCGGTTGTCAACGAACGAATGTGGTAACAGAAATTGAAAACATTTAGTTTCTGGGAGCGCGGACGGTCAAAAGAGGAATTTTTTTGGGCGGGGAAACGCAGGATTTTTTTGTTCATTTTGGGGTCATAATTAATGGGTGAACATCAAATTTACGATGTTTTTGAAGTGGTTATATATTTAGTGTTATTTTGAAATACTTCACATGCACTAAATGCTTTCAATTTCTGTTACACTTTAAAAAGGAATCAAATTATAGTCTATTTTATTGTTTGCAGTGGAGCCGTGGGCACGGGGTTGTTGTTCGAGTGAACCAGAACTTAAGGCCCGCTTCAAACGTCGAACTTCTACTGTGTCTAAATTCATTTAATTGCAATTGACATAAAAGCGACAGAAGTCCGGCGGTGACATCGATTTTCTGTTGAACGAAATGTGATCCTTGAGGACAGCGTAACAGGAGAGGAGACATGTTATAATAGTGCGATATTTTCTTTCTGCGATAAATTTTATTGCAGGTGATGTTAAAAAGAGGGTTTTGTTTATCTGTCCATTACTCCTGCTGCTCTTCCTTTAAAGCAAAAATTTCATAATCCCCAACTGATTTTGTCGGATCAACATCATTTGGCCTATCATGCAGGCTAGGTTGGCTATGAATATTAGGGGGCCTATGCTGATTACGACGTCAGATAAATGATTCAGTAGTGCGGGCTTCAAGAGCAACCTTGGAAAGTTTCACTTTTTCCACATTAGACACGATTTAGAGTGAAACGCGGTTACAGAAATCCCCATATCTCTAAGGTATAGATTGGGGATATGTTTCTAAAGATTGTCTGAAGAGATTATGATTGATATGCTGTTACAGAAAACGACTATGTTGTTAATGACGTTTGTTTGAAAAAGTTTGTGAATCCATCGTTAGAATCGTTTAGGGCACAGTCGGTCAGCAAAAAGGGTTTCCAAAACCGAAGTTATAAATGTTAGAAACTTTGGTAGTTTTTTCATCTGTCCGTCCATCATTTCCAGACAGAAGGTCCTCATCACTCAGTGGTATGCCCATGAGAGCCACCATTTGGTTTAACGCCGAAAAGGTGAATAATTGCAGCTGGTGCATGCGCATTTTTAAATGGTACCACTACGATTCTGATTTGGGACCTGCCAATTAAATTAGACATGGCAGAAATTTGGCGTTTGAAGCGGCACCCTTCGCAATGAAAGTCATTCAATGGTCACATGATTATACAGCACTTGTTCTTTCTTTGATTATCTGGCTGATCGCTCATCTACATGATATTGTGGTACTCCCCGCACTTGCAGTCGTCTCTTCCATGCATCTCGTTCAGGCGTTCTCCTGGTTTGAGTGCAATACAGCCATCCCGCCTTCTGAGAGCGGCAGACGACAAACCCGACAGTTCTGGGGGTACCTGCCTCCCTGCTGACGACACGCCTCGCGGGCGTCGACATGTCCTAGAGGTTTCCGGGTGTTGCGGTAACAAAACCCACCCAATTTCTTTCAAGGGACAGACAGCGCAAAGCCCACAAGCTCAATCACATGATGCAGGTGGAACTGCCAACAATACTCAAATACCATTTCTTTGAAAAGACATTGTAGACTCCGTCCAATTTGGTATACATTCCAAGCATTTATTAACTTTCTCGGTGCCTGGCTAAGGCAGGAGGCATGTAACACACAGTTGTTGCTATCGTAGTTGGATCACCGGATCGCAACTAATTTGTTTAACTTGAAAAAGCCACTGAAACATATAGCCACGACAACAGCCCACACAATCTTCTGTACTTAATGGAACTCTCCAACTGTAACCAGTGATTACTAACCACTTGCTAAATGTGAGAAGCATAGTGGTGTACAGATCCTATCACTCGAGATACATCACATTTACAACACAGTTCAAACAGAAAGACAGTAGACGTTAAAACTACGTGTTGAATTGGTATGTTTTAACAGCAAATAAAGAATTACGCATGTCTAAAGAAAAATGATAAAAAAGGTAGTTGATCACTTATCTTTTTTTTATCTTTCAATTTGTAAACACCACACGATAAGATAAATCATGGTACTGATGAAGTTAGCGTGATAAGCTGTGGTGAAGTGATAAAGTAGTGTCAAGTTACACAGTTGTTTCAAAATGCCCATTTGCAGAAATGCAAAATTATTCGAGCGCCCTTCAATGGAACATATTAAATATGATTCACAGATGGACCTTTGCCTAGATTGTCTCCTATTTACGTTTGTTTTAAAGTTTGTTACTTCGACCAGTAATCAATTTACTTCAATAAACTATCGATCCCGATTGTGCTCACTTGTCATGTACATAGTTCAATACGTTTCAATTAACTATTGTACTTTGACTTAGTTTTGTTATAATAAAAAGGAAACCAGTCCCGATTTTAAACTAGGTTTGTATGGAGGTTCAATAAGGGCGGCTTGAAGATGTCTGCATCAGTCCTGTGGTTATACAGATGCTGTTGAGTGGAAGAAAAGATTCCCAAGATTCCCCTAGCTGAACGCGTAGAAACAATCACATTTTGTATAGCCTCAATTGTAGAGCCTTGGCGGTAGTGAATCCTCCAAGCGTAAGTACTGAGCGTGGGCTGACCACAAGGGTCGAAAAGTGGGTTTTTGCTTATCCAGTGTCTTAGGCGTCATCCAAGTTACGTTTTATAGGCATGAATCAGCTTCCAGTTGACCTTCACTGTTCGCAGTGAAGCAGTGGATACGAGGTTGCTGTTTGCAAACAGCCAGCAGCTTGTTGTCGCATCCATAGTCATTCCACTTCTTGTAGAATAACCATATGGTTGCACAATGCTCATTCATGCCATAATTGTCAGGCTGACCGATCATCCAGTTGGTGTAATTCCATCTATGGGACCCCTCGCACTCCCACTCACCTTCTTGAGTGCGATCGCTACACGCCACCCAAATACTGATGCCAGGGACCATGCTTGCCATGAAGTCGTTCTCCTGGTCCGAGCGCGGCACTGACATCTTGGCTCCCAGCTCACGACAGGCCTGATGGGCGTTGCCATACGAGAGAGGCTGTTTGGTGAGGAGGTAGCAAGATCTACCCCATTTCTTCCAGGGAGCTATGCAAAGCCCATGGTGTCGATCGCATAATTGAAAGGAGCATAAAACACTGCTTGCAAATGCCAGAAAGATCAAAACGAAACAGGGCGACATCTTTTTCAAATGACGCGAGTCTTCCCTCTTGCTATTCCCAAATTTCCCAACAAATATCCCAGTCGCACGCGATTTGTGCCTCCAACGTTATAAATAAAAAACACTTTCAATTCAGCAATTACACACCAGTGAAGATTATGGAGATAATTAGATAAGCCAATTATGCTATTATGGCACAGTTACCATGCCAACTGAAAGCTTGTGCTCCTTAAAAGGTACTTAATATTTCATAATACGCAAACAACAAGTAACCACATGCCATTATATAAAAATCTTCGCAAAGAAAAGATCAACTTCCTTTCGATGAGGGAATAGAATGTACGTTTAAGACTATCTTTGGAGAATGGACATGACAAATGAACGAAGCAGCAGGCGAGGGCATTATCAGCGTGAATGAACATATTCATTCCTCTTCATAAATACCTTTTTTTCTAGTCAGAAGTCAAAAGAGGTCAATATATGATAGATTTCTGACGATGTTGTTCGAAAATTTTACTTCCATTTCCCGAACACCCCTGTCCATTTTATGGTATATATTTGTGCGAGTTGTCCAGAAGAATCTCTATATATGGACTTGGTGCGCGCGTGGCGCGTTCTGCATGTTTCGTCGCACGCAGATTCTTGACTGAATAGGGATGGATTAAACTCTCTCGTATCCAGATGCCTGATTGCTTTTTTTTTACGTAGCGGGCATTATCAAATGTTAATAAACGGTGGCTTTGCGTGTTGCTGAGTAGTGAAACTGTCTGAGGTATTTATGAAGGATCCTTTACAGCACACCCCCGAGAAATCACGAACACACATCTAAAGCTTGAATTGAATTAGACTAATTGCCTACTGCAAAATTGAATGTTTCACATCTTGCACGATAAAACCAATTTCGTATCACAGTAAATATAAAAACTAAGTAGGTTAATTGTGTGATTCAGAGAAAAAATAAAATCCAATATTTGCACTTCTTGTCTGATATGTTAACACATTCTGAATTTTGTAGTTGACAGAAAGAGACTCAACCTTGTTGAAGTCGTTCTCCGAGCGTGGCACTGCCATCTTGGCTCCCAGCTCACGACAGGCCTGACGGGCGTTGCCATACGAGAGAGGCTGTTTGGTGAGGAGGTAGCAAGATCTACCTCATTTCTTCCAAGGAGCTATGCAAAGCCCATGGTGTCAATTGCATGATTACAAGGAGCATAAAACACTGCTTGGAAATGAGAAAGATGGAAACGAAACAGGGCGACATCTTTGGAAAAAATAGTGATTTGAATTCTTCGTGTCTAGTTATCCAACATTCTAAAAAAAACTCTGGTTGCAATTTATGTGGCTTGCACTGTAGATATTGATACCAGAGAAAACATATTCAACTCAGCAATTGCTTCCAAGGTAACAAGGCACGTGCCCCCCTCCCCTTGCTACGCCACTGCTGGCGTCAAGCTGAGACATCTTAATAACGGTTTTATGTCAATTATTTACTTGTTTTACGTTGCTTCCTTATTTAGTTTGCACTATGTTTCAATTCACTTTTTCATCTATAATATTTTTACGAGTTCATTACAAATTATTAAAGTTGCGAACGTGATGACTCCTTACGGCCTCAGGTGATACGTAGGAAATTGAAACTAATGCGAGCAGAAGGTGCATGAAGACGGTGACAATGGTTGCTATCAGGGACACGGTGATGGCTTCCGACATAATGCAGGTACAGTTTTGAATGCGGGAACAAAACCCAAGCCATTTCTTTCAAGGGGCAGTAGTGCAGAGTCCGCGCCCTTGATTGCACGATGCAGAACAGTTAAAGATCCCGCTCAGAACTGCCAACTGTACGTAGATGCCAAATATTTGAAAAGACATTTTGTTATCTGTCAATGTAGGCACAAATTCAAAGCATTTGAGATCAGTGCAACTGTCTCCGTGTGGCACCATGCAGGCAGGAGGCCAGTGTAACACCAACAATTGCAGTACACGTACTTGCCATCGCAGTCAGATCCATATCTCAATGAAGCAAATACGATATGAAACAGCTAGTGAAACGTTTAACTATCTATGATAACAACCAGTGGCATAGCCAGGCTCTTCTCAGAGGATGGAAGGGGAAGGAGGGGGCAAGAGTTCCCTTGGGAGGCCAACCCCCCTCGTGGCTACGCCATTTAGTTTGCAAAACAGACGGCTCTTTCAAGAACTTTGTTAAACAGGTCTACAAAGGTAAAGCACATCGACACACAGCATATGGCGTCGTGACAGCTTTCCCCACCTCCCCAAGTCAAATTTTCCAGACAGGGGGAGGCGAGGGGGAACAGTGGCTACGCCACTGACAACAACATACACAATCTTTTGAACACGGTGGAATCGTCTAACTGTGAATTATTTGTTCTATTTAGCACACGGAGTTTTTTCTGGTTATGTAAGAAGCATATTGGCATATGGTGTGAAACTAGTGACACAAAATATCCAGTGCGTGTAGTTAAAACTATGCATGAAGTTGGTTTTTTGCTGAAGTCATTAAGGAATCAGGCATGCCATAAAACACTGCCAATCATGGCTGGATGATCTGTTGACGTACCAGGATGCGGTTGAATCATGGCAGTGTGTCTCCTGTACATCAGCGTAATGGCAGCACTCTATAAAGCACGATAAACTAAGAGCGCTTGGTGGGAAGTCACACAGTCATTTCAAAGTACGAAGCTGATGTGCAAAAATAGTGGCGGGCCTTTTGATGGAACACACTAACGACGATTCACGGAGAAAAGTTCTACATCATTTCCGATAATCTCAAATCGAAACTTGTTACTTCCATGATTCATCAGTTTAAACGAATTTGGAATTTATTGTCGATCATGATTTGTGCACACTTGTGATATAATTCCCATCAATACATGATTTCACTTGACTGACGTATGTTGTCTCATTGTGGTACTAAAAGGGCGACCTGATCTCATTTAAAATCTTAGGTTTGACGAGGTTCAGCAAGGAAAGCTTGGAAACATTTACATTGGCTCTGTGGTTATACCAATGCTGCTGAGTTGGCAAAAAGATTTCCAAGATTCGACTATTAGTTTGAACGCGTGATGATATTTGCAATGATTATTGGACCTCTTACATTACGTTCCAATATTATTAAACACATGTCAATGATTGCACGGCAAACTGACGACGATCCATTGATAAAAGTTCGTTTAGGGTCCCTACATCAGCCCCAAAAGTCGAAACTTGTTACTTCCACGATTTATCAGTTTCATGAATTCGGAAGTCGTTACCAAAAAGGGGCTAAACAAGGGCACAACATAAAAACATTGATTTCCGTCGTCTGTCAGCGTCATTAGAAGTTAGGTTTTAGAGACAGGAACTGGACCTTAGCCGGCCTTCGCTGTTTGCAGTGAAGCAGTGGATACGAGGTTGCTGTTTGCAAACAGCCAAGAGCCTCTTATTGCATGGATAGTCATTCCACTTCTTGTCTGAAGATCTTATGGCTGCACAGTGCTCCTGCATTTTAAAATTATCAGGCTGACCGCTTCTCCAGTTGGTGTAATTCCAATCGTGGGACCCCTCACACTTCCAGTCGCCTTCCTGCTTTCGATCGCTGCACGCAATCCAGACGGTGCTGCCAAGGGCATGGCTTACCATGAAGTCGTTCTCCTGGTCCGAGCGTGGCACTGCCATCTTGGCTCCCAGTTTACGACAAGTCTGACGGGCGTCGTCATACGAGAGAGGTTGTTTGGTGAGGAGGTAGCAAGATCTACCCCATTTCTTCCAGGGAGCTATGCAAAGCCCATAGTGTCGATCGCATAATTGAAAGGAGCATAAAACGCTGCTTGCAAATGCCAGAAAGATGAAAAGGAAACAGGGCGACATCTTTTTCCAATGACGCTAGTTTTCCCTCTTGTTATTCCAAATTCAAAAATATCCCAGTCACATGCGACTTGCGCTGTCAACCTTATTAAAACTAATTTAAATTCAGCGATGATATACCAGAAACATGGAGATGAATAGATAAGCCAATTATGCTATTGTGGCACAGTTACCATGCCAACTTAAAGCTTCTGCTCCTGAAAAGCACTTAAATATTTCAAAATACGCAAACATCAAGTTACCGCATGCCATTATATACAATTTTCACAAAAGAGAAGATCAACTTCCTTTCAATGATCCTATACGGAAGTATTCGAAGAAGTAACACATATCTAAGCTTGACTTGAATAAGACCAATTGCCATCTGCAAAATTTAGTGTTTCATCGTATCACGCATGGTAAAAGTGACGCAGTGTGTTCACACGAATTCGCCGTGTCTAGTTATTCCGCATTCCAAAAAAGGATTCAGTTGCAAATTGTGAAGGGTGCTTCCAGCATTATTAAACATTTACCGAATTCAGCAATTACCACATAGGTGGAAGTAATGACGTGGGCCAAGCATAAATTTAATTGGAGGTTACCATGGCAACTGGTAGTTACAGCTCATAAAATGGTACTTATTGCACACTAAGCCAAACCTCGATGAGCCCTCCCCATTATTAGTTTAAATATTCATGCACAAAATTTCAACTGCAAGATCTTTAACGGCAGTCAATGACGTAGCACAATCAGAAACCTGCTGTTGTTTACAAATGTTACTAACTGCAAATTTATTTAGTTGAGGTGTTACACTCACAGTAATAAAAAAGAAAAAACTAACTCAGAATTAAATAACTTATTGAAAAGTGAAACATTTATATGCCTTTGATGCTATTCAATTTGACTTTATGGTGGACCTCAGAGAAGGAACTTGATACACAGTTGTGTCATTTTCCATAATATGTCAGGTCACCAAAAAGTTTTCCAAACTCTGCAATTTGATAGGCAGTGGTCCACATTTGTTATTTTAAATCTTACTGGCTATTTTACAATCATTTTATGTCATGGTTGCATTCATTTTTCCTCTCTTTTTTTGGGAGGGGGCGCTGCACTACTTTGTTAATGTACAGTATAAGGTATCACACATTTACACGATTTTAATTAAGACAAGTATATACTGTTTGTGGGTGTTTTGATATAATTAATCGCTTGTAATTTACTTGTTGATAATCTACTTATGGCGTCTTTAACGAGCTGTCCAAATATAATGTAATTGCCTTTTTAAGGATAAATAAAGTATTCTGAATTAAATTGAATTCATTCCCAGTCGCGCACGTGATGACTCCTTACAAGCTTGGGTGATACTGATGGAAATGAAACTATATAGGTCGGCGGAGGCGGTACCAAAATGGTTGCTGTCAAGAACAAAATGGCTTCTGGGCTGCCAGCAGTATACGTTCAAATCTGTTAAATTTAGTAATTACAGGGCAAACTACAGGTAAATACTCCGGTAGGAACTTTGATTTCCCTTCATCACTTTATTTTGGGCGTCCTTAAAAGTTACAATTTAGGTACAGGAATTAGATTCCAGCCGGCCTTCGCTGTTTGCAGTGAAGCAGTGGATACGAGGTTGTTCTTTGCAAACAGCCAGTATCTTCACATTGCAGAGATTGTCGTTCCACCTCTTGTCTGATGACCTTATGGCTGCACAGTACTGATGAATTTCATAATTATCGGGCTGGCCACTTTTCCAGTAAGTGTAATTCCAATCGTGGGACCCCTCACACTTCCAGTCGCCTTCCTGCTTGCGATCGCTACACGCAACCCAGACGGTGCTGCCAAGGGCCTGGCTTGCCATTAAGTTGTTCTCCTGGTCCGAGCGTCGCACTGCCATCTTGGCTCCCAGCTTACGACAAGCTTGACTGGCGTCGTCATACGAGTGGGGCTGTTTGATGCATCCATAGTGCACATCAACAAGAGGAAAGGAGACAAGACTTCCTGTGACAATCACCGCGGGATATCGCTTCTGTGCATCGCTGGGAAGGTCCTCGCCAGGGTCATCCCCCAACAGACTCACCAGGAACGTCATTAAGAACATCGTCCCTGAATCACAGTGCAGATTTCATGCAGGCAGGAGCACCAGCGACATGGGAAGCTACAGCAGAAATGCTGTAAACAGAATCAAGAGCTCCACCTGGTGTTCGTAGACTTCAGCAAGGCCTTCGATACCGTGAACCGGAACGGCCTGTGGAAAATTCTGCAGAAGTTTGGCTGCCCAGACAAGCGCGCAGCGCTGATTGCCTCCTTCCATTACGGCATGCAAGCTCGAGTCCTAGAGGACGGTTACGCCTCGGTCCCTTCCAAGTGAACAACGGAGTGAAGCAGGGCTGTGTGCTTGCCCCAACCTTCTTCTCCATCATGTTTGCAGCGATGCTGCTCGACGCCTTCAGCGACTGTGACAGAAGAGTGTACATCCAGTTCCGCACTGATGGGAAACTTTTCAACCTGTAAAGACTCTAAGCCAAAACCAAAGTGTTTGAAGCCATTCTGCGCGAGTTCGTCTTCGCAGACGACTGTGCACTGGCTGCACACCTCCACGATGACATGCAGTATATATGATAGATCGCTTCGCAGCTGTCTGCAGACGATTTGGACTGACAATCAGTCTTGGAAAGACTGAAGCCATGTTTCAGCCCTTACCATCACGGGCTGACAATGCATCACAACCATCTCCCACCGTCATCAACGACACAGAGATCAAGACTCTGGACAAGTTCTACTACCCAGCGTCCAAAGAGCAGTGGATCTTTGGACGCTGAGGTGATGCAGCGCATTGGAAAGGCAAGCGTGGCCTTCGGCCGACTGATAAAGAGACTCTGGCAAGACTACGGCATCCGATTTTCCACTGAGATTGCCGTGTATAGAGCTGCAGCCCTGGGTGCACTTCTCTATTGTTGCGAGACGTGTACCACCTCCCCCCCCCGGCACATTCAGCAGCTAGAGCAGTTCCACCAACGATGTCTACGGAAGATCTGCAGCATCAGTTGGCAGGACAGAGTGTCCAACCTCCAAGTCCTGGAAAAGTGTGGCCTCCCCAGTATCGAATGCTTGAACTTCAAGTGCCAGCTGAGATTGACAGGAAATATTGTCCGTATGGAAGATGACAGGATTCCAAAGATGCTGCTGTACGAACAGTTGAAGCAGGGGGCACCGCGACCAGGGAAAACCCTTCAAGAGATACAAGGACACCCTGAAGGCAAACTCCAAGAGCTGCAACATCGATGTGAACTCTTGGGAAGCAACTACCCACGAGAGAGCTCGTTGGAGGCACCGGTGTACACAAGGCACAAAGGCTTTTGAAGCCATCAGAGCTGCTGCTATTCCAGCAAAGAAGGAGAGAAGGAAACAGAGTTCGTCTTCTGTGGATGCATTCCTTTGCAGCATCTGTGGCCGGTCATGTGCGTCACGAATCGGTCTTCATTCTCACGTGAAGTCCCACGCCGGCAAATGACCAGCTGCCTACTCACCCGTCGCATCGACAGGAGACTCCATAGTACATGTCGCCCATTATTTCAATGTTGTTTACATAGTTTTTTGTTTCGTTTTATTTATTTATTTTTTTGGCTTCGTAGTCATTTTATTCAGCATTATAAATTCATTTTCTTTTCATTATACTTTTTACGAGTTCATTACAAATCATCATCACCAGTCGTGCACGTGATGACTTATTATGGCCCGAGGTATGGTGTTCTATAGCCGACAAAATTGCGTTGCGTTGTGCCGTCGCCACCTTATATGAATACACGTGTTTCACACAGTCTGGGTTTTGTTCAATTCAAGGTTTTTGATTCAGTGCATAGATTGAATTTCACTTCAGAAGTGTCCACTTCCGACAGGGTTTAACAGGTTTAACAGGGTAAACAGTGTACGTACCTGCCTTTTGTGAGAGTGGCCGTTGGGGTTCCAGCGAGGCCTTTCTGCCTGGCAGATGGCCTCCACATTCCGAGGCCCTGGGTGGGAAGAGGGTACACAGGTTCCGGGGGTTTGGAGAGCAGGGGGTGGGCGGATTGGTGAAACTGCCATTTACCAAAGACTGACTGCACACCATGTCAGGATTGTGCTTCTGCTGTTTTATTTGTGTGGGGTCTGGCCTGTGAAAAGTGGGCAGGCACTCATTAGTTCTAGATTACGACAAAGTAAATCAAAAACCTACAAATCACAGCAAACTAGAAAGGATTGAAGATACACTTATTAAACATGGTCCCAAACAATCTACTATCAAACTAGCCTATAATCACAAGCGGATAGAATAAGATTAATAAAAATGTACAAATATTACAAGTGGTGAAAAAAATAAAGTAATACAAATCACAACAAAAACTTGGTAACACCTGTGAAAATTAGGCAGGCAATGCCCTGCAGCCCACGCAACGTACAATACCGCACACACTACTTGTCCAGTAAACAATTCAGTACAGGCGTTTCACAATAGTGCGCCTCCAAGAATTTCAACGCGTTGGCCAATCACAATGCGCGAAATTTGTCGACCCAATGCGCGTTTGGAAAAGGTCGACAAATTTCGCCCGTTCTAATTGGCTAACGCGTTGCACCATAGGATGTTACTTTAACACAGCTGGTGTTAATTTGCACACCTATGAGTGTTACGGTGCACCGAAGGGTGCTAAAAGTAACAACAAATAACTTTTAACACTAGTGAAAAGTGTTGGTGTAGTCGTCTGATAACACCGGTGGTGTTAAATTTAACACCCCAGTTTTTGCAGTGTGGTCAAAAATCAAAGCAAGTATAATATATGGAAAATCTGCAAATATATAATTACAAAATCACAAAAAGTAGCCTTGATTTCGTCACGTGGGATCTCTAAACACTTTTATCTCTACAAGTACATACGTATTTTATTGTAATTCAAAATGTTGTTAATTATGCAGTGAAATCAAAACCAGTTACAAAACGTTCTTTATACAGCGAGTTTCAATCAAGGTTGTTACTGTATTAAATCACAAAGGAATGAAAACAAATGCCTTTTGTACACATTAGAGCAAGGCAAAATGCCAGCATTTTCTACCTTCATAATAGTATGTAAAATAAATACATAAATGTCATTTCTTTCATTCATATCCGTGGACTCTTCTATAGTCAAAACCTGAAATTCGGTTTAAACGCTGGTGGGCACTTTACCCTTGGTGCCTGTACCAATATCTCTGAAGGAACTGTCTTCTCTGTGGGTACGTGTAGGTACTATACTGCATACATTTTACTTGGACTTAGACAATATTTAAGGTGGCTTGTGATTTTAATAAAGTTATTTGGTTTACATTTCTTAATTTTAATCCATTTTCTTATATTTGTAACAAAGAAATAAATAAAAGAAAGGTCACAAACAGGCAGCTAATTTACTTCGACATTGAGCCGAATGGTATTCACTTTTTATAAAAATAAAAAACAAAAATTTTTAAAATCAGATTGAGATTTTCTACAAATCAGATTCTTTTAATAAAAAAAAAATAAAATAATCGCCAATCCTGATTATTGCGAATTTGGGTAGACTCACTTTTCTCTTATTCTACACCCGTGATGACTTGTACGAATGTTTGGTCTTGGTTGATGTAAGACCTACAAGCGCAAAATTTAGCCAACCATTGGGCATACCACTTAGATCGAAACAAGTTTGTTTGTCTTATTATTATCTGTTATACTAAACTGACAATTCGATGATTCGATGCCAGTCAAAACATTGGGTTTGTACAGAGGTTCAAAGGATGCAGTTGGAGAACATTTACATCGGCTCTTTGTTTGTACAGCTTTCTTTGTTGAGCTGACGAAACGGTTTCCAAGATTCGACCATTATTTTGAACGAATGATGACATTTCCAATGATTGCTGGGCCTCCAACAGTTCGTCCAATTTTACTAAACACGATGATGAAAGCCAAACTATGGGCAGCACTCACATATCACTTTATCTTGGGCGTCATTAAAAGTTACTGTTTAGATACAGGAATTAAATTCCAGCCGGCCTTCACTGTTTGCAGTAAAGCAATGAATACGAGGTTGGTCTTTGCAAACAGCAAGCAGCTTAGTGTTACATCTACGGTCATTCCACTTCTTGTCTGATGACCTCATGGTTGCACAATCCTCCTGCCTGTCATAATTATCAGGCTGACCGCTTCCCCAGTTGGTGTAATTCCGCTCGCCGGACCCCTCACACTTCCAGTCGCCTTCCTGCTTTCGATCGCTGCACGCAATCCACACGGCGTGGCCGGGGGCCATTCTTGCCATGAAGTCGTTCTCCTGGTCCGAGCGTGGCACTGCCATCTTGGCTCCCAGCTTACGACAGGTATGACGGGCGTCGTCAAACGAGTTGGGCTGTTTGGTGAGGAGGTAGCAAGATCTACCCCATTTCTTCCAGGGAGCTATGCAAAGCCCATGGCGTCGATTGCATGACACAAAGGAGCATAAGCCCCAGCTTAGAAGGATTGCAAATGCCAGCAAGAAAACGAAACGGGGCGACATCTTTTTTTAAAAATATGATACCAACACTCTGTGTCTAGTTATTCTGCATTTGAAAAATGACTCTGGTTGCAATTTATACGGCTCGTGTGCACTGCCAATTAGTATAGCAGGAAGAATCTATTCAATTCAACAATTGCCTCCAAGGTAGCAACAATCATCATGGCGACTGATTACGCACTTAAGACTTGGTTACCATAGCAACTGGTAGCTACAGTTAAAGAAAGATAATTGTTACACAATATACAAAACCTCGATGTGACCTTTGCTATTTTTATTTCAACTATGCACGCACTGAATGTCATAAAAGATATTAATTGCAGACACTGAGACGTTGCATGTATCCCAAACCTGTTGTTGACTAAGATGTTGCTGTTATTGAGCTTGCTGTCGCACGTCTTTTCTTCTAAACACCAAAAAATATGGTCATAATAATGAGAATAGAAAGGTATTTACTTAAATTCAGCAACATACAGAAAAGTGTCTTCTTATCATTTGCACTCTTTTGATACTGCTAAATCTGACTTTAATGTAGGCCTCAGTAAACGATCACAGCCACATACCGGTACCGTTGTATCATTTTTGCTTCATCGAAATGAACGTTTTCAAGTCAACAGGAAACTTTTCAATTCCTTCTGCATATATACTTTTTCACGGAGTATTTCGTTCGAAAGCACATTTGTCGAAACATCGCGTTTTTTACTACAAACCTGTCGGCGTCATACTTAGTGTAATTTTTTTATGTCAACTATTCACTGCTATTACGTAGGTTTTACTTTGCTTCGTGGTCATTTTATTTAGCATTACATTTTAATTCATTTTGTTTTCATAATAGTTTTTACAAGTTATACTCGTGAAACTAATTTGAGCGGAAGGTGGGCGGAGGCGTTTACACTGTTTTCTATCAGGAACATAATGGCTTCCGTCAGATACTGCAGGCAGAGTTACAAAAGAGGTATTGCACTGCTCCTTGCACATGATTGGAGTATAGCCAATATCAACGGTATAAAGCCAATAATCTATAATACCGCTTTCAACATCCATGTATTGTATACTATTTATAAGGATAGTTAGCATTTTCAACAGGGTAATAGAACCTTGCACACAAAAATCACAGAGGAAGGAGTTTCCGACATAATTTCCTAGTTAATCTACTCTACATTAGAAGTGTTACTTTCACACTGATGATACTGCTTAAATTCAGAATTCCCGGGTTCCATTTACGATTGTGTTCTTTTTGTATGTAATTCTCATAAGTAGAGGTTTGTTTTTATTTTGAAACACGATATCAAAGTTTTCAGGGTTGACCGATTTAATCACCTTGACTTTAAACACCAAAGCAAAGCAGTAACTTGTTTCGAAAGCACATTTGTCGAAAAATCACATGACATCAGAATATTTGTCAAATATACAGTTCAATTTTTCTTGACTACAAACCTGTTGGCGTCATGCTTAGCTTAATAGCTGTATATGTCAACTGTTGATTGGTTTTACATTGCTTCGTCGTCATTGTACTTGGCATCGTATTTTATTTCACTTCTCATCCATAATATTTTTACAAGATCAAATGAAACCTTGTCTCTATCTTCTATTCTTGATTATACTATGTATTAATGAATCGATATTTCTCTTTAGACATTGTAAAAGACGTTATCATTGATGATTTCTTAAAATCTCTCACTAATGAAACTTGAGAGAAATCTGTTTAAAGGGTTCCCATTCTTGACGAGCTTGTTTCTTATAGAATAGCTCCTCATGTATATTACATATTTTCTTCTGCTAAACACTAAATATACAATATTTTGTCGTATGTGGAAATAAAGTGAGATGATTGATTGATTGAATGAATATATTACCAGTCGCGCACGAGATGACTCCTTACGGCCTTAGGTGATACTTATGAAATGGACACTAAATAATGATCAGGATATGGACGACGACGGTGACAATGGTTGCCATTCATCAGGGTAACTTCCATCAAAATGCTGGCACACAGCTTTGAATAACGGAATAAAATCCATCCCATTTCTTCCCAGGGGGCAGTGAAGAGCCCGCTGCCTTGATCGCACGATATAGAACGGCTTAAGGTCTCTCTCAGAATTGCCAACAGTACGTGGATGCCAAATATTTGAAAAGATATGATATCTGTCAAACTAAACGCAAATTCCAAGCGTTTTTTTTATCAGTGCAACTTTCTTCGTATGGCACCAGGGGAGGAGGCCAGTGTAACACCAACAATCGTAGTATACACATACATGCCATCGCAGTCGGATCCATATCTCAGTGAAGCAAATCAATTTTACGATTTGAAATAGCTGGTGAAAGGGTAATTTACCATGACAACACCCAATGTTGTAGCCAGGCTCTTCTCAGAGGATGAGGGTGGGTGGGCAAAAGTTCCCTGATGGGAAGTCCACCCTCCGGTGGCTAAGCCACTGAGTTAGTAAAACAGACAGCTCTTGCAAGAACCTTGTTGAATAGCTCTATGTCCACATGAAGGTAACGCACATCGACACGCTGCAGATGGCGTGGTAACGGCTCCCCCATCCCCCTAGATTTCCAATTTCCCAGAGGGGGAGCTGGTTTGTTGTAACAGTCATTAAGGATTGGGCATTTCATAAAGGCATTAACAAACGCGGGCAGATGATCATTTGTTTCCTTTGAGCTTTGAATTAGTATAACCCCACATATCAGCATGTGTTTGAATCATGGTAGTGCGTCTCCTGTACATCAGCGTACTGGCAACGCTCTAAGCAGTGATGAGCTGAGAGCGCTTGGTTTGAAGTCGCACATAGCTGAAGTGCAAAAATAGTCGAGCGCCCTTCGATGGAACACATTGAGGTCAATTCGCAAATAAAAGCTCGTTTTCATCATCTCCTACTCTCAAGTGGAAAGTGGTTGCTTCCACGATATACCAATTAACCTGAATTCGGAATTCACTATTGAAGGGAGGATCACCAAGGGCAGCATGGAAACATTTACATCGGCTCTGTGTTTATGCAGATGGTGTTGAGCTGGCAAAACGGTTTTTAAAATTCAACCATGGAAATGCGTGATGACATTTTCAATGATTGTTCGCCCCCCCCCCACATTGCGTTCCAGTTGAACACGATACGAGTCAAACTATGGACAAACACTCAGATAGAAACATTGATTTCCGTCATCACTTTATCTTGGGCGTGGGTAGAAGTTAGGGTTTAGAGACAGGAATTACATTCCAACCGGCCTTCACTGTTTGCAGTGAAGCAGGGGATATGAGATTGGTGTTTGCAAACAGCCAACAGTTTAGTGTTGCATCCAAAGTCGTTCCACTTCTTATCTGATGATCTTATGGCTGCACAATGCTCATGCCTGTCATAATTATCAGGCTGACCACTTCCCCAGTTGGTGTAATTCCAATCGTGGGACCCCTCACACTTCCAGTCGCCTTCCTGCTTGCGATCGCTGCACGCAATCCAGACGGTGCTGCCAAGGGCCTGGCTTGCCATGAAGTCGTTCTCCTGGTCCGAGCGTGGCACTGCCATCTTGGCTCCCAGCTCACCACAGGCCTGACGGGCGTCGTCATACGAGAGAGGCTGTTTGGTGAGGATATAGCAAAATCTACCCCATTTGTTCCAGGGAGCTATGCAAAGCCCATGGTGTCGATCGCATGATTGAGAGGAGCATAAAACACTGCTTGCAAATGCCAGAAAGACGAAAACGAAACAGGGTGACATCTTTTTTTTTTCCAAAATATAATACGAACGGTGTCTAGTTATTCTGCATTCGAAAAAGGAACTCGGGTTGCAATTCATACGGCCCGTACGCACTGCCAGTAAGTGTAACAGGAAAAATCAATTCAATTCAGCAGTTGCTTCCAAGGTAGCAATTACTATGGTGGCTGATTGCACACTTGAGGCCTGGTTACCATGGCAGCTGGTAGCTACAGTTAAAGAAAGATACTGATTACACAATATACGAAACCTCGATGTGACCTTTGCCATTTTATTTCAACTATTGACGCATGGAGTGTTATAAAAGATATTAATGGCAGACACCGAGAAGCTGCGTGTATCCCAAACCTGTTGTTGACTAAGATGTTGCTGTTATTGATGCTTAACGTTGCACGTCTTTTCTTCTAAACACCAAAACTACGGTGATAGTAATGGGAACAGAAAGGTATTTACTCAGAATTCCGTAACTTACAGAAAAGTGTCATCTTAATATTTGCACTCTTTTGATACTGCTAAATCTGACTTAAGTGTATGTCTCAATAAAGGAACACAGCCACAGAATGGTACTGTTTTATCATTTTTTTCTTCCATCAAAATTAACGTTTTGAAGTCAACAGGTAACTTAAAACCTTTCAATAAAGCCTGACAGTAAAAGATCACGCAGCGAGCTTCTGGAACCCTTGCGCTGTCCTCCTCTGGGGGGGGGGGTTACATTGGGCCGTCCAATTACGTGCGATAATGTTTGGAAAAATAATTCCTAACTGAAACCACCCCATAAAACGCTCATTATTATTACATATTTTGGGTAATAACACCAAGGATTCCTCAAAAGCGCCCTAGGCACTGTAGAGAGGAAACAATGAGAAGCAGTTACAGTTTTAGAGGTGGGAGGAAAATCCCAAAGGAATATTCTGGGTAAAACCCATGGATTAAGGTAGGGACTGAAAACCCAATCCACATGTGGACCGGGCCGGGATTCGAACCTGGACCGCAGAGGTGGAAAGCGAGGAAAGAACTGCTACGCCAACCTGACTCCTGTTGGAATTTTACCTTTGTCTTCCTCAAGTAATATTTAGGAAAACTCACCTGGAGATGGGTAAAAAACGATTTTTCTTAACTTAACAACCTTTCACGTCTGGCGATATCGTACCTAGGTCTCCATGTTAATTAACGTTTGTTTTTACTGTCCGTGCTTACGTGACTACGAGATTGTACAACGTTGCAAAGATTTACCTAGTTGCAGTCGAAGGGTTCACGTTGAGTTGACATCACGCAGTTGTTGTCGGCAAAGGTTAGATAAAAGATCAGAATCATTCGTAATTGAAGTAGAATATTGCTTTAGGTTCTATTACTTCTTAATTATAAGACTGCATAAAAAATTTGATCTGTTTTATTTTGGCTTTTACCGACGAACTACCATAAAATTTTAAACCGTAAATTTTTATCTGCATACGGGACTGCTTCTTTGCACTGTCTTCATGTAATTTAGATTTTCAGAAGTGATGGGTCATTTTTTGGCAGGATATTTCTCTTTTAGGTCAGGTGATTTTTCAGTTTCTATAAATTGATATAGGCCCATTAGCAAATATTTTCCAAAGCCCCTTTTCTGAGTTGGGTTTTTCAAGAAGTAACTGAACAAAAAAATATTATAAATTCTAAAATCTTTGCACGTTATTTTTCCTATCCAAGGGTTCCGGAAGCGCGCCATCAGGGGTCAACTTTCAGGCTCTATTCCTTCTTCACATAATGTTTTCGCAAGGTATTTGGTTTAAAAGCGCGTTTGTCGGGACATCACGTGACATCAGAATATTCGTGAAATAAGTAATTAAGTCTTTCATTCTTAGACAGTTTAATAACTTTATGTCAACTATTTGCTGTTTTCAGGTAGTTTTTTGCCTCGAAGTCATTTTATTTGACATTACATTTTAATTCATTTCCTATTCATATTATTATTACAAGTTCATTACAAATCATTACCAGTTGCGCACGAGATGACTCCCCACGGCTTTAGGTGATACTCACGAAAATGAGACTAATGCATGTGGGCGGAAGGCGGGCGGAGACGGTGACAATAATTGCTACCAGGAGCATGACGGCTTCTGTTATTTTAACGCAGGCACAGCTACAAAACATGTATTGCATTGCTCCATGCACATTGAAGTATAGCCAATGTTAACGGTATATAGCCAATAACAATAGCTATTGTTACTGCTCCGAATTCCATGTACTGTTTACCATGTTACTATTTATAAGAAAAAGTCGGCATTGTAAACACGGTTATAGAACCTCGCACACAGAAATCATAGAGGACAGTGTTTTCGACATCATTTCCTAACTAACTACATTCGAAGTCACTGTGTTACTTTCACACTGATGATACGGCTTAAATTCAGAATTCCAATTCCAAGGTTTGACTGTGCTATCTTGCTGTATAATTCTCATAAATGTAGGGTTGTTTTTATTAATATTCTGAAACATGATCTCAAAGTTTTCAGGGTTGGCCAATTTAATCACCTTGACTTAAATCGCCTATTTAAATCATATGATTTTTGAAAAGTTACTCATTTAAATCAAACTTTTTATTTTTTTTAAAGTTGAAAATGTTTGGTTTTTTTTCAAGTAATTGGTAATAGACCAGTCGCGTCCGATAAATCACGTGATCTATAGTGGGTATCAACCCCCTAGCAACGTGTGCTCAAACAATAAAGCCAATTTACGATATAGTACCCAGCACATCAGTATAGTCGGAGTACGGTACCTACCGTCGGCTTTGACGAGTGCAGCTTGAAATTGTTTACATCGTCTCTTTGCTTATGCTGTTGAGCTGATAAAAAAAATCCTAGATTCGACCATTATTTTGAACTAATGATAAAATTTACAGTGCTTGTTGGGCCTCCAACAGTACGTTCCAGTCTTATTAAACATGGTGAGACCACTCAGATAGAAACATTGACTTTCAATCATCCCTTTATCAAAGACGTGATTAGAAATTTTGTTCTAGATACAGGAATCCGCTTCCAGCCGGCCTTCACTGTTTGCAGTGAAGCACTGGATACGAGGTTGATATTTACAAACAGCCAACAGCTTAGCGTTGCATCCATAGTCATTCCATTTCCTCTCTGATGACACTATGGTTGCACAGTGCTCATTCATGTCATAATTGTCAGGCTGATCGCTTTTCCAGTTGGTGTAATTCCACTCGCCGGACCCCTCACACTTCCAGTCTTCTTCCTGCTTTCGATCGCTGCACGCAATCCACACGGCGTGGCCGGGGGCCATTCTTGCCATGAAGTCGTTCTCCTGGTCCGAGCGTGGCACTGCCATCTTGGCTCCCAGCTTACGACAGGTATGACGGGCGTCGTCATACGAGAGAGGCTGTTTGGTGAGGAGGTAGCAAAATCTACCCCATTTCTTCCAGGGAGCTATGCAAAGCCCATGGCGTCGATCGCATGATTGAAATGAGCATAAAGCTCTGCTTGCAAATGCGAGAAAGACGAAAACGAAACACGGGGACATCTTAACAAAGTATGATACGAATTCTCCGTGTCTCAGGTTGTTCAGCCCTCCAAACAATTCCAGTCACAATAACTGTGACTTGCGCTGGCAGCATTATTAAAAATTGAGTGCATTCAGCATTTGCCGGGAAAAGGAGCATTAATCTGGTGGGCCACATTACACATTTATGCCAACGTTACCATGGCAACTGGTATCTGCAGCTTAAATGGTACTTACATTAAGCTTAAATGGTACACACATTAGGCCAAACCTGAATGCGACCTTTGCCGGTTTTATTTAAAATATTCATGCACGAATTTCACCGTTAGATTTCTAACGACAGACAGTGAGAAGTTGCATACATTTCAACCTGATATCAACTATAGATCATGTTCCAATTAAATTGTAAACTTATCGATGCTCTGTATTGAACGTCATTTTTCAAAAATCACAATAAAATTACAGACACAATAATAAAACAAGAATGGTATTCAATCAGAATTCAATAACCTGCAGAATAGTGTCATCGTAACAGCTGCGACCCGAAATCGGACTTTAAAGTTGGGCCTCGGTAAAGGAACATGCACGGTTGTCTCATTTTTCACAACGTTGCAATTAACGTTTTCAAGTCAGCAAGTGGTTTTCAAAGCTCTGCGATTTCTTACACATTGATATTTTCCGGCAAAGTAGCAATTCGTGAAGACACGTGTCATCACAACTATTTTTATGTTTATTTTTGATAGAATTACAAATCATCACACGTTGCTCACTTGAGAAATCCTTACCTTGGGCAATGTTGGTGAACCGGTGAAAAAGTCGTTGCTGAGTGTCATGCGCAAAATGGTCCTCCATAACAATCGCAGTGTTGAGATTGACCTGAGTTCTGAGAATGGCCGCACTGCAAGCTGTCTCGTGGGAGAGGGCTCGGGAAAGCCAACTTGATAATTCCATGGTATGTCCGATTATTCACCTATTTCTAACCATTCTTGTCCGACTGGTATCTCAGATCGATTTTCCCGTATGTCAGCTCTCTACCACAATCTCCTGCGTGTGGCATCGATGTACCGGTACCCGGCAAGATATAAGACGGAGGGGTACCCCTTTACATGTCCAATTAATCCGTATACTCTAGCCACTGTTACCTAACACCCCCCCCTGATATCTGTAAAGAATTTCTGAGATTCCGATCAAACAATGACCAACACAAAGGGGGGTGCTATCCGCCCATATCTTGCTTCGTATCAGCATCCAGGCGCACATTATCACCTCATTATGCAATGGTTTTGCCCTAACTGGTCATTCCAAGGGATGGAAACGTACCATACGTTTCTTCCATCCCTTGCCCCTTGTTACGGTCAGCTGTTCTTATTCAAGAGAGAGTATACAGGAGGAACTCTATGTCAATTCTGGGCACGGCTGGTTCTTGGCAGCATGGAGGAAGGTGTTCCTTCCTCCATGTTGGCAGGAACAAGCAAGACGACTCAACGAAATAATATGCCGTACCAGTGCTGGACGCAATCAGTCGATCAGCGTGATTGCGAGATCGCGTTGTAGTATGTTGTAAGGAATCTTGGACTTTTCTTCCTTTTTTGAAACCATCTTCCAATAACGACGAAAAACGAAAGGGGCGAATGGCTGATGGCAGAATTATTGGTACATTGTGCAGCCAGATGGCGTAATCGCGCAATTAAGATCGAGAAATCGCACGAACTTTAATAACGACTCTCTAAATTCTTCCGGTTTTTCAGTTCACCCTAGAGTCAAATATCAGGACGATCTAGTTGAATAGTTCTCACTAAACATAACCAGCCAAACGGTAGAGTCCAAGAAGACTCTTCAATCCTGCAAAATGATTTGCAGTACACCCACACTTTTTTTTTACATATGCAGCATGGTATGAGACGGACTCAGAACCCCCCCTGCTTTGTGTTGGTCATTGTCTCGCAGGAATCTGGGGAATTCCTTTCAGACATCTTGGAGGGGATGTGTTGAGTAACAATAGTTTGGAATGTGTATAGGGATTGGACATGTTGGGGGGTACCCCTCGGTCTCATTTCTTGCTGGGTATATTTTTTTTACTGCATCAAGGGCGTTCCTTTACAACCAGTGCACTATTACATTTTCCGGGCACAAAATAAACTGGTAACAATAAAAACGTAGTCTTTGTGAATGA
Organism: Acanthaster planci; assembly: GCF_054643075.1. Taxonomy (NCBI): domain Eukaryota; kingdom Metazoa; phylum Echinodermata; class Asteroidea; order Valvatida; family Acanthasteridae; genus Acanthaster; species Acanthaster planci. Next base: position 7,828,168 of record NC_141781.1, read on the forward strand.
TGGACGGGGAATCTGATTACTTATGAGCCCTTAAGGCCCAAGTGCTTCATTTTCTCATTTGTCCTCTTTTGGTTCGATGGCCTATGACTTCTAATTAATGTGACATTCTGATTTTGTAAGTTGATTGGAGCACGGGCGAGGTATACGCTATAACGGTTACCCATAACCAACACATTCTATGGTCTGCCAGTTGCTGCTTGAGTGTTAAACTGACCTTTAATGCTCATGACGTTACAGTAAATGCTGTAACGTTAATTGCCTGAACTTCCTACGCAGTGGCACAAGTGGGCTAAATGTCCGAGGGGCACTAGGGGGTACACGTAAGTTTTTTCAAGGGGGCACCACAAACAAAATAAGCTGCCACTGAATGGCTATATAAACTCAACGAAGATTATTCTGATTTCAAGGGGGGGCGTACTCCCTGTCGTTACGCCACTGTTCCTATGCCTTTTTCTACTTCACACAGTTTGCAATAAAACGAGGTCGTCATGGCTTCCCTGCCCCCCCATGCCCTGGCCTTTGTAAGTTATGTATGCATAGGCATCTCAACCCCCACCACCCGGAAATTAAAGGTAAATGCTTGTGCGAAAGTCCAACGTGTGCAAGCGCGTATGATGCGCGCGGCTGGAACCTGTAGCGTTGTATTGGAGAAGAACACGTGCTAAGAGCTCACGTGCGCAGTAGGCGAGGCTTACGGTATTAGTGTATTGCTAACTGCTTGACATCTCTACCCTAAACCCGCTCTAAAGTATAAACAGTAACGAATAAAGGTTAAGGTGAAAGCAGTTTGTGAAAAAGGGGTGTTACCAGCGGAACTGAAAAGGGGAACCAGTCCCTTAAAGACCTAGAAAAAAAACAGAAAAGAAACAAACACCATTCAAATGTATCAACAAGCAAATACAAACGCTGTATTTCAGGGAAAATAACTGTCATTTCTCCCAAATCTTGTATTAAAAACAATACTCTAAGAATGTCAAAAATACATAATTCCATGGCCATTTTGCAAAATAATCATTTACAATAATAAATGTAATGTTTTTAATACATTAAACACTCATTACTGTTCTTATATCAGTAATCTGGGCAACCAACATTTCAGTAAATTTTGCTCCAAGACGTAAGTTAAAGTTGGTGTTTTCTTACATCACTTTGGAGTAAGCCTTGTAGCAAGGTAAATATAAAATGTATAAAAATTCTACTTTACATGTACATGTATGTTATGTTGTCAACAAGTTTCCTACTCTCTACAGCTGCTGATGAATAGACTGGAATTTTTTATGTACGTGAGTTCAGACTTTTCTAGCCCTAAGTTCACGATTGCAGGTTAATTTTAAGGCTACCTGTGCACTCATTGACGAAGACAAGAAAGTCTAATCCACGTCTGCAAACTGAGGCTTTGTTGAATATGACTCTTTTTCAAGAAATGAGCAACGTGAAGAAAACTGAATAACTGGCAAATCATGTCATGGGGTATACACTAGCAGGTATCCATTCTCTCCAGCCAGTCATGGGGTATCTGGCAGGTATCCATTCTCTCCAGCCAGTCATGGGGTAACTGGCAGGTATCCATTCTCTCCAGCCAGTCATGGGGTAACTGGCAGGTATCCATTCTCTCCAGCCAGTCATGGGGTATAAACTGGCAGGTATCCATTCTCTCCAGCCAGTCATGGGGTATAAACTGGCAGGTATCCATTCTCTCCAGCCAGTCATGGGGTATAAACTGGCAGGTATCCATTCTCTCCAGCCAGTCATGGGGTATAAACTGGCAGGTATCCATTCTCTCCAGCCAGTCATGGGGTAACTGGCAGGTATCCATTCTCTCCAGCCAGTCATGGGGTATAAACTGGCAGGTATCCATTCTCTCCAGCCAGTCATGGGGTATAAACTGGCAGGTATCCATTCTCTCCAGCCAGTCATGGGGTATAAACTGGCAGGTATCCATTCTCTCCAGCCAGTCATGGGGTAACTGGCAGGTATCCATTCTCTCCAGCCAGTCATGGGGTAACTGGCAGGTATCCATTCTCTCCAGCCAGTCATGGGGTATAAACTGGCAGGTATCCATTCTCTCCAGCCAGTCATGGGGTATAAACTGGCAGGTATCCATTCTCTCCAGCCAGTCATGGGGTAACTGGCAGGTATCCATTCTCTCCAACCTACATTCTACCATCTCTTGTTGGCACAGGGAGCCCTTAAGGCCGGTTCATAGTTGGAGCGAAAGCAAACACGAATTTGTAACGTCAGATCAAATATTTGCACTACAAATTCACAAAACTCAAACACATTTCAACTCGAGCAAAATTTCACTGCAAATCTTTCATGACATCAAATTCGCTTCACTTTCGTATTCGTCTGTAATTATGAACCGGCCTTTACCCAGGAACACATCAACTGGCAATCTACAGATTCATTTGCATAGCAAAATTACCATTGGGAAACAAACTGGACAGGCCCAATGATTCTTTGTCATTCTTTCGCACAAGCAAGACAGATCTCAAAGGGGAAATTGTCCAACATCTCCAAAATCCCCTACTTCAAAACTATATCATTATCATTCCCATTTATGACTACCTCAATGTCTAAGTCAAGCAAACTGATGCTGTCAAACCTCTGATGTAATTACAGGAGAAAAAATTCATGGAATAGTGACTGTAAATTCCTTTCCAATCTAGAACCAGTGCCACAGTCAAGTCGATCATACATCCCCGTAAATGTCAAGTCACAAGTCCAGGCGTACATAAGTGCAACGATAAACAAGGATAAAGGAGTACTCTTAGAAAACTTCAATGAATAGATTATGACCTGGCACAAGACTGAATTGGCCAGTCCCTGGACTTGAGATAGACTAAGGATAGACTGACTAGAAAACTGCCAAATAGTACCCTTGACACATTTTCTTTATTCAAACAATCTTGTAAAAAACAAACACACACAGATTTTCTGGGTGTGATTTGTGAGCTATGAAGCACCTTTATATTTATGATACACGACCTGCTCCGCAAAAATGAGTCCCATGTCAAGGGAGCCACCTTTTGAGTTTTGCTCTGTATTGGATTGAGGAATTTGAGCTTTATGTCTTGATGTGTCACTCAGTCTGGTATGATGGAAGTGAACGTTGTGTAGATTTTAAAATGTTGGTAATTGCTTTTGCTTAAACACTGTGCAAGATTCTCTCAAAGGCCATTCACTCAAAAGTGGCTCTGGCGACGTGACTCAGTTTTGTAGAGCAGGTCATTATATGAGGAGTGGTGTATGGAGAGAGGGAGTGCTGTATATATCCTGCATTAGTACATGTACATACTATACACTCTGTAGATTCCTGCATTCTGAACCATTCAAACTTGAGACTCTCACAGACAGACACATTCCCCCCAGTCCGACAGTTCATAGTTTCAGAGTGAGGAATGTCTCAGAAGGCAAGTAGAGACCAGACCAAACAACAGATCTTCTTCCAGCATTCACCTTGGGGGCTTGTCGCGGTGGCTCCACCTGTACTTCTCATGACCCCTGTAGTCCACCCTGACGCCGTTGATGAGGCACTGGATGACCCACTCACAGGAGACCACGGGGATGTCGAGCTGTTGGGCACGGTGGAGGAGGGAGCGGGGACAGGACGGATCCGTCACGATTACATCACAGTCCAGCGAAATATCTGTCAGCAACAATAGTACAGAGAGTGAGGTGGTAAACTTTCTCCTGAAGCATCAAAGGGGTTTTCCACACATCATTTTGTTTCTCTCGTCTAACGTCAAGCTTCAGCAGGCCTGTGCAAAATATTCAGTCGCTTCTCATATGTTCAAATACATGTTTTTAAATCAAATATTTGAAGGTGGAAATCAGTGAAATTTCTTGACACTGTTTTCTGAGCATATTTCAAAGCTTTAAAGAGTAAACAAACACAGCTGACAAATATGCTAAGCAGCAAGACCACAAAATTAAATTACTCTTCCAATTTTTCTTGTTTTAACTTTAAGTTGTGAGGAAATAAAATCCCTAAACTGGACTTTTTGTCAGTATAACTTTTAAGTAGACCCCAATTCTCATCCATTAACTACAGAATGAAGCTCAACCATCGATTGGTTCACCACCACACAAACATACATTTCTGTTTTTGTGTCTGTTTGAAGTAATCAAGTATATGAATATGTAATCAATGTCGAAGGTCAGATATCCGATTATTCAATTATTCAAATTGGCCCAGCCTTAAGCTTCAGTTGCATGGATTCAATCTTGAGTTGAGAGAATTAAGCTCAACACGATTCCATCCTCTCTAGCACGGACATCAAATGAACATCAAACTCTTTCATATATGAAGCATCAAACACTTTCAAAAAATGAGGCATCAAACTCTTTCATATATGAGGCCCGGCATCAAACTCTTTCACATATCAGGCATCGAACTCTTTCATACATCAGGCAAACGTTGGGACCATCTGTGTTTAATTCCAACAGTGGATTTTTCTAACAATTGTCACGACCGAGAAACTGAAAGTTGCAAAATGTCTAGGCAGAGTAGGGTGGCTTTGAGTATGAGCACAGACGGGTACTAGAGCCTGCCAAGAAGTTGGAAGACAAGGCATGTCGAAATGAACCGGCTAGGGTAGGGACTACCATGCACGTCTATGAGAAATGGATGTAGCCACTAAATCAGTGGCTTCCATTGGTTTACATGTTATTTCTAGCCACAACCATAACTTTGACATAGCCTAAGGCTTACCTTGATGGTTTGTATGCCATGCTAATACAGCATACCAAGGAAGCACCAATCATGGACTAAAGTGTTTTACATTTTTAACAAACTGTGGCAATCTATGCAAAGACCAAACGGAGGCATAACAACCAATAAATGTGTTTCAACTGAGTCCTGTTGTAAATTGGTGTTTAGAACAAGAAATTCAAGTCACGGTTGCCTGCATTTGAACCACTACTTGCATCTCTTTACGCCGATTGCAGAGGCGTAGGCACAGGCGGGGTATGTGCCCCCCCCAAATTCCCAGTGCCCCCCCCTGAAAAAAACGGATGAATGGATACTGAACCAGGCAAACAAAAACTTGCCCCCCAAAACCACACCACTGAAAAGCTGGTACCCCACCACTGAAAGCTGGTACCCCACCACTGAAAAGCTGGTACCCCACCACTGAAAGCTGGTGCCCCACCACAAGATGCTGGGCTCCCTTTGGTGCCCCCCTCCCACTAGTAAAATCATAGCTACACCACTGGCTGATTGAGTTCTTGATACGATCTTGGAGGATGAGGCTTGGCTGTCTTTCTCTCCTGTCCTCTTTTACAGTATTCCAAATCCTTACATTTGTGTGCTGTGTTTATCATTAATCAGTGAAATCAACTTAAGCCCCTTGCTCAGAAAGATGAATAGATATCAGGAGAACATATGAAGGGGTATTAAAAATCCAACACTACTTTTGCATGAACAATGTACCTGGATTTTTAGTCAATTCCAGATTGGAGGGTAGTCTGGAGACCATGTGGCATCCAGCAGCTATGAGGATGGATCTCCATGTGTCCTGAACGCCCTCGAGGTCGGACACCATACACATGCTCATACCAGCAAGAATGGAGCGATTTGGTTGGCTATAAGTGGAAAAAAAAGGCCAAACAATGTCATAACATGGAGTACTTACACAGATGTTTAGCGCTCATCCAAACTTTAAAACCACTTCAGGGCACTAACAAACAAGCCCTTTTATATATTATCTGAGATTCCAACTTCACAACTTACATTTCCATCAGTGCATTTTCTTCCAGGCTCTCGCCAGCGGGCAGGAGGTAGCTCCTGTAGTTCTCCAATTTCCCCTACAGAGACAAAGGAAACAGCTTAAGAATCAGTTGAAAATTGATTTTAAAAAAAACCTACTTTACAAAAAATCCTATTTCAAACCTCTGTGAGCATCAAAACGAAAACTCACATATGTTTTTGTGTAAACATTGTAAACTGAACAGTTTAATCACTGTTGAGGTAATCTTTAAAAAAACAACATGGTTTCATCTGAAGTTTTAAAACTTCACATTCAAGGGCTAACAGCTTGGGACAGGATCAAGATACTTTGGAGGTGTAAAATGGAGATTTGGAGACTCAGTTTATTATGGCAAAAGTAGCAGTGATGGGGCAATATTATTAGGAGACGGGTTTCGGTGGCGTCAAAATAATTGCCTGGAGGAATGGATAATTGTCCCTGAACGTCACTGGCAGCTACACTACATGTACAGGGAAAAGAAAACCCTAATTCAACCACAATTTATAGGAAAACTGCAGATTTCTTAATTAAGTATTATATATCTCCAGAAAGGCCTAAAATGTCTTCTTTTAAATGACACCTTGATCATGTGTTCAATGTCACAGATGAACGAGTTACAATGCATTGTTGACCAGCAGGTGACATTTGCACTCTGACACATTCAAAAGCGCTTGTTTGTGTTGGCCAAAACACATTCAAATGTGCATCATCTACTGTACAGTTAAATTTATCACAGTGCAAATTTCACCTGCTGGTCAACAATGCATGTTACTCATTCAACCGTGACATTGTCAACCAATGACATTAAGGTGTCATTGGAAAGAAATTATTCAGGCCTTTTGAGACATATTAATGCTTAATTAAGAAATCTGCAGTTTTCCTATAAATTATGGTTGAATTAGGGTCTCCTATATTTTGATACACCCTGTACACTGGTGAATTCAGGCAAAATCAGACTGGTTTTGGTGGAAGTACAGTAATCAATAGATAATAAAGGCTCTACATCTTTGCTATCCAGGAACATTTTCATCTCATTCCTTGTCCAAACCCAGGGCTGTATCTAACTGTCCTCAATATAATTTTTGTTCCAGTCAATCCATTTTCACCATTTCCCCTTGCTTTATAAGCATGGTTGCCTCCTGCAAATTGAGATTTTTGCAAACCTAATTTTTCTTCGTTAACATCTCGGCAATGCTTTCTCTGCATCCCTCTTTTGCTCTTATAACCTCTATCCCACTGCAATGTGTAATTCACTCCCCCGCACCTGCCACACTACTGCCCAAACCTATTAAATTCCACTGCCTTCCCGTACCGATTTACAGCAGTCTCGTAGCCAGAGGTGGGAGATGCAGGGAATGCCGGCAGCCAGGGCTTGGAAGTATTTCTTGGTGCGGCAGTAGGTGTTGGCTATCAGCAGTACTTTCATCTTGGTAATCTGATGAAAGAGTTTGGGCAAAAATCTGTGATGAGCAAGTACCACTGGTGAATTGCAAAGGAACAAGAAATGGGTGTCTGTTACATCATCTTTTTTAGGACATTAACAGCACTATAAATGTTCAATGAGGCTCAAAGGGAAATTACGCTCTCTGTAAAAAGCAAACGAAAGAAATCTCAAAAAACAACACAAAACAAAGACAGACATGGAAAAACAATTCATAGAAAAACAGAACAGCCATTGAGTCAAAAATAAAAAGCAAGATCATTCAGTCCATCTGTTGACTTTGTAAGTACAACTTAATCCCAACGCTATAAGCACTGACAACATAAAAGAAAGTTGCTTTAAGTCTATTTTTTCAGGTTTTACTGGACTGACACTCTATGGGGGGCTAGCTTGGATATCTGGGTGCCAGAATTAGAGACACCCCTTTTATTAGGGGTTAGGTTTACTGACCTGTGACTTGTTGAAGTCAGACAAAACCAGCCCTCCTCCAGACTGGATCTGTTGAACGGCATAGGCACGGTCAAAGGGCACCATCTCCATCTCATCTACGGCACAGAGAAAAATGCAACTTGAAATCCAAGAGTTGTGCTAGCAAACACTGAACATACTTCTTTTACTGTTTTATTATGTACACAAACAAGCACATGCAACTAACGCTGAAACTTAGTGAGTAGGGGGAAGCGTACCAGAGTTGTAGTCGAAACCATCGTAAGACCATACACAAGACCATTCAAAAGCCCAGACATAAGTAACAGGGTGAACAATGACAAAGGAGTGCTGTTATTGCAGCTTATTTGAACAGCTATTGATTTGAATTCAGGTGACAGGTTTTGTGATGGTCTTAAAGTGGTCTTGACGACAACACTGACAATGTCTCCCAGTGACAATGCAAATATGGAATTGATTTTGTATGCCTGTCACTTCCAGAGATAAAATGGATGAATGACAGTGTTGCACTCTTACTATCATGTTCTTCTCCGCTGCTTTCGTCCGATGACGACATCTGCTTGGGGGGCTTCTTGACCTCGCCGTGAGTCACCAGGAAGGCGTGGTTACGGAACAGTGTAGCTTGCCTAGGCAGGGGGCCCATGTGGACAGCCATGGGATGGGCTTCCTCTGCCTGTGGACTCTGCTTTGGTTGCTGGCGCTTGCGCGGTGACCGACGAGGGCTCGTGGTGAGCTCAGGGCTCGGTGTGAGAACACCTGTTTACAAAAACAATTAACAGAAAATACCAACAAATGAGCTCCTGGCGGGGGGGGTTCAAGTTTCCTCACAGTCTAGAAGCAGACATTCATCTCATGAAGAAAAGGCTCTTGGTATTACACATCATGTAAGTCTCAACAGTCTCTTGGAAAATGTTAGACAATCCCTCTATGTTTGCATCTGCAATACTGATGACCTCTTTTTAGAGGTGTGTCCAGTGACAGGTGATTATTCCTTGCTCTGCTCTGTCCTCCAAATCACTTCAATATTGACTTTCAACGGCTGACCAGTGCTTTGCTGTAGCAGTACTACTTCAGTTGAAGTGAGCAACACACTCCAAGGAATACCAAGCTAATTCTTTGACATGAAAATGGCATCTCTCTATTTACAGTTTTGGAAATCTTTGCTGATACGGTAGGGCGTCCTCAACATCCCTTTGTGTGGAAGGTATTGGCAATATGGCCGACTAGCTTACATTCCGCCTACAGAGTAAATAGTCTAGTGGCATGTAAGAGAACTGAGAATTTTTTTTTTTCTCATGGAGAAGGTTCGGGTCTATAACATTACAAACCCTGTGCAGCTGCTCTGCCTCTCTTCCTTGGGGAAGGTGTGTCTTTCTTTGGCTGTTCCTCCGAGGGCACCAGCTTCCTTTTAACCCCCTGCCGCAACGGAGTTGTCTTCTGCGGTGGTCGGGGCGTTTGCTGACGTGGTTTTTCCATCCTGGCACCGCCACTTGGGCTCTCAAGGAGACGACTGCGAAGCCTAGTTCGTTTGCTGTACACCACGTTGTCTGGGAGCAGAGTAGATGGTTTGGACATGCATGACAGAGGAGTTTAATATGTGCTCTCCGTTAGACAAAAACTTCAAGTGAATAAATACTTCAAGCCAGTGGCGTAGCCACGAGGGGGCCCCCCTCCCCCATAAGATGCAGGTGCCCCTTTGTGGCCCCCACTAGTAAAATCCGACCTATGGCACCACTTCAAAAAAATTGAACCTGAAAAGAAAACGTCAAAAATCTACTCATTCAACTATAACTTCAACTTACAAGTTACACCGATATCTGCATAGTCTTATATAATGGGTTTTGTCAGTGCTTGTCCGAGAGCTTACGAAAAAATACACAAGCTTACTTGGGTGGGACATCTTGAAATAGTTCACGGTACCCGCTGCTTCACCTGAGTCGGACCGGCCAGCCGACCCGGCAAGCTCGGTGGTCGAGTGGTTAAGACGTCTGCACTAGTAAGTAGGAGGTTGTGGGTTCGAGTTCCATCCAAAACAGCTAGTGAATTTTTTCGCAAGCTCTCAGACAAGCACTGAGCATACAGCGTTTATCAATATATACGTTGGGTAAGGGCAAATCCCGTTACATAAATTAACATCTCCCAAACGCAAAAAATACATCTTGCATAGTCTTGATTGCATGACCAGTTCTGTGGTCGAGTTCATCAGAATCCCTTTACAATGTCTTTGACGAGACTAGTGATGAGCAGTGGGGTGAACAATGATAAAGACATGCTGTCTTCACATTTCATTTTAGCAGCTTGGGACTTTGCGTCAGACTGGTGACAGACCTGCAGGGAATTGTGATGAATTCAAGTACAAAACAGTACAGAGCTTGAAATCCTGGACTAGGTGAAAACTACTTTCTACGCATTTACTTTCGGTACACTGTTTCATTCAAATGCTGCAATGAAAAGCCAATCAACGTAGGGCATATTCAATCAGCAACAACTTGTTAACCACTGGTTGATACTGCCTGGTGCCCTGTATATATTTCATGTATAGGTTACCAGTCAAAATCGACTATTGGCCGACAATTTGTTGCTGATCGAACATGCCAATGAGTGTAAAAGTTAAGAATTACGAAACCCAAATTGTACCGAGGCTGATGACGTTGCTGCCACTGGTATTGCTACTACCACTAGTGCTGCTGACCAGACTAGCTGCCTGGTCTTTGGTCAGGATCACATGATGCCTCTCATATCTGCAGACAATTGTAAGAAACAAAATATGCTGTGAACAAAAAAAAATAGTCCAGGGAGATAGAGCAATGACGAAGTAGACGATACAAAATCTTATTTGATTTGACCTAGATAGCAATGGAAATTCTTAAAGCATATCTTCAATTTCAGGAACCCAACATCAAACGACAATCACTTTCCAGACTCTCTGGGGGACAGGGGCGAGTATGTTCAAGAGCTTGACAACTCACAGACCAAGGTAAGCTTGGAGGAATTCAACAGCTCCCAACAAAATGGGAGGGAATGAAAATAATGTGATGCATATACAGGTAAATCTACAGGGCGTGAATATGATGTGAACCACAAAGAGTCGAACAGTTTTACTGACGAGACAATAACCACTTTACCTGGATGTTTCGTGGGAGTCTGTCTGCTCAATGACATAGCCACTGGTATTTCTATCCACATCTTGGTAATATCCAACAACCAAACCTACAGAACACAAAGACATCACCGATGATGCGTATCAGACAAGACTTTAATATCCCCAAACAACAGCATAAAGCACTGTGTTCACAGATGTCAACTCTGCACACACAGATGCGATACCAGTCAAACGCCGGGGCCATGAACACAAACTCTACGGATCCCGTACAAGAAGTTGTGGGCACCTAGTAAAGATCTCTGGTCATATCACAGTTGTGCCACAAAATCAGTCTTGAAAATGCAGAAGCATATCATAACAATAATGAATAATATATAGGAATAGGTTAGGTGGATGATTGGACCACGATACAGTGATCTTTTCCCATTGGTCAACAGTCTATAGAGTGGTCAAGTACCTGCATAGTGGTAGCCATCAACATCCTTGGCCATGACGCTCTGGCCTCGGCTAAGCCATTCCTTAATGATGATATCACGTTCGTTCACAGCGCGGCGATCCCCGTCGTCAAATTCTATCATGTACCTAATTAGAGTCAAGGTGCTTTGCCTGTGAATCACGAATCAAATCAAGGCACCTTTCCAAACAGATGCTGTCACTAGGTTCTTGAATGAAAGTATAAACAGTCTAATGAAAAGGAAATGAAGACTTACTTCACTTTTAAATTGGGGTGGGATTTGACAGGTTGTGATCGTACGGGAGAAGAAAGGATAAACGTATTCTACACCCTTATCAGCCACTTTATTATGTATTAAAGACTTTACTACATTGTTTAAATTTCGAAACCCAGTCATGACCCAGAGATGTCAAAAGTTCTAAATATCAAGTCATTCATAGGTGACTGCGCGCTCTTAAGTTCCCACATTTCTTCAGCTTTAGACAAAAAGTGATAAGGCTTCACAACTCATTAAAAAAATATTAAGCTTTTGCTAGTTAATAGGCCAGTGACGTAGCAGAGGCCCCTTTAGACCATGGCAAGACCCCACAAGACTTCTTGTCTGAAATCAAGTCACAGACAATTCAAATCACCTACAATGAAGAACATTCCTTTATCACTGTTTAACCTATTCCTTGTCACTGGTAGTGTGAATGGTCTTATTAACTGAAACACCAGCTTTTAGCCTTCATCTTCCAATTATCTCTCACCTCAGATATTTATCCTGGCAAAGAATGGTGCCCGGATACCAGAAGCCATCTAGCCATTTGGTGTAGACCTTTGTACCAGGCAGCAGTGAGGAACCCTCCCCTTCAGCAACTGGCAGAGTCTCACCTGCTGGAGGCTCCAACAGTGTGTCCCGGGGAAGAGAGGAAGTGGATTCAGAGGTCACGGGTTTAGTCGACTGCTCTGGAAGGGTTGATGTTCTCCTTTGGGTAGTGGGTGACAATGTTTTCTTTTGAGTAATACTTTTCCCTGGTAAAAAAAACGTGAACAGTTTCATGAAAATTTTAACTTAAATTTTTATCTTTAATAGTGTAATTCCCTCTCTGGAAAATTCAAAATGTACTGAAAGATTTAGTGAGGAATGTTTGAATAACAAAATGTCTTAGTGTTGCACCTTTGCTTCTTGATGACCTTGAAGTGCGTCTTTCCAAATCTGATGATTTCCTAGGTTCCTCTGGTATGTGCTCTTTCTCTTCTGAAACCAGCTGCATATCTTCTTTATTTGGTGGACTCGTGACAGGCTCCCTTCTTGTTCCTCTTCTCTGAAACTCTAACCTGGGCTGCTCCTGAGAAGAAAGCTCAGCTGAGGGAGTCCTTGGCGTTGATTTCTTCGATCCATCAGGCGATGCTTTGCCAGTCCCTGCAGCTGCCACTGCAGGGCCTTGGTCCTTATCCCTTGGCCTCCTTGCTGATTTCTTGTCTTTCTCAGCAGATGCCAGAGATACTGATCTAGTGATTGGGACTGTTTCTATCTCAGGTGTAGAGCGAGTCCTTGGCACTGGCCTTCTGTTGACAGTATCTCTTTCGGATTGAGTTGACCCTGCTCTTGAAGATCTTCTTACGGGTGAAGAAGATGCAGGATGCGGTGATGAGGAGGAGCCAGATGTTCTGTCTCTTGTTCGCCTTCGTGATAATTTACTTTCAGGACTCCTTTTGGGAGATCGATCCTCTCTAGTTGTTTCCTTTGCGGGAGCACTTTCCTGTGAGAGCTGCACTAGTTTGACAACCTCTGTTGCAGATATATTTGGCTCATGGGTTACACCTTCTTGTGGACTCCTGACCTCTTCAGAAACTGGTAAGGACATCCTCTCGGTCAAACCACTGCCTTGCTGTTGATCTACCTTCCGTCTCGGAGTCTGATGTGGCCTCTGAAAGACAACATCAGGATCTAGATTTGTCCTGTGACGGGTCTCGTCACTGCTGCCAGATGAACTCCTAATCAGGGAAGCTGGCTTATTTGATTCCCTAGTGAAAGACACCCTTCTGGGAAGTGAAGGGCCAGCAGCCCCTGGGCTTAACAATTCACCGCCGGCCTTTTTCTCATTGCCAGGGCTTTTGTCAGAACCGGGGGAGCTCACACTCTTATTTAGGCTGGGGGTACTCTTGTCTGAGCCAGGAGAGCTAACGGTTTGCTTACTGAGAGAGCTGCCAGTGCGCGAGATGCTGGAGAAGCTGCTGTGCTTGGACAGCGTCCCACCGCTGCCACTAAGGGTCCTGACAAGACTCGGGGAGGAGCCAGATGTCTTGGAGTACATCGAGCTGACGTCAGCCAGTGATCCTGAGGTCAGGGAGCTGATAGAACGAGACGGAGAAGGAAAATCCACGCTATCCTCATCTTCAATTGTTTCAACAACAGGCTCCACTTGTTCCTACATGAAAATGAGAAAAGAAAGACGAATTCAGTTTTTATCATAACTTTTAACAGTAAATGCCTAAAAGAGTACAAGAATGCACCCGTAGCATTTACTGAGCAACAGAGCATAGATCTAAGCATCACATCTGCTCAGGTTGACCTACCCGCGTCTCCCATGTCTTCACCACTTTGCCGTCCACAATAATCTTCTCAACGACAACCCGAAAAACCACAGTTTGCCGGACAACGTGCCGGTGGGAAAGGGGTGGATCACCAGCAGTTGACTCACCAGCTGCCTGCAGTGAACACCAAAGAAGTTCGACAGAGCCATCAATTATTAGAAACACTTCACAAAAACTCCAGCTGCTCCTCCCCGATGTGGATTACCAAGTTAACCACTTCGGACCGGGGCATTTTTCAACGTTGGGGATGCTGGGCCGGCATGACTATCATTTTTTCTGTTTTCAAAATCCTTCAACAATTCATCATTCCATTTAACAGTCGTTTATAGCCGAACGGAGTAATCTTCAGGCACTACTCTAAGTTGACAGGTGACCTTCATTGACACCCGAATATTTCAGCCAGGCCTGCAGTCTTGTAAACAGAGCCCAGATTGTGCGGTGTCACACAGCTGTCTTTTGTTCACGAACCTGGCTCAGTGCACTGCTGACCTCTTTTCAATAGGGGCCAGATTAGCATGCAGCGGTGCTGTGTGGCTCATCGCTGCGGTGGTGGAGAGCTTTTGTCCCCGGTGGTAATCCGCTTGCTCTAAATACCCCAAACCCTGGTATACGGTTTCAAAATAATGCTGGATTATCACCACTTTTGAGAGCGAAAAATTCCGGTCATGCCCAGCAGCCTGGTCTTTTGTTCGGAGTACGGTCTTTTGTTACAGGGCCCTGTTTCCTTTGTCCGAGTTCGGAGACCCCGGCCACACATATAAACCATACGGCTCCGATCCCGGAGTCCCCGGCTGGTAGTGGTTAAGTACTCGCTGTGGTCTTACTGACATGACATAACTGAGGTAATTTCTCTAACACCTGCTCAAACATGTGGCCAGTGGTCAGATTCAAACCTCTGATTCTGAAACCACAAGTCACAAACCTTCACATAATATCTACACTTCCCATTTGGGGAACCTCTCCAAAGTCAGGAATGTTCCTGTGCCGTTGGACAGTTCCCACACTGAAAACAACAACATTCCATTGGAACATTCACACATCAGCAGGAATATTCCACCCTGTGCATAAATACCGTTCTGAGGCAGTGTTCCACAATGAGAACAAGGAGTTTGAAATAGAACACTCCGACCATTCTGATTTATGAGGCCTCCCTAGGCTCTTTGTATTATACAGACATTCAATCAGAGCTTGTACTACCCAATGCTGATTCTGACTTTACCATCCAATAACATTTCAGAAATGCATTCTTCCTCTTGAACCAAATTTTGCAAGCATTTCCCAAAATTGACATTAAATACTCTTTAATGATCTTTTACCGGTTTGTCTTGTTTCTGAGATGATTTTTTGCGTGGTGACCTCCTGAACTTGACCCCTGCCTTCTCCCTGGGTTGATCTGGCTGGAAATCTGGAGACGAATCATCCTGCTGGGCCTGTAGGATCTGTTGTGAGGCCAGCCTTGGCCGGCCAATCCCTGCTCGTTTTCCCCGTGCCAAGGATGTTTTCATGACAGATGGCGATTTCGTCTCAGGGAGTGCGCCCTCAAGCCTAGATGCTTTCAAGACATCCTCTACAGGTGGAGTCTTCTCCTGTGCCGGAGGAAAGGCATCCTTCTCTTTGTCCTTCTTCCGTCTTTTTGGCGTCTCGTGAGGCACCGACGCCGTAGCCGTTGCACTTGTTATGGTTGCTGGTTCTGTGGGTACGTCTCTTACAGGCTGTACTTTGTGCCCCGGCGTTGGAGCACTTCTATACCTAAACAGAGACCCCTGTTGTCTAGGACTAGCTTCTGTCGGTGGCTTCGACCCACTGGTGCGGGAGTTCCTTTTCATCGGGGAGGGAGTCTTGTTGGACTGCGAGTCAGAGAAGTCGTATGGGTCCCTCTGGCCAGGAGGCTTCTCTCTCAGCTCTCCCCGCTCAGCTTCTTCAAACCTCGTCTTCTTGGCCATTCCTCTTCTCGACCTCTTCTCTTCCTGCAGCTTCCTCTTTTGACCACTTCTTGTCAACCTGCTGCTCAGTGCTGGCTTCTCTGACTTCTCCTGTTTTCTCTTTTCTGGTGTCCTTTCTCCAGCCTTCTTTCTCTCCTCTTCAAGTTGATTTTCTGGCTCAGCCATTTGTCTCTGGCCTTTTTTGTCCCGACCTGTTTCCTCCCCCAGTTCCTGTTGCTCTGTTGTGGCTTCAACTTCGTCCTCCTGGTAACAGACAGGAATAGTCTCCTCATCCTCCTCTTCTCCCTGGGTCTGCTTTGGTGGCTTATACGGTACATGTTCTGTGGGTTGCCGGCTTGACGTGTGAGGCCGATCTTGAGACAAGGCAAAAGGATCGTCACTGCAAAAGTACAAACAAATTTACTTTTGTTTTAACCAACTGATATTTAGTTGGGATTTGTCAAGCATCAATTAAACCTACGAAAATAAACAGCCCAAGTCAGCCAAAGTCTGTCCCACCCCAACATGGCCTATCAGGCTGGTACTTCTCCAGTTCTCCAGGCACATATCGACTTACAATATATCTATTCCCACGAAGGAGGTGAAAAGGCTTGCCTAAAGCCCCAACCTATGGAAGGTAGCTGGATTTGAACCTCTCATCCCTCTGGTCATAGGTCAAAGACTTGACCACTAGAGCACACTTCCCAAACACATCCCATACAGCGAATGTTTCAGGCTAACATAAGGACTAAGTTGATTGTTATCAACAGAAAGTAGCTTCAAGAAAGTTTTACGTCATCTCCATACCTTTCGTTGTATTTTGCTCTTCCACTCCAGGATTCTTGACCTTTGACCTTTGCCTGGCCTGCTGCCATCTTAGTTTCCCTCACCTTGGAGAAGACTGACGTGGATTTTTTAGCGGGGCTTTCATGAGCTGCTTTTATAAGCTGTGCAGCATCCGAAGGTCCTGAGGAGAAAAACGAAACCAAGCCACAAGAAAGACTTATCAGAAACTGTTCTTGATGACAAGCATTTGAGCCTTAGTTGTAATTAATGCAATAATCACCGGCAATTGACTTCATGTATTCTGACAGGGAACGTTACTCTTTTGCAATCTGCTGAGGCTCAAATAATTGATTGAGATGATTACATATGTGTTAGGACTCTGAGCTCCATTCTGTACACCTGCTTGCATTCTGAACATCTGTACACATTCTTGCTTGCCATTACTTCTGTGTGGAAGAAAACAAAATCTGATCTTGTCACTTACGTTCAAGCTGAAAGACAGGTGTTTCAGTGCTGGTCTGAGTATCTGGCTCCTTCTCTGCACCAAGAGTCAGGGTGCTTGATAGTACCAACTTCGGAGCTTCATCCTTCTGTAAACAATAAAGATCATCAAAAAGTGGTGACTAAACAAAACAATAACTAAGCATGATTCCTGGCTTACAACATTTCTATTTTCATGATTTTCAATACTGGTAATCTGTAGGGCATGAAAGTAAAAATCCTGAAAAACTGGGAGGGTATCATGGGAGAGCGGCATTCACAGGACACAATTTGTTGACTCAATCAAAAAAGGGCCACATCTACAGACCTTTTAGTCAGATTAAATCAAATTAGACCATCTTTCAAGAGATCTTAAACAAAAAAATAAGAGGACGACACAGTATAAAATTCCTACAGATACATGGATTCATTGATACGTTATGCTGGTTCAGCAGATGTTCACGACAATGGCAATTATTTCAGTTGGGTTTTGAATTGTTTTGTCTGTAGTGATGCAATCACATGATTTTGTAATATTGGTGAATTGGGTATAAAATTTTTATATAAAGACGAAATATTCTGTTAGAAGGAATTTTGTTTTCCTTAATTTTGGGGGCACATTTTCCGACCTGACTTTTTGGTCATTTCTAAAAGCGAAATCTCTAAGGGCACCAGACTGCACCTGAATAATGGTTGATATGGCAGTTGAGTGATTTATTTTACAAGGCTGAAAAGGGCAAACATAATAGTTAACCCCTTCGCGCCGGGAGACGGTAAGAGCCGCCGTAAAAATTGAGATCCTCAGCCCGCTTTTCAGCTATTATTATCTCCCAACGCTCAAGCGAACACGGTGAAAGAAGGCAGACCCTGGCTCTTGTATATATGGTGATTGGCCTTTGTGTGTAGCCCAGAAATGAAAAGACCGAATTTGCATCATAATCATCACCTTCACAATAGTCCCCACTTTGAAAAGAGGCAACGGGAATGTGGAAGCGTGAGTAGAGCCGCATGCCATCGTACAATGGGCTTTGTCACTGTAATTCAAAGCGTGCAAAGCACGCAGGGCCACGAACTGAGAATTTGCGGTTTGGCAGGTGGCTTTTGTGGCCAAGCGAGGCTGGAATTCTTGGCGTCGGCTTTCGGAAAAAAATCCCGTCGTCAAGGGGTTAAATAAAAGAGAAAGTCTTCTGTAGGTAGGAATTACTTCTACATGAAAAGTTTTTTTCTATCAAGTTCTTCTGGCATTTCTTCACAAGAAATCTCCAGGCCAATGGACCATACCTGAGCAGCGGTTGATGTGGCAGTCGTTTCCTGACCCTTCTGCCTACTAGGGCTTTCCTCCATGATAGGAGTGCTGTGTCTAATCGACTCACGGGATGACGATCCTTCCTTCTGGCGATGAGCCAACGAGGGTAGGGTCACGTTCCCAGCCGGTCTGAACCCGGCCTCCCTGGGAAGACTCAGGTGGAAGTCGATGCCTGCATTTGCAGAGATCAAGAGATTTTGACTTCAATGTAAACCTGATATCTCTCCCACTTACGGTCTTTGCTGGTACAAAAAAACATAACACTAACACCCACACCTGTTTTGTGCCTGTCTGGTTCATAAACTGACTCCACACGCTTAATATGATCATAACCACAATGGTGTAGTCAAGTGACACATTTCCACAGGTCCATTGCAAGCTTACCAAAAGTAATTCAGATCCAGCCAGAAGTCTTGCCATCAACTATTCAATTCAACTCGGGCCGAACACTCCTTTGTTCTTGTTCACATCCATTATTTGACACTAGACTTGTGAATGACTTCAATTTACCTAGGACCAGACTTTGTGACGGACTCTGCCACAAGACTGACAGAAGAGTAATTTGCCATCCAGTATTAGGAGCCATTATTGTGGTGACACAATTCTCATGCACAGGTAGTACACATGCATTACATGTCTCTTTGACTAACAAAGTGATATGAATTGCAGAAGCTTCAAGCTTAAGAATGCGTGAGTGATGTGTTGAGGTACCCCAG
The DNA here is from genome assembly GCF_054643075.1 of Acanthaster planci. Lineage (NCBI taxonomy): Eukaryota > Metazoa > Echinodermata > Asteroidea > Valvatida > Acanthasteridae > Acanthaster > Acanthaster planci. The sequence goes on from NC_141781.1 coordinate 7,847,153, forward strand.
TTATGGCGTCTCCTCCAATGAGTCAATACAATACTTGACAAACTCAGTTGGCAAACCATCACTGCTTATTAAAGAGTTATAGGTTATTAACAAAAGGCTTATTTAATCCTCACACACTGAGGACTACTTCTTCACAGAAGTCTGCACTTTGAGGAAACAGGCCAGGTGGAATACAAATATCCAACTTACTGGACGATTCTGCTGGGTCTGCACTCTGTGATGCGATGCCTGGTGTGGCTAGGCTGACACTGTGCTTGGGATTATCGGTGGCTTGAGCCTCTGTAACTGACTGAGGGTCCTTACCCTTAGCTTGAGAAGTTCTCGTACCTCCTCTTTTAACAGGAGCTGCATCTGTCCCTATATCTATAAGATCAACATCTTTGTTGAAAGTTTTTTGACAAAAATGGCCTTTTTGCCAGTCAAAACAAAATTTATGAAATGTTAGTCATAAATACATTCCTCTGTTAATCACTTGCTGCTAGTCCAGTGGTCTCTAGCATAAACAGGGATGAAGTCAAGACCAGTCAGAAGACAAGACACAAGAGCAGTCACAAGGTCAGTCACAAGGCCAGGCACAAGACCAGGCACAAGACCAGACACGAGATCAGTCACATGACCAGACACAAGACCAGCCACGCGATCTGACACAAGGCCAGCCACAAATCTCGAGTAACTGGATCAACAAAACAAAAACTGCTGTTGCTGCAGTTCATTTGAATAGCTTATGGTTTTAATTCAGCCTGGAGGTCAAGGATGGTTTGTGTTGCTCTTGCAATGGTGTTGAGGGGTTTTAACTGCAACACAGAGAATACACAGATGCATTTACCTCTCCTTTCCTGCGGCAATTCCTTGTCACCATCCCCTGTTTTCTTGCCATCTGAGGATGCAGTTGTGGATGAGGAGGTTACGTCAGTGTAGCTCATCAGGGTGTGCGCATCTGCTGTTGTTCCATTGGCAGCTGTGATTGGTACCACTGCCTCCTGATGACCAGGTACTGAGGAGGGCAGTGCAGGGGGACGTGTTGGGGGGTGCATTGAAGGATGTTGCGCTGCAGCAATAAACAATAACTATTTCAGCTATCTTGGTGAATACCTTTCGACATCTCATCACATTACATGCATTTCAAAGTGGCATATTTCAATTATGAAAACAAATCAGCAGGTGCAATTTGCTTGAAAAGAGCTAGCCAACTGGCGCTTACAAACCTATTCTGTGAATGCACTTGAGGCAAGCAACAATTTTCTGCTATTGGGTCATGTGACTTCACGGTTTCCGCCAGACATATCACATTGCAGTAGGCAAGCCATTTGGTCAGCAACCCCACACAATAAAGTTTGGGGCTTACAATAATGTTAAAAAAAACAGGAACTATTTCTTCAGATTTAATGGTAACCACCTGTGTCATGTATGCTTGTTGTTATCCTGCTGATCCGGGACTAGGATCTGGCTTCGCATTATTGCCATTCTACAAAGCTTTAAAGGTTTGCCTGCTTCATAAATATTGTGCGTGGTGTTGCAGTCTTTGCCTATGGCAATGACAGATGTATGTCAGGTCAGTGGGGCACGCTACAGGAAGCACAATTTGTTTGCTTTCACTGTTAAGCAGCGCCATAAAATTGGCCCGAGTTTTAAAAATCCACCTGCCAGGCATGGTTTTACCTATGTAACCCTTTCCTCTTCCGGTTTCCTCTTCCACAGCTTCAGGCTCGGTCTCCGTCTGAGTGGCCGTGTAGTGCAGCATCCAATCACTGGACGAACCACCTCTGTCCGTTTGCTTGTCCTCCTCTCTCTCCTGCTGTCTGTCCTCTGAAGACCATGATGAGGACGTTTTGCTTGCCTTTGGTTGGCTAGCCTCTCTTTCAGATACCTCTTCCAACCCCCGTTCTGTTGACCTCCCCGGCGGGTCTTGGTGGGGTTGGGAGGTGGCTAACGGGGTGGGTGCAGGCTTGCCGGGCAATGGTGGAGGTTTCCCTCGGTCAGATTTGGAAACTGGCGTTGGAATTGCTGGTATTTCTCTTGGCAGCTGTGGAGGCAAATCAACAGCCATAAATCAGAAAAAAGAACGAGGACATTTGCAGAGGAGAAAAGAAACATGAATATACATTCACCCCATCATCCTCATAAATATTCATTCACTGCATAAAGTATCTCGGTACCAAGGTTACACATACACTACAAATAGATGAAAAGTCTGAATAACTTCAACGGGGCCAAAACCCATCACCTAGGTCAGAATTTACAGACAGAATTTGTGGGCAGTTACAATAAGCACAGACCTTTTCAGTCAGCAAATAAAGGGTCAGTCGGCAAAAAAAACCGAAATTGACGTCATGAATTATTGACGTACATCTACCACTCAGCAAATTGACCCTGGCACACCCCCCCAAAGAAAAATGCCTTCACTACGCTGCTGACCACGTACCACAAAATATTGAATCTCATGGTATTTCACTTGAAATGGGATTAAGTCTAAGAAGGGGAAGAAGTATTCTGGTATTAAAGGAGTCCCATAATAATGACATAAAAGGGAAGACATCTGAAGAATACTAGCGTTGGGCCCGTCATGAGTCATGAAGTGGACTTGGTCGAGAGGAGGTAAAAAATTGCCTTGAGCAGGGAAGGTACAGGGTAAGAGGAAAAACAAAGAGGGGTCTACGAAAAATGAAGCTCTCTTGTCTTGGTGAATCAGGATTAGGATGCCCTATTCAATACCTGGCTGAGAAACCTCTGTGATGGCGGGCCCTCCTCTTTTCCACTTTTCCCTTCAAGGGCGCTTGCAGAGCGGGGCTTCTCAGCAACCTTGTCCCTCTCTGGTTTCCCCCAGCTTGCATCTGATTTAGATTGAGTGGATGGAGGACGGCTCCTTGAGACCCCCTCAGACGTTGTTGATGTTGTCTGCTGACTACTTGGTTGCCATGCCTACAGGGAGAAAAGTTCAAACTAGACTTCAAACATCATTTTTGAAGCACATTTTCAATCCCTTAACAGGAGCGTAAGCAAAAGTTCATCCAACGCACGTCTGTGCTCATGTTGATGCTGGCTGACCATTCCAATGGAACCTGTTCAAGTGGCCTCCAGTGGCCTATCAATCACAGGGGCTCTCTAAACAGACCAGTTGGTGTTTAATGAAATACAGGAAGAGGAGTTTTATTGCAGACATATTCAAAAATGTCACTTCTGTAGAGAAAAAAGCTCAACAAGGACAGGAGACAATCTTTGAGACGGAGAGACCCTTTGACCCATCTCTTGAGTAAGGTCTCTGAAATAAACGCATACAAAATCCCAAAATGATGTTGGGGTGTGATTACTGGTTACATGGTGTGCTGGTTTTATGGCTTTTGACTAGTAATCCCCACAAAGATATTGACAAATGAGAGAAAGCAATAACACAGAGCTGGGTAACTGACCTGGCACAGCATTGCATGAGTATTGGGTTTGACAATCCTGCTCCAGTCAATATCTCTGTTCATCTTTATAAGTTTGTATTAACACATTTGGTTTCCATATGTGGCTTGCTTGTGCCCAAACCTTTTCGGCTTTACAGCTGATATCCAAACTACCTAACCCCCTAGGATGCATTTAACATCATATTGAAATCAGAGGATTTCAGACTGTTAGGGCTAAAAGATCACTACAAGAAACCCCAGGACAATCATGCAACTTGGACTTTGACCAAAAACAAGGAAATTCCAATCTTTACAAAATGGAAAATACCCATTTTTGAAACGGAAAATCATTAGCCCTACATGAGTGTGACGTGAAAAAAACGAGGAAATCAGCTGATCCGAGGAAAAGTTACCAGCCTGCCAGACACGTTCTTGTCCACAACTTTCTCACTATACCTGGAATGATTCCATCTGCTGCCCCCTCCACTGTGCCGAGATTCTCCCAAGGAATTCAGAGGACTGCTCTGATGAGGACGAGGACGTTGTCTTGCTACTGGACTTACTGCTGCTGCGAGACAACACAGCCTGGTCTTCCTTGTTCAGAGCTTGCTGCCACTCAGGGATCTGTGTGGAGTGGTTAATTCAAATTGCCATACATCCTACATATTCATGATTGAGAGCCAAACTGTCACTGGTCCAATTCATCATCATGTGCCAATTGCGAGGATCTGTGCCCAAGTCAAATACGCACTAGTTCAGTCCAGTTCATCAAATCGTCACACAGGTGAAGTACCCATACATGAGCATTACTGGAGCTATGCTTTATGCATATTACACCTGAACGGACTTTGGTACACGTACATGCTGCCTTTCCCTTTTCTAGATATTTTCATATTACAAGACGCAGGCAATGCCTTCTTATAAACTACAATGGAAGAAGAATAAGAAAGACCGACCCCATATTCATCATCGTAGTCGCCTGTATTCTTTGGTCTTTTTGCAGGATGCGTTGTCGTGCCAACATTCTCAGCATCCGGAATGCTAAGCTCCATCGGTTCTTCCTCTGTACAGAAACAAATGCAAAGATACAAAAATACTTGAGTTGAAAAATAACACGTCCCTGCAAGCTACATATGTGATTGGAACAAAGCCAAAATGTAGGTCCCTCGAGTCCTATCCGGTTCGTAAGTGACTTCATCACACACACAGATGCGCCACTGATTGCAGGCTACCATTGAACAAGCACTACAGTCGTGCGTAAAATTCCGTTTCCATGGTTCCATGTAACTGTATGTGCAGTGGCCATGGTTTAAACTGAAGTGATGTCACACTTTCTTACAAACCGGATAATACACCAGTTTGGAACAGTGATTCCTCATTTCCTCTACGGACCACTGGATCACCGTGGAGCCGTCATGGGATGCTAACGGCTCATAACTCCCTGGGATGGAGAGTGGGGTTGATTTCTGAAAGGAGGTCAGGCTGCGTCTCACATGGGGTTCCACAGCTACAGCTATGCCTATTTAATTGTACACAATTTGCCAAACACAAGGCCATCAGAGGTCAGTTCAAGGTCCCAAAAAAAAAGAAAAAAGAAATAGACAGATAGAAAAGGCGGCCGAGAGAAAAAGCAAGGAGTGTCAAGTTCAAAGTGAAAGATTCACACTGGGCTTGAACATGGATGTGTTGTAGGCCATCTGGTAAACAGGATGGTCTGGAGCAAAGCAGTATGCCAAAAGAAGGGCAACATGTGCCCTAATATTTGAAATCTATCGTCCAGAGCTAGGTTAAGGTCTTTTTGCCAGTTGAGGATAGGCTGATGACTGATGTAACAGTAGCTCCGGAGGTACACCTTGAACAGGAGGCAATCACTGGACATAAAATTTGAATGTGATTTTACTTCCATTTAGGAAGGAAAACCACCATCTAGTGTTGTAGTCGAGTCCATTACAAGTCCCTGCAAGCCCATCACAAGTCATCAAGTCTTCGGCCAAGTCACAAGCTATTCAAATGAACTGTGATGAAAGCATTCCTCTGTCATTGTTTACCCTGTTACTTGTGACTGGTCTTGTGAAAGGACTTGTGGCGAACCTGACTAAAACACTGCCACCATCCCACTTCTGCAGAGGATGACTGTATTTATAATCTGACCCTCCCACCTAGGAAGTATCTTTACTCCTATCTCACCGTCGTGTGCGGTAGGGGTGCTGGGTACCAGTTTGGGAATGGATCCGTAAGCGCCAAGTGTCGGCGGCACGATGGAAGGTCCACTCTCCTCTGAGCTTCTCAATTCTGCTTGACCTGACAGGTGGAGGCTGCCCAGAGTCTCTGAGGGGGTGCTGGGAGTGTGATCACTGCCATCTCGGGGAAAAGAACGGGAACTCCTTGAATATTGCTCTACAGAAAAAAAAACAAGGTCATCGCCGTCGACAACTGTTTCAATCTGCTTATTTTAATCACCGTCTTCTTTTCTATAAACCACATAACCGATTCTCCCCCCCCTCCCCTAATAAAACTAGCTACATTCTCTGGGTGCCCGCACGTTGTGCCTACCAATCTTGTCAGGCGGTGTGTTAGCAATGACCGTGCCCCAGGCTTGCGGGGAGGGCTGGATGATGGTGATGGAAGCATCATCAGACAGACTGGTCTCGCTGGCAAGGACACGGTCACCTTGCTGACAGGAACTACCTGGGACCTTACGACGAGGCAGAGATTGACCTGAAGGAATTGAAACAAAGAAACAAGAGGTATGCATTTCTGAAAATAGCTGTCCCTGGGAATATACTCAAGAGATGGTTTGTAATAGCAAACTACAATGGAAGTTGAACTCTTTGTGGAATTGCAACAGCTAAAAGCTGAAATGAGATTTCTTCCTTGACATTGTTAAAGCTACTTGCAATGGCTGTTGTTCCAACTTTGCAGGAATTCAGCTAAAAGTATTCATGAATATCACCTCACCTCAGTAAAATTGCTTCAGGACAATTTAAGCCAGTCATCACTGGAAATCAAACTTAGTTTCACTAAAGGAAATATGAGCAATCCCTCATTTACAGTTCCTTTTGACTGTTTTTGCCAACGGGGGAAATGCTCTCTAACAAAATATCAGGCGGGGTATCACACTTTGCACTCTTTCTGAGTTGTCAACCATGTATGTGCACAAGTAAACTGGTAACGGACTACTACAGTCTGGAAATGCAACTTGTCAATACAAATTATCATCTTCTGTTGGAGACAAGAAGCACCTGTGAAATGAAATTAAATCAAATGAGCCAGGAAGAGAAACTAGCGCACAATGAACAAAGATGTACCCAGCCTCTCTGGAGGAGTGTCTTGGATTCCATATTTGTAAGCTTCCGGGGTGGGCGGAACCTCGGCGACGGACGTGTCTTCGGAGGCACTGGTCTCACTGGCTAGCACCCGGACTCTGTCAGCTGAACGGACATGCATTTGGAGAGATGAATTGGGGGATCATGCAGTGCTGACCACAGCTTAAATGGAAAACGGTACGAGGCTAGGAGGGAAGCCATACACTTACTGGTCTTGATCAACAGCGGTTCCAAAGCTGTCAACTACTGTTAAATATACAACGCAGGCGCCGAACAAAAAATAGACCTTTATGAGTCATCCTGCTGTTTCAAAAGCATTCCCATTACTCCATGCTGAACTCACCACAAAATATAAGACATGAATCACATTTCCTTGCAGTCAGCATGATTTTCAAACTGGCTTTCATTAACTTTAATTTTTCTCCAAGACATTAGACAAACTGGGCGACCAGAAAGCCTTATGAGCATTTATAGACAAGATGGCGTCCTGCAAAGGACCAGTTCTGGTAGTGTGTCTTTATGATTGCTTTTAAGCATGTAACATGAATTCCCCGATGTAAGCCGGTTGACAAACAGGGGTTCCAAGTGTGTTATGAAATGTTGTGGAGCATTCCGTTACCCCCAACTAAACCTGATCCTTCAAACACTTCTATGAGGTTTTGGAGGTATTTGAAGGATTCAGGAAGCTACAGTCCCTCCAATGTAACTTCATACGGCCTTTACTGAAGAGCGGTAGATTTTGCAGAATACAGAGGGGTCTCTAGTGAGAATGTCAGGAGACATCTGGTTAAAGATGATATAACAGCGTCACTTTTGCCAAGATATTTGATCAACATCAGCACAAAACCTACCTTTTCTTTCCTCCACATCAGAGAACAGATCTTGCTGGGAGGACTGAGGGTGGTCTGGATCAGTGTCCCCAATGCCTTCCTCTGGAAACGACTCGGCAAACTGAGAGGGGGCTTGGGGGATGGGCACACCAGGCTTGGATGGACGCTCCTTAATTTGTGTGAATCGTCTACAAAGAAGAATAAAACACTGATACCCTTGTACAGCATGATCTTGAAACACAATCTCATGCCACTTCTTGCTAGTTCTCCGTCTCAAATACTCTTACAATTTTCCTACCTGATATTACTTTTACCTTCTACTTCTGGTGTGCCACTTCTTGTTAGGAATTATTCAATCAATTCTTACTTGCACCGTTGGATTCATCGAACAAAACTACATTGTAAGAAGTTGAACTGAAGAGGATTTCAAAACATTGAAATACAGGTGTCTGCTTTAATGTACTCTAGGCCAATGGCTGACCTTAATCTTTGTCTCTGCTTTACAGCAATAGCATTTGGTCATATCCCCACATAGCAGGCTGTTCAAACTGAGGCAAAGATACTTGTAAGTGTTATCGTATCAACTAAGGGCTAGTTCCATCAAGGACCACTAGTTAACAAGTGGTTGATTCATGGCATACCTAAGGCATGTGCAGTGAAGTTGAAATGCAAATGACCCTTGTCAACTGTAGTCAGATCATTAGGCCAAAGGAGAAAAAAGGTGACCACAGACAGGGCAAAATAGCAAAAATAAAAGTGAAAATGGTCATTTATTAGTGACGTACTGTTTTTCTGGCATATTTCTTCTAACTTGTCCTCTCTACACCGTGTTATTCAAATTTGGTTTTATGGCAACAAACGATGCGACCAACCTTGATGGGCTGGTCACAAATAGTTGACTAGACTAGTCCAACTATCGTCGACTAGCGTGCATTCGATCAGAGTTAGTCGAACTATGGTTAACTATGGTCCTTGATCTAACTTACCCTAGGGTGTATATTGTGATGTTAAGGCAACTTACGAGGATGTGGTTGGCACTCCATCACTTTTGGATGAAGCTGCCGATAAGGAGCTGGAGAGACTGCTCGATGCCGAGTCATGTGACGTACGGTAGCTGCTGGAACTGTTGATATGACTACTGCTGCTGGAATGACTAGCTTCTAAAATCATACAGAAGATGTCAAAAATGTGGCACTGTTTATCAATGCCGCGTATTTGCAAGGCTAAAAAAAATTTGCTCATTCAAATGAACTGATTACTTTGAACAAGAGCAACGATTCTGTATAATCGTATTGGTCTTTGCTGTCAATAAAGTGAATGGTTAAGGCTGTTGAATGCCGCAGTGTTAACCAAGATGCCCAAACCAACATCTTGATGGTTTATCAAAAAGAGCTGGAAAACTGATCACCAAAAAGCAGACAGCATATTGACATCCTGTCTGAAGATGTACCACATCCAAAAGCCTGTTGTGTGTTTTATATTTTTGAAAATAAAAAACACACTTTGCTTTCGCAAAGTCTGCTCAAGGAATCTCTTCTAACTAAGGACAATGTCTCTACGTGTGCCTGAACACTACATTCAAAAGACTATGATGCGTACTCATTTCAGCTGGACAGGGTTTGGAGAAATGACAGTAGATTCTTGGAAGGCTCAACTCTCGTGTAATACTTCCTCTGTCTTCAACTACCCCTATTGGTTAGAATATCACATTTTCCGGCAATGCCCTACCCAAAATAACTCTTCAATCCTTTATTTTTGTAAAAAGAGGACTTTCTGAGGCAAACAGGTCCACAACTAGTGAGAAGTTATCCTGACAGAAACGACTGCCCAAAGAACGTACAAGAAAGTTTGTTTGAAGCCTAACCCGCAGACAGTAAAAAACATAAACCTAAGATTGCATGAACACTGTGATCCAGTTTAGGCTGATAGGCTTCCTTAAAAACTTGAAGTTGAAAAATCTATCTGAAATAAGATTCTGAATGAGTGGAACACTGCGGCATACCTGAAGATCCCTTCCTGGACACGACAGAGTGCAACGGAGGGTCCATCAATCCCGAACCCCCGGCCTGTTTGTCTCTTCCTCTCCTCTCCTCGGGAGGTGAGGAGTCCGAGGCTGCCCCCTGCCCCTCGTCAGTGATATCTCCCACCACCGCCGTGGGGGCATCACTGACGCCACCTCCTCTCTCACTACCTGCTCCTTGGTCATTGTCGCTCTGTTCAGGGCCAGCAGGTGCATCTGAAAATGAAACACGTACTTGTTTTAATACTCAAATGTATATACGCACATTTAAAACATGTGCACGTGTATATGCAGTGTTTCAAGAGGCCTGCAACAGGTGCATAAACAGTGTTTGATTTCCTTCTATTAACTGGGCCATTAAGCTGCTGTATTCCTATGGACACTCTGTAAGTAGGCATATCTGTTGAATTGCCTGCAGTCCGTTGAGACTATATCCTTCCTGTTTTCCTGACAAACCTGTTCAATTAATAAGATGAATGACACGCTGCACTCAATCTGTATTTGAAAACTTTAGTTTGTTTTTATACAATTTACGACTCTGGACAGCTGCAGCTAATTGTATATAAATGGATGTGGAGGGGTGCTAAAATATGAAGTGCTCTTCTCTAAACTTTCCTCCAGTTGGACAGTGACTGTCCTCATACCTGAAAACAAAGAACGACCACCTGAACCCCCTTAACAAGTTGGACTCACCTGGTGATGTGGTTGGACTCTCACTAGCTCCCTCAACAATCTCTTTGACTCGGACTGTCCTGGGTGGTGTGCGGAGAGCTGGAGGTGGGACCAACTTGGGCACCGAACTGCAGACATACGTGTACCAGAAACACACAATCCATTCAGACACGTTCAGTGCGTGGAATATTAAATAGGAGCCACCTGTAAGTTCTCATAAACTTTTCCCATGAAATCTGTTTTAAATATCAAAATCTTTCAACAACCAAACCAAGGCGAAAGACTAAATTCTTGTGATGTTCATGCATGTGAGGTTTAAATCTGCAATCTGAAATTTAAAACTGCCCTCTAAATTCGAAGCCGTTTCCTACTTTCTATTTGTAACGTTTGACTTCAGCTTAATTCAAAGTAACATTGCAGGATCATCAGAACTGTACTGCCAATGAGTCAAGTTTTTTTTAAGTAAGGCCATTTCCAAACCTTAGCTTGGTTTCAGGTTTTGGCTTCACCTTGGGCTCCAAAAAACATGTTCTGTTAAACCTCAGTAAAATAAGGACTTCAAAGTTTGCCTTTCTGTCATACAACTCAACTCCACTGCACTAACTGCAGTAACCTTGAAGGGTCTCGTACTAGGCGACGAAACGTCTAAAACTGAAAGCCTGACTCTGAAGCCACACACCAAGCTGTGGTTTAGGACATTCCTTGAGTTTCACCTGCGGCTACTGCTGGTGTCTTGGTCCTGAGATGTCTCCTCCCCTGTTTCTTCTTGGTCTTCCTCCTCCTCTTCCTCGTCCCCTTCTCCGCCTCCTCCTTGGCCTCCATCATTCCCACCATCCCCTCCACCTCCAGCGGCTCCATCAGCCGCATCCTGCCCATCGTCGCCCTGGTTACTGCCACCAGTCCCGTCATTTCCTCCAGCACTGCCCGGTTGATTGGCACCTTGGTTTGGTGCTTGGCTTCCGCCTTCTTGTGGGTTTGTGGGCTGTGATCCTTCAGTGGTAACAGACAGTAAAAGGTTCAGTGAAAGGAGCAAAAGAATCTTCCAGAAAAAAATGTTTAAACAATGCAACACTGCTGCAACAAAAGTACCAAGAATTTTGCCGATCAGGATCACAATCCTTCCACAAAGTCAGTACACTGAGATCAACCTGATAAGCACGAAGCAGTAAAATTTAAGAAGGATTTGAAAAACAGACTTCAGGAAGTACTAAATGACAATAACCCTAAGGTCCGTACTGTTTATAGCAGATTGTTTTATTTAACCCTTCCCATCGGAACCATCGACAGCCGCGGCTTTGTGTGAGGATTAGTGCATACCACATATACATTCTATTCACCATGCAGCTGCGGTTTCAATGTGGGCCTGCTGCTGGACAGAGTTTTGCATTCTGGGCATACAGCAGCCCAGCAGTCGTGATCAAAAGAATCCCGGCATTAAGGGGTTAATTAGAATCAATTCTTGGCCACTGAACATGTACCTGCCATTTCTCGTGCCTTAAAGTTCTTGCTTTGCTGATGTTCCCCACCTTTTGACTTTGATGATGTTGGGTTGCCATCAATAAGGTTTCCAGCTGCTGTCTAGATATCGAGTGAAAAAAAGGCAGGGTCAGTGGAAAGCAAAGTTAACCTATTTTTGGACTGTCATAGCAGAACTGCTGAAGGGCCGAGTCCACACAATAATTGTAGAATTTTAAAAGTCATTAATAAACGGTGATAATTAACAACAAAACACGTAAGAACAAGACCTCAGAAAATCAGCCCTTGAAAGTTATTCCGATTTAGCCAATTTCGCACTATGGTAAATGTCAGAAAATGAACTATTTGGTTTGGGATACCAATACCATGGTTACCTTTTTTGCCGTTTCAAAAAGTTCCTGAAAAAAATTCTCTTTACCCTAATAATCCTCTACCTTCACTCCTCTGGAAAGCCTCACTCTTCTCTTTCAACTTTCCTCCCAACTCTCTTACCAAGACCGGACTCGGTTGAGTCCCCCTCAACGCCGCCAGCTCCCACAGCATCCGTTGTTTGTTGGGGCCGGTCATGCCTGTGTTGCTCATCTTAACCGCCTGTGCCATATCTTGAGACTCCTCAACCTGGGAGTTCATGACCACGAAGCAGGGGTCCTGTCCCTGGGTGCCGAGCCCCGACTGACTAAACGGGAGGCTGTCCATGATCACACTGAAGACAAAAATGGCAAAGAGAGGAAAAGACAGCACTTCATTTCCTATGTTTCCTGGATCACTTCCTTGCTGCATTCTGTGAACTGTGAAGAAGTGCTCATCTTTTACATGCTAATCCACATTCACTCAGAACTGACCAGTGTTTTGGATTCAGGCTCAAGCTGTTCAACTCAAAATCAAATCTTTGCTGGACTTGTTGCTCATTACTATACTACCGTACTTCACATAGGTTTGACGACACAAGTACAGGGACCAGCAAAAGACATGCAGGCCTAGATTGTACTGGGATTTTAATTGCATGACCTGTTTGTATTGTAACATCAGACAAGTCAGATGCATTACAAAATCTGACGATTATTTGATTGGGGCTACGTGACGTTATGACTGAGCCTATTTGAGTAAAACTAATTAATGGAAAGTTGTAAGACCCTACTACCGCCCGGTAATGTCCAAATATTTCAAAACACGATTTGTAGGGGAGAAGAGACACATATACGGACGCCAGTAATTATTCCTTATCTATCAGCTGTCAGTGGCTGTCAGAAAGGCAAAACATGTCCAGAAAAGTTTAATTTAGGACTAGGAGGGAAAACAAACAAGTCGTTTACTTAGAAACACTTAGAATTTTTCGGACCAGTCCCGTAGGGATTGTGCACAGGGTGTCAAGTGGCGTCCGTACATGGAACTCTTTCCTTTATAAGGTCCTTACTCGGACTATAGGACCTAAACAAATTCTTATGTCCGGAAATCAGGCGCACGATGAAGTAATCGTGCGACTGCGTTGAAAATGTGGTGTCCATTCAATAAACAATATCGTTTGGCCTAATTAGTCATCAACTCATACTGATGGTATACTTACTCTGTATTCTGTGAAGTGTTAGCTATTCCCTGCCTCAGTTTGTCCGAACGAACACTGTCGAACAACTTATATCGATAGAGATTTTCCCTCGGTTTTTAGCTGCATGCCTTGACATGTCGAGGTCAGGATCTCCAACCTGCGGCACGAATGTTGATTACACAGCGCCCTCTAAGGCAGTCTTTTCAGCGTACTGTACCGCCAACAAGCTGACACGCGCGCCCTCTCGCCGTCTCGAACTGCATATGCCTGCCTGAATATGTAGGTCATAGTATAGCCAATTGATTACCACCCCCGCAAACCCTGGTCCCCCCCCCAAAAAAAAAAATTATACGAGCATTTTGGATGCACATTGATGTTTTCTGATGCGAGTCTTTGATGCGAGCATGCAAAGGAAAAAAAAATGCCGGTGGCGATTGGTTCTGGCGTGCGGTGAAACCCCTCCCAGCCCACGGACTAGCGCATGTTCGCGTAGCCAGAAACATCTGCGTAAAACCCAGGGTATAGGGCAATTACCCCCCACAATTTGACGGAGAGTATGCAGCTGCGGATCCAGTTTTGAAAACAAAAAAGTTTTTAAAAAATGGGGAAATAATTTCAAAACACTGTGGTCGAGTTCGGACGGCCTGTTCTTAACACGGGTTTCTTGTTCTCGCGCTCGAACGGCGGGAACACAACCCAAGAACGCTGTTCCCGGAACAGGATCACACACCACCTCTTCGTTAGGGTTTTACAGGAACACGAGGAAAAACTCGCTAGATTTTGATTTTTGAACAGTCGCAAAAGATAGCGAGATGGCTCACAAAGCCGAAGACAATGGGAAGTTTTACAAAATTAACAAAAATCATTTTCCATAGCAAAAAAAAATGAATGTTCCTTTTTAAATAGAAAAGAATTCAGCCCAGCTTTCCAAGTTTACTGTGAAAGAACGTACATGGATGCCGCCATGTTCCATGCAACAACCGGTTGTACGTTCCGGGCGTTCGAGTGGTCGACTTACGAACAATAAATCGAGCTGTTCCTGAACATACGAGAACAAGCCGCCCGAACTCAGCCTCTATGTCAAATAGGCCTCATGTTTCATCGTCGTTCCCGCATGTCTGCAAAAATGAGACATTAAAAAAATCTCCGGCCCGAACCCCCCCCCTTGCAAAAATTCCTGGATCCGCCCATGGTACGAAGTATGGCATCTCTTTGCCCCAATTTTTTATATTTAGGAAACAAATTTTGGAGGTAATTCTGAACCCTCCTAATGCCAAAATGGACAGGTAAGGTAGCGGAAACTTGTTCGATACATAGCCTGGCTTGTTCTCGAATGTTCACGAACAGCTCAATTTGTTGTTCGTGGGTCGGTCGCTCGAACGCCGGTAACGTACAACCAGTTATCGCTGGTAGTTTTTGGCAGGCAACATGCAACATGGCGGCGTCCACGTACGTTTTTCGAGGGTTGATCCGTTGATAACTGGGACGAATTCTTTTCTATTTAAAAAGAGCATTCATTTCTGTGTTATAGAAAACTATTAATGTTAATTTTGCAAAACTTCCCATTTGTCTCGGTTTGTGTAAGCCATCGCGCTATTCTTGTGGCTGTTCAACAATCAAAATTTCATGATTTTTTTTCCGTGCGTTCCTGTAAAACCCTGACAAAGTGGTGGTGCGTGATCCCAAGTTTCGAGAACTGTGATTTTAGGTGGTGTTCCCACCGTTCGAATGAGAGAACAAGAAATTCGTGTCAAGAACAGGCTGCCCGAACTCGACCATTGATAAAGATCTGTATTATGAACAGCGCCCCCTAGTTTAATGCGGTATTCGTGCAGCAGATCCCTTTCACGTCTTGATAAAATTATACGTGTACATGTATATCTTTTTTTTTTTTTTTAAAGAACTTCTACAGGGTGGGCTTATCATAACAGCTTTGTTCTTATATAGGTTACCTTGGAGGTAAGAAAACAGAAACCAGCTACATGCATCGTTTGTACAGATGTTTATGTTCCTTGTTTTACCCCGGCATTGTTTTTATATCATCGCGAATAAAAACTATAAAAACAGAAGTGGCAGCTGTGGGATGAAGACCCTTGAAAAAAAATGACCTTTTAAACTTCAGAACACGTAGCCCGAGCTTTGTAAACACACTGCACAGTATGTTTTTGTCCCGGTCGACTCATTTTTATCTTCCTGATCTTTCTTGGATGAGCCTGCTCGAGAGCAAATTTTGAAAGTATAAATCCTTTTTTGGGCTATAATGTGCTTCTAGCATTTTTACAGAGCGAGGCCGTAATCGTTCCCGCAGTTAAAAATTTATAAAAACTACCGTCATTTAGGCCCCCCCCAAAAAAATGAAGAGAAAGTGGAAAATGATAACACATTAAGCTTGAATGCAATGATTATTGTGAAGACCTTGGAAATTTCTAATAATTTCCCCCCACAGTTTGAATTGAGGTTATTTATCGTCGACGTTTATGCCTGTTCTCGTATTAAACTGGTGCACATGTATGGAGGACGAAAAGTGGCCATCTGCTTATCTGCTATCAGAATGACAGAAAAGTAAATTTTATGTTCTGGTAACATGCAAGTTCGACTTTCCTACTTTTCTACCATCTCAAAAAGCAGAACGGACATTGTTTGGTTACGCATTTTTTCTGCTTTTCTGATTCAAGAAAAGCAGATTTTACTTTTTCTTCGTTCGCTGTCGGCCGAAAAGCGGCCATCTATGGAGGACGAAAAGTTGCCATCTGCTTTTCTGCTACCAGAATAGCAGAAAAGCAGAGTTTACGTCTTTGTTACATGCAATTTTTTATTTTCTATTTTTCTGCTTTCGAACAGACAGAAATGAGGATTGAACGTTTTGACAATAACCGTGAATTCTACTTTTTTGCTTTATTTGGTACCGGAGGAGCAATTTTACATAGGCGGCCGAAAAGTGGCCATCTGCTTTTCTGCCTTCCAAGGGCCGTGAAGGGAGTTGTGAACCTCAGGTTATGAACATTTCCTTTCTTGGGATTGAAGACATATAAACCAATAATTACACTCCACCCTATCTTTTGTAATGAAACATTCGCATGGTTTCCTTGGCTCCTTGGCCCAAGCAAACTTGTGTGTCTATTGGATGATAGCTGTAAAACTGTATTTCCTTTGAGATGCTGTTTTCTCTGCCTCATAGGTCCCCAGAAAGCGTACTTTACATATTGGTATCTATACGTCTTCACTCCCCCAGAACGGAAATGGTCGTAACCTACCGGTTCATGACCCCATTCATGGGCCATTGAGGACAGAAAAGCAGATGGCCACTTTTCGGCCACCTATGTAAAATCTGCTTCTCCGATATCACAAAAGCAGAAAAGTTGAATTCACGGTTGTCGTCAAAACGTTCAATCCACTTTCCTGCTTTTTTGACAGGTAAAAAGCAGATGGCCACTTTTCGGCCGCCGTCAAAATAAGGAAAAGTAAAACTACTTTTGTAGTAGCAGAAAAGCAGAAAAGTGGAAAAATGCATTACAATAAAATGGTCATTCTGCTTTTGAGGTAGCAGAAAAGTAGAAAAATAAAAAAATTGTTACAAAGACGTAAAATCTGCTTTTCTACTATCCTGACAGCAGAAAAGTAGATGGCCACTTTTCGTCCCCCATAGCACATGATTCCCAATCTAAAAGCACCGGTTTCCATAAAAGAGCCGAAGTGGGAACGGAATACACCCTCGCCTCAACATTTGTTCCATATCGCCGCATTTTTTTCAGGAGTCGAGCCCTTAGGAGTTTTAGAGTACCGGTCACTCCTTGCGGTCATTTTGACACCAATTTTGCACGTACCCGTTCTTGCGTAGCGCGCATTTTTTTTCACAGACGGGTTAACCAAAAATACTCTTTCCACTGCGGTGCTGAACGCACGCAAGTAGCCTTGAAGTTAAAATGACTCTAACAACAAAAAGATTGGTTGATTTCAAACTTCACACTAATGATAAGGAGTGTCTATACATGCATGACAAGTTCCCCAACCCCACCCCCCTAAAAAAAATCAAGCCTGGCACAGTCGAGTTGGGGGTGCGGGGTGGCGGCTGTGAGATGGGCCAAAATAACTCGGCTCTTTCAGGATTAATACGGGCGATTCACAGTAGTGTGCCTCCAAGAGTTTCCAACGCGTTGGCCAATCACAAAGCGCGAAATTTGTCAACGCTTTCCAAACACGCATTGGGTCGACAAATTTCGCGCATTGTGATTGGCCAACGCTTTGCAAACTATTGTGAAACGCCCGTATTCCGTGCACGTTAAATGGGAGTGCTTTTATTGCGATAGCAAGACTCCCAATGTGACCGCTTGGGAGGCGTGGCATAGGATTTGCTTGGTGTTCTTCCCTTTTTCTTGCCGAACCCCGTTTTGATGTTTAATGTTATGCGTTTCCCAATGTTTATTTCGAAGACTTTCAAATAATGTTTTGATATTTTGCTGTTTCAAGTTTTCAACCGTTTATCAACTCACAAACTCAGAATCACGCTTGCTGACATAATATGTGTCAAACAAATGTCAAAAGAGGGCCCTCATCCATTTTATGGTTTTCGTTTGCTTGTATTTCCTGTATTTGTTTAGTTTAATAATCGGAGATGCACTTGACTTAAAGTGAAGTGGGGTATCGCTGTTAATCTGAATTAACAGTAAATAATAACAGGACAACTGTAATTTTTTAATTTTCAATTGCGACAATCCCAGTAAAACCGAACTGGTGTTTAAAATAGCTTGTTTTGCATGGGCTTAAGAGGGCGAAGGAAGTGTTCATGCAGATTTTTAGAAAAAGGGCCCGGTTGACTGGGCAACAAATATTTCTTTGCAAAAGTAAAGAAACCGATTCGAAAATGATTCAACCCCTCAAAAGTCCCCCTCCAAGTACCAACCACCCCCCCAAAAAAAACCAAACATAACGGTGGCGTGTTGGAACAGCCCTTGGCTTTTAAACTTTTTTCCCTTTCCCCGATAAAATGGGCGGGTGTACGAGTCTAAGCCTTGTTTCCAAGAAAACGTCCATTGTACACTACATGTACTTCCCAAACAAAGGCTGTCGTTAAAAAGGGCCCCATGTCCACCTTGCCACTTCACAAACTTGGCCAAAATACCACCCCGACTCCTCGACTGGTGCTTCAAAAGCATCATAATCCGGGAAATCTAGTACCAGGGACATCAATCACGATGTGTATATACATGTAGTTTTACTTATCAGAATGGTGACCTCAATGGAAAGAAAACAAACCGCAAACACCACCAAGACTCCTTTAACTTATAAATTTAATTTTTTTTTCTCTTCAAAAACTGCCAAAAAAAAAAGAAAACAAGAAAAAATCAGCGATGTCATCAGCAAACATGGCTAATCAAGCCATGGGTACAGTTGCAATTATTTTGTAATGTATACATCTGTTTAAATACAGCGTCGGTTTACAGTAGTGACGGTTTGGAAGCCACTTCACCAAACCCAGTCACACATTTAAGAAAACTCGAGAATAGCATACATTTTACGACGTAAAATGAATAACGTCACCGATAAAGACCGACGTGTATCCACTCCTTGTAATTATCACCACAGATAAAAAATCCCCCTTTACGAATGTGCACATTAACCTGTTGATTTCTGTCTCTGAATACTAATAATATACTGCGTGTATACTCGGAAGCTGCAACTTTATGTTTAAACTACTAGAAGTTTAACTATCTGCGGGCAAAAAAATTCTTAGACGGTGACAAGGAATAATATTACTGTACTAAAAAACGCTAGCGTACGTACAAAACCGAAGAACAAAAGTAATGAGCATAACCCACTGGCATTGGCAAAATGCTTTTAACGTTTTTTAAGGTGACGCTGGGCTTAGAGTAGGCTAGAGACCAGTATGCTCCATCAATAGGCATGATACATGTATCACAATTTTGGACCACATTCTGGATGGCTTTTGAAACATTCGAAATTCGAATTTGTGTTGCAAAAACACATTTTTGGTTCATATACTCCACGTGAACGTGAATATGTTGCCATGTTCTTTACGTTTCTAGACGTCACATTCAACCAATATTACAGCGGATGCTTTGCTCGCGTGCCAGCGTGAACATTAATAACAGTAACATTTAAAAGTCGGTGACGTGATTGACCTGTTTTGTATTAGCTACGAGCTGTAACTTAATATTAGTATTGTTATGGAGTCAAGACTAGTGTGCATATCACGGATGCATTAACCAAACTTAGCAGGAAAACAACACATAGGTTTGCCAATAAAACTGAAGGATCTGCTCCTAATAAATACTTTGTGTGATAAACGGCTCATAGCATGTCCTCCGAAATGAATCAGTGTAAGAGTCGTACATTTTCTTGTACAACATCCATTGCCACCACATAGCACACGACGTTGTCCGGTGTGTGTCATTATGTGAGCACAAGGTTTCCAGGGTAAACTAACGCAATAACATCCGTGAAAAATCGAAATGTATTTCAGTGTATAAAAAAACCCACACTGGCGACCCTTCGCACAAGATTTATGAGCGACAAAGGTGAATATTATCCAAAGAAGGATTTTAGACTAGACGTGCACACACAAATCATTCTCCGTACAATCTTCCGAGCACAAGAGCACAGAACTTTAACTTCAATCGACTAGGAAGGCGTTTTAATACAGGTGCATTTGTACATGCACAGCAGATTGGGAGAACAATGCATGCTTGGTGCATCAAGTAACAGAGTGGGGCACTAAGATGATTAAGTCTGTGTGCTGGGTTCACACCCAGCAGGTGTTGTGTATTAAAGCGAAATGTTTGCCCCTTCAACCATAATACATATCAGATTGATTTCGTTTGGTACCGACTCAATTTACAATCCAAACCGTTGGAAGGAGTAACTCATTATCGTTTCGATATGGATTTCATATTGATTATCGAATTTACACGATGGCTTCAGTTGTAGACTGGCGGAAAACTTTACTTGTAATGCGTTCCGTGTTATCTGCTATTTTCATTTTCGTATTCAACTCGTCCACTTCTGGGATTCCAAATACCTTCCCACACCTTTTAGTTACTGTGAAGCTTGTTTCTAATAAAAATAATAACGAGTTTCTATCTTTTAAAGAGACGGCATAATCTGCTGTAATGCAGTCCCTTCCATTTACAAAGACTGCAAAATATTAAGTAAATACACTTCAGATCATATAGTATTTTATCCTCACCATTATGTACATCTTAGCAATAATTATAAACGGTGGTACAACGTGGCTAGCAGTTTCACTTTTGAAGTATGTATAGTTATGTACACTTCTATGTACAAATTATATATATCATCTTTACGGTTTGCAAAATAATATTGATAGTTAAAAGAAATAAGTTGCATCTATGTTACATTGTTTGTCTTTCACGTTGTTAGCTGGTGCGACGCCCAAAGTGCCAGTAATACTATTGCAAATTGCGTGAGGGCAGTCATGGATATGTGAGTTCTTGGAGGTGCACCGTTCCTCCTTGGGGGCAGGGCTGCCAGTATCTTGCTGTCTTCAAAGACACTAGTTCTGTTGTGGAGGGACAGGGACGCGTTGGGCTGCAGCCGTGAGATGTCCCGCAGGGCGTTTTCAGCCGCGTTGGTAAAATTGTCGTCGCTAGTCGTCAGCAAATCAAACACGCAGGAATCCAGGTACACGTCGATTACGTTGGTCTGCCGGCACTTGGCAATGGCTCTTTGCAGTTTCTCCTGGTCCACGTCTTTAGTTTGTTTCAAGAACTTCACATAGTCGATCTTCTCCCGTCCGGGACAACCCCGGACGCAGAGCTGAAGATCCTCCGGGCCTTGCCTCTTGATGATCTCCTCCGGCATTCGGACGGAGAACAGGAGGTACTCCCCGATCTGTCGGATGATGATCACGGTGCCGATGTAGCGGATGTGGATCTCCACGTGCTTGTCTGGGACAACCTCCAAGATGAACACTCCCCTACCCTCCGGACCAGAGCTCCGGGTGCCGTCCACGAAGCCCCCCGGGAGATTGCCGGTCTGGGCGAGGTACAGCTTGCGTTCGGCACACTCGCTGTGTCCCTTGACGATCACGGACAACTGTGAAAATACAGACAGGGAGGGTGACGAGTCGTTATTGAAAAATTCGTCATAACCAAAAAAGGGCCAGCGGTGCTCTTTAAAAGGCTGAAAGTGCATGCGGTGTGATAGATCAAGAGGGAAATCTGCGTGATTAAAATCTTTTAAGGCTAAAGTGGGTCTAATTGCATTGGGCCCCGAGTGTATATGGAGTGATTAATTTGTGTAATGCATGTGCATCTGCTGGACTGATCATGCGCATAGAGACAAGCGACAGTACCAACAAGACTTGGTATTTGCGAGAAGCCACCGTGAGTTTAATACCTTTAATTTTTGTTCAGTTCTCTGGTATCTGTTATCAAACTAAAACCTATACGCACGGATTAAAATGATCTTTCAAATCCCTCTGATCTAAAGCCAAAGCTTTTCTCTTAGTTATACATACATTCGTCCGAATCCAGGTGGTTTTTCATTTACTGAGTACAAACGTTTCGAAAGAAAATGGGGGAAACAAATATCAAGGATGATTTGCAGCATGGATAAAAACGTAGCCAATCACCGATTGACATGCTTTTCTATAGAGTATTCAATCAGTGTTTTCCCCTGGTGTGATTTCTTTTGATGTTTTTACGAGATTAGTTCCGATAATTATTACTCGTTTCACGCTGTACTGTAGGTGAACTCCGAACTCTTTCATGCATGCATCACGGACGGCGATTATGAATGTTGTACGGATCAATTGCTGCAGTAGTGTATGTACGGTCATGAGTGAAGTTATGGCAGCTCTCGCGGCATCGTTGCTCAATTTCAAATGACTGTGATAATTCTGTCAACAACAGTTTCCCTTTCTAAATCAAAACAGAAATTCTGGGGTGGAAGTGAGATCATCAAATCACCACTATGGGTTTCCACTTTTAAACATGGAAAATAATATTAACTGCTGAAAGCATCAGGTTAATTTGACAAATCTCAAGAGTCTACAGAAGTGAAGCTTAAATAAGCAAATTGTGGAAAATCTATGTTAATGACGTCTTTACACACTGCTGACAAGCTAATGTAAACACCCGACAATTCCTTTGTGGACAACGGGCTTGTAAAACGTTCAACGCACGCACTAACAGAGCACGCCATCTCCTGTCTAATGTGTGGCCGTGTTCAGAATTCAATTCCTGTTGCGGACTACAGACACACAGTGGCATGGCACTCAGGATAACCAAATTTTTCTGTCAGTCAGCACAGACGATACTGAATCTATGTTTGTCAAGGGCGGATTCGTGTAATGCTACCAACTAATAATATTTAGCATCCTCTGACTGCAACAAACGCCTCTGCTTGACAGCGCTGCGTTGTGCATGTATAATGATGTTTGTCGTGAACAGCAGATTTCGGCAGCCATTTTGTTCTATAGCAATAAAACGTGCAGCTATATACTACACGGGGCTAAAGTGAATAATCCTTGCCGCAGGCAGAGCTCTGTGCTAAGCCATACGGCTTTTCATCCACAGTGATCATACATTATGGGTGTACGGGAAAAGCCTTCATATACAGTCCGCGTACATCTATTAAGCTCTGGCGATAGCCATGACCGACTCTGCTCAGTTAACCGTTAAACAGGATATTCAAGCTAAAAATTGCGGGCCAGCCAAGCGAGAAATGAGGCATGGACGTTGCTGGCTAGGCCACACCAAAGTAGGGCCGGGGACAAAGGGGGTGCGTGGAGCCAGCGGGAAAAGGCAGCGGGAGCCTCGTGTGGTTTTTAACAGCCAAGTTTCCTGCCATGTGCAAGGTAATAAACGAGGATAACGAAAATTTATGAAAAAAAAGAGGCGAGGGGGGATTGCTAAATTGTTTATCACAATGATTGAATGTAGTTCCACTGTCAACGATATGAACTTCGAAACTTCTTATTAGTGTGTGTGAGTAGAAGAAGGAGGTCACACTTCTGAAGCTTCACTGCAAAACAATCACAGCGTAGAGAAAAATTAGTACCGCGCCGTTTCTCAACTGTAATTCCACTGGTGGGTACAGCTAGTGGTTTATTGATGTTAAGTTGACTGTGAATTCATTTCAATTTTGAGGGAGGGGAAGCTAGCTGTGGTGTTGGGCGTACAATCGAGCTCATGCCGCGACAACGCATGTTTATGGCACGCAAGTCGGTTATTTGGTCACATTCATGGCAACATCGGACACAGGTTAACGCTGCCAATTGATTTCCGCGATTGATCGATGGCAGTCGCGGAAATGATCGATGCATGACCCAATTTAGCACTTAATGGGTTTGAGATATTAATCAATGGACAATTGTAACCTGACAATGGGACGGCATAACCGGGGATAAAACCCATTATGTCACCGAACTCCACCGGGGGCAACATAAGACCCATGCCTAGTAACACGTATACATGATATAAGGTCACAACTACTGTGCTTGGTAACAAAGTATCCTGGATTATTTTGAGTACAGTATCCCAGAAATGAATAGGTCTCGCAAAATTCAGTTCACTGAAAAAGGTAGGCTGGCCAAGCCTTATGACGGTAGAACTATACACTTCTTTGTGTGCTTCAAACTGTGAGAACAGTGAGCATGATCCCTGAGCACTTATCAAAACAGTGTCAAAGGTCGACTTAGAACTCGGGGCTGTGCGGACGCCTCAGTTCACAAATCGGGGACAAGTGGGGAGATAGAATGCTTGATGATGTTTAAAAAATGAAGACGCCAGTATTAAACGGTACCCTTGCATCGAGCTTGCATAGGAAAATTAAAACCTTGCTGCAGTATGTTGCCGTGGTGGCTTTATGATTAACGCCTCCAGAACTTCAGATAGACGACCTACAGGGTATGAATGCTTGGGGACCTGAGCGATTATTGTGAAACTTCATTGCACTTTATGCGTTGGTGATGCCATGGAGGTAGATTTTCTATATCTACCTCCATGGTGATGCGAAGCAATATTGTTGAGTCCCCATCTCCATGCCCTGATGTAGTTTATGGATTTACACAAATTTTGCAGTAGCAAGTTCTATTTTCTGACATTACTTTTAGTTCCCCCCATTTTTCAACACTAAGTTGTAGATGGATTTCTCAATGTACATGTAATGATGTATGTTCACTATGCAAAACAAGAAGTAAATTCCAGGATAAATACACCACACTTTGACGTCTTTCTTTCTTTCCCTGTCTGTATTTTGGATCAATTGGATTGTCGTTTGTGGGGATTCCAAGAAAGCTTGCTGAACAGAATATTTGCATACATCCACACGCCAATAACCTAATCCCGACCAAGGAGTATTGTCATACATGCAGAGGGACGCTCGACAATAGAGAACACAGTTTCAGAACATGGCCCAAAAGCTTGCAAATTGGGTTGGGGAGGAATTAAAAGAAAACACTCAACCAGGGGGCTCGGCACACAATGGCCAACTCCAAATTGACAACTGGTTTTTAGATTGGCCCAGGCTTTAGGGTGGGGGCTGTTGTTTGCCCGCGCCATCGGAACAAGAGGGGGGATTTTGTGCCCACTTTCAGGGGCCGTATTTACGACGGTATTTGGTGCTGACAATGGCCATTCTGCGGGAGCAAGACATGTTTTTATCTGGCGAATTGGGGGGGATTATGCGGGTAGACTGGAGGGGATGGATCGGTTCGGGTGATGACAGGGGTCAGAATCAGCAGGTCAATCGTACACAGCTTGAAGCACAATTCATTTCACTGACCACTTCTAAAAATGGTACAATAATTTCAGACAAACTCATATCTGCAGTGCTGTGCGTGTGAACATTATCAATACCAGTTTCATGGTAAATAGGCCCTGTTATTTCTAGATTTATCAACTTAAAGTGAACCAAACGAAATTCCTTCCCCAGCAAAATCAAGCGAATTCCACACACTGCTTATTATATAAATTTGCATTAAATTAACCGACACACTGTGATTTATATCCATGTTGTTTAGAGCTACGCAGAAATTATAATTTTATTCATAACAAACGAGTGTTTACCTTGAAAATATCATTTCGTAAACAACACAGCACACATAACATACGTTGTTTGATAGATCCTGTGATTTGTGAGGAGTGCGGGAGACTATGTATGATCGAAGTGGGCGTGCTAAACGAACCAAATTGTTACAAAGGTGTTTAGTTTAATAATCAATTTTTTTTATGCAAGTTGTCGTTCTTATGGACGATTTGACTATATTTCTCAGCGTCATCTTTTCACGTGGAGTGCGCTTTCTTGAGGGCCATATTGTGCATGAATCTCATGTCATGAACGGCTCTTTCTAAAAATGGCGCAGCAGAGCCAGTTTTGACCTTCCTCGCGCCCTTGACAGAACAAGGAGAGAGTGTCAACAAATTGCTCCTAATGTGACGGAATGTAGATGGCTCTGCAATATTGCAGACAGGGCTGGAATGATTTGCGAGAGCCCAAGCTAGCATTGGTCACGGACACTGGCCCGGTGGACGCGGTGGACGCGCTGGATAGAGAGGGTAGCGCCAGGCTAGCCGAGCTGGCCTTCTGGGAATGGAACTGGGGCGACGTGCTGCTGTGAGAAATTACTGCCGACGCCATGGCGAATACAGCAGCGTGCCGTGGTGTTTTTATTGGCATGGCTGTCGAAATGGCCAACTCCATCTCACCAAGTCCATTATTCATAACGGCCAATGCCCGATATTATTGAAGCTTTACAAAAAAAATTACAGCGCTCAAAGAAATCAATTATCATTTCCCAATTCCTTCCAGAAGTACCAGTTTCGACTCTCAGTTCCGTATAGATCTTCGTATTGTTTTGCTGCCAAGATTAGTTTCAGTGGAGTTTTCTTCACTCTTTGAAGTTTGAACACACAAGAGAAGAAAATCATCAACATATATTTTACAGTACCGAATGACTACAGCGACAATGCAACAGGAAATTATTGTGCTTTCCCTTATTTTATCATTCGCGTGTTTTACTTGTTCCCATGTTTATGGATTAATATCCAAGACATTCTAATTGTCACCTTTTTAAAACCATAAAATTATGGTGGGGTTCAATAATCAAAATTTGTTGTCAACAAAATTGTTTCTTTATCTTAATTAACGTCGTTAATATTCAGAAACGTATACCATGCCACGGAATTATTTATGTGTTGAAATTCTGCTAGGAATTAAGACGTTTCCACAATAAAGTTGGAAAATCGCGCATTGTGATTGGCCAACGCGTTGCAAACTCTTGGAGGCGCACAATTGTTGGCCCGTATTCACTGTGACAAGTTCCATACTCACCTTGGTCGTGGCTGTAGCACCCGATCCATGTAGAAGCTGGACATTGGTCACTTGGGCAGCGACATACTTATTGTAGAAGACCGGCCAGGCTCCGGCCACCCGGCAGGTCTGAAATGACCCATCAAAAGTCCTCAGGTGTGGGTCCCCGAACAGGCTGCAGCTCTTGTAGGATCGCTCACCCCGATACTCGCATCGATCGTAAAACTCCGGGGCTGGGGGCACTGTCGTCCGGTGACGGGGCAGGTTGGCCCCACTTGGCAGTGGAGTGGTGGGCACCTCTTCCTCGGCCAGAATGGCCTCGCAGTTATTCTGCTCCATCAGGTCTGGGATGATGGAGAGGGTGGAATGGTAGTTTAGCTCTCCACGGCAGGACCTGGGCGGGATATCCATGACACATTTTTTGTAGTCCACTAGAGCCTGACAGTATCTCCGGTTGGGGTTGCGTCGAACGTTCTCTGTCAGCTTTTGGGAGTATCTTTGAGAACACTTCTTCAATTTACATTCAGAGGACACTGGAAAGAAAATAAATAGCATGAAAAGATTTTTGTAGTTTCATTGCTCTGATTAAAATCGATTATTTTGTTTTCTAACCGAAAGGTAGCCAAAAAAACATTAATGTGGCAAATTTCACAAGATCACATGCATCGATTACATACACTTCTTTATTTACTCGATTCAGACCTAAGCCAAAGGTCCAACTTTCCTCCCAGAGTAATATGCAAATTAAATCATGTTCAACTGCTAATTACTATGGTCAACTGCCGATAAATTAAGCAATAGAAACGGGCACTAGTTTAAGCTGCACGATCAGCACGCACATGTACCGATATCACACAGCAATGTACATGATATACATTGATAATATGGACCCCAGTGATTTACAGTACATGTATATGGCCGCACTGTGCGTGTGTAACTACATGTATCTCAAGATCTTGGGGTTCACAATTGGGATGTCAAACGTTTGAAAATGATCCCAGCAAAACAGGTAATTTAAGTAACCATGGCGGTAGGAAAAGAAACCCACCACCATCACAAGGCACTCGCCAATACCCAATCAAAAAGCACAGACGTCTAACCAATCATGGTATATAATTACGATTATGTATTACGAGCAGCCAACAGAGCTTCATCAGTTAACACAAACCGGGCATTGCGCGCACAAAAGAGAAAACGTCCTTTGGCTCTCTGTGTGCGGTGTTCACAATACCATTTCGTCTGGAACGTAAATTGCATGCCTTCCTCCCAACAATGGGGCCCGACGGATTCTCTTGATCGTCTGCCCGTGAAATATAAGCAGTAGATCACGCCTTACCTGTGGAGATTAACATGGCGATGATCAGGAATACGTAGAAAACAACGGCCGTGGCTTGGCCCGTCGACGCGCGGTGGAAGCGCTGTCCTCTCCCCATAACCATCCATGTAGCTGCCGCCTCGCCAGGCTCCGACGGTCGAACTGCCGCGACTGCTGCTGCTGATGAGATGCTAGCGCGGTTCACTCTGTTGGTACGGAAATAGAGTGGCATAGTCACACATCAATCATGCTGTCACGCCAGGCGGCGAGCTGAACAGAGCTCGGCCCGGGCAGCCCGGTTAACATCGTGTCTTGGCCTTGGCCTTCCAAAACCCCAATTTTCACGACTGAATAGAATGGTATATTACCGCCGAGGGCCCGCCGCCAAATACTTTACCGTCTGGTTACGGTACTATTAAGATATAAGTTGGTCCGTTTTCCCCGATACAGCAGGCAGACAGAAACCCATAGAGCAATGGTAAGCCGAATGTCCCCCTCTCCGTTTGCCAACCAAGCAGTGACTTTACACTCGATCGCAACACACTG
The DNA here is from genome assembly GCF_054643075.1 of Acanthaster planci. Lineage (NCBI taxonomy): Eukaryota > Metazoa > Echinodermata > Asteroidea > Valvatida > Acanthasteridae > Acanthaster > Acanthaster planci. Next base: position 7,875,560 of record NC_141781.1, read on the forward strand.
TGCACCTCTCGCCAGCTGTCACACCTAATAGAAAATAAACACTGTACGGGATATGCTTCTCGCCTATTGGACCTCTGCGGCAGCTTGCACGCACAAAACAACCGTACTTGTTAAGCCCTCGGTTCCAAGTGCGGTCTTAGCGCAGGCGTTATTCTCAGCGGATCAGCGCCGGTGAATGGGAAATCAGGAGCGTTTGTCCCGGTAAATTGTGCAAATTTCCAGCTCAATGCGCCATTCTTCGGCTGAATGGTGACTTGTGAACGCCCGTTCTGCCCCAGCCCTAGCGGGTTGCAATATGGGTGCACAGCCCGTGGGGTTGTTCGGGGGAAATAACAAAGGAATCCCTTGGTGGGTTATCGATCTACTGGACCACCTTTTCGGTGTAACATAGCGGCAAGATCCAATAATCACAAGATCTTTGCTTGATGGAGGTTATGTCAAGAAAGTGCATGTGTATGTACTTTTTCTGGGAAGGGAGAAATATTAAACAGTTCATGCAGTACACACTTCTCGACTCATACAAGCAGGCCGCTCTAATCTAACCGACCAACGCTGATGCTAGTGCATGTGTTACAGTTTTACTAACCTAAAACAAATAAGAAAAAAAAATCTCTCGCACCATATACAGTGCCCTGTGTTCCCAACTGAATACCTCATTCAAAGAAAGGCCAATTGCACCATTTTGGCCAAGGAGAGTTAATTGATTTCCTTTGCAACTCCTTCAAAAATACTCGCTTTTTCTTCTGAACTCATTATACTGGTGTTAAAATTCTACGGGGACATTTGCACAGAGAACATCGTTTGCGCTGTGAAATATAAAAACCTCCTCTACTTTATTAGTTGCGCATGACTGGTTAAAGCTCGGTAAAAACAAACTGCATCTAAATACAGCAAAATCTGTATCACTCATGATCTCGCTGTGCTCTGGGAAAATACGGGTTTTGCTCTATGGCAAAACTAAATGGGTGTTAGGAACAGGCTGAGCCTTGGCTAAACTAATAGACCCAGCGGGGGGTTCACTTAGGACTAATTGACTGGGGGAAGCATCTCGTGAACACGGGCCATTCTTCCAGTCTCTTCTGTTGACGGACGAAAGACGCTAATTAAATGGCCAAAATACTGGGCGATGGAATCCTCTATGCGAAGCGTAGCGGAACGATTTTCGACTGGTGATTCTGTACCCAATCGAAGTATATGGCAATTTAAAATGACGCGATTTTCTAAGTGACTTAGATTGCCATGAATGTTAGAGAAAAGCACATCCTCAAAATTTTGGAAACTGAGGACTGTCCTCACTTACTGCAATCTGTTTAAACAGCTTTGCCGATATCATCCAGTGGAAACTAAAAACAACGGGGAAAAGAAACATACTTATCTTTCAAAATCACGATTCGTGCTCTTTTTACAAAATAAAAGCTAATTAAAATTGCCGGTTTTGGTGAAGGAAAGCCAAATATAAAAATGGGTGATTAATATTGAACAAAAGAAAATAAGAGACAGGGCCCGTTACCTGAGCAGCAATCAATCTAGGTCTACAACTTTTGCACAGACAATCAGCAAGTGCAATCAATTTCCCAGCACTCGGACGTCAACACTATCGAATTCGCATTGTAAATTCAAACGCCGGTTTAGTACAAATAAGCTATGTCCGATTCGGGGCCGGCCTCAGTCAAGCCATCATCCATCATCCAATTGTAGTGCCCAGCGCGGCGCAAATGAAATTCACAGGCCTCCACCTACCACCTCAACTGCTTGCTTTGGCGCTTGCTTGTCTGCAAGAAAACGATTCTTTCTTCGATTGCGACACCACATCGAAAACGCCTCTCGACACCACAAGGGAATTCAGCCTTGACGTCCAAACGCCAGACATGTCAAACTGGTCTGTATTTTACAGCGGGGACAGGAACGCATGCAGAGCTCATAAATCAATATTGACCAGCTATTACTCGACGAGTACATCCGGAAATTTGACGGCATTAAGAAAAGTTCAAAGCTACGCAGTTTGAAAATGCCACTCACATTCTACAACTTGCTGACGGAAATGAATTTTGCGATTCCGCACAAAGATTCACTTTCTGAGAAGCTCAACATACCCCGTAAATTTAAGAAAAAACAAACTAATATTTGTTGTCAGAGGAGTACTGGGCGAAGGTCATACATAGCGACCGATTTCTGTCAAAAAAGTGATCATCCTTTACATCCCGAAAGTTACAACTAGTAGGCCTATGACTCAGAATTAGTGTTTAGAGTTAGTTTTTTCATCTATGGCTTGATCACGACATCTGTTCCTTCAGTCCTTTCACCAATGCACAGACGAAGGGTGGTAGTCTCCGTAGTCAAAACTCAGTTCTCCAAAGCTACACCAAAAGGTACAATTCAGATTTCTTGTCGTTCTTGATTTGATGAGAATAAAAGGATGATTTAATGACAGAAAAAAAGTACTTCGTGTCAATCAAGTAATCGTATTGGCCTCAATCAATCGATCTGTGATTGACAAAGCCACGCAGGAGAGAGCCTCACTGGGGAACGCACGGGTTGTGTGAAGCACCCTGGGGTTTTACACATGGGGAACCGGACGACCAAAGGTTGAATCCACTGGCGAGGCGCTCATCATGGGACCGGGGTGACGTAACGCACAGCTTGTGTGGCGCGATGTCGGTCAGCAGCCAGACAATAGCACGTATACCGTTCTGGATTTTTAATTGCTGACAATCCAGTTGCGTAATTGACTACACAAGACGTGCTCAACTAGGGAGACGGTTCGCTGACCTTTAAAGACACCATTCCCTCGATAAAACTTCTTGCAAATTGAGGAAATGGAAATGTTTGCATTATAAAACTATTACTAAAGCGTTTGAGAATTAGGCCAATCTTTATTAACAGAAAGCTCAGAATCTCATCCCATTTAATTAAATGACACGACAGACATAATAGAAAGAAGCGTAATACAATAGTTAATAACGATCCTATCTCTACTGCAAAACAATTACCCTCTTTACTCTGAAACTGAGTGATGATTAACCCACGGAGGAATAAGAACACATGAGCCAATTAGGGCGTATATGCAGAATCATATTGAAATTGGAGGATTTGGGACTGTTAGGGTTAAAGAAATGAAACAAATTATTAAATCACAACAGAATAACACCCCAAACGACGACTTTAGCCAATTTTTAAAGGAACCATACGACACGGTTATTTTAATACAATCCTTGAAATCGCACCTTGGTGTTTCAATAAACCTTATTTTCGATTCTTGTTTGGCTACGTTCATCTGAATTTTTTGACCTTTAGATTTTATGATGTGAATTTCCATATTCATGTCCAAAAGTGTGATGTCATCCAGAACTCAACCTCCATGACGCACTGATTTGTGCACACACACGAAACTAACATCCATCTCTCCAAAGAGCTAATCTGGGGTTTAGAATATGAACAGTTTCTAATGCTTTCTAACAAGAGCACTTTTCAAAATGGATTTCAAGCAGTTTTCATAGCCTACATTTAAGAATGTATGAAGATGTACAGTAAAGTCAAAAAGTGAGTCTCAAACAAAATCATTGCAGGAATCCTTTAAAAGACCCAGCCCCAAATTTGTTGTATCATATTTCAGATAATACTATTCCCTCGAACACTTTGTTGAGATCTCCAAGTTAAATTATTTGTGCCGACCACAAAAATCTCTTTCCCTCGACCGCCAGGATTCCAGCGGTTTTAACCAATGATCTGTCTTCATCTCGTGTCTAAAAGCGGATCGCTTCGCTCTGGACCAATTCCCGTCCCAAATCGGATTATAGGAATTCTGCGTAGGAGCTGCCATAACAGGCCCACTCTTACATTTTTTTTACAAACCGCCATAACTCTCACCCGAGGCCCAATGGAAATGCGTCACCAGGTGCTGCGGGGCTGTTCCCGTTTCCTGGGGAGTATAATAATACGGTACAGGAATACAGTGGTCCTGAATGGAGAGAAAAACCATTTCCACCCACGGAATTTCAAGCATTGTGTTGGCACGATAATGGATGAAAAGGGAAAGTACAGCAACTTCCAATTTCTCCATTAAAACAGGATAAGTGGCTCATGACAGAGGTTGTCATTTTCCAAACTGAGACGAGAAAATTCTCTTCAATTTACCCACCCAGAATGACGTTCTTCCAATAACCACACAGGCCACACGGGCTATTTATAACCAGTGCACGGGCAGACCAGTTATTGGATAAAACATACCCCGGGCGATATTTCAATCTGAGACCTAATCCGTTTATGCGTGCATTAATATCATTTCATTATGACAGCGGTAATGGTGGCAGCGCGAGCATTTTAAAAACCCGCACCATGACGCGGGAGACAAAGTGTAGACTTTATACTAGTCACCTTTGGACTTGGGGAGAACTGGTCAAACAAACAGAACATGCATCTGGACAAGAAATGGGAGAGCTCACCTAGAAGTGGAACCCCCCGTATCTCTAACAAAATGACACCTCATATCAGTATTGTGTTAAGTTCTAGCACTTTTTTTTGCAAGTTTTCCAAGCCAATCCAAAGTTACACGTCAAGTTTAGTGAAGGCAAGACTTATAGGTCAACAACGGCCCGTGATTACAGGATCCCAGCATATCGCAGGGCAACGATGCCCTATCGTCCCAGTGGTTCATTGTAAAGTAATCATTTACCGTATTTTACATTAAACACTGAAGCCGGTGGGAACGTAAGCATTAGACGGCCCTTTCATCATATTCAGGAGAATTCCGATCGTGAAGTCACGATACACTCTTGGGATTTCGATTCACTGCAGTCAGCTGTGGCACAGCTACAAGACAAAGTCGAACCAGCAACACAACCTTCCACTTACGAATAAAAGTTTGCATGAACAAATACACAGCAATTTTCAAATCGAAAATCGCGGAAACGTGTTTCTTTTACTCGACATCTAGAATAATGCATGTAGTATGCCCTTTGGGTTGGTACTGGGGTGAACGACATATACTGCAATCTCGGCGAAGGATATAATGTCAGCGGCAACGTACATGGTCGGCGCTGGGTCATGTTACGAACAGTTGGCTCTAGGGGCGATGCAGGTCGCAGTATGGTGCCCAGTTTATGTTCTCGCGCCTGTTTCACGCCGCGCCACACGCGGCCGTGAAACAGTAAATGTGAACCCTCAGAGCAATCGAGTGGTGGATGCCAAGAATTTAAAAGACACGCACGCAAATGCATTGAGAATGCCCCATTTTCAAGCTGCATGTACGGTGATACAAGTGGTAGCCATGGTGACTATTGGCAACGGGTTTGTTTATTTTCTTATATGCATCTCAGTACTTTAAATCTGAAAACAAACACATTGTCAAACAAGTTGTAAAAATACGTCAGTGATGTTTTCGGTCACACAGTTCAGGCGTTCTTACATGCAATCAGAATGTTCAGACATGAATGATTTTCTATAAGATTCTGGCAATGTGGATTGCTGGCCAAAATTCGTATTTCATGCCTATTTTCCGCAGTCCTCTGCATAGCAAAGCGTCACGCGGCAATAATCAATGTTCGGTTGTATTTTGTGTGAGAGAACTTGCTAAAGGCCAGGCTCCTTGAACTGGGAAGCCCCGAGTAAAAAGACTCTGTACAGTTTTAACAAAATATCAGCAGATCAATTGCACGTATTTTAATCTCCTGGTGAACTAAACCACATGATAGACCTGGAAAAACCTCCAAAGGTTAAAACAACGAAATCTCTGGACGACACATCACCCCCCGAAAGGAACAACCGAGCAAGGCTCAACCTTCGATGCACTGTCACCCTGTTTCATATCTCCCTTCCAGTGCTTCCACTGCAAAGTTTGCTCTTTATATCGATATCAGTACTGACGACTTTGCGAAGTCCTTGTTGACCAAACAGCGACGATAACAAAGGTATCGGTGAGCACAGGTGCGAACTTTGATGCAGGAACACGGAAAAATACTGATAAGGAGTTCTGAAAAGCTTAAACTCAAACAACATACCGTTCCGCAAAGAAACAGGTGACTGTTGATTTGCCGGTGGGTAACGACCGTCACAACATACCGGTAACGTATTTTGATGCAGAATCCACTAACCCTGTATGACTACGGGCATGCGGAAAGCGACATAGTCACGTGTGCTCGACTCTAAAGAAAGCAGTTTTTTGGAGTTATTTTTCTGTAAGATTTCATTGGCATGCTCTGTTTTATTACGTGACACCACTGCAGTGATTCAATTGAGAAGTTTGGAATATTAATGTCGGCTGTTTTATGCAGCAGTTCCTCGAGGGAGCATAAGCGATTTGAATAAGGTCTAGATTCAAGAAACAATATTTATTCCCTCTTCCGAAGTGCCAACCAATTAGAAACCTACGACGAATTAATCATGGAAACCATGTTTACCATAGGCATCCGCCATAGGACTCCAAGGTGCGGCGCGGCTTTGATAGAATGCAAAGCAGAGCGACATACTGACCCCAAAAATGAAGATATGTCAACTTACCGTAACACAAGCCATGTTCACCTCAAAAGTGCATTCACACTTCCTACTCCCTAGCGGCCATGCAATGCCTAGAGTTCAGTTGCACCCTTTCCAGCTGATGATTCACCGTTTCAAACCTGATTGGTTGTTACCCACGTTCAACCCTTCAATACTAGGGCAGGTTCAAGACGGTTCATTCATGTGTTTTAGTCTACCATGGCTCACCGCGACACAGAAAAATGATGGCCTACGGCCCCAGGAAGATGGGTCCTCCGACCCATACCCATTTAATACACACATGCGTAATTGTCATGAATGCTTTGACTAATACACTACCAAAACTGTGGTGTTCATTTGGTGTTTCACTAACACCCTCAGGGTTATCTGATAACACCTAGGGTGTCAAATTAAACACCACACTTTTTGCAGCATACAAATAAAACGTTTTACTACTTTTTTCCCAGCGATCACAACGACACAGCAAACAATGTGATTGATTGCAGCCAGTTGTGGATGTAGAATGGTTGCCCTGATGGCTGTACTCCTCGAATTAACATTGTCGACATGCAAAAGGCAAATTTTTCATGAACAAAGTTTTAAGGCTTATGCCCGTTCGTCGACAGAGTATAATCATACCGAGACAAGGAAGCAGCATGTCCCCTGGCCGTGCTCAGGCTACTTTGTCATTACTGTTCCATAATTCAGATCAAAACCACTCACAATTTAACCCCGTCTCATCTACTACTGTGATAATATACCGTCGACTGAATGGAGCTCACGAAGATATTCCTCTCCCGCCCTCACAGTTTCCCGCCGCTTTCGTGACGGAGTCATTTAAATCAATCTGGGTTTTAAGAGTGAGGATCAAGTTGTCAGCACGTCTAGAGACGAGGACCGTCCAAGCCTTGCCCCTGGTCATGCCACGGAGTTCAAGTGTTATGCAGGCGATGATAAATATAGAGTTATTGAAATGAAACAGCAACTCTCTCTCTCTCTGACTAAGCAATAAATTCGTTGACGTACATGTGGGATGCGGGCAAATTCTCTCGGATTAAGCAACATTCTGCTCCGTGCAGACTGCAGAGTCCACGAGACTGGTTCCCATTCCCTACAAAATCTCCAGACGTCTTTTGGACGTCGTATACTGGGGACTTGTATAGCGGGTAATGAATTGCGCAGGAATTCTGCCTGGTTTATGTTTATGTGGAAATTAGCATACAGCTGCTCCTATAAATGCAAAGATAGACAAACAGCCAATGGAATATTTTGCTTTCTCTTTATTTTTTGAGAACAGAGTTTCAGCATACATCACTCGTCTTTGTGATATTTGAACATGATTATCGTACGCGTTGCTTTGGTTGCCAAAATATGCGATCGTTAACATTAAACCTCGAAATGAACCAAACCAAACCAAACCAAACCAAATAACAACACCATGATTGATCGGGGCTAACGACAACGGAGTCAATACTATGAATTACACGCTACCAGCGTGACACGTGAGGTAAGTTCGATAGTAAGCCGAACAGTTTTAATATCCAAAATTCAAACAAAGGGGCAAATCTGACGCGAAAATGCGAGACACCTACGCGTTTCTACGATTCATTAATTACTGGGACGGAAACTAATCAAGGAACCCACTTTGCGTGCACTGTATGCCTAGCTGGCAGGTCAATTGACTTCTACTGACGATTTGAAGTTAGGCCTAATTATAAAAACCAGCGGAATTTGCTTATCAAATACAAGTAACCACAAGTTCAAGCCAAAAAAAGTATAAACTTTGAAAATTATTAAACAACTCGACACTGCATCCGGTAAAAGGGGTTATTTTACAACTAAAATAATCATTTTAAAGAACACAGGTGTTGAAAAAGAGATAATTAATCACGACAAGCAACTGATTGATGGCGCTCAAATTGACACCGCGGACTACTCGGTAGAAAATCAATTTCATTCTGAAGTGATAGAAATATTTAATCAAACACGCCCCAACCCCTGCATGTTTCCCCACCTAGTTCTCAACAGTAGGGAACGAGGAAATAAAAACTAACATGCACACGGTTGAGACCAGTCCAGACAAAAACAGGATGGAGTCTGCTACCAGACGTCCGCGTGAAAAAGAAAAGAAGTGTGTGGAACAGGAATGGACAGAAACGGGATATGTCGATGCACTGATCTAGGGGAAAAAACACTCTGTCTTATGGTGTGATATATACCACCACTGGCATGCCTACTACCCAATGTGCTATCCAGCACCCCACCAGCCTTTCTGAACCATGGCAACCGCACGGATAAACCGCTTGGGGTCAAATGCCATGTTTTCATAACCGTTACAGCATGTTCTGCATAAGCGCATATGAAAGGGTGACTGATTGTATGTTATTTTACTCGGGTGTAAGGAAGCCAGAGTGGCGTTGATGGAATTTTAGTCTTTGTGAACAAGAAGACTGTTCAGAAGCGGCATACGGTGGAAGAACATACTTCTTGCAATTAGCGTTTCACATTTCTTGATATGTCGTCCAGTAAACCTAGTTTTCCCTTGCTAAGTCAAACGCTAATAGACCCGTGCGACACGAACTACACAGCCGCCATCATGACACGACAGACGGTCCCCTTGTAAAATTAATTACGACTAACCGATTATAATGAGTGGGTAACGTATTTTGTAACCACGCCTGTCACAAGAAAGCTTCCTAGCTTTCTTCGTTAATCTCGTTGCACATAACACTTTCCTATGCAGGGGATTTCCTTGGCACGGATCACTCAGTTAATGTTACTTATGTCGAGGGCGCCCTCAACGAACAGAACATGACTTAAAATTGACTGGTTTAAAATAGAGGGCGCACTTTTATATCACCGCTCAGGGCCATAGCCGGATTGGCATGCAAAGAAATGTACGATTTCTTAATACACGGTATCTGCTTTCTGACAAAGTGTAAAAAATTCCACCACAAATTGACAACAACTATAAGTTATACCCGGTTAAAATCTTATCAGTGGGACCCGTTGCCCCATTGATTTACATGTAGGCTATATAAAGGGCATGCATGGCCAACTGTATCTAGTTACTATAAATAAAGCAAAGCGAGCTGTCTTTACACCCAAACGGCTTGAACAATACTGCAAGCTCTTGTCACGTGCACGTAACATTCCTCATCCTGGGTCACTTTTCTTTCTCATCACCACAGTTCATTTAAGCAGTAAATAATGAAACAGCCTCTGCAAACACGATCCCAGCCGTCATGTTTGAAAGCTCTTTTGGTGTGTACCCTACTGTAGTAACCCTTTTTACACGTATACGTCTCGCTTCCGCGCGTGCTTTATCTTGATTGACCGATGCTAACTCGCAAACAGGTGCAGCAAACACGACAGTAAGGGGACAATGGGGATTTAGCTGGAACAATGCGTGGCTGTAAAGAACATCCTTCTGCGAAAGATCGAGCAAACGATCCTTTCGGACTTGGCTGTAACTGTAAAAGCCTACCTCGTGGACAGAATGAAGTTAAACTGACTTCTATTTGTTCGAAAAAAAATACCCAAGATGGTACCGCACAGCATGGTCAGTACACAATAAGTCACCAACCAACTCGAACTACGCAGTGCTCCGTCAAGAACATGTGCCCTGTTAATGTACTTAGATCCGGAAGATCCACGCAACTCGTTGCATATTCATGGTAAAAGGAGTTCATGAAATTTAGCAGCCTGTGAACTACAGTGTATTGCAAAACTTAATCTTACACGTACACAAGTACGTTCCCCAAACGTTAGCCTAGTTCAAAAGCAATGCTTATCGGTAACCTACAGTGTTTTATGATGCCCTCCTAGATATACGTCCTGGCTGTGGGCAAACACACCAAGAGTTATACACCACTTTGATCAAACAAAAGCAGCCTATCTGAGGTGAGAAATACCATTGCTACACGCTAAAAGGACAATTACACTTTACAGTGTGCAGTAACGTGGTCACCGCCAATAAAGTCAACCCAACGGTAACATCAAAGGCCAAAAATGTGTACAGAAAACGACGGCAGGAATCTGTACCTTTATTACAATTTGATTAACGGGGACAAATTTATGGTAACGATGTTTACCATTAAGAACTACGGTTGTAGTAACAAGTGCTCAGAAACTCACACAGTGGCGCTTTTTCATCATTCACTCAGCGTACAAAACGTATTCTTTTTCGATAGGTGATACACGAATTTCTTGCATGTCGTTTTTCTATTCTAAATAACCTTATGTATATATAACAAGAAAGAACAATCACATGCTATTTCAGATTACAATGACTACACATCATTAAAGAAGTGGAACATAACCACGACATTTTGGACTTTGGAATTTCAAAAAATATAACGACATCAAATTCTTGTCAATTTATCCAATAATCAGCCAACACACATGTGGAATCCACACCTACCTCAGTGGGGAATTCGGCAAATATTTCAAATGTTCGCACATCGTCGTTTAGTAATCCAATTCCGTCGTATTTTTGTAGGAGTTATTTTTCGGAATTGGGCACTTGATTTCTCTGGCATGCCAGTGGAAGTAAAACCGTCAAAGTTATTGATTGTCGTAGCTCACTAGCGGGGGGATTAAGCACGCGCAGTTTGTCACTAGTGCGTAATTCGTACATGAGCCAATCACAAACGCTGTTGTATACTATAGTCACAGATGTGTTGTGAATACATTTAAAAACGATTCGTTCCCATTGGTTAAGACTCTTGCCACGTGCATGATATTAAGCAGCTTCTGCAATGCGATTGAATAACATTCACTTGGGACTGCTCCAAGTCTGCCAAAGGATGCCTACATCACTGACTATGATACATCGAAGCAATGAAGCGTGATACGCTCAGATTCGATATTTTTTCACCTCAATTTATCACTGATTTATTTTGCTTGCGCGGCGGCGACAGTTTCACGAAAAAAACGGGGACGCTTACATCTGCGGTTATGATAAAATGGGTAGCGTAATCGTCTGTTCAGATGAAAGGTAACATTTTATTTTTAGACACGACAGTTGGCAGAATCGTCGTCCATAGTTTCACATCGTAACTCATGAAAACATACATTTCTTTTGTTAAGGAACGAGATATGTTTATAAAACATTCCTAGATGAAAGACAGTTAGAGCATTTTGGTCTTTCTTTATAAGATAAAAAACTTGGTTCCGAAATGTCCTCACTGAATTTAAGAAAAAAATCACCACACATATCAAATTTCATGCTTGACAGATCTGTCTGATAGCACGGCCACCTGGCGAGGCTGAAATTCTCTTCTTCCCAGTGTGCTGCCAGGCAAAAGAGAAATAGGCACAGAAACTGACGCACTATGTGGGTGGAAATTAGTTTATCTACAGCATGATTGATATTGCAAGGAACCTGGTAATTTCAATTTTCACATTCCATGAATATTACCGTAATGGGACTACCGACCCATACTCATTTCAGCCGTTGCATATTATCAGCCAGGCTACGCGAGACACAATGTAAGTTCACCTCTCCGAATGCAGCGCTTCCAAAAGTGTTCACATAATAGATTGCTTCTTCGGTCTGGTTTGATGATGATGGATAAATCAAAATATGCTCTCCTGCATTCAATACTGTGGCGTTCAGTTCTAGCGCATCATACATCAAGCCCAAGTCGGGACAATGGACGCCAAATAATTGACCATTACTGAGACAAGTTTTCGTGCAATCGCGGACGAAAAGGGGACATCCCCACGCTCGCCACAGCCAAATTTATCCCCTCGTTCCACTAATGACTTCGTCGAAAAGCGCAGGCATTCAAGCGATGACATTTTACCTCGCGCTAAATCAATCATACCTTAGAGTGCAAAGTGGATTCAACGGTAATCCATGTTAATAGCTCAAAACTTTATTATGCCTCTCGACCTATGTGGCTGAATGCAGACTGCCAAAAAAAAAAATGCATTTTCACGCGTCCCAGTTTCGGGAGGAATCCGTGCGGAACGAACCGCATGGTGCAGGCTTCTGCTTCAAAGTGTTGTACTGCCAAACGCCAATGAATGAGAACGTTAACACTCTACCAAAAAATGTACGGAAAAAACAAACAGCAGTTGAAGGACTCATTGTCTCCGCGATCTACGTTAATTGCATGTACACAACTACTCAAAAGCTGAAAGTTCTTCGAGATCAAGACATAACACCACCATTGCATCCCTTTTGAGAGAAAGGTTTCAATTGACTCGTGTGAACACAATTCTTGAATTACATGTACATTGGTCATGTGAGTTGTGACATAACTAATTGATCACTTACAATAACGTTGATTACACATCAGCGTTGACAACATTAAAGGGATTTAAAGCAAATACAGACAGGCAAAAGAAACACCATCCGTATACGAGCACGAGCACATTATGAGCCAGTCATGATGACCACTACTATCATTAACGAAACCAAACTACTGTTTAAGAATGGTCTCACGACGAAGAGATATTTCGCTAGCCATAGACTATCTAATGAAAGTCCTGGGCGGTGAGACACTCCTGCCCCCTGGCTACGGGCGGCGTCTCTTTGTTCAGGTGATATCAGTGGTTCTTCTCAACAGCGGCCTTCCTCCCCCTTTCACACCACCCTGTTCCCGGTCCTCGTTACTCGGGTTGGCCGCTGAAGGTTACCCAAGCAGCATACAAATGAAGCAATAAAAAAAAAATCTTCTCGTCGCTTGCATGTAATTTAGCGACGGCGGATAACAATCAATTTGTTGGCGAAAGTCCTTCCCGGTAGCCCTTTAGGAATGCAGTGGCAGTAGAGCCTCAAGAGGACACGCGGTGGACCTCACTATCTGCTTTACCAATTTTCAGGCAATCAGCGCACTTTCTTGATACCCTAGAAAGACGCGCAAATAGACACACCCGCTGCATCTGGAATAACGTTTTTATCTCAAGAGACACAATACAGATGTACAATGCAATGTTTAAAATCGCACCCTCGTGAATTTCAATAACCATAGCAGCATAGTAGTTTACCATTACACAGTCTCACGGTGACTTCACTAGCCACGATAAAGAAAACAGTTGAAAACCATTTCTTCATGTTGGTAGGAGGCCAGACCGCACATTTTACAAAATAATGAATCCTAAACCGTCTACTTAATTTTCTGGGTAGAGTTTATACACCTGCACCAATAACTTGCGCGGAAGATAGTAAAATATTTTGTTACGCGCCCCCGGTTCCGTTCGTCCCCGCTTTTTTTTTTTCACCCTACCAATTTCTCAACGCTTTGTTAATGGCCTGCTCCGCCACTGTTTGAACACCCACCCCTACACCGATCGATATAAGTGGGGTAAAATGGAACATTGTTTCTTTATCCCGGCCCCACGGAGCCCAGAGTCAACATCGGGCCAGGTCTTGCTGAAAGGCTATTTTGGAAGTCTTGGCCCCCCCCTTTTCTACCAACTTCTACCCGACTCCGGGCACCTGGGAAACTCCTTCAAACCGACCTTTGGGTTTTTCTCCCGCACAGAAACCTATTTGCTTGGGCAGCAAACGGAAATAAATTACTTTGCAGGGGCAAATTAGGTGATGATACGTAGATATCATTTCGCTTCCTAATTCTAAAATCTGTGTGAGTAAAAACATATGAGTCAGTAGATAATTCAACTTTAGTGTCAAAGTTAGCGAGGTGAACCACGATACATACATGTACTTTACCAAATCCAGGTGTGCAATCATTCGCGTGTGACGACCACATGAAATTAGAATGGCAATTAATCAAAGTGTACACAGGCGTGTCATCATGCCCTACATCGCACAGTCCACGGCGTTATATAGGCCTATATTGGAGCCTTTTTGAAAGACGCGAATACCTCAGCGCTGCTGGTGGTCGCAATTTTCACGCTCAGCGGCTGAACTTTGCTCATTATTATACACGATCGTTGGATGTGAAGTCGTGCAAGGTGGTTGTAATCATAATAAATTGACACATTTTTGGACCTGCGGATTACTTTGGACTTCAGCCCGAATTCAGAGCGTGTTTCCCGGCCGAGATACTAACTACAGAACGGACTCCACATCCTGGTATGTGTGCACGCTCTAAAAATAACCACTCAAGTCGGTAAAATGTATTCAATGATGAAAAATTCATTTCCATTTTTGAATGGCACCAATAATGACTTGTGCAGTGTACTTTATGGGCGAACAACCCTCCACTCGTAGTTTTTTAAAACTGCGTTGAACAAAACGAATGGATACGAACATGTTTATGATTATGACCTCTTTATGCATGAAGCAAACGTTACTTTAAGAACTTGATGTATTCTATACAAAATAGACTTAAATGGACTGGAATTTGGTTCGGAATAAAGCGTCTCGTATATACCCGGCTTTCCAAGAAGAGATTTACGGATGCATTAGCGGTGTCATATGAATACTGGACGGCACAATTTCGTCTGAAGCAGAAACAGGTTTACTTGACACAGATTTACGGAATATTTAAGCTGTCACGATTTCTGCGATGTCTTGCGACATTATGACCCACCTTAAAATTATCGAGCAGTTTTAGGAAGTGCCTTTAGGGTGATGCGAGTCGATGAGAACGTTGGCTAGCAGTGGAGTGACTTTTAGGATGTCGAACAAAATAACCTCGGAGGGAATTCGTGCATAAAGTATACATGAGGTCCTTTCCCATTAATTTTAATAATGTATAGTCATAGATACTTGGGCTGTCTATACACGCTACATAATCCCCTATGCACTGCGCATAGCATAGACAAAACTCGGTAAATAGGTTATCAGATGTTCGTCAATTGGCATCTGACGGCAGGTCAAGAGTAAACGGTCGATGACCGAGTGCAATTTATTAGAATGATTAACCTGGACACCACGGACCGTGTCGCACATACACTGATCTGTTGTCACTCCATGCTCTGATGAGCGCCAACTCTATTCAATGGGTTGTGCAACAATGGCATAATCGTGATATTCAATTTTGACCATTAGTTAAGAGGTCATTGTGACCTGTCCCGAGGGGAGGGGGTGTGCATGGTGAAAACCTTAATATTGCGGCCACTGCAGTACCTGTGCACACTACGATAACGATGTCCTCACGGTCGCATCACACAGAGGCCGTGCAATGCCAGCGAGACCAGCGCGGAGAAACCCAGGCTATCCTTTTTGTGTAAAGCATTCTCAAATATCACAACCCGAGAAATGCAAATAGGGATGTCAAGGAGCAAATGGGTTGGGGAGGATTTCAATTAAGATATTACCCCCAGAGGCTACGGTGCAGTCAAACATACACGAATACCATATGTTACACATTTTACGTCTGGACATCTCTCTTTTTTTATCATATTATGCACTGCACACGAACTGCACAAAGAGCGTGTCTAATTGGGATTTCCAGACACAACTGCAATTTTTATGTAAAGGCGACTTCATTCGCTAATCAACAATGCGTTGTACATGTATGCAAGGTGCTCGGCGAAAGTTGAGTTGCATTCCGAAGGCCGACGGATCGCCCAGGAAACTCTTCACCGGGTAAGCCTTGAGTGGGGCATAAATGTCGCGCAGAGGAGCCGCGGGGACCGGGCTCCTTGTCGTAACCACCCCATAAAGCGTGCCGATCGCTCGATCAGGCCCGAACCGAAAAAGGAGAAGCAGAAACACTCTTGGCCGCATAGGCAAGACTTTACTGGGCGATTGTCAAAGGATGAAAAAGGTCGAACCATCTTCAAAGGTTTTCCTGGGAAGGGAGGTGCTAGGGCGAGGGCATCAAAATCAGGACCTACTGGGCACTACATCCAAATCGAGTTTAAAATAAAAGAGCTATTATCTTACACACTGTGAGATATCTTCGTCTAGATGATGGATCCAAGTTTTTGAGCGGAGAAGCTTTCAGCGAGAGAGTATAATGTCATGCCAACATTGAGGACAGCAAACGAGCAGTGAGTAAATAATACAACACCAGATGGCCCAAGGGTCTGGGATCAGACATCCACCGTTTATGATGATTACTCTGTTTCTCTCGAGGAACAATTGGTGATTGCGTTGCATTATAGTTTGCCAGCGTTGACAGGTAAAAGCTATGGGTGCATTACGATTCCACGAATTCTAGGGTATATCGAGATTTTCCTGAACGTGTACGGTGATTGTCTCGAACACTGGATTTTGAAGCTCGGGTTTACATGCAGTAGCAACCCGCGAACGCATCCGACATATTTTATTCCCGTTATTCACGCTTCACACCTCCAATTTTGCCGGGACAAAAACCGCCCGCGGTTCCCCAGCCATCCGAGCGGGCCGGAATTCTTCCTCTGCCCGCAACGCATGGATGAAATCACCCGCGGGCTAGGTAATCACAGCATATAGGCCCAATAGCTGTGAGATTGGGACTAGTACTGCGCCAGATCAGGTATGCCCACCGTGTCCAGAAAGGTGAAGTGACAAAAAAAGATTCGGATATGAAGTCGGAATGTGCTCGTACAAAGGTACTGCACGGAAAGAGGAATGCGCATTGTATATTACATAAATAATGTGCCCGAGCTGAGTGAAAACATGGGAGGTACAACTAAATCTGGATATCGCCTACGCGGCAAATAGCATAGACGGGGACCTTGTGTGACATTTCATGCGTACAGAGTTGAGGAAGGTTAATTAGATTTGAGCGAGCCGCCAAAAACAACACCTTGGAGAGCCTTCGTCGGTATATATACGCGGCCGAAGATACACGCACGCACAGCAGCACACGGAGCTCGACTAGGCCTATACACACAGCTCAGCTGTAAAGTAGTCATGTCCTTGGCCTTATGGCTTAAATACAGATCTGTGGATTGTATAATCATATTGATGCTGACTGGGGCCCCCGGAAAAGGACTCACGGTTTGCAAACATTGTGACAAGAGATACCACCTACGTATAAATCCAATGCCCGTGCATTATGCTCGACGAGCCTGGTATATCTCAGCTGTTGTCTGGATGGCGTGCAGGTTTATATGCAGACACAACCGTCATCTTTGAAGTCACACTTATGCATCGAATGGTGCCGAATTGTCATCACTGATTTTGACACGAAAGGCTTCTGACTGACCTGAGCCTTCTAACGGCTGTCAATAAGAACTTATGTATACAAAATAAGCCAGTTGCACCGTCAATATGACACAAACCATCTGCGTTTGTAACAGTACCCAATAATAACAAAAAATATAAAAAGAATCACCTTCAGCGGAAGGGTTTGCAGGCCGCACTGAAGAGCCGACTTGGCCGGTACTGATGATGAAGCCAAGTTTTTTCCAAGAATAAATATTTTATGACCTAATTTTCCAGAAATTTCATGCCAAATTATGTTATACAATGTTTTTACAGCAAGGACATTGCAAAAGGTGCCACATAAGCTCTTCACAAGATCGTCAGTCGTCAACAAGACTTGCATATCCACACGCCTCTTCAATAGCTTTTTGATAGGGCACCGCGCCGTGGGGTTGATGGTATTTACGGGGACAGCGGGCCACGCACTGGACGCTAACCATCTCAAACTGCGAGAGTTATCACCATCGACCGGGCCAGCTGACGGAGCCAATTACGGTGGCCCACCGAAGACAAGCTTGTCGGCCCAGCCGCTGCAGGGGTCACGTCACAGTACTAACAATGCCAACATCAAGACTTACTGTGTTTTTTCTTTCTATAATGTTAGTGACGTGAATAACAGTAATGCATGATTACTCTCTGTCCTTAGATACTGAACCAACATGAAAACGTACAACACAAAAGGATGACATGCACAAAATTTTCGTTTTGAGTAACCGTAAAATATTAACGAAGTTCACGTACTTTGCTCAGCATACAAAAATCTTCAAGTGTTTCAAATCATCTAGAATGCAACCTGTTTATACTTCTTTAGTTTAAACGAGACGATTTTCATGACTGCAGCATTTGGAGTAGGCCCTATGTTTAGGAATAACGTAGTTCCTTCAACTTAAGTTGGCCAACTTCAGTGAAGTTCGAACAAGCAGTTGTCATAGTCTATGACTATGTCAGTAAGACAGTAGAAATTAGTAACACTGAACGTTCTTCTTTGAGAGAGGAAGTCTGCGTCTACAGCAGCACTAAGCTCACAGTTGAGCCGTCCCGTAGGAAAAAGCCCCCCCCGGCCCGCATTTGTTCCGATTTTCGGATTATGACTTTCACAATCCGAACCTACATGAATGTTGCGAGTGGAACTTTTAACCATGCAGGAAAAGCCCAGAGTCAACAGAAAAGATCAAGGATTGGCTGAATCCTGCGAAAGTGTGTTCATTAGTGCAAGCCCTTTGAGACAACCCGGTTGTCTTAGTCTTTTGGCGAGACCTTAAATGTGTACAGTGTGGGATTGGGATTCAGGCTGATCACTTTAAACGCAGCTCCACGGGGCAATCAAACTGAGGAGACAAGTGAAGTGGGTGAGCGCATTTAAGATGATCAGGCAATTTTTACAAGCAGGATCAAAGGCAAGTTGAAGGATCAAAAGAGAACAGAAATAGCTCTAGACGTGGAGGATGAACCTTGATCGAATCGCCGTGAGCTTAAAAAGTAATACAGCTGAAGCCACGCTAAGCAAAACCAAGCTGAACATGAAGGTCCTTGCACGACAGTCTTTGTGGTCTGCCCGAATGAAAAATCTTGAAAAGTGAAATTCAGGCAGGATCAATGAGGTGAAATACACAAGCACGCAAGCTCTATCTTTGACATTAACTTAAACTCGGTGATGCCCGGCGAAAACTTTGAGCAAAAATTGAAATCAGTCATTGTATCATGTTGTCATTACGTGCATAATCTTTCATTTCCCCAACCCCATGCTTTACCTTTAGACGGAGAAAGTCATTCAAAAACGTTACTTCTGGGCAATAATTCGAAAAAAAAACATGAAATAGAAAAAAAGGATAAACTTACAGCATAGTGACCCCTAAAAAAAGTTGTTTGGAGGGACAGTGAATAGTGTTAGAAATCGTCAGTGAGATATTTATAAGAACCTTTCATCTGTCATGACCACAACATCAGCCCAAGCAGATAGCTCCAAGACAGAATGCCGGTGCACTCGGAGATAAACCCCTCCGAGATTTTTGGGCAACCGAAGTTTCTTTCTTCTCTGTTAGCGGTCTGGTGTTAACCCTAGCGGGTTTTTAGTTCCATCTCATGATGCCAGGGTGCTGGAGCTGGCACCGCGGCAGGGGCATCGGCCTCTGTTCAGCTGTATTTCGCTGAGGGCTGTTTTCTTCGGACCCGCTTGGTGAAAGAGGAGCGGACACAAAGGGCACACCGTGCCCCACAGAAAAGGGGCATTCCGGAGTCGGTAAACAAGCGGCTTGGGTCGCGAGATAGCCTCCACGGCCACGGGTGCCCTTAATAACCACCATAAAACTACGGGTATGAACGGTACACATCGTGGTAAAGTGTGCAGTACCTTTGATATATGATCAGTGCCAAAGTCATCACGAGCGCTAAGATTCAAACAAATGCCTGTTTAATCATACTAATCTCAAACCTGTTCAAAAGAGAGCCAGGTCCTTCACATTCCAAACTGACCATGCAGTCAAACGGGTTAATCAGTTAACATTGTCAAAGGTTTATATTCCAACGAAACTCAGTAACTGTTTACCTACATTCCAGGAAGTAAAGCGGAGCAAACCTCAAAATAGGTCTAATATTTTACGAGAAGTTCAAACTTACCTTTGGTTTCCCATGACTGTTCAGTCTTCAGGTCGAAACATGAAAAGCAGTGATCTTGGAAATCAGTGGTGCGCCGAGAAAAAAAGAAATCAAGATTAGACCCCAGTACAGTGAAAGTCCACGTGCGATCGGCACTGGAGAGTTAGCGCGGTTGCTCGCGCTGTGGCACAGTCATGGGGTATAATAAATCCAAGGCTGAATTGACACTCAGTAGAGAACTAGTTGTACGGTTGACAAAATATTGTGGCAGTTGTCAAGTTGTAGACGGAACTCGTTATATAGATGAGTAAAAGCGGCGAGTGGTATGTTGGGCAGTGTGAGGTACATGTACAGTCAATCTAGTCAGCATCTATTATTTGGTACGAGTGTGTGATCAGCCAGTCGCGATGATAACGGCAGTGTTTGTGGTGTGGTTGTTGTGCCGTTCCTGCACTGCCAAGAATGGACTTTGAATTGGGAGACGAGCGAAGTGGCTCAACAACACAGTCACTTCGACTCGATCACGTTGGGGCGCTGTGTACACAAAGCGCGTTCCATTCACACCTACAGGGGTGGCGTTTGGCGCATGCAGGTGTGCGTATTGCCGAGTCATAAGCCATATTAATCTGTCCGCACCCGGTGCTGAATATTTTTCCCTCTTCCCAGCACCCTTTCCATCGCTGGGTACAGAGTACTGAGGGGAAGTCGCCTCGTCATTAATCATTGATATTCACTGGTTATGATTTATGAATTGAGGTATTTCAGGCGAATTCCGACATCAGTCAGCCGCGACTAATTCCCTGCAACGTGGGCATGCAGCCAGCCAAATGGCGGGGACAGGACATTGCCAGGACTCGTGTCTTCCAAGCTAGAACACACAATATCCATGCTGACTTGATTGTGATGTCACACTGACAGCTACAGATGTTTGTCGCCTTCTGAGTTACAGAATGCGAAGTCACCTGCACAACTTTCCGCTTCCAGGTCGGGTTCGGAAAATTTGATTGCTTCATTTACAAGCCGTGAAACAAAGAATTTTTTTCCCATTTCAACAATTTTACAGAGCCACAGATTTTCTTGGGTACTTGGCCATTTACTTGATAGAGTCTGTATGTGATATAGCTCAAAGTGTTTGTTTTATTTTATTTATCCAGGGTATGCCCAGTTTACTAAAACTGGTTTCCACCGGGGCCCTGCAAACACTCACAAAAATGACACGGAACATCAACATGATGAAATTTGCTAGAAAGACGCAAAATGCACAATAAACGAAAACAATAAGTCTCAACAATGACACTTGTTCCTATTTGGGGAGAGCGAAAATCCTTAAAAATGCAAAACAAAAAACTATTTTGTGGAAAAAAAGGAGAATTCCCTATTATACTAGTATATACAAAGTATAACAAACTACAGCAATTCCAATAGGTAATAAAATCCAGAAAGTTTGACCCAAGTTTTTGTTTATGTGCAATTTGAAATGGGCCAATATTTGCACAGTCATTTTAAGGGAAAAGTACACGTACACACATTTTCTTCCTCAAGCACGAAACTGCGAGTTACGTTTTGACAACGGTTACATAAACGTTCTTTTAGTACGACCATGATTTTACAAAGATAGAATTTTCAAAGTGTACCTTCAAAAAAGCTTCCAAATATCTCCCATTTGGAGTTGTACATCATCTTCAACACTGGTTGAAGGAATAGTCAGTGAAATTATTAGGTTTATCATTAAACAAAACAATGAAAATCCCAAACGGCAAAGTGAAGGTGAGTTGCCCGAGAAGGTTCGTTTATCCTCATGTAAATTTGTGGACAGAAGTAGCGTGGATTTCAAACAACCTGCCACACCCAGCTCACAAAACTCAATCTCTCCAACCTGACTGGTCAACACCCCTCGTGACTGCAGTCAAAATGGAGCTGTCCGATGTGATGGAACGGGTTGTTGAATACTGGAATAATGTACTTAATACTAGGGCGGTGTGGACAAGCAAGATTCTTGGTAAATCAACACAAGCGGATACGCAACGTTCGTAAAGGCTCCGACTACAAAACGAAGCAATAGTTAATAGTCATAACAGCTGAATCATATATATACTTTTTGATCTGGCGGCCAATATGCACACGCGGGTATGACTGGCACTATGCAAATGTCATACTGAATGGCCGAGCTTTTTTCTACTTTAGCTAAAGCCCTGCCAATTTCATTATGGTATGCCATTACAAGCGTGGATTTAGTAATGACCGGCAGGATGGTTTGAACAGCTTTATACAGTGCCAGTGTCTTATACGGTCGTGATTTGTGTCGTGATTTGTGTCGTGACGCAAGTAGACACAGCAAGTGTATCACAGTCGTATTATACACGAGTTTGGTATTTCATAATTCACTGCTCCGCCAGTACTAAGGTGCAACAGGTATTACCTCACAACCAAAACCTCCTTTAACGCTGATAAAAAGACAACAGCAAACGACTTTGTCGGTCTATATTTCCGACTTTCGTACATCATCTATTGCACTGTCTAAGCATTCACGTTAAAATATTAAACGTCAGCATACCAAAATCTGTTTGGTATTTTTCAAATGACCCATGCCCCAACCCACACTAAAATATATACACAGGAGTCCTTTGATTTCGGATCTTGACTTGTACGCCTACTACAGGAAACTACATGAGCATTAGACTCTGGAAGTTGCATGCCGGGAGCGCATTTGCTTTTTCTACTGTCAGGCTCAGTCCCAGTCAACTGGAATCGTTAGTCTCTGTCGTTACCACATCGAGCGAGTACAGAAAAAGTGAATCCAAGGAAGGCTATTGTTGGGGCCCCGCCAATTGAACTCATGATGGCCGATTGAAAAAAAAAAGCGATAAAACCCAACAATGGCGAGCAGTTGTGGTCATTATTGTGAACCCCCTTGCAGGCCAGGGCCCAGTGCGACTGGGATATTGCAATTAGGGAAAGCTGTCAGATTACGGCACCTATTTCTTTGGGCAAGGATAGAGCTGGTTTACGGGCAAGAAAGGGCTGGAAGAATGGGGCAACAGGAACAGAGATAATCGAGTACTGTTGCAGTCAGATTAAGGAAATCGGATTGAACAGTTGAGGGTGAGAACGAAAGCAATAAACATTATATAATGATGAAAACCCTAAAAGAATTTACATGGAGGTATACAAGGGACCCTACATGTATACACCAGGCAACTCTAGCTTCAATATGCTGTAGTATTAAATGTCTACTGGCACCACTCCACCAACTCAACAGTCAGAGAGTGCAGTTTTGTCCACATCTGAAAGTTCATGCGCTGGGAGTCTTGAAAACGTAGAGCGCTTATGTCTGAAACAAAGTACAGGACAATTAGACTTGGAAAAAACCCAAAACCTGAGTGAAATTTTCAGTTGACGTTTTGCCTTGGGCTTACGGTCTACTGACAGAATGCTCTCCAAATACGTTTCTCATTTTCTGCAGTTCCTACGAACTTTAGTGATGAGCTGGATTGAAAGACACATTTTTAAACAATACGAATGGGTACTAAAATGATAAACAGAATTTTCATTTGTTTTTCTTTTTTCAAAAACATAACTTAAAATGACAAAATGTACATACATTGTAATTTGTAGTGGCTCTACTGGCCTTGTAGTTACGATGAATCGCTTTGGGTTTCAAGTCAGTGCAGCGCAAGTGCGGTTCCCATTAATAAAGTCTACATGAACATCATTCGTTTAAACCCTTGTTTCAACCTCCTTGTGAATTCAGCAAACTGACCAAAAACATATATGAAGCCAGTGCGGTCCGGACAAACATTGATTTGAGCCCCCTGGTTTCCCTTTAACTTTTAAGATGTCAACACGTTGCAGGGCCAAACCGGGTGGGGATGGGATTAACGCGTGTCAGGCAATTTAATAAGATGGGATTACGATGGGGAAGGGAATCCACAGAGCTACATTGTTGACGGATAAGCCTGCCAAAAGGGGATAATGACTGTGATGAGGTATTTCGGGGTGCTGGTTTGATTGTAAGCTAGCTCACAGATGGAATTATTCACAGAAGGCGCGGTGATAAAATCGGTGCGCTGTAACACAGCATCTTCAACACATTTTAATAGCCGCGAACAACGTTTTGATTGCAATCTACACGGGATTAGTAATTTTGCAGCACCACACAAAGTCTACCACTTCAAGGCATTTCGTTGATAAAGCTTATGTTCATAGGAAACCGATCAAGTTAGACCAAAATGAATCGCCTGATCACTAAATGAGAACCCCAATGCTGGATATTCAGTTTAATATTTTAACGTGAATGCTTAGACAGTGCAATAGATGATGTACGAAAGTCAGAAATATAGACCATTACCCACGATAAAACGTGGACAAAAAATGGAGTAGTGAAATGCAAGAGCTAAAAATGTTAGAGGCTAAAGGCCGTACACAAAGAAATTATCGAGATATTACAACTGACATTGGACCATGCTTGACTTGGCCCATGTTTTATCCACACAGAGCGGATTAGCCATTTGAAGAAATGCTGCCAGAAAATACCAATCACCCTGTCGTGTACATAAAGCGTTTACGACGGTGGCTTTATTATTGTTTTTACATAAACAAATAAGTCCTAACTAAGATTAGAAACCTTTATTACGTCCATCATGCATGGCTATTCTCCGTATTAAACCAAACCATCCATTTTGGGGTCACAAATAAAACGTTCGACACCACGCTAGCTTTGAACATCGCAGTGTCAAACGCTCGTGTATAATAAACCTTATACACCGGCCACAGGGTATCATAAATTGAGAAGTTCCGCATTGTAAACCCTGGTGATAAAAGTCGTAAAACACGTGTAAAGTGGATGTAGACCGCGCGTCGGTATGAACCCTTGGCACCGTGTTTTATGGGAGTTCGCCCAGTAAATACCACGGGTATAATATTGAGAGAAATGATATTTCTTTTCTCGACAATCTGGAGCGTCTCTTTCACAGTCCCCGTCCTCCCCTGTTGATGTCCAGTATTTCACCAAGCAGAAGCACAAGACGGGGCTTTGAACATCTGCATAAGTGGAAAATAAATACAAATGAACGCCCCCAATGATGATGCGTTATACACTGATTTTGTAGGCGGCCATTTTGAGGGAATTTTTCTCACAATACTGCCCACATTTGGTAAAGGGATGACTTACTATTGAAAAGGTGATAATAAACAAGTTCCTTGATTATGAACTTGATCGCTAAAATTGAAAGATAAACGCGGTCAAAGGTTTTCCCCGTAAATAAATCAAACCTTAACACAAGCGATCATACGGCCGTAGGCCAAATTTCAAACACATCACCATAATGATTCACTCATCCGTTAACAATCTTCACACAGATAAAGTGTAAGCACTCTGTGAACAATAAAGAAAGTGTGAAATACAAGGGTGAAGAACGGGAACGGGAAAGAGCTATTTATTGACGTCACGCACCCTGAGATCGAGGTTAATGGCTCTGTGAATGTCTGGGCAACCGGTAAACAACCATAAACATAAGGTGTTTTAATATCACCTCGCCTGATGTCATGATAACGTTGACTAGAATGAGGCATCGTTAAATGAATAAAAGCCCATTTAGAGGACTGTCACCTGTGCGGGTATGGACAATCAAGCGGCCCATAAACGAGTGATTTGTTTCGGGCAGCATATAAATGGACGGCATAAATTTGATTAATCTTCATAACCAACGCTAATGCTGTAGCCGAGTTGAAGCACGTTCGCATAAATTTCAGTGCGAGTGTTTGTCCATTTTTGTAAATTGCTTGTCACTTTGTGTTCCAAACACTGAACAAATTTGCATAAGTAAAGGAACCTTCCAACTTGTACAAAAAAAAGGCATATCACTCAGAAGGGTAGTGCTGTGGTTTGAATGTTACATTTAAATTAAATCTGTTACATCAAATGCTGGATTTCCAGTGAAAGCATGATTCAATTTGGAAGGCTTTCGCCTTAAGTGGAAACACCGTCAGCCTTCGCCAATTTCTTAGAAAAAAATCAAATCTGTTTATCGTTCTCACACTGATATCATTTTAGGAATCATTTATTACACAGCACAGCGGGTCTGGGCAACTATACGCCACGTGTATCTTGAACTTTTCCGCGCAAATGCCGTGGCACTTGGTAATGCCCAAAACACATGTAGCTACAAGGCGCGACTTGTAAACTACATCATTTGGATTTCTGGTGAGTAAATCACGCTGACCTCGGCTGCCAGAACCCATTGGAAAAGGTGTTAGTGATATGAACGGAAAGTCGGTCCCAACACGAGGGTTGCATGGCGTATACACGGCCCACTCCCACAAATCCAAACTGCAATTCCATAACGCGTGCCTACAGACTATGGATATCAGACTTGAAATGGAAAGTCTGCATTATTTTACGAAGCACAGGTTTTTTCATATGGTGCTAACATCTCAAACACTGACACTGACCCGTCACGCCATGCATGCGCGTTGCAACAAGGATAGAATTTCACAATTTACATCCATGCTGAATGAATATATGTAGATTGCAATGATGCCGGGATACAGGATAGCTCAGTGCAAATTTGAAACCTGATTGACAGCAATTACGGAATTTGTACCAATTATACAACGGGGGCTTGTGCCAACCACCAATAAAGCCACAAGGTTTTGCTATACTAGCACACAAGGCGTCAATGATATGAATCTTACACTTCTGGCAACAGGTTTTTGTGTACAGTTGTAAAGCCTTCAGTCTAGCTGGGGCACTGTAACAAGAGAGGTAAGCATGGTTGTAGTCGGGAGGAAGGAATTGCATTCCGAATTGTCTTGACTTTGTAGAATTCTTTGACTGCTACCGAGTTCTGCAATCCACAGCTTCCCCAAACAGCACAACTTGAAATTCACTTAGATAATGTACCACACCCATCGACAAATCTACCTTTTGTCTCAAGGATTACAAGACTACACAGTAAAACGAAAAGGTATCAACGTACAATACGTGCTTATAGAAACTATTGATGAGTAGAAGACCAAGAAAATGAAAGCTCTGGAGGATGAAATGAAAAAGGAGACGCAACCATTTTCTCAGCAAACCACCCCTTTAATCCCACCCCATAAAACGAAGATGGCGCTCAGCCGCTGAGCCCTGACCCTGGCCTCCAGACACCATAGAGCCGTCAACAAAGTTGAAGACGCCAATTTGTAGTGCAAAGCAGACGCCGACCCTTCGACACGTTTTCTACACCGCCCAACTTGTCAGCGAGTGCTATAAACGGCGCCCTTGACTTCATGATGAATTGCACAGATCTTCACACGCGCGCCTAGGTTAACAGCTTGCGCAAAAAGCCGACGGATGTCCCGCACGCAGGTACTGCTGTCAGCAGGGTACCCGCCGGAGAGGTATTTCTGCCGAGTGTCAGACTGGCTGGCCTAGGAATATCGAGCACCTTGTAAGTGCAAGAAAATGTTGACCTAGAGGTGAATACGAATTTGAATTTTAGAAAGCAACGGTTTCAACTTACTGATTTTCAGCTGTAGTCGACGTGAGACGGAAGATTTCTAAATCTGTCACCATGTCTGGAAAACAACTGCATCGTTTTGCAATTCCGTGTTCAATGGATTATGTAGTAGATAATTACTTCGGCATGAGAGATTTCTCTGAACAAATCCCCAGATAATACGACCAAAGGATTGCACAACCTCTGAACCGTTGACATTCACTTCTGCATTTCAACTTTACATTTTAAAAATTACAATCCAGTTACGTTTGCAAATAGAAAGAATGGTGACTTTTTCCGCTCTGTAAGACGACTGTTTTAAAAAGGCAGCACTATCTACCAAGCCCATAGCAGAATCATGTTGTCCCACGGTCCATCCTCGGGATGTGAGCAAAGAACCGTGCATGCATTGGCGGATCCGTGGTAGAGGGAATAGGCAACGGAAGCACCCCTAAAAGGAGGGGGTGTCGCTTTTTCTTTTTTGAAAAATAATGAGGGGGAGACAATTTGCTTGGAAGAATCCATTTCCTTTCCTGCCCAAAGCGTGTAAACCTGCATCCAAATTTTGAACCCAACTCGAGAAATAAAATTTGATCCCACTCCCCGAACTAAGGAGCTGGATCAGCTTTAAAATGCACGAGGAAGACTGTGCCATATGCTTGCTTGCTCGCATATTCAGCTTATCCTTCCTTCCGCTATATGTCCGACGATGTGCGGTGTGGTGGTTTCTCTGCAGACAAACTCATCTCTCAGGGATGATCGAGTTGCGGGAAAAGGGAAGAAATTTACATTATTAAAGAAAACAGACTACGCATCTGCCGGGGAGGTTGTTCAACTTTAGGTGGTGCATCCGTGAAAATGATGACCTGACTTGCTGTTGATCAACTTGAGGAATCCGTGGACCTTAATCAGACAGGAAGGGGCATCCCAGGGGAAGGGGCAAGTTGTCAGACTTTTTTGTCGCGACCTGCACAGCATACACCGCGACCATTGGTCTTACACAAACACCATTCGCAATCATCTTTTGGTTCAAAAGACTTTTCCTCATTCAGCTTAACTTTTTATTTTTTTTAAATTTTTTTTTTGGCAAAAAAACCCCCCCAAAAAACTACCGATCGTACTGCATAAGCCAAATACAACAGTAACAGCAAAACGACTCACGACTCTTTCCAAGAAACAGAATGGTACCTCGTCTTCATCGGGCAGTTTCAAACGGTTTTACACCTAATCTTCATGCATCTGAAAAGCAAGGTGTCAGAATTTAAGACCGTGAACCACAGTAATTGGTAATGGCTGAACAAAGCGAAAACACCGAACAAAAACAAAAAACTCGTGAATGCGAAAACAAGAACAGCAGAAACAAACTCCGGCCAAACAGATACGCCTACAGCTAAGGCACTGATGTATCGTACAATGTAAATGCAGCTGCATGTTCTTTTGCTCTATGCCAACCAACTAGTGGAAACGCCCCCAATCTAATACAACGGCCACGGGGGCAACGCTTTTTCCCGCCGTTTTTTCCCCCAATCCGAGGCGGGAATAACTAACACGGCACTGCCAGGGGCTTGAGTTTCCCCGAGGCGCATAACTCGCCTTCAAAAGTATCAGAATTTCAATCGGCTCACGTGCGTTACTTCACCACTGGATATGTACAAGCACCCACCTTAAGTGCAAGTGTACTAAAAGCTAATGCAACTGCATGTGCATGCGGTATGGAGGACACCCTCCAGGCAACGGAGGGGCTTTAATTCACCAACACTTTGGATACTATCGCGGGTGTAAGATGCACGTACATGCATAATTCGTCCGCTGAAAAAAACCAAGGCTGTTTATGGCGAGACCCATTTCGCTCTATGTTCTCATTCAGCGATGACAGAAAGTAACATAGGAAATGGAATCCGGTGAAAATTTGATTTTATAAGTACCAATTTCCAATGATTACCAGAGCAGATGTAAACCAGCTTCTTTGGTTAAAGTGACGTGCAGAACAGTAACATCTGAGACCACAATCTTTCATACTCTCAAATTAAAATGTAACAAGATGGAAACTGTGTCAAATTAATATGACACAGTTACCAACATGTTACATTTCTTTATTGCTGTTTTGATATTAACACGTAAATACATAATTATAAAAAACCCCATACATGAAACTCGATTCTTTTATCAACACAAGGACAGCCTCTTCACGTTCATCTTCAGGCAAAAACAGTCCTGCGACATTCTCGAGCGATTAATGGAATCTGAACTAGATTTAATCAATAAAACCAACCCCACGCACGCTAGGTTACCCTACATGCACGAGTTGATGGATTAGATTCGCGAAGAGATTCGAAAACAACATCGGTTTGTGACAGGTCGCATTCGGGACTTAAATGAAGATCTACCGCGTTCAAACAAACAGCACACTTGAGCGCTCTGGCCGTGCTTGCGACACCGTTTCTGATTTGTACTGCAGGCCTGGGATACTCTTTCCCATACGCACTCACTGCAGAATTCCACCGAGATTCCCATGCGCTGAAGACTGGCGGGTAAAATACGTATAAATTCCCAGCAAATATGGCTGGATGACCTCTTTGAAGTCTTGGCACGTTTCTCGTTGAAGTTTTTCATATTACCAACCTGCAGACGCTACACTCCACGTTATTATTGCTGCCTCGGGCGTGGCACGCACAACCGATTTTTATTACAACTCGTTCTGAGCACAAACATCTAATAAACTTCTCGTGGTTCATATATTGACTTCATCAGGAGACTGTACAGTCTTCACTGACAGCTTCGACGATGAAGATAAAATAAAAAAAATAATACAGCAGGATATAAGAGGGTTTAATGGTACTTCCGAAACAGCTTGAAGCAGAACAATGCACCGTCCCATAGCTTTTATGCTGATGTTCTTAAAACGTCATCAGCCCATAATTAATGGGCTATTTTTGGAGAAATAAATATCCATTATATTTGGACTGCTTCCTTTTGTCTGTTTAGGAGTCTAATTTTTGTCTGAGAACTTTGTCTGATTTGGTCTGCTTGTGAGGCTCTTTGTCTAGGCCTACATCTGATTTTCTGCCTTTGTACAGCCTTGTCTTGAATTTGATTGCCGATTGGCTTGCTTGTGTCTTCACAAAATGTAATTTGAAACAATTTTTGTACACTGCGTGTTGGAGTTTTTTCTCTTTCGTGTATCAATCACGATATTGTTTATATAAAAAACATTTTATATACGTTTCAATTATTAATATTTGTTTACTTTTTCATATGCACACGGGTCTGCTTGACCACATCCTTTTGATGACAGTTTTATACTTATGGTTTTTCCCAGCCATCCCAAGTTCACTTTGTCACAATTTTAATATCAGAAGATGTAACATAAATAAATAGATACACCAGTCAGGGTTTAATCATTTCAATGTTCGCGTTTATGTTCGTGTTTGAATTTTGCTCTACGCCTGAATACTGATCATCTTTTGAAATCCTCGATTTTACACAACAAATAATTAAACGTAGTGTACAGATTGCTGATTTTAAATACGAGCGATTCCCAAAAGTGCGCCACTAAGAGTTCGCAACGCGTTGGCCAATTACATTGCGCAAAATCTGTCGACCCAATGCACGTTTGGAAAGGGTTGACAAATTTCGCGCGTTGTGATTGGTCAAGGCGTTGCAGACTCTTCGGGGCGCACTATTGTGAATTTCCTGTATTCTAAGTGAGTTTGTAAGTTTCAATATAATTCTACAATCTTTTGAACACAGAGGAAAATGTTCATCTTACAAAGTGATAAAAAGAGGTAAACCTTTTGGGCACTTTGCCCTGTACATTATTTTCTCATAGTTAATGTTAAATTAAGATGTGATTATTAAAACTCTCTGGGAATTAGACAAGAATATGTCACATTTTCTAAAATGTCAACATGACTGTCAAAAGAAATCAGACAAACCGTCTGTTATTTGGTGTTTTATGTCCTTCGAGTTTCACTGCACAAAACTGTGATATCCTGATTATACTGTTTTCCGTCACGGGTTCATTTAATAACACAAATTATTTGCATAAAGTTTTACTGTATGATTTCATCTTTATTTTACAAGACTTGACTGACACAATCAAGCATTATATATCGCGTTGGCGGTACCTGGTGTGATCCAGGCAATGAAAAGCAAACAAAAGAACAAAGCAAAATTTAATGTAAAATACTAAAAAAATAACTTCGGTCTGTTTTCACATCGAGTTACCACAACCCAGCCATATTTATACAAGCGAATCCCACTTTTCACAAAATAACAAAGCCATAAACGTTGTTACTGCAGAATAATATATTTTACGTTTGGTAGGGCTTGAAGGGCGACGTCCTATCAAAGTGACGGACCGCACTGATGTGACTACCCTGGTTGGACACATTTTATTGCCGAAACACACCTGCAGTTTCCCCGTTGCATAAACAGTTCAAAATCGGAATGTGTATACATGTAGGTTTTATTCTTTTGGGAAAGCGACATTTAAGCAGTTTAGGATAAACAAATTTTGACAAGTAGAGGCCTGGACACTAAAGCAGAAGTTTAAAGCCTGAAACTCTTATGAAACATTACAAAATGCAACTGATAAGGGAGACAGCGACCTTGATATCAATATGGTATACATAATCTTGCAGCAGCTGACTTTTTTTTTGGAAGTGTAAAAAAAAAATAGTAAAGTAAATTAGTAATTTATCATAGGACAAGTTCGATCGACGACTATATCGCTAACTATAATTTGACTAGTACCGCCCAAACGCAGGATGGTTTGGACCATTCAGTCGACCATTTGGAATCAGACTTGAATCTTGCAACAGCTTTTGACTTTTTTGGAAGTGTAGAAAACTGTAAAGTACACTGTATGTTTACATCATAGGCCAAGTTCGACCGACGACTATACAGGTAACTATATTTCGACTAACACCGCCTAAACGGAGGATAGTTCAGACTATTTAGTCGACCATTTGTAATCGGACTTTAGGGTATAGTCGCATAGCCGATTTTATTTATCATTGTGGAGGGAACCATTCACATGAAAACAATCGTACGCGATTTCAATAACCATGCATGTTCGCTTCGAGAATCGCAGCCGACGGGAAACGTGAGTACCGATGAGATTTTAAAAGTAGGCCAACTGGGGTCGTTCAAGTGTGACTTTATTGCGCATGGGCATTGTTAAAAAGCAATATTAACTACTGATCGAACTATAGTCTGCGCCCGAATTTGCCCATAGACGTCGATTATTCCATCCAGACTTTATCAAGTCGAAACCCGTCAACAAAGGTCAATGTCTGACACAGCTGCTTGTTTCAAGGCGAGTTGTTTTTCCACGGATTTGGAACCCAATGAAACATCGTTATCGAAAAATGTGCGACGAGACAGCAACCTACACCGCCGATGGAATCAATTCGGTGACTAGAGAAGCCCCAGAGATATGCAGACGATCGAAATGGGGAAAGAGAAAAGTTTGCGAATAATTCGCTGCACAGTCTACAAAACACAAACAGGCCGAGGATGGGAAGATGGAATCTGAGGAAGATCAAAGACCGAGGAGCAGCCCCTTCAACTACTTCAGATTGCTCGCTATCTCATTTGCCGATCGGGAACGTCACAGTGCACGTCTATTCGACCCGACGAATGTTTTCGGTGCACGTCAAGATTAAAGGTCACATGACTACAGGATCTAAACCAGTTAATCTGTAAAAATCGCGGCACCTAATATTGGGAAGAAAACATACTGGGCAGTATCCCACTTCCGCCATCAACGAGATCTATCTATATTAACAAACATGCTTTTTTTTCAATTCTTACAATCAAACAAAATGAGGCTATAACAGCATAAATACCTAGAGTGATGTTTCCAGGTACAGTAGTAAAAAGAAAGGCATTAGGGCTACCCCTGGTGGACCAGCAATCACTTCTGGAGCTTTCTTGATGGACTGAAGCATACTTGATCTACAGATTACCATTAGGAGATCAAATAATGTACATAAGTTTCTGTATCATACTCATCCGTTACCCATAGGAAAAAACCAGACGCAGCAAATGATCCATTTGGACTTAATGATCTTCCAATAAAAACCCCACAGGTGGCAGAAAAAGAGAAAGTACATCTGGCCAAGGAGATCTGATACCACAAACATGAACGTAAGGCGAAAAGATGGATCGGTTAAAGAGCACCTCTCGTGAAAATATGTTTTCTCTGATTTTATCTGTTATAAATCCCTTGTGCAAGCCAAACCATGGTCAAGGGTTTATCCACTACGAACACAGGGCGAGGGTTCCCCCTCGTTTTCTCTGTTTTCTCAGAATGATGCAATCCACATTCAAAATTCACACCTTGGGCATGAACAGAAAAAAAGACCTTTTACACTTGTTATAGATGACCTCTGAAGACAAATGACTCTGCATTCGATTAGGATGCTTCCATATTTATTTGAACAGGTAAAATCAGAGAAAACATGTTTTCCTTAGAGGTGCTCTTTAAGGAAATGTTCACATAGTTAAGCCTTTAAAAAACAACGACGAGAACATTAACAGCTCATTAGCTAAAGAAATTGAAGTTACAATCTGATGTGCAATCATGAAATAGTTACATGTAGTGATGGAAGCACCTCAGGTCTCATCGGAAATAAAGACGTTCACCCGTTCCTTCAACAAAATCTTTCAGATGCTCGTCCGATAAGCTCAAGCCGCTCCAAAATTTCCTTTGGGGGGTAGCAGACAATGAGGTAAAATTGTAAAGCGATGCTGGGCCCTGAATGCGCGAGAGGCAGGCAACGGGCAGTGAAGAGTATAGAAGGCTGGAAAAGTAGACCGAGAGAGTAGCGAGGCTAGGTCATGGAGTGCTTTCGAGATACCGTTGAGGGTGATCACTGTCATGGCACAGGGGCATCTTGCGGTGTGCGTTACAGTAATCGCAGACGAAACGACGTTCTGTAATTAAAATGCCAAGAAATTAACTGCCCAGGGTATTAGCGGTGACACCACCCAGGAATTGGTTGATACAGAAGTCCGCAAACGGGGAACTCGGCTTTTGGTCCCTACCACAAGGAAATCGTGTACAGTTACAAGGTTGACGTCACCTTGTCATCAACATTGCCAACTGACAATTCGTACATATTCTGGGCCCAAATGGAGGACATGTGATAAAGATCCTTCTTGCTTAGCAACAAAGTACCAGATAGATTCAATCTTGATCATGAAATTAAGAAATCCTGTACAGAACCAACGAAGGAAATTAAGAAATACTAAGGATGGGATAAGGTTAGATAAAGCCAGAGATCTAAATGTGTTGTAAGGAAGACACGTCAAAAATAATATCATCTACGATTTTATAATTTGGACTGGTGGTATAACAGAAACATATCAGCTTGGGGTGGCTTGCGTGAAATCCACTGTATACGTGATTAAGCAAGATGACACAACGGTTCGGGAGACTTCACGATACTTAGATCCACACACGCACCAAATGAATTCCAGTTGTCCGCTTTATACTCCCTGTAGATTCAAACCATACACCACAGCACGGCCAGATAACCCATCCATCAAACTTGGGTATAGTTGTTTGTCCCGAATCGTAATTATGGATCAATCTTTTACCCGAATTGAATAAACATTCCAGTATTTCATTCCTGGCTGCCAAAAAAAAAAAAAAAAAACTCGGACTTGCAGCCGAGCAGAAGGAAGGGCACCGTGACACTCAAGCCCCAAGTGTCTATGCATCAATTTGTGTACACCGACCTCAGCGAGCGATTAGTCATAAAAATCACATTACTTTTCACATAATTAGACTGACTTAAAGACGGTGAGTAGCATCAACTGAGCTGAGACTATTTCAGCTGATTTCAAAACCTTGTCCAGTTTTGTAGAAGTTAAATCATATTATTTTCCTATCACTTAAGTTCATGTGTATAATACAAACTGTAAACTCCAAGGACAAATACATCTAATTTATGTCACGGCCGTGTATATTAAAGAGCCGACTGACAGAAGATGGACTTATTAGGCCTACAGTATGCAACAGTGATTTTACATAATTCGTTAACTCAAAGGCGAGCTCGTGCATTCTGAAGTACTTACGATGTCTGATAATTCACGTTGAAGGTTTGCATCTCAGCAAAATAGTGGAATCAAATACCGTGTGATAACGTCGGTAAAGTAAAATTCTCGTACGCAAATTTTCTGTACTCAAGACAGTCAGTAAGATATATACTGCTCAAAACGAACACGGCTTTATGATTCTTTGTTTAGTTTCCTCCATGTTCACCCTACACGCCAGGCATTTTAAAGAAACTTGATTCGATTGCTACATGTATTAGACCTACCGGTACTCTTCATTAAACTGCATTCAGGCAAACTTGGGAACTTTATTAAAGAAACCATGTCAAGGATTTTAATGACCTGAATAAAACGAATCAAGGCTTTGTTTCCACAACACCGTGCCTTTCAATCTCATTTAAAGGAAGAAAAAAAATCAATAGTTTGGCTTTTATTCTAATGAATATGTGCCAAAGCGTTAACGTTATTCTAAGCACAACAGAAATGTCTCCATAGTTTTGAAAAAGTATATGTATCCCCTTTTCTACGTTTTCTTCAAGCCAATAATTCTTCAAGACATAATTGGTGGGTGCTTTTAAAGAATTGATTCTTTGTATGGTTCTTATGCTCATTTGACGAGAAGTGCCTTTATATGACGACATCAAAATAGCGCTCTCATGTTTATGAAAATGGTTTCTCAAAATTGAAAAATTACCACCTTCTTTTCGTTTCGAATGAAAACAAGTATTTAGATTTTGCTTGTATTGTAGTAACACGTAGCTATATGCACGAAAAAAAATGAGCTGAATATCCACTGCATGTATCCTTTAGTCTGTCTGAGAACTGCGAATCTGCGAAAATCACTTGCAGTAAAAGCTCCCTTCGCGTACAGTGAAAATGGTTGCAATGTGGCCTTCTGCTTCCTGCTATCTCTGACTCAACTTTCAGCAAGCCGGTTTTTCTTGGGGTCGAATACTGCTTGGAAGATGGCCAGCTAGACGCCTGAAAACGACAACACCTTGCACGGAATAAAACTTTCAGCCCTATATGGTCATATGGAGCACAGTGGGGCCCATTTCGGACTATGATAGTGAACATGAACAAAAGAAACACCACATCTTGTTGATGGAGGTACACAATAATTACCTCAGTCTGGGGAATGTGCAGTACTGCCCAACGCGGATAATAAACGTGTATATTTTTCAGCCGGTGCTGCATCGATGACAAATGGCAACCCTACATCAACATACCAGAAGAGATGTGGTAGCGTGTGAATGGCGTAACTTATCAACACCTCTTCGTACATGTGATAATGGTTGCCAGACTTGGCACGGACTACGAATTCCAAAAAACTGAAGTGCACATGTGTATGACCATTCTTTGGTGTATCCTATAATATGTATGCAGTTCTATTTATTATGATGGGAAAATACTTCATGAAAAGTTCTCTCCAACACGTGTAAGCAGCATCTGATTCCAACCAATCGCTTTTGAAACGAAAGCAAATACATATGCTTGTATTTCCACAGAACTTCCATTAAAATATGATACCGACAAATTGCCAAAATAAATCCACTGCATGTGAAAAGCCTAACACGTTTACTCGTTGAACTTTGAAAGTCCACGCCATGTGGCCATGAGTTTATACTTTAATCCAAGATCGTCAAATCACCTATGATTGCTTGCTAAATACAGACATCATCAATATAGCCGAGCGTAGGATGAAACACTCTCTACTCAAACCGCCAGTTTCCCGGGTAAGCCAGTTGAAAAAAAATCACCAGGGGCCTACGGGTTTGTGAAAACGAGCAGCGCAATACAGGAAAGTTGAGGACAAAAAAGAATAACGGACGAGAGAAGAACGAGCCAAAACTGCAAGCTTGATTGCAAGTATCAATCTTGCGGAAAATGGCATGCTGGGTTTTTTGCACGAATTGGCCTGACTTCACAGCAGGTCACGGCGTACGTGTTTGCAAAAAACGCAACAATCGCCTTTTTCTCAGTGACGAAGAGTTGCAGGTAGTAAATTTTCAGCCTTGCTTGCTGAGGAGAGGGTTTAGATGTTGGAAAAAAGAAAACGGACGGACGTCTTCGGTGTCATGGTAGGCGTGAGCTATAGAATCCTCATCCCGTGACTCGAGCACAATGCATTAATTCAATAGTACTTCTCTTAGTTCTGTAGTTTTGAAATTGTAAAGCACACAACACTGCATACGGTATATAAAGCATGTGGGGTTACAAAGAGATTTACGAAGTTATACCAATCGGGTTGCACACTTGAGGCAGACACTGCAGTAAAGAGAACAGACTAAAGCAATCGGAAAATTAGACACGTCTTGGTACTAAGACATCTCCTTTGCTTTTCCTCACCTCATGCTATTTGAAACTACAAAATAATGTGCCTTAAGGGCAGCTGCTCAGGGCCTGCCTGCAACAACACCGAGGCTTTCATGTGAGAAAATATGGTCAAGTTCCTTGACAGCGTTGGAGTACGGTATCACTGTCACGACGATGCAAAATTGTCACCGTGGGCTACACGGATACAACTGGCCCCGCATGTCCGGGCTCTTATCCGGTCGCGTTTTTACCGACGTACAGAAACCTCAGCTTGCAAGCTGTAGACGACGTTTCATAACACCGCGCGGAATGAATATGAATCATCTCCATCAGACACCCCGCTCAATAGGTAAATTCAATAGGGGCTTGGCTCGCCGGCTGACAGGCAACGGTGGCTCTTGTGGGGACCCTACAAAACCCCGATTCTGCGTTGGGCGAAAAAAAATCCAATTTTTGTGAGCCCTTTTCTCCGGTTACGCGGGCGGCTCTTGATTCCCTTCGTTCTACCTTTTCATGCCGGAGGGCTGCCCTAGAAACGCGGTAAAGAGAACACAGGGAAAAGGGTACTAAGCAAGTGAAGGGTTATTTTAATTTCTTTATTTCGTCCCCGTTGTTGGTGTGAAAAGAGCAGCTGAAATGACAATGTTTGTACCGCAATGTTTAATGCGTACCCATGAGATAAAATAAAGTGCGCATGGATAAGGTTTTCCGCAGATTATCACACTTGGCAATGGAACGGATCAAAATATGGTACAAAATCATAAGCATGTTTTCATGTCGTTGAAACATAAGCAGTATGTCGACCTTCTCATAACATGCTGGGGAAAAACAGGCATCTATTACACGAGAGCAACGTTTTAATCCTCGACATAAGGAGCCCTTGCAGGCAGTGTGACAAACAGTCTCTTTGCTGTATTGAGTTCAGTGTGGAGTAATCTCATCACACTCTACCAACATGCTCGAAAAACACTCCTTCAGAATTCAGATGTGGTCCGAGGATCAAAAGACTTCAACTATGTGCCGCCAATTCACCTGTTCAAAGAATCCCTTTCAGGTGTTACACATAGTTTCACACCTCTTTGCCATTCAAAAGCCCCGTTGTGTGCGCAAACTGTCAATAGGCGCGTTAACACAATGGGGGATTTATAGAAGAAATCCTGAGCGACGACCCGGTTTCTGGGCTCCAACTCCACACGTACAACCCCCCCCAAACAAACAAAAAAAACCTGCCAACTTTGGTGATATAAAGATCATGCCCCATTTTGTTGGTGAGTTGATACCGCTTTCTTTCTCAGAGAACCGAATCAGGGAATCCTCTTTCCATACAAGGTTAGGATCAACTGAAATTTTGACAGGCAGCAATTTTTTAATCAAACTAACTTCCAAGGAAAGGCTCAGGGCGGAGATTTTAAAACGGAGCACTGGAAACTTGAAGCTTAGTCCGGAACAAAACTTGATATAATTACCACACAGAACCCCCTACGGGGGACTGAGGATTACGGTGAACAGTTTCGTTGGTTCTGGCGTAAACACGTTGTTGTATACGTCAGTGTAAGGACAAGACAGGCCTGTGCTATTTCGCACCCTTTAATATGATTACTATGTGACACAGAGCAGTGCGTTTCCTTCCTCCATGCTTACACATAAAACTCTAAATGAAGCCTAGGTGATTACAATTAACTTACAAAATCACTTAAAAACCATGTGGTAGGAGTTCTTCTGAACAAAAGCACAAAAAAGACATCGAAGCCTCAACTTTATTTGACGGTATTATTGAAGTAGGTTTCATTATAAACTTTTCCATTTCACTCTCGTAATTTTGAAAAAGGAACCCCTGCTCGTGGATTTGCGTCCGACCGAAAGTTTTCTGCAAGGTAGGGAGAACACGTCTGACATTTTGGTCTAGGTGAGATGCACCCGAGTGGTGAGACACATTTCCCCCGGGGGGCCTCTTGTATAATCACGGTGATTGGCATTTCACGTGCTAGGTGTCGGGGCCAGACAACACCTGGCGGAGACGCCATGCGTAGTTTGGAATTCCAATGCGGCCACGGCACATTCTTTGAGTACAAATCATCTCGCATGCTAGGTTTTCAAAGCCGCCGTGAAAAACGCGCAAAATCTTATCAGTAAATAAGGACATATAGGAATACTGTAAAATGGCCCCCACTATCGTTTCAAAGCTCGTTTTCAGAAAAATAAAATGTTGTAGTGCTGTCAGTGGCGTATCCAGTTCTTGTGCTGGGGAGGGGGTTCATTCGTAAAAGAATCCTGTTTACCCTCCCCTCCAAAACAGGTGCTAGTGTCGTTTCTAAGGCTAGCACTTTTTATTCCCAAACAAACAGAAAAAAGTAACAAGACATTGGCAACATGTCTGGGGAGAAGCATGCCCCCGCTCAATACGCCACTGTTGCCTTCTACCGTGTTTTGAAAAGTAGTTTGTAAGCCTGTTTTTGATAAACCAATGGCGAGAGACTTTTTAACGCGAGTGAACAAATTCAACTTCTCATTCCCCACTGGTTCCCACTGAGGTCTAAAGACACGCAAGGCATCATTTGGCATAAAGAAAGAAATCTAAAACATAATAAACCGGCAAAATATCGAAGTTGGAGGGGCGAGAGCTTGCATAAGTATCTGCTCAGTAATATGTAACTTCTTTTTGGGGGAGGGGGGCGGAAATGCCCAACAATTTCCAGTACACTTATCCCCTCCCATTTTACAGAACTACAAGTTAAGGGGGTATTGCAATTTTCTGACAAAGAATTTGACATATAGCCTTGCGATACTGCCTAGTGATACATGCATCAAGGGCGACGTTTTCGGGCCGTAATTTGTAATTTCAGGAAATTGCCGTTGGTGTACTGGCTTCAGAAAGCGATGCTTCAGTTAACCCCTAGGAAGCCACAAATTAGATTCCTGAGATCAGAGAGGAGGTGGATCAATTTGAGCCTTTCAGACAATACCGGTGCCGCAGACAGCTGGGATTAAAACCTTTCATAAAGTTAAATCTCGCCGCAGAAAGAGATTTGACGTGACATTTCCTTCGAAGGCTACCGTATTCCTCTCCATTATGAGCGCGACAATGCCCGCGTTGAACTCAAGTACCTGTCAAAATCGAACTCTGAATCAGACCGTTTAACAAAAAAATTTCATCTCCACATTGTGAAAATATCTGCATGTGCCAATTTCACTAAAAAAAATCCAAAAGCGCGCGAAATCTTGCAGCATACTCTCGTGTCTTGAAACAC
The DNA here is from genome assembly GCF_054643075.1 of Acanthaster planci. Classification (NCBI taxonomy): domain Eukaryota; kingdom Metazoa; phylum Echinodermata; class Asteroidea; order Valvatida; family Acanthasteridae; genus Acanthaster; species Acanthaster planci. Next base: position 7,916,797 of record NC_141781.1, read on the forward strand.
GGATAACGCATGTCCACTGCGGGTACGAAATCAGAAGAGGAAATGCTGAAGAGGAAGCACAAGATACAAGGAGGAGAAACGGAGATCCGCGATTGCTACACTAAACGCATCTACATCAGGTGTAGTACACTCTTGGAATACTCATCTGCAAGTCAAGTTTGCAGAGGTTCCTCGACCGTTAAATTAATGGGTTCTGTAATGTATGCTTATAATGCTACGGTGCGTTTTATGTGAAAGGTATAGCTCTCTGCGAAAAACTGCAGCACGAAGGGGAAAAGACAATACATCATCGAATCACGCATTCATGAGACAGATCATCGCTGTGTTATGTTTATAAAATGAAATGACAGTAGTTATCACAGAATCTGAAGAAACTTTACAGACTTTCCGTTTTGCGTTTGAAAACAACCACGCACAGCACAGTTAACCTGTTCAGAACCAACTTTCACATTTAACTTCGCTGAAACCGGTTAGAGAAGAAGAGTTTCTAAAGAAAGGCCTGAGAAAAATCACGATGTGTAATGGGTGGGGTCCACACTCCCGCGGACATGGCTAGAGATTCAACGCGTATTTACGAAGGATGAATAGGAAGGAATCTCAGGAGAGATGAGAACATGCTGACTGCAAACATTGGTGGGCTGAGAACCCTCCTAAACGTCTCACGATATTAAAGCAAGACAGAAACTCTCTACAGTACATCATACTATCCCGGATTAAACCTAGCCACCAGAGTCCCCTACAACCAAATCACATCTTCCTCTTCCATCATGAGTGACATCTTAAGAGGTGGAGATAAGAGGAGATCTGCAGAAGACCTGCAGGGTTTCTTCCTACTCGTGATTCCCCCTCTCTCTCTCCAGCTTGCCCTCAACTCCTCCTATGATTGACAGCCCTTCGGGCCCTTTGTTGTACCCTCAGGGGTGGCAATCATTGGAAAATGGGGTCAATTCAATCCCCTCCAGGCCAGCCCCACAACAGGTGCCGGGATAGGTTTACCGGGTGAGGTGTGACTTCCCACGGGGCATTAATGAAGCCAATTTGGCGGCTTAATGGCCGCTGAAAGATCAGTGATTTGGCTGTTTTTGCGCACTGTCGTCGGTCTCTTCGCGCAATCTAAGCATTGTTTTGAATACGATGTCATGATTAGATGTCCAGGATTTTCAAAGCCTTTTTTTATCGCAAGCTTGTACACTGCACCAGGAACCACCTTAGAAAGTCAACGGAGGATTAAAGAAACTCATCCACCATTACTGATGATATTTGAGTCAAATCTCACTAAGATTAGAGATACTTTTTACTTGTCGGAAGTTGTCTTGATGAGTTAATTCGTATTACTTAACTATCTGGTTTGTATGTTACGTACTTTTGATGTTCATGTCCATAACGTGTATTTTTATCTCTGTGCAAAATGGCCAGCTGAATTTTCCCATTACAGGATTGTAAACATTTAGGCTATTGTTACTGTTATCGTCTGCAATCACAAATTAAAACAAGTTCGAGAACAACTACAGACAGGCTCATGGCTCATGAGCCTAACTGGCTAATGCTAGTAACTTGACACCAAAAACGAAAATTGAAACAACATTTATGTTATTTTTGTCGTACGTCATTACAATATTTTGCGTTGACACAAAAGCGTAGACATGGTGTGACCAACGTTACAAAAACCGCCACGATGGTCAACGCTTCACTGTCCAACAGCCTTTTAACTATCGTTATACCGCAGGTGAAAAAGTAGCTCGAATTGGGAGTCATCAAGCATCACTTCTATGAATTATGCACATCTACGCTTGCTTCAGAAGGGCACGGCACACCGAAACCTAAAGGGAAACTGCTGATCAAGGGAGCTGCCCATGCGCTTCAGAACCCATCAACGAAGTGAATGATCGAACAAATTGAATACATGATCTCGTGGTAGGCAAACCGTGACATTGTCTATTGAGAACGAATGCTGCATAAAACTGCATTATTGACACACAAGTCATTGAAGGGTGGCTGTGCCATGACAGGTCTTTGAATAACAAGATTAACTGCTGGAAGTAAGTCCTGACTCTCGCGGTTGACAGGTCGCCATAACTGAAATACCAATAAAAGCTTGAGGATTTTTCGATTCTGGTAAACTTATACGTCTTTCTTAGGCATGCTATAATCCACGTTAAGGCAGAAATTATTTCCTGGAGCTGTCACGAATAGGATTTTGAACATGATAGACGACTTACAGATGTACATTTTGATCTTATATTCTGTTGATGTAAACTGATGTTTATACGTATTACGTGCAATTTTCCACTCTCATGATTAGACGAGTGTGGAATAGCGGAATCTTGGAAGTGCGCAATAGCAAACCTATATGCCAGCAAGACAGACAGCAAATCTAAATAAACCTAGACAAACAAGAGAAACTGAACACAGCTGGAAACACCACTCTCAAAGTTTCTTTTAAAGGAAAATACGAAAATAAGGCTTAATTCGCCAAGACTTCCACCGGTTGGAATAAAGTAAATCACGGACACAAAGATTTTAGACCCCCACAAAAAACCCGTATTCTGAAGATAATACAATACAGCAACAACTGAAATGGTGTTGGTAAATTGAAAATGAGGTATTTGTACTTGAGAGCACGGTTTAATTAGGATGAAACCAGGCGGTGTTGTTGGCACAGAAGCAAAAGCTGGATGATATGGTTAAACCTCTAAAAATACAGAACTTCGAAATCCAATATCCTAAAAAAACTGGGGAAAAACCGAGAAATCACACCTGCAATGTAGGCTAACACTGCCACAACTCCGAGCAGCTACAAGTTCTTAGAAGGGGGAACAGCGCGGATGCCCCCTCCCCAAATCCGGCTGAAATCCAACCGTGATCTAGGCCTACTGAGAAAAAAAGAGACAGAAAGTTTGGGATTCTGCTTATGGTACCACGAGTGCAGAGTCACTTATTCATCCCAGTCAGCCGTTTCCTGCACGGTAACTTGATGATTGAAGGGGTAAGATAGGGGAAAGCTGTCGCTCGGGGACGGTGCCTCTTACTCATGCATGCGGGAACATGCGTGTCAACAGCGAGGAGGATCGTCATTACATGAGGATTCTCTGTGAGACTTCCATACAGGTGAAGTGTGGGAGGTGGGTGAAAACAAAACAAAAAGGACCATGACCCACCCCAAAACCCTGCAATCCTACCTTCTTGCAAATTTGACTAAACAAGGTCATATGCCTGAGTTGCCATTTATTTAATATTAGGGAAGTGATAAGTTGCACTTCAACACAGGTTAAAACAGACACAGGGGGGGGGGGATTATCAAGTACAGGGCTCACATGTACTGGCCTGGGTCACGTATGAAGTGTTCAAGTGACCATAATTGGTAAGAATTACAGTGATAATCCCACAAGATCAAATCTGATGGGTGAATAATTATGCACAACGACCAGTGTAGAGAAAACACTGCTCTGTGCAAAACAAAAGAAGAAAAAAAAAAAAACCAACGCCCCATGCGGCCACCTGCGGTACCTTTCGCTGGATACCCTGATGAAGATGCAATCAATACAGCTGACGTTTTCCTTGAACCATCCAGGCCTCTCGGACAGGAATAAATTGAAGCACTTCCCCCACAGCCATCACAAACACAATCAGAAAAAGGGACGGATGAAGCCGAGCGTGGCATATCATCTTTCCCGCGTTGCAGTGCTTCCTCAGGTCTTCATCCTCCATTCTTCCCCTCGTTTTTTTTACTCCAACTCAATCACTGTTTTTTTTATCAACGTGGACGACATATAAAGTTATAACCAGTCTGAATTTAAACTGGGGTGGTTGGTTTACGGACAGCACGGATTAGGGTAAAAGGCTGTAGACTGACATCAGCATTAACAATCATCATCATTTCTACAGTTTGATACGAAGGATTCGTATATATCCGTGACTATTATAATCTACAAAGTAATGACTACAAGCAAACATACTGCAAATTCCACTCACACTGGAGGTAACAACAAATTAACGTAGAAATAGAAAATGTCACTCACAGGAGAGCACAAATAGCTTTGGCACACACTGTTCTGTTTAATGAATTTTTGTGGGGAGGGGGAGAGAAGTTATAACAAATACATTTTCTGGAGATCTGATAATCACACATCTAAGGATGGAAGAAGAGCTTACTGCAAAATTGCAAAATCAGTTCCTCCAAAGTTGAGGAAAATGTTGATTGCTAAAGTGAATGAATAAATAGCAAAAGTGGAGAGGGCAAGGAGGATGCCTTCATCTTCCCTTCCATCTGCCATTAAGGATGCAGGTCTTGCAATACCATGGCTCCCTTCCTTTCCTGACACATTAAAAGCTCTTAATCTTGACATAGACTGCAAATCTTAAAACCATTGCACAAGCTCTTATCTTGTTCAGATCCGCGCTGTTTTTAACTGCGAAAAAGTACACATGACACGTCTAATGCAAGCACTTTCCACAGCACATAAGTAGCAACGTGCAGGTGCAACTCAGAGAAGAAAATAAGAGTTGACATGAAAACAGCAGTTTAAGCCAGCTCAAAGGCAGATTAAGGAGATTTACCGATTCTGCTTGGCTTCAATACCATGCATGCGCTTTAGTCTAAACATCACGTAAAAAGTGCATGATAAAAGTCAGCACAATAAATCCATCACTTGCCACGTGAAATAATTTAATTTCGTGCCCAGGAGAGGGGAAATTTATGAGCGCACCTCAAAGAATGACATAATGTTTGTCTGAAACTGATGTCTAACCTTTAATCACACCTCCAGAATACCTGCTGCCTCGTTGGTCAAAGCATGTCGTCAAATTCAACCCATAAAATACACCACTGTGTTTGTTGTGCAAGCGTAGTTGATGTGTGCACCCAAACACCTGTGAGGGTGGTTTATTTTCCTTGTCACATGACCACCGATGAGGTCATGAGACACAGACAGTTTTGTAATTTGTCAGATTCCGGTAACACCTTTTGATGAAGGTGATGGCAGGCATCAATACTACGATGTTGTAGGCAATAAAATCCAATGGCCCCCACGGGGGGTGACGGGGCTGTTTAACACTGAGACACTGAATAACTGTTACATGACAAAAGCCACAGTGCTTTAGGCAAACATAAAACTGAGAGGAAAAAATTCATCTGGATTTATCTAGAAGAAATGTTTGGTTTCATTCCTCTTTTAAAGGAAAGGAATGTCTCAAATTAAATTGTTCCCACACTAAATACAATCAGAAGTTTAAAATCACAATGCAAGAATGGGGTTCTTCAAAAAAGTCTTGACCCTTTTACAGTTCATATGTTAATGCACCTGTGTGCATTGCATAGCCCACACAACCAAAGCTCACCTACTGGACATGGCAATGAGACCACCTGCCAAGGGTCAGTAGCCATGGTAACAGGATGGGAGCCTGCAGTTGCTCCTTGCAAATTGGATGTTTGTGCAGGCTGATTGGAGCAGGCTACTTGGCTGACTCTGCGAAAATGGAGGGACTTGCAATGGCAAAGTCAGATGTACATGTATCCACATGAAACAAACACGTGCTTGCTTACTTTGCACCTACTCTTAAAAGTTGTAACTGGTAAAGGGCCGTTTCCACCTGCAGAGGTTCTACTTTCAAAGCTGTTCTAATTAAAAAGGTATACGACCCATTAGGGAAAGGATTTACCATCATCCATCTTCCACTGATAAAAGAAACTCCCCAACTAATAAATCTAGATATAATTATAACAGTTACCAACCCCTCCCCAAAACCCCACCCTAAAATGCATGTCTGTTTACCGTAATGTCAGGTGTCATCACTATGCACTCCACCACTTTTCTGTCTTTTTGCTCTCTTTTGATTTGGTGTGAGTTCAAATTTATTTTTTCAAACCTCCACAACTATCTTCAATTAACATGAATCATCATTAATTAACGGACTTTATATGTTTTGATCTCAAGGTATCTTTGTAGTGGATAAACAGATGTGCATGCAAGGGATAGAGCCATAGAACATGCTTCAACAGAGGACAGATAACACAGCCACTTTGAATGCATATTCTGTCTCTATCACTGTAAGCAAACCACTTCATTGGCTCTTAGCTAGTTCTCTCGGAATTGGTAAATCTTTCTCCAAGTTAAGGAATTTTGTAAAACTTAATGTTAGGCCGTGATATTCAAAGCATCAAAACAACCCTACAAGCAACATGCACACATCATAAGCAGTCACTAGAAAACCCCGGGTTCCTGTTTTTTTGCTTGTGACAGAAATTTCCGAGCACTCCTAGCTGTTGGCAAATCCCCCCTTGGACCCCAAGAAATAAATAAGGACTCCTTTTATTGATCCCGCTATCTGCTGACCTTAAGAAAATCAGGCTTTACCGGCTCAAATTTTTTTTGTTCAGCCTGGGCCGGTCGTCAATGGCAACCGCATCAATTCATCACAGATACGGACAGATTTGTTTTCAAGCGTAAAATTGAGTGGGAACCAACAGGGCGAAAAGATGATTATTGCCCAGGAAGTTGAAATGTAAGACTGCAGGGGAGAAAGAAGATGGGACAATGAAAGTGCTACGAACCTCAGACAGCAATCTGGGTCAGAAGGAAATGTCTGCGGAAGGGGGGAGTACAGAGGTGCTGAAAGGATGCTTAACTCTCAGTCGTACAGACCACACGCACACACATAAAAAGATTGATCTCCAGAATTACAAACCATTGTCCATTCAGGCAGATGTTCAGTTCTAATCGACAAAAATGTGACTCAACTGACAAGTCTTGTAAACATTTGATACATGTTGTTATATTTGATGGGATATGCTACTTGAAATGTCTACCTTTCTACTCTTCTTTTAGCAACATATTCAGACACTCCTTGAGGAATGGAGGGCTTGTGAGTCGGAAAGTACATGTACATGTAGATGAAAACCTTTGGAACTGAGGAGCACAAACATAATGTCTAGGTGTCTGGAATGTATCAACATTGTGCAAACACAATCCGCAATCATGTTTGCAGTGGAATGAAAATGTGTTAATTTTTGACCAGACGTGACAAGAATGATGGTCAGATCCTGTTGCACAATGAATCATGAAAAAAGAATTAATTTTCTGCCAGCATGCATGGCTGTCAGAAAGTAACCATTGTGACAAATTAGGTTGACACTGGTCCCAACACTCTGTGACCTCCACTTCCACTCCGTATGGCCAAATGCTATAGGCCCATACAGATGTCTGGTGTACATACAACAGTCAACATTTTGAGGATAATTACAGACAGAAGGTTTTGAGTTAGGCTAACTGGATTGTTGGGTGTGTGTGTATCCATAAGCAGGATTATTTGCAATCATAAATTGTTTTCTGCACTGCACCAAATGAGAAGCTGTGCTGTGTGGGCAGATAGGGGGTGACTGATGAGCATAAATTAGCATTAATGGCTGCACAATCCCTCAGGGTGCAAGATGCAAGAAATTTTCACATGGGTCAAATGAGCAGGGGTCATGAGATGAAGACACCTGATAGGATTATGAAGATAATTTTGATCTAAATCCCATCTCAGTACCATAATCAGATTTCATGTAAAATAATAGCTGTTAAAAAGATAAGTGTGATCTACATCTGTCATTCAAACAGTCAATTTGAACAAAATCACTATTACATCAGGTACCTTCTACATACCACAGGAATACATAGATGTTTGTTCGATTTTATGCAACTATATTGCAGCAATGTCAAACATCAGTATTAAGTAAACTGAAAAACAAAAAGGGGACCATTCACGACAGCAGTATTATTTTTAAACAATGTTATTTGATCATTCGTGGTACATTTATCTGAATTACTGAAATCATGGAAACGATACGAAAAATATAAAAAGGATACATTGTGTAAATAAAGGCTGTAATGTTAATCATCTGAATCAACACACAGGTGTTATTATTCTGCGATTTACATATCAGAGATATGCCCTCTGATTTTTTTTAAGCTTACAGATTAAACAAGATTTATTGCTTTTTGTCTTACAGCCCATGCACGCTCCCATTTTTTTTCGAATATGACAAGCTTTAGAAAGAAAACTCACGGGGGCAGTAGAACATTACGGATATTCATGAAATAAGCAGGAAATGAGATTGATGATTTTAGGTTTACTGCTTCAAATCCAGACAAAACATAAATGATAACCTTCAACACAGTTTTGTGGAACACACCTCCACAGCCAGGTACCAGACCTTTAAACCTGAAAGCCAGGTGTTCCTATAACACTCAGTCTTGTTGTCACAGCCAGATAAGGCAGGGCTTTTTTTTTGTTGCCTTATCACCACCTACAACATTATTAGCTGATTTATTCTAACACCCCAGTGTTTTGCCAGGTGAGATCCTCTGGTGACAAACAAGGAGGAAACAGAAAATGAATTGTGATAAATCTCCAAATCCTATACGGTAACATTAAAGGAGATGTCCATTTTTAAAAGTGCTCCATTATCATATGACGCAAACTAGAACGCAGGAACATTTTTAACGTGCTAGCTTAATAAAATCATGCGTTACTCTCAAGTTGGCTTTAACAACACTTAAAAACCCTTTCTCATCAATTTCAGTGCTACTTTCTGTCACAGCCCTTGCACTAAATTAATATTACACTGCAGAGAAAGAGATAAATTCATACCACAATTTAACCTGTTTCTCTTGTTTCACACCCTCATGGCATCCCATAAAATGATTTGCGAGTAGTACTAATTCAAGTTAACACGACAAGCCAAATCTGGGAAAATTGCCTGCGATGAGTGAAAAAAGCACTTTTATTCACTGTATCTTTCATTTTCAAGTAAAATCAATATCTTATCTGGCAGCTTTGTTCTGTTCACATTTGCAACAATTGAAGTAACCCTTGAACTGTCTTGAACTGGTTAGACCCAAAATGTGCATATGAGCCATGTCAAAGTTTTATTGAGAACTCTGAATTATTACTAATTAGGCTCTGTTGTGGGTCTACACGGGCCAATATGTTGGTAGTCTGATCAAACCTCAGAAGATACCCACCGGCAAATACTACCTTGGACAAGATTATTGCCGGGCATGGGGTACTGGGCCTGAATCCTGCTCAGGAAGTCTCTGTTTTTCTTTCCACACAAGTATTTCAGAGGCACTCAGTGAAGGTTTTAATACAGTACAAGGTTACAGAGGGCAAATCCTGTAACTGATATATCCTCAACTGCAGCTCCCTGTAGAAAATGAAATATTCAGTGGTACCATGTACCATTAAACAAAGTGGTCTTCATATCAAATTACACCGAAAATACAGTCCACTTGGTAAGTATCATGTATACATTACATGGGGAAATAGAGTCCATTTCAGATTTCAAATTTCTTTCTTAATAAAAAAATGGTAAATACCAACTTTCCTCCAATGGTCAATTAAATGTAACATGAAACAGATGCAACAAACACAAACTAAGGCTTGACGGCAAATTTGAAAAGATATATTGTTAAAAAATTTTGTGATACGTATTCTTACAGAGTTGGGCCTATACTGTCAAAGAAAATTGAAAGATAAAAAGTTTGAGAAGACAATGACTCTGCACACTTTGTTGCCTCTTTCACTCAAAAATGTCTCTGGACCCTTTTTACACTGCTCCTACTGAGCCAAACAGTAAATAAGCCAAACAACACTGTTCCTCTACAATAAAGTACAAAGTCTGCCTTTGGGGAATATTTTGGAATACACAATTCAAACACAAGGACAAAACCAAAGTGGTAGTCTTTCACACCTCTAAGTAAATGTTAATTTGATTTCGATACTGATAACGGAAGTATTTGTGAAAACAGGTGTGAATTTGTGCTACTTACAGCAAATATTGCCTGCTAAACTGCTACACTGACTCTTAACCCATCATATAGCAGTGACTTGTGAACTAATAACTTACTGATACTGATATTAAAGTTAAGAATCATTAACTTCATGTTGACTCTGCACGCTGTGACATTCTAAATAACTTGTTGCTTAAATCTGATCAAGCTTTTGGCAGAAGTGAGCTGATGTGAGTGTAAATAGTCAGCATAGATGTTGGGGAAAATCACTGACAAAGTAAGATCAAATTAGTGAGTTACATTACCTCCCAGATGAATATTTATCAAGCAAGGATGAAATTTGGAACATACATGTATTTACCCTAATCTTAAAATATGTGAGCTTTCTGCATGCCCTTAGTTGATTTTCACTCGTCTCGGTTGTACTCCCCCCCAAAATAAAGTGTCCCATCACCATCTGGGATGGCACATTCTTGTTTGTTAGCATTTCAAATGAAGTTAAGTTCTGAGTCACACAAAGAGTGGAAGAACTGTTTTATACAAAAAGAACTGTAAAGTTTTGGCTTAAGAACTTTGTGTGGTGTTTTTTAATGAGAGTACATGTATGAAACCCTGAGCAAATACAGAACACATTAAATTGATGAAATTGTCAAACTCACTCAAACCATGGATCACACATTCATGATCAGCTCTTGAGGGTAATCAAAGTTTGACCACAGACCTTTGATGAACCCCAGTCAGATACAAGAAGGTTAATTGATAACCACTGACTTAGAAGCTGCCAATGTAGGTTGGCTGCATCCCTGGCATATTGCAATGCACTGCAATGAATTTTTTTTGGAAATGAACATTTGATCAATTTACTAGTTCATTCCTAAAGCTTTTGGCAGCAGCCTGAGATGCACATTATTACGTTACAGCTCAACCACTTATTTAACATGGTTCTTGCTTGAACCTGCTGTAATATGCAGCTATAAACTTGCACCTGACAAATCCTTGGAAACGGGCACTGCATAAACAACGGGGTCACACTAAGTGAAACAAAGTAAAAGAAAAAGAAGTTCAAGACTAGTAGAAAAGTGGGTTAATGGATCAGAGGGACTAGCATGTCCCCGCAGTTGTATCTACTCATCTCCCTATGTGCTTTACCCTGGAGTAGGAACCATGATGAAATGTTATCAGTCCTGACAGCTAAGTGGGCTGAAACATGCTTCAATAGGAAAAAAAACAAAAACAAGCTTTTAGGACATTAACGAAGAGTTACAACCTGTTCTGCTGAAAAGGAGATATCAGTTACAATTATGAGTGATAAAAACGTAAAAAGCACAAAACCGTGAAAACAAGTTTCAAGATGTATTTTATGACCTTACTTCTTAAGTATGTAACAGGCAATTCAGTACAGAACAGTCCTACAAGCAGTACCTGATATATTTATGACTACTAGTACACGTAAATAATGTTCAAAATAACTAAAACAATTTTTGGGTAGCTAATTCAGTTTAGCACTGTAGGCTACACCAATGTGAATGTCTATCAATATAGTATTGTTTCTTTTCAAAGACCTCATTGTCCAAAGGCACATTCCAGTCCTGGAGACTGAAATATGAAGAATGATTTACAAGTCCTGGGAAAATTTGGTTTGATTTGTGCTCAGCACATTTGGGCTGTCTAGGTTATTTCCAGAAAACCTGTGTTGGAGAAGATGAAGATAAAAGAAGTGAAGGGAGTAACCCTTGGCGCTTCTGATGTTCTGGCATGGTTTGAGAGAAGAGCCAGGCTACTGGAACCTTTCAAACATCTTCATGCAGGATGTTAAATCGATTGAGAGTGATTGTACCCCAGGGAGCCATAAAATAATTTGTGAGGTGGCTGGAGGATTTATACCTTGGGAATATATCCCAACATGCATGAGTTATGTGGGCATAAACTTAGGTACTTCACACCTTACATAGATTCACTGCTACAGTGAGCTGAACCATGTTCTGGCAAGTTGTGGAAGGGTTACTTGAACACTACAGATGAGAAAGAAGATATTAAGGTTGAACACAAAGAGTTGGAATATCATTAAGAAAATAGAAATGTGAGATCGATTTTCAATTTAGCTTTGTACATGAATTATTATTATTGTAATCACCAGAACAGTTTTTAGAAGTTTCGGATGTAACAGGGTATGTGTACACTCTCCTGCCTTGACAAACCACACTAACTTGGCATACTACTATGTACATGTACAGTACTTGAATGATCAGATTGGAGACAGCCTTGTGCTTATTGGTTGGAAGTAATGCATGCCTGAGTGCTTGTTTCACACTCAGATCCCTTGGCCCACTTCTCTGACAATTCCATGGCATAGTATCTGTCTTGCCAAAAGCAGGAAAAAGAAAAGCAGGTCATATAAATATCCATGGGACACATCCGTTCTGGGAACAAGGTAAGTTGTTTTTTAACGGGTACAAATAACATCCCGAATACATCTGTGCACCACTGGAGAGCCATAACTGATCCCAAATTTCATTTTCTGCCTAACCTGAAGTGTCGTTGGAGCCGGTGGTACGGCTTTTGAACAACATCGCTCAATTTCACTTGTAATTCAATGTATGCCGGCCTCGCCCGGACAGAATCTTCTGTTCCAGTTCCTGCGGAATAACCAATAGTGTGACGACATGCACTGGTGAGCTAATAGAATCCAGGACCCTCGATCAAGACCTGATTGCATTGGTAATGTCCACTGAGAGAGGAAAGCGGTTGTTTTCAACAAGTGAGTGAGGGTTGAAGAGTAAATGATTGCTACTGGGTGATAGGCCCGGTCCTCCCTCTTTGGTTAATTTCATTGTCTTTGAAGCAAAGTGCTGAAGGAGACAGCTGAAGATTCTGTGCAGTGAGCATTCACCTGTCAGAAGAGATATAAGGAGACAATGTTTCTCTTCCGGGGACTGATGGAAAGAAGTAGGGTCGGAGTTGGGAACTAGCCTTGATAGTCAAAATGGCTAAAAAGGCTTTTAGATAATCAAGAATGGGAAAATTCCAAGTAAAGTTTAATACAGTAAGCATGTGATTGTCTGATGTTCTCTGACACATTTACGTAGCTCCACACTACCAGAAAATAAATGAAATATTGAACATCCAAACAAGAATACCGTAGGTAGATGTATACTACTTTGTAACTATCAACGGATGTTTAATTTAATTGGGACTGTTCAAGAGATTTAACAGATGAGAAAATTTCACTGGTTCTAGAACATTAATTTACTGACTGCATTTTACTTTCAAGCAGCAGCCTTTCAGAAATCCAATATATTGCCTACATTTCTTTTTTAACGGATGCAACTGTCATCAGGGTTGACCGAAAGTCTCATTCTAGATGTAACAATCAATCAAATACTGAAAAATGAGCCCAAAAGGAAACAGTACATATGTCCAAAACAATTCAGTTGAATTAAACACACAGAGTTGCCAACTGCAAAGAACCAATCCAGATCAAACTTGACATAAACGTAAATGGGCAGAAAGAAGACAAAAGGAGTGAATGTGCCATAAAAAAGGAAACCGAGATAAATTTGCTTGTTTGTTGAATGTGACAAATTATTTTGGTTAATGGTAACCACCATTTAATTATGATGGCCTCTTTTGTATGACACCAAGAAATCTAAATTTTAGCTGTTTCAGAAATTCAGATTTCTTGGTGTCATACAAGAGAGGATATCATGATGTAAAGGTGGTTACCATTAACCAAAATTTTTTGTTTGGGTGTTGAATTCGTACTGTCCAGAGATGGCTGTTTTGCAGGAATTGCGTAATGTTTGTCTGAATCTCCAAAATCATAATGCATGATACCCATTTAAAAGAGATAAGAACAAGGGCTGACACTTGCGTTGAAAGAAAGGGGGGTATGTTGAAGGACATGGGGCTCAGGTTGTGGCAAGAATAAACCCCTATCTTAGGTTTTCTTTGAATTAATGATTTGGGTAGTGTTCATAACACTTCACACTGTACAAAGTTGTCATGTATCTGGTGCAAAGCCATTTCTGACATGGTCCATTAAACTACTATGTGCTCAGTCATAAGACAGAAATTTAGATTTCTTGGTCTTATACGAAAGAGGGCATCATATTGAAACAGATCATGCTTACCATTAACTAAAATGATCAGTCATATTTAAGAAACAGATTAATTAATCTTGGTTTCCTTTTTTTTATAAAGACACCCTATACAGTTTAACCTAAAACTCCAAAAGGGGAAAAGTGCGGATCTACCCCTCAGTGCGGAAATGTTGTTCACTCCTCTCTTATTTGAGTTTGTCACACCAGAGTACTGATTCAGGAAAGCATGGCAAACTGCAATAGAGCAGCACAGTAATGACAGGAGAATGGTTGCTAAGGACTGGCATGCACAGATCACACGCAATTTATCGGTCAATTTGTCAGTCTATCGGCAGCTTGTTGGTTGAAATGCTTAAGCTTGGACATGGCAGTGAGTGGCCCAAAACCAGTGGGACCTTGAAATCATTTCCACTCTTACTGAACATGTTAACAACTTCTAACAAAAAAAACCACTTCAACCCTTCAAATTTAATACTGACAAGAAACTCTTGAAAACTGAAGCACAGAATATGCTCAATGCCGAGGAGAGACTGCTTTGACTTCACCATAATAGACTTATACCTAAAAACAAAAAGGAAATTGGTATTTGCCAAGATGAGTTAACTTGCACTGTAAGCATTTTTAATCAAAGAACGCTCCCGTAATGCCATAGGGAAATGTAGGACAGGCCAAATCCCAGCCAGAGCACGCACAGGCCCCACTGGCCCTCCCATGAGTCACTCTGCCCTTGTCATCAGTGAAGGCTCCTCATCCAGCTCCCATTTCCTCATTTGTTTCAGATGCTCTGAGGCGCTAATCTTGTGCTGAAAGGTGAAGACTAGTTTCAGTGAACCCTGCAACCCCCTTGCTAAAAATTTTGTCTGGGTTATTTAGGTCAACCTGCCAGATCTTTGCAGTACCTGTTGTTCTGTGCAACAGGTTTTCCAACAACTTAGCACGCCCACACACACAACAGCCATGGCGACCATACCCAACAGTGAATAGAGCTACATGTAGGTATAATAAACAAGGTTCGAGAAGGACAGCAAGAAATCTTTAACTGATTCCTACATCATGAAGGTAAAAGGCTGGTGAACAAAGAGGCTACTGGTTCAGCCTGTATATGGTTTTAAAATACTGATCACTAGACTTTCCCACCCCTTCTGCCACAAAATATCCAGGACTCCTAAAACCATTACTGTCCAGTCCCTGCAGGGACTTCAGAATATCAAGGGATGCAAATTCAACATATTGACCTCAACCATCATTTGAACATATAACAAGGTTAACAATTACCTTGTTATAAAAGCAGAACCGTGTTGTCGGAGAAGCAAAGAAAAATAAATGAATTCAAGAAAGTTTGGACTTCAGAGTTTGCTCTACAATAGTGCTCTTCCTATCTGATGACAGTAGTGTATCTTGCACTGCTGATGGCACACATCATAATGTTGATTGCATATGGACCAAGCCTTATGCAAGCCTCACTGTTTTTAAATATTCTTCTCCAATATAAAGAAACCTGTTTTGTTTGTATAGAAACATGCACACAATATTATTCAACACAGAGTCAGGATTGTGTTATGCACTTTGCACTGTATACTACATGTAAGTTACAGAAAATGTCAAGCCTTCAAACGTACATCATCCCTATTCCTTCACATTCATGTCAGAGGCTATTTTCAAGTTGTTATATACATTGCATCTGACCTCATTAACAATGCAACACAATGGGCTATGATGACTCAGATACTCATCGGTCAGTCACTGCAAGACAATCCCGAGCCCTCGTGCTTCTCTCTATACAGTTTCTTGTCTCTCGTTCTACTCGCCTCTGCCTCATTTTCTCTTAAGTTTCGCTCATATTAGCGGCTGACCGATCAATAACCGCTCGGGGACTGTCAAGTGTATTTTATGCCCAGTGTAAAGAAATAAAACTGTGTTGTGCTCAGGCCTCTGAGATGGAGAAGGCCGTTAAGTGGATCCAGCCTACAGCTTCCTCCCAGGGAACATTCATGAGCAGCTTCGGTTCGCTCTCCTGGTGAAAGTTTGGGAATGCTGGGTCAGCAAAATGCGCACTATTGATTTTTTTGCATCACAGCAACTGCACTACATGCATTTTTCTGGTCTGGTTAAAAAGTTTAGTATTTAGACAATGTGAAGTCATGCTGTTATTTCCATAGATGAGAAACTCTGAACCTGGATTGAATATTGGATTTGGAGCCTGTATGTTTTTTACTTGAAGCACTCGTTTATATCCATCATTAGGATGGTTCAGTACCTACAAATACAATGTGCATTGTACATAACCTCTTTCCCAAAGTAAAAAATAGGTCAATACAGTAGGCCTACAAGAATATGATGTATCTGCCCATATAGAATGATGCTAGACTATAAAAGGCTTATCTCTGTTAACTCTCACTGTAGGTTGATGAATTGGAAGCTCGACACAGGGTTTCCACAGAAATCTGGAAATCAACTTCATGACTTTACAGGACTCGGATGACAATGTCCACGACATTTAATGCCATTTTGCAGAGAAAAGTTTAGTATTATGAATGGGAAGATTGCCATAAACCTACAAGGACAACGTTTGTAACTCTTTCATTCCATTACCACATCAAAATCGGCCACCAGCCCACCAAAGTACCCTTGAATGACCTTGATTTCCCTGACTTTTCCTGTGAATTTTTCCTGACAATAAGATTCCAGAACATCCTTTTTTCTCCCCATTTTCCATGACTTTCCAGGGCAACTTTTCCAGGACCATGGATACCCTGTTGACACCATTCTCCAGCAACAGACCTAAATAACATGTAAATCTTACTATGGAAGAATATGACAACTTAATTATGTTTTAGGCCAGCATATATTATTTGCTTACTTCTTTTGTCAGTTGATGTATTGATACATTTATATTTAATTACTTTTATTAATTGATTTTATGCAATCAAATGCCCTTTGTGAAAGACTTGCCTGCACATGGTGAAAATGAATGGCCAAAAACTTTGGAAAAGTGATGTCTCAAACTTTTCAAGCAATGAAATCTTTTTGAATAGAACATTCTTGTTCCAAAAGGAGCGCTAAAAGACAGAACAGCCAATGTACATGTATGACCTTGAATTACAATGCAGCTCTCAGTCTGGACTCAAGACTTGCGCTGACGTTACCTTTACGAAGGCAGTGACAACATTCAACTTCACAGAATTTGCAATAAACCTAGATTATCACAATAGCTACTTTCCCTTTGCGAAGTGCACTGGTAGCAATTTATCAGTTACTGAAGAAAAATCTGGGACACCAAGAAAGAGAATGGTAATAGATTACATATTTCTTTGCCATTACGGAGACCCACGGATATTTGTTTGCACACATGTTTCATTCCACTGCCAATCAAAAATTGTGTGAAAAGATAAAAATTGGGTTATTAACAGTGTGTATTGACAACGTACAAGTCAGTTTCGAGTTAACTAGTAACAAATTTAATTCCACAAGTATTGACAAAAAATTCACTTTCGTATGTATACGCAAAGAAAGTTGAATAGGCCGTGTGTACACACATCCCTGGCTAAACAATCGCCTTTCTTTCAGGATACTAGTACACTGTACATATTACCAACCACTAACGATTTCATTGGAATTAATACTAATTAAATTCTGCTTCAAACGACTGTCCATGTTTTGATTTGTAAGCACAGTATATAGCTTTTATAGAAACAACAGTTTGAGCTTTAGAGAAGTAGTTTGTTGTGTGAATGAGAAACACATGCAGTCTCGATGCAAACTCTATGCAATACATACATTTGTATAAAAGATCTGCAGTTAAACCACACCAAAATGCATGTAAATACTGTGTTATTTTTTATTTCCAACAATCTACTACCTTATAATTCAGAAAAATTCAGCAATTTCTTGCTACATGTACATGTACAAGTTCTTTTTTACATGTAGAGAGGAACGTAAAAAGAATTAAAAATTACAAATCAACATTGCCAATAACAATGTTTTTGTTCATAAATTGGTTATGGAGGGTGAATTAAGGCAAATTACAAGGCAAATTTTTTTAATGGTTAAGAAGACATTTATTTCAGTCCAGCTGAGTGACCTAGTTCTAGGAACCATCACTTTGGCAATTACAGCACTCCGCCAGTCTGTCGTGTTTGTCACGCACAAGGTGCTAAATAACGTGCCAATGCCAGGCATCTCTGTATTATCATGCGGTCTGTCAGATTGCTGAATGCATACCCAGCAGTCAATTCAGGGGCAATAATGCAGCCCTAAATCAAATACAAATCACATAGCCTCTATGACTGCCGTCCGCTCTATCTATCAAGGGGGTGGGGGAGGAATGGGAGGGGGGGTTGCTGTTCTGCACTACACACTCCAGGAAGGAAATGGAAGCCCAATCAATAGCAAATACAAGTTGGATAAAAGTCCCAATATTGACAGTTGGCAGGTCTGCTCTTGATGAACAGAGGGCCAAAGTGGCAAGCTGCCGTGCCAGTCTCTGCGGTTGCCCAGATTTGGCCAGGCTTTGCACGTGCACGTTTTTGTCTTTATTGACGTGGGGCCATCAAGAAATGTGGGTCTTGAAAGGCTAGATTCTGATGGAGGCACGTAAGGTCATGTTTGTCAAGAGACGAAGTGCACACATCCACATCTAGCTTTCAAATAGTGGCATTTATCCAATATTTCTTTACTGGGGTTATTTACTATTTTATGAATCACAAAGTGCTTCAGAATTAATGTGAAGGACCCCTTCACTCATCATTTCTGGCAAAGCACAGAAAGAGCTATGGGAGTCACTCATCAACAGCCATTCTCGAAATACTCATAAAGAAACCAATCAACACAAGCTGTGTTGATGTTAATCATTCTTTGCATCGATTAAAAAAAAAATCTGTATGCATAAAAGTGGTCATGTACTACCTGTAGCATTCTCTTCCAATGTCCTTCAACTACTCTTTTATTTATCTAAGTGTCGAATCTCTACGGGCACATAGATCCTATTTCCACCCAATTCACTAACAAAGTAGAATGAATTACAGGACTCAACAGGCACTACACAACTGTCAAAATACAAAAATAATACTATTTGAGGTACAGTCACAAAAAACATGCCTAAGATTTCCTTCCCAGACTGCATTATACAAACACTGCATATTTTGGCCAATGTTTGACTCGATTTCGACTGCCACGGAAGCCCTGAGTAAAGTACCGAATAAGAAATGATGTTCTTTCCCCCAAGAGGTGCACTGTCTGCCATGGGTAAATAAACTGGGAAGGTCAGTCAAGACTTCTGTTGGGGAAAAACACACACTTCATACTGGCGGATTGTTTGACTTGCAGATGGCAGGGCAGTCTGTCAAGAAAGTTAACAGTCCAATCATTTTATTTAATTTTCTTTTCTTCCCCCCCCCTTTATTTTTCAAAGGTAAGGTGGTGTCTACACCATATACAACACTGAAGTTTTGTTTATTTGCATTTTGCCTGGTTCAAATTGAAACTGAAGCAAGTTCCTACCATGCTGTGCAATAAATACACATGTACATGCTAATGGGAATGCTCTGGTCAACAATGCAACCAAACGAATGTGTTAAGACAAGTGGGAAGTTTTGGGAATGTAATCAATTTTGACAGGGGCTATAACTTGCTTTGCCAAACAGTAGAATCTGGAAAGGCAAGATTACTCAAAGAAACTGTGGACGACATTCCAAAATCAGACAACCCCCTTCAGTTTATTTCAGAAAGTGTGATGACCAGTATTGAGGCACTAATCCCTATAGCATCAAGTTCTGAAACACTTTCGCAAGGAGTAACCTTCAAATATATAATTTTTTCAGGGAAGCTACTAGTAGTCTTTGAAGTACATGTACATTACAAAGTCTATACAATAAACACCTAAAATGGGAGCAGACAAATGATGCTGCGCCTTGTGGGATTTAAGAGAACTACAGGCAGGCCTACATGTAACTTCTACACATGCATCAGTAGAGATGCACAGGGCATGGAGATGTTTTGACTCAGAATAATTACTCCAACTCTGTGCAATTCTGATTTGAATAAACCCAGAAAATTCTAATTTATTTCAGCAGTCTTTCTCTTGCCTTCACACTGTCCTTGCTTGTAGACACCCCCTCCCATCTCTTCAAACTCCAAGGCGTGAACTACTTTGTTAATAACAGTCATTACAGACGACCATATGTTGCAGTCCTGGCACCCTAATATTTGGTGACCTTCGGGCAACAGAAAGAAAAAGGAAAGAGAGAGAGAGGAAGGAGAGACACCCAGGGGTGGCGGGACACCAAAACCAATAAACCGATCGTGTGAGAGGTTAGTGATATGTGTTCATAAATCAGTGCCTTGTCAATGCCTGTAAATGGACTGAGACTAATAGCCCGGTCTACAGATTCACCTAATATTATGGTGACACCTAATAAGCGGCTTCCATTCCATTACTGGACAGGGAATACTGTTTGGGCTGAACTCACATTCAAGGGCAACAGTACCTGGTCCACTAGAGAGCAGAAATTGTGGTAAGCTCACAGGAGCATGCATGCAGAGGACATGCAAACTTTCAGACTGTGAGGTTGGACACCATAAGGCAGATGGATTGATAAGGAGTGGTGTGTACAACTTTAGAAGAATGCTGAGTGCCAATCAGAAAAAAAAGTATGGACAGAACTTTTTTCTTCTACACCAAATGTGGGTCAATAAAACCGTGTCCTCTAGACTGTGACAGGAAGAACTTCACACTAATTTCCTTAATGCAGGAACTTTGCACTAATTTCCTAAAATACAGGAATGCCTTGTTGATTCAGCTAACAGTGAGTCCTCCAAGATCTAGGCCAAAATTGCTGCAGCCAGGAACTCCACTAAAGCAGCCCATTAAGCTCTCCAGTGCCACTGTACTTTCAGGTGCGTTGTTTTAACCTTTGCAGATTAACAGCTGTTGTCAGCGGTTTCCATGCAAAGAAGAGACCTGGCACTGATAAAAAAAAGTTCGCAGAACTCTAGGAGCATGAGTAGACCCTACGTGTACTTGTAGCTTCCCTGGAAATGGGTTCTGTAGACAGGGACATGTAAATGTAGAGATGGTTGGGACACAAAGATTATGGGCTTATATGTGAAAAAAAAGTGTTAAAAGAAGCCCTCAAACTGACCACTATACACAGTGAACAATGTGTGGGAGGATACATCTCTTGAGCACAGCCAAGGGAAAAATGAAACGGTTCAAATTCATGACTCCCTGAGAGCATCAATAAGAACAGAGGAAAATATTAACTCTGTCTGACAGTTCAAATCCACTTGCAGAGGGGCTGACACCTGCTTAACTTGCTATTAAGATAGATGTTCAGAGTAATTAACAGAACAGGCAGCAGGCTCTTGGGCAGGCCGAGCATGCTGATACAAGAATGAGCTGCCCGACATTCCAATTAACCAACTCCTGAACTCTATCTGTAGTTATAAAAAAAAACAAAACTGAATTTTACACATTATTTACGTACAACAATAGTTTTATGAAACTCCTGCTTGTTTGTCAATGTTTTGTTGGCAAGTCTATTAAATGTCCAACAGGCTGGCTGAGTACAAAAGCGCTTGCTTCACTTGCTTCTCAGTATTGTTACTTGGATTATTAAACTATTATCACCGTGTCAATATTTGCACTTTATATAACTTCTCTAAATTACCGTTTTGAAGGGATTGAAATGTTAAAAAAAGAAAAAAAGGTTTAGCAAATGACTGACTGTCAAGGCCACAGAATCTAGCATAGCAGGTCATCACTGCGTGCCACCATCAGTACTTCCCTAGACTGATCAACCAATTACGGCTCAATTACAATAATTGTTTAGATCAACAGATTACTTCTACTCATAACACCCATTTGTTATGCTGACAATTGACCACTTAATACCAAATTGGTTTCGATCCCTTGTAGTTTAACAATGTAGATGCACTTTGGCCACCGTTTAAGAGAAGTGTTAAACACACAGAGTTCTTTACTAATTTCATAACCTGTAGGCCTACATTGTCTAAAATATTTTATACTTGTAGATGAATGCCAAGCATGTTAACATATGCGTACATGTACATGAACATGCTCAAGATACCCAATATAAAACATTGCTGCTCACCTAGCACAGAACACTTTCGTCCTATTTTGGGTAACTGTGAGTTGTAGGGAGCAATGTTGTGAAGTCTTTTTCAGGTGAGTGGATGTAATGTGGTCTTTTTCCAATGAAATGTGGTATAAACCAGTATTTACTTATACAGTAAGTATGAATCCAAAGGTTGTGGCCCAGTGGAAATCAAATGCCGCATTCTTTTAACACATTTTCACAGCTTAGTGCAGACCGCAAGCCACCCACATCCCTTGACATGCAATTTGGTAAAAGCCAATAAATACAGTGTCAATCAACCTTTCCACTGTTTGTATGCACAAAAAAATTCCAAATCAAGAAACCGGAATATTAAACCATCGGTGCTCTTCACTCTGTCAAATACACTCTCCAGTCCACCCACGAAGTTCTCACTCATTTTTTTCTTCCTAGCCCCCCCTCCCTTCCCTCCCTTGGAAAATATGGTCAGTTCCTTTTCAGACACCACTCAGACCCCACAATGCTTCACTCTCCTTTCTCACGAAAGCCCCTGCTCAAGACTGCAGTCAGTGAGTACGCATACAAATGAGTCGGTGGCTATTGTTTGCAATCTCGGTCCCTGGGCAAACACGAGAACCGAGAAATAAAGAAAGGCCCGACTCGGCCTAGAATTTGCATCTGAACTGACAGAGGCGGTTCACTTTGGTGCGGGGTTGTTGACCATGAGAATTAGTCATCGGACATGTTCTCATCAGTGTCCCTTTTTGGGGGAAAAAAATTAAATGCCTCTTTTTTTTTGTTCGTCTGTTTCACAATTGACGGGATTACCACTTTAGGTGTGGCCGGTGAGGATGGATTTCATGCTCAATTAAATGGCCAACAGCCGGCAACAGCTTTAAATTTAACATCAAGATTCTAGGCCTTGCATCATATCTCACTTGTTTTCAATCTTCCTGCATAAAGTTTTACAGCATCAGACTATGTGGAGTTGAAGTTTCAGGCAGGTACATGTCACTGATATTAAGTTGATTTGATTCACACTTGAAGGAGGTAGAGAACCCAGAAGTTTTCTGACTGTTTCTACACAAAGTAATAGTAAACAATGAAAACAATTATTATTTGAACACGTGGAATATGTCTACTTCACTGATGATCAGAATACTAGAAATTTCATGCTACTGCAAAGATCCCAAAGCAATGACTTGACAAACCAGGCTGATGTTAAATGGACTAAGTGACATGGTGGGTTTACTCCATGCATGTACGGTATGTGGTAGCTGAAGAAGGAAGAGATAAATGAGTTCACACCTCCAAAAGGGTCATCTTTGGCAATGTATCTTACGAACTTTAAAACTTATTGACTGCTGGATTTGAGAACAATTCTTTGAGAGGACATATTTATAAGTGACTGCGTTTTGTGACTACAAATATTGTGCAGCCATAGTGCAAGAACATTTTGTTCAGCAGCATAAAGAAGAGGGCTTAAGAAGATTGAGAAGGATGCCCTTCTGTTTTGTTGAGATACTGCATCAAATGAAATCAGCCATCATGGAATTGACAAAAGAGACTTTACTTGAAAGCCAATGCCAAATAGAAAGCGGAATAAATACACAGTAACTTGATGGAACAGTGCACTACCTCCAAAGAGCAGGAAGGCCCAAGTTATCCCAGTTCCCAAATAAGACCACTGATCCCTGCAGCAAACTGCTTAACATCAATGTTCCACTTAGAAAAAACCCCTAAAAAGCACATAATTGATACGTCTCAAGTGGACTATAAAGGTGATCTGCTGTGACAGGCAATCACCCAGCATAGCTGGGGTCTCAAAACACTCAGACAAAGCATCAAGGAGGAAGGGGGAAAAGTCTTTAAACCAGGACAAAGGAAAAAGGTGGCAAGTTGGGCCCAGAATAATCCCCTCTGACCAGTGGATGCTGCCAGGAGTGGAGCAGCCGGACAGGGAACAAAAGAGGTATTTCTCCAGAATTATTTGCCGGAAGGTGAGGCATGAAACTGGAACAGGGACACTGCCCCTGTAGGGGGGGGAGGCTACAAAAATAAACAGGCAATTTCTAGACCTCCCCCAATAACAATATTGAGACTTGATGAATTCAAAAGGCTTGGCTGTGTGTTTTCTAATACACTATACACCCCAAACACTAATTACTTGCACATCAAACAATGTGCATATGTATCTCCTCCAAACAAATGAATATGCCTTGACTTGCATCAATGAAATAAAACCCAATCTATAGTATGCAAGATAGTGAGAATTCTAGTGGAGTTTGCTGCTCTGGTAAGTTTTTCGGTCTATATACTTCAATTTGAATTTGATTGGAACACACAGGTGAGGCACAGTTTATTAGTGTACATAAATGTGGACACAACCATGAACCAAATTTATTTGAAGGGCAAGTTACAAATACATGTATCTTTGGGCAACTTTTCTGCCCTCTCCCAATGTATGATTAACCAAAAACACAATATTCTGTTTAGCACTATTACCATGAAGCTGCCCACACTTTATGACCACAATTAATCTAGATAAAAATTAACACAAAAGAGACAATAAACAATGTTACCATCCAGACAAAGGTGAGGGTGGCAGGCATTGTCTACTGGGGTCCTGAAGGGAGGAGGCTTTGGGAAAGCGGAATTGTCTAATCCTAACTTCAGACAATACTGCCTGAAGCTACAATATACATGTTTTAAATCTGAATAAATCCAATTTGGGCAACTTGAAATCCAGCCCAATGCTGTATGATGAACTGACTGCAGTTCTGACCAACCACTTGAAGTCAGTAAGGAACTGACCCCTGCTTCCACTTGAACACCTGCACACACTGACCATTTGAAGGTAGGATTAGACAATTCCGCTTTCCCAAAGCCTCCTCCCTTCAGCACCCCAGTGGACAATGCCTGCCACCCACACCTTTGTCTGGGTGGCAAACACTTCTAATCACCTCAGCTTGATTGGAGGGCACACAGCTTCCAGGCCCAATGAAAGAGAAGACAACAACAGAATTCGCCAACAAACTGTCCTCTTCAAGTGGTGAAAAAGAGGTTACGTAACTGACTTGAATAGAGACGCTTGTGAGTGTTTGGATCACTTGACACAAGTGCATGAGAAGCAATCTTCTCCTTTATTAACAGTGTGAGGAGGAGGACAAAAAGATAGGAGATAATCTGCCAGGAAGTGTTACCTTCAGAGGGAAAGCATTATGAGACACTGGTGGGCCTTAGAGACTGATCACACATTGTAAAGAAGAGGGCAGCAATGCAGTGTCTCGAAGCGGGGATGGGAAGAAAGAGTCCCTACCAAGCCTCCTCCCGAAGGGAGGAATTTGATTAACATGAGGAGCAATGGACCTAAGATACAATAGTGTCACACTCTTGCTCTGCCTTAATTAATGATAACCAGGTGTGGACTTTAAGACACAACAAACCTACGACACATTCGTCATGGACAAACTTGATATGAGTTTGTTTTTACTGCACTTCATTTACTGGTACAAGAAATTGCAAATAGTTCAGATAAAATGCAAACCAAGTGCTGCCGTAGATTAATGTTGATTTGTATGCATGACCTCCTCTCGGTGTGAACATGCAATAAAATATTTACCTCTGTTTACATGTACAATTATTTCAGCAACCCCCATCTAACTTATCCTCACATAGGTCTTTGTATGTTTTGTTTGAACTTGAAGAAATAAAAGTTAAATTTGACAAAACTTAAAACTGCACAGTGGATGTATGGTATTAGAGAGTCAAATGCAGGTTCTTTGGGGGGGGGGGAGTGTAAAAACAAGACCAAAAATACGCATTCATTTACGCCAACTGGAGGGACTGTGACCTATCAGATCCCATTGAAAAGCTTTTCAGCATATTCATGAGTAGATCAAAAGGCTGACAGTTCATGATGGAAGCAAACCTGACTGAGCAACAAACCCCTCCAGATACTCAGAGGCAGGTGCTTACCCAGAGTCGGTCTCTGGCAGGGGAAAACTGGGCCCCTGTGAAAAGGAAAATCCGAGGTTTTCTTCCTCTGATTGAACAACAAATGATTGAATTGGAAATGGAACTAATGATCTTTTGCTGAAAGAGAGTCAAAGATACCTTCAGGGAAAATGCGGCTTTGTACATTGTACACACAGCACAAAAGAACAAGAAGGTGTGAGTGTAAACTATGTCAGCTTTAAGAAACAAATTCCTCAACAAGCTGAACAGAAGAGGGCAGTATGACATGCAGTGACTTACGTTACTTCTTTAAGTGGATAAATTCCAATATACTACATGGCAGCTGACATCAATGCATGTTCACTGGATGTTTGTACCTGTACTTTGGTATGCTGTACATGTGAAAAGCCTACGGTAGTTAAATGAAATGTGCACCAACTAAAAATAGGGTGACAAAATACTGTACATGCAAGGCTCTGCCTTAATTATTTGATGTGATTGGTAGCCATTGTTGAGAGGGAACAAAACATTGACGGCAAAGCCATACATACATGTATCAGAACATGTAAGCAAATGCTAGTACCATGCACAGATTTTTTTGAAAACAAATCAAGAGTACAGTTCTCAGATTCATTTAAAACCTTGTTTTATCAGAAAATTAATTAAAAATGGAATGGGAAGTCTGATGTCTCAAAAGGCGGCACTTATGGCAGTCTTACAGAAGGGATGCAACTTGCCGAGAAAACTTACACATTACGTGTATGTACACATACGGAGTTGGAATCTGTCAAAAGCATTTAATAGCTTGAGAGAAGTTTACTTTCAAATTGATACGAACAAATACCCACTTGGACAAAACTCGCTGGTATGTCAGAGCATTCCCTCCTGGCCCAGAAAAACTGACAATCCTTTAACTGCATACGTCAAGCTGAATTTGAGAGTTGGAAAGACCGCATTTAAGCTGCCCATCCCACAGTCCTCCCCCTTCCCCCTCTTTTTCCTCAAAAACTAAAATTCCTGGCCTGCATTTCAGCTGCTTTGCCTTGCAGCAACTCTTGAACCGTATGTGACACACTCATTTGGATTTTACTTCCACCAATTACATTCTGCCGTTGACAGGGGAAAAGGAAGAAACGGGGAAGATGTGGGAATTTTTTTCCTCTAGTCTTCTTCGAGGGGGAGGCAGGTGTTAAGGCTGTCAGGGAACTGGGGGTTGTTTGGACAATCGTTGTGATTACTGTTGACATAGAGGTTTAATATGAAGTGCTGAGAGTAAGAGTTGGAGGAGGGAAATCATGAAGGCCATGAGAGATTTACAGACAAAATATCCAGGGATAAGATTTCTCCACACACATGCACAAAACACATATTGTTGTCCAATCTTATACCTGTCAGTAATTGCAGCCATCACTGCCATCTACTCAATAAGTTTCAAATCAGCTAATGGTAAACTTGAAGCAACCATGAAATTGGCACTTGCCAAAATGAAAATGTTTAGTTCTGTTTTCTCTTTATTTAGAAGGCATTCAGCTTTCTTTCAAGGGGAGACATTCTATTTGACTCTGCCAGCAAATTGTAAAGTTCAGCATTCATGCTAAGTAATTAGAGGAATTCTTGTTCATAGATATTGGAAAGGAAAACAGAATTGAATTTATGAAAAAAGGCATGCAAAAAGGAATTGTATAATGTGTAGTGTACATGCACACAAGAGTAAGCAATGATAAATTGTCCACTACACTCTGTATTTGGTCCGACTGAAACTTCATCCGAAATTCGATACTGCAGGATGAGAAAGGGAAGGCTGTTTAAACTACAATTTCTGATCAGTTCGAAAGGCTAAGGTTTCCATTTTATGAGATTTTATAAGTGGAGAAAAAAGCTGGAAAACTCTAGGCTAATTGACAGTCAATTTGTTGGCAGTGTCTTATTTCAGTGCAGGGATATATTGAATTGATGGGGGTCCGAGGTAGAAAAGGAAAAAATGATGCTGTGCCATTAGATGTACTGGTGAAGAGGTAACTTAGGCATAATCTGTTGAGGGTAAAGATAGGTAATTTTGAACTGAACAAAATGCAGGGAAAATTGGTCTTGAGTTTGGATCTGTCAGCAGGAAAGCCTTTATGCAAAGTCTTCAAGAAAAAAGGTAATTCATCTAATTTGAAAATACATTCATCATAACCATTATTATCATTCAATGATATACACATTTCGTAAAAGTATGGAAGTATTTAGTTGTCCCAGAGGAGAGGCTCAGCATCTAAAACTTGACAGACTTGACAGCACCATTCTTGGAGTTTGCTTCAAATGGGGGAAAAACAAAGTGAAAAAACAGTAACATGTTTTTCATGGTGAAATAACACTTAAAAAACGGGGTAACTAAACTAAATTTCATGTAAATTTAGCAATTATGTGATGTGTCCCATGCACTACGACAAAGACTGGGCCATCATCTTGCATAAAGACAATATCTCGCAATTCATATATGATCCAGGCAGAAACTGAATTTTACCTACACCTTAATGGCCAAGATTTGTTTCTCACTGATGTAGCCTATAGTGTATTAGGCCACATTTTCTTTGTGTGGTAAAATGGGAGGTAAATCTTTGTTGTCATGGGGCACTTGTCTTATTATCAACAACCCAGGTATGTTTACTACTTAGTTCTCTGACATTTTCAGTCCAGGATTAAATTCCAATTCGCTGAAAACTACAAGTACTATATTCTTTAAATAAATAAAGCATTCCTCTTCTATCTGTTGTCTGTTGGTTTGTCAGTTTGCTGCTGCCGAGTGCTTTGCCCTTTCTTGGTGGCACCAATGGATATAAGGGGCTTTTTTGGGGGGGGGAATACAACTTCGCTAGAGAACAACAGTTAAGCCTTTCTTGTACAGATGCCACAAAACTTTCCGCCGAACAATGTGTACTCTACCTCTACAGTCAAACCTCTATGGGCTTGGGATAAAATTTACCAGAAAGTTGGGCTCTTGGGGTTGAAACTAGAGAGGACTGAACCACTGAGGGCCAAACCCACACCTTTAGCTGGCCACGTGAATAAACATACACAGGGCTGATGAGGGATTCAGAAAAAAGTGGGTCCAAAGGAGGTTGGTGACCCAGAACAAACATTGCTTGAAGTTGATGGGAAAGATGTCTTGCACGGTTGCATGCTTGCACATGCAGAGGAAGGATTGGAGATATTGCATGCAGATGCAGACTTGCTGGCACCCATGCAGTATCACTAAAGATACTTTCCTTAGTCTCTCCCCCCAACTATGATGTGCTTTGAGAGAAACCTTGGCATTTGACTATCAGCAGATCAAAAGTGGAACAAGGACAAAATGCAGTTTCATTAACAGCCACGTGGACAAAACACTGTATGCAAACAGTGACTTGCCTATCTACGATCAAAATATCCAAAATGTTTTCCCTACCATTTTCTATCTCTCCCCTTCCAGAATGAAGCTAGAAGTAAAGCACAGAACAATGTCAGGGCAGATGATGCCCTCAGCTGTTTGTTGAAGAAGAAAATCAAACAGCCGAACCTATGTGAGATTCAGGATGCTTTTCTTGTTACCCTACCCTGGCTGCCCACTCATCCTTTGCCAAGCTCTCCTTCCTCATATATTCTTGGCAGGCAGTCAAGATAACACTTGTCCTTCAGACATCACTCTTAAGACTGTCAAGCGATAGACCATAGAATGGTGGCAAGAGTCAGGTTTGATGATTTGAAAATAAAATGTCATCTCAAGACATGTGAGTAAACAGCCGATGGTGATGTGCCCACAGCAAGCAGCCCATGGAATGCAGTGAGGTGATGGCTGTAACCTAAAAAAAACATGGCTTGGGGTAGAAGTTCTGGTACTCTATTTTGTTGCGATGTGACTTCTGATGGACACAAAACTGTTAGATCTTGTGACATATCTTAACCCTGTATTTGCACAAGGAGTTATGAAGAGATACTTCAAGAGAAAAAATTCTAGTTGTACCGTATATACTGGTACTAGTTTAAGAAGTCTTATGACATGCACATGTTTGTATGTTCATTTCAATCAGAAAAAAAGGTTTGCAAGGTTGACAAAACTGCAAACGTGCTGGGGGAAATATATTAAACAGCTTTCAACCCTTCCAGTACTGCAGTACTGTTGCCTTTAGTCCTATAAGTTAACTGATTGGCCGAAGAATTTTTGAACTTTTGTTCCTGCAGGCAATGCTCTCAAACCTAAAACTCAGAATTATTCTCATGTTGATTTGTAAATAATTCTTTCCAAACAGAGAAAGGAATGAGAAAAGGCACAGTGAGATGTGACAGAAAAAGGTACATGTACAAGTACAGACTTCTTCCAGGTACACAGAGTGTCCACAAAAACTGAGGCCATGCTTTTAATTAACCCACAATTAAACCACTGAAAAAAGTTACTGTTCCCTCTCTCCGTGCTGATGTCAACAGGCCCAAGCTGGCTGAGCTCCTGGGGCTGAATCAGTTTCCTCTATGGGAACTTGGCACATGAGCTCAACTTAATTGACCTGTGATGACAGGAGGCCCCATTCTTCAAAGACTCTCCATGGGACCCTACCAAGATACAGGTACTGTAAGCCAAGACTTGCAGCATTTTCACTGCAGGAGAGAATTGAGAATTAGAGAATTAGGCACATTCTTTGGCACAAAAATTTTGTAACAAGACAAACACATACAGTGTACTGGAATTGAGAATGGGAATATCAAGAATGCCGAGCAAATAACGACCCCCAACACATCATTAGTCAAGTTCATAATCTCAGGTCACCTGCACCTCTGTATTTACTCAGGCTGAGAGATAGAAAAGATGATACCAGTCAAAGTTTAAAGGGACAACACAATAGAAATATGTGACTAAAATCCTTGAAATTACACCTTTGTGTTTCAATGAACCTTATTTTCAATTTTTCTTTTGCAAATGTTATCTGTGTTTTGGGGCCTTTTTGCCGATACAAATGTGCGCATATTGATAAGAAACCCTGAGACGATGTAATCCGAGGCAGTGAGCCTTAATATCCAAGTACAAATATAGCCAAGTACAAAAAACGTCGTTGAATATTTTCAACAATGTTGTTTTACTTGGCTATTAAGATTTTTATTTCCTCTGGCGATGTATTATGCATAAGTACATGTACATTGTACATGGCAATCAGCCAGTAAGCAACCTATTCTCAGAAATGTTTGAATGACCAAATAGATTCAGGGTCAAAAATGGTAACATGAACCATGTAAACTGAACAGTGTTTTCCTGGACACTAACAGCGCCCTCACTTGTCTGGAAAAGCTTGGTGATTTTTCTTTTTGTAAAAAAAAAAGGATTTTTACAGTTCACTTAACACCCCAAACATTTCAAACAGTTTCCATACATGGTAGAGGAGTTCAACATGAACAAAAAGGTGGTTCTAAGAACAAACACATTGCAGTGATTGCACTGATCCTTTAACGTTGATGCCCCACTCATCCCCCCTTCCCCCAACTTGTCCTCAATCCAGGTCAATGGTTGCCTCTTTAAGAAAATACTCTGGAGCAGTCTTGCTGGGGGGATTGGGTGGGAGTGTGAAGGGTCAAGCTGGCTAGACTTGCCCTAGGCTAAGTGAGCTGGTGTGATGAGAAATGAGGGTCTTAAATGGATCCCAGGGAAAGCTGGTGAGGTATGATGTTTTATTGTTCATGATTTGATTATAAGGGCAGGTGCAGCACCTAAAATAGTGTTCGTAACATTGCAAATGAAAGCATCTGATAATATGTGTGTGTTCAAATTCTAAGGTACCCCCCTGGTACTGAAACCAAACATTGATTGTTATAGAACCACTGAAAAGGGAACAATTTTCAGCCATTTGGTTTACAGCAATTCAGTGTAAGTTCACCCTGTAGGCAATTCCTGGGCGGTTGAGTGATATGTACTACCCAATAGAATTCTTTCAGTGTAAGCATTTTCAGACAAAGACAGTATGATTTAGTAGTTCATGCAAGCCATAATTCCTTGGCACTCTTGCTCATATGGGAAACTATCATCGACTGCATGTAATAATATCAGAGAGGAATCTCACTGTCTATTTAATGCTTGCTGATTGATAACCCTGTCATGTTCTACACTCCAAAACAAATTATTCCCATCCATATGGGCTGCATCACTAACATGTGTTCCTGTGATCATTCCATTCAATT
The DNA here is from genome assembly GCF_054643075.1 of Acanthaster planci. Classification (NCBI taxonomy): domain Eukaryota; kingdom Metazoa; phylum Echinodermata; class Asteroidea; order Valvatida; family Acanthasteridae; genus Acanthaster; species Acanthaster planci. Next base: position 7,948,885 of record NC_141781.1, read on the forward strand.
CTGTCATGCTCCTGTTCCATATCACCTCTCCAATGGATTATGGTCGTGCAGGGACATGGCTGTGCACTAAATACAGGAGTTTAATACTTGACAATGTCACCGTACTCTATCTAGCTTACGTTGGTATCAACTTGCTTCTCACAACACTGATTGATGCATAAACTTTAATGAAACCTACCATCAAACTTCACGAACAATGTTAATACCTGTACATAGATCCAGTAACAGTAACTGTACTGAAAAACTAAGAAATTTTTAAGTGCAAAATAAGGGTATTTTGGGGGCCAATAAAATAGAATTTGTTTTCTCTATGTATGTTCTGTGGGATCACTGAGAAGGATAAGTGTAAATCAGACACATCTTAAGTTGTAACCACCCAAGACTAAGCACAATTAGCACAGTTCTTTTGTCCAAGGCCAAGGTGGACGTTGCAGGTTAGCTTAACATCTCGATCTTTTCAAGCCAGTAATACATTACGCAACTGAGTCCACTGCGTAATAAAAAATTTGGACCATTTTTCGCTTCAGCTGCAATTTCTGAAATAAACTCTTCCGATTAATTTTGCTCAGTAAGCAGTTTAGCCATGACTCAGTTGGCACTGACAGTAAAACCAATGAACACCTCAGTGAAATTTGAAGCCGAGTCTCAAGCCACAAGGATTCTTTTATGTGAAGTAATGAGGAGTCCTGAGTTGAATGTTGTCCCTTTAAGGCAGTGGAGACCTTGACTTATTCCAACACGGTTGTTAAAACTTGGAACCTCCATACAAAAACCCGGCAAAGACAACAGAAATATGTATTTTCAACCTTGGGGTGGCAATGGGGGTGCTTTTTAAGGGAACCCGGGAAACACATTTGGAACTAATTACTGCTCAGAAAAAAATCTTTGCAGGTTGTGCTTTGTTTATGTTAAAAGGAGATGGTCCCTTATGCTGTTCCTGGCAATGGTTTACATTGACAAATTGAATAAATGTCTGTAAGCTTTTCAATATCAATGCTTATAAGTTGCTCACATGAGAGTTATGGTCAGCTGGATGTGAAAATAAATTGATAACAAAGGAAAGAAAAGGAGAGAATTATGTACACCATCAACAACAAGCATCTTACCAATGAAACTGCATAATGGATAAAGAAGCATCATTCTCAAATGGTAATTAAAACTTGACCACAATGACAAACTAAAATCTGCCTGATGCGAGTACATGGAACTAGGTCTATCGTTGGAACTTTAGCTTCTAAAATGTACAATATTAAACTAAACTATAAGGGGACAATTAATGTCAATGGGTTGGTTCATCTTTGCTGCAGTGCAACTCATAAAGTGTAGGGTCAGTAATGCAGCATTCTTCATCTGTCCTGGTATACAGATGTGGACAACACTGAGTATATGTTATAAATTTGATTTTTACTGCCTCTACATGCGATGCGTACACTGTATCTCTCAATTAGGGAATACCTTCCTGTCAGGTAAACAGTCCCCAATTAAAAGCATAACATGGGCTGTGTACTTGACCATGGATTGGGTATTATGGACGCCCAAGCTACCGAGTGTTACAATGGTCAGTTTTTATAAGGCAATAGCATCTGATATTGACAAGCTGCATGTCCCCTGGGCTGTGGATGGCTGAAGCCCCACACAGCGATGGTAGCACCGCTGGAAAAGCTGGACCAATCAGACTTCGTATTGGCTGGGTCATACCATTTCAGACAGAGGAAGAATCAAAGATGAATGAACAGACGTTTGATAGGTACATGTACATTTTCATCATCAGCCATAATTGGAGAGTGGCTTCAGAATGCTTACAGCATTTCAAAGTACAACGTGTACTAACCCGTAACCAAATTTTACACGTAACTCGGTAAAACAAATTAAAGGTCATCAATGTCAAAGAGTATCATTTGAAGGTGGGCATTCTCACATTCATGTAAAATTTTAAGGACAATAGTGTTTGTATCAACTTGTTTTTTCCCCATTTAAATGACAATTGTCTTCAAAATCAGCAGGCCTATTCATTTGTGGACATATATACATTCATACAAGCCTATTAAGCAGTCTTGCATGATGCAAATATACAAGACATCTTGTGATGGGGCATACACTGTACAGGAGGCATTTTTTGCACAGGATTCAGTTTACAATGATTTTTACCACTGCTACAAAAATGTTGAGCTATAGTTCTTTCAGCTGCTGCATTAGGACACTTTATGAAGGGTTTAACTTCAAAACCTCTTAGCTTTTGGTAGAAATTTGTCCCCCACAGAGCAAAATCAAAGATTTTTCCCACCGTACATGGGGACCTCCTTTCTCCACCCCAAATGAAATTACGAGAAAATATGCCAGCCACAAAACAACAGATCTCCTCAGAGGAGTCTTGCCACCTCTTGCTGGACCTGACTGGCAGAACATGATATTTTCTCAAAGTCGGGCTAACTCCAGTGGTATGCCTGCACCTGTCACACATAGGGAATTCCACCTTCCCCGCCCTTATTTGTCCCTATTTGTGCCAGGTACCCCCTGGGGAGTCTCACCCCAGTTGTCACACCTCCTGTCTCTCCCCTGTTGGTGTGAGATCTCACATGTGAGGCCTTACAGACCTGCGCTTTCAAAACGTCAGTTTGGCGGATGACCTGCACTAATTCTTTACTTAACTGGAGAGAAACTGAATCTCAGGGAGCACAATGACGCTACCCTTTCAAGTCCTGTTAAAACAGTATAATTGGATTACAGTCATTTAGGTGGGGATTAAATTTGTTTGGCTCACTAATTTAGTTTTTGTCGACCTTGTCCTAGAAATGCAAGGTGAAAATCCTTGCAGAAATTTGTAGGTCATTTGAACACCTAATGTGCCAAACTTGTGCATCACAAACCAACCTTTCAGGTAACTTGGAACCAAATTGGGGGTTAAGCCTTCCCACATGCTATGCTACATAGTGAAATGACCCAAATTTGTAACACATTTATAGTACATGTATGCCCTAATTGAATATTAAAAGTGTGAAACATGACATTAAATTTTTGAAGTAAATCTTTTGGTAAAATTATTCAAAAATTTACTGCAAAAGTCCCAGTTTTAAGATTTATACCCAGTCTTAGTAATAAAAAAATGGATAAAAAAGTAATACAGTGCAGAAATCATGATGCATACATGCACGTATTGGTATACATCTGTCTACCTGGTGCATATTTTTATACACACACATAATGACATAACCTCAGGGACTACCACATATTTCCTGCATTTCAAATGGATGACTCAAGCCAGTTCCCAAGAACACACTGTGAACTTCTTTCTAGTTTTGTATGCAAGCAACACCATGAAATTCCTCCGTTCCTGCATACCATGCAAACATGCCACAAAACCACTCCTTCAAAATATCTGTGCTAATCCCCCCTGATACGGATTTACTGGCCTAAGGACAGGCTCAATCCGCCGTTTAATCTCCTGCCACTGTGGAAGGGATTGGACTTGTCAGCAGTGGGATGTGATAGGGATATAAAGCCTGGGGGAGTTGGCCTCATTTCCTTTCAGTTGGCACAAACCTAAAAATGTTTGAAAATAATTGATTGCCACAGACATCAAAAAATGTGGTGTAAGTATATTAAACCTTTTGAGTAGTGTGCAATCACCTTTACTAAAATAACGTCTGTTTTTAAAACTTTTTCTTAATCTTTGTGTGTATCTCAAAGATCACTTTGTACAATTTAACAGGTACCAGCATGAGATTTTATTTCATATTTCATTAATAAAGGCCTTGTCTAAAACAAAGATCAGGTTGTTTTAACAATTGTTGACTGCTACGATGTGGAATATGATGTTTTGAAAACCCAAGGGATGCATAGCACAAAAGGTGAAGCTCTGTCTTGATGTTTCACTTAACAAAGGAATCTTTGAACATTAAGAGTACACACAGTTAGTGGTCCTTGTATTCTCCTGTACAACGCAGGTGCACGTGGTATCATACAATGCTGGGTGACAGTGAGTGTGACATGCAGTTACATATATGTCACCCTGTCACATGATTATTCTAAGCCAATAAAAAAAAAGGATTCAAGGCAGAGGTAGCCTACTTGTACATGTACCTGATAACAACGGTTTCGCAACACTGCATGCTTTTCTAGACCACATGAGGTTTGCGGGAAAGTTTTACACGAATGTGCATTTTCTTGAAGCAGAAGAAAATGTTTTATGTTGGTATGCTGATATTAAATCAAGTTCATATTTTTAAATTTATCTATTCAAAAAGTGGTTGTCTAGTTTCAGATTCCAATGTTTGTGAAATGTGCAAGAAAACACACAAACATTGGAAGGTGAACTCTTCTAAACTTTCCTGAGGTGTGCATTCCGTATCAGAAACTGGCATATTTACAAATGAGCCTTGCCATGGCTTGTGTGTTTAGTTACACAATCATGTCAGACAATCTCATCATAACTGATGTTGGGGAAACATCATCTGGTCCCACCTCTAACCCTGAAAAATGAAATCAGGATGTTTCTGACAACTCTGAAGGTCAACATGAAATACACCTATGGCCCCGACACAAAATAAAGCTATCATTTGTCGCATTTCTGAAAATGATACACCGATATCCCATGGCTGAAACTGACAGAGAATTAATCACAAGGGGTCGAGTCAAATTCTCCTGTCAACAGTTTTATATGAAAGTTACCAACATGAGCCAGTCACATTCAATTCAGGGTATGTGCAATCTGAGCACTTCAGCACTCCAACAAATACCGAGTCCTGTGGAGACTGGAGATGTACCACCAGCAGGTATTTAATTAGTCTAGGATTCCAAAGTTCACCAACATGTAGCACCAGCATTGTGTGTAGAACATGTACTGGTGAAATACATACACATTCTAGACAAAACCAAAATTATTTTTCCACCTTAGAGCTTTCCAGCTCCACTTAGGGGGTGGCAGGGGAAATCTAAGAAGAGCATACTGTACATGAATATGTAACTGTTCACATCTACAGCATAAGAGATAAAATGCTATTGGTATAATGTGGGGATTTATACTGTACTTCAGCAATTCGCAATGTCCCTTTTAACAAACTTAAACTTTTAGAGACCTGTAAGGGAATACACTTTTTGAAACATCCAGGCTTGCTTATCAGATTGGGAGGGGGGGTTTAAACCTGGAGGAAACTGAGAAGACTGTACCACTTTAACACACTGGACTTTGAGACAATCAATTGCATTAAGATACATTTTTCTTAACTGTCTGGACTCAATATCACCACAGCCTTGTCATACAGCAGGAATGAAAATAGGTTCATCATCTGTACTTGCGAGAAGAAAGGTATGGGAAGTAATTTGAAACAGGCTGAAACTAAGAGATGGGCATGTACACAAAAGTGATTCAAAATGCAGTAAATATGCATTTATGCAAACATTAAATATTTAGATGTATGTTTTAGTTTCTTTTTAGTTTATGTAACACATGACAAAAGATTGCAGTCTTTGATTTTTTTCCATTCATAATCAAACTTGTACACGAAGATGTACCTTTTGAAATTTAGTAGTTTTAAAGATCACTTTAAAGCATGACATTTTCTTTGGCACACAATGTAAAGCATTGATTAATTCTGTGTAAAGAGCAATATTTCGTTACTTTCACTGCAAAAACAGAGAAACATTGGCCCTGAGCTCACACAACCCTGCCACAAAAAGAAATGCAATGACTACTCCAGCAGCACAGATGCACCCATGTCCGGAAGTGCCCACTTAAAAGTGTCCATGTTTTGTGCCAAGAATTAAATCTCCACTTCCTGATAATGAGTCAAGAGCCCACTACACATGCACATTCTTTGTATACATCTTCTGGTGACAAGGAGCTACACTCACTGAGTGAAATGGGACTTTTAATGGTTGCAAACAAACAAAGTAATCACCAAATTAGTGTCACCCAACCAGTGACAGGCCCCCATCACAGTTTACAACCTGTCTGTTTCCTATAAACACTGGGGGTGTGGGGTGGACTGTCAGGGCGGTGAGGGTACCAGGCTGAAGTTTGAAGTGGGGACACCATTAATCGGTTTGGCATCTGGTCCTCTTCATGGTGTTCACAATGCAAGGAGGAAATTTTGTGAAGAAAAAAACTACGAAAACAAACATGCACTTTTTTGATCAGGGAAAGCCTGCTTGCTGCTTGGCACATATGGTGAGCTGTCAGCACAAGGGCTGAGAAGACATATACAATTAGACCCAAAGAAATTATACACCTACGTGTACATGTATGATTTCCAAGCTGACCAAATGCTTCCAACCTAAAAGATACAGAGTTTTTATACATATAAATGTCTCTCAATTTTGAAATACAAGGGGTTTTAAGTTATATACAAAATTTCCAAATTGTTACCATTAACCAACGGTATGAACAAATAACTTACCCCCTTCACTCAGTGGTTTGACATACATGTACACGACGGTGTAATGTATCCCTGAGAGCCAAAAAATGCCATCATTTGTTTCTGTGTTTCCTGCCCCAACATGCCCAATGCATACCCTTTAAGTTTCCTTTTACAAGCAACTTGCTTAGTTGTTCAATTAATCAGCCAATGATGGCATGCTTGCACAGTACTGTTCATTATGGTGCAGTACATTTGTACAGTTTAATTTCAAAGCATTGGGCAGTAAACCAGCAGTTTCGTAACAAGGTAATGTTGTTTCGGTGCAAAGAAGCAGTTTGATAATTTTTTCAGACTAAAGATCTAAAGATCTTGACATCATGGCACAGGGATAGACTGCTCTCTGAGAAGTCACAAATAATTCCAGTAAATTTCTTGAGAAAGTCGGAGGTTTCGGGGGGTCCTTCAAAAGCACACAGACTTACAGGGTACATGTAAATTACAAATCAAGAGAAAATATCGACCCCCAAACAATACATGGATTTATTAAATGCAATATGGCCGTCACATTCATTTCCTAAGCCCAACCGCTATGTTGTAAAACCGAGAATATATAGAGATTGAACCTCTTTGGACTAGGCGAAGTCTGCCAGCTACCAGCACTTCAAAACAATAGGAGGTGACAGACAGGCCAAATGGGGGGTCTACACCTCTACATGTACATGTGTGTCCTCATTCTGTTGGCAAAGTGACCTCTGTGACCTGACTGACCTCATCTTATCAAAGGCCAGTGCATGAAATGCTTCACTTTTTGGTTAACCTCTCTGAGACACATTTACCTCAAGTTGCCATAGCTTTATCACTGATAAGCTCACATCACACCACCAGTACACATACTACCCTACACTTGCAAGATAACAACCATACAGTAGGATGGGGATGGCTCCATAGGGGAAGAAAAACATCAGGTTTTTATTTAAAACAGAACCTCTGACATTAAACGTGCCCTATCCACATGATTTGAATTGACAGACTGATTGGCAACAGTAAAATTGATCTACACGTGGAATTTAAAAAAAAAAACCCTCATTTGTGACACTATATGACAAATCTCACTTTGAAATGTGCCACTTCTGAAAACCATGGCAAATCACACTGATGAACATGATACAGGGAAAGGCGAAGAAGCCCTGGGGGGATTCTTTTTGATTGTTTTTGTTTATAGCCATGGTCCCTCATAACCACTACTTATTAGCCTTGCAACTGATCCAACACAATATTTGTACAAACTTCTGCAACCAAGCACTTCACACTATGGTCTAGGTCATACTTGTCATTAATTCAAATTTTCCCTGAGGCAAAATCATTCTAGTTTTGCCTTGTTAGCAAGGACCATGCAAAGTAATACGGCGCCTTTCTTCCAAAGCACCTGATGGAGTCTTGTCTTTCTCCCTTGACATGATGCAAGTTTTTATAGGAGTTCTCCATTAATTTCACAAAAAATACTATGTTGAGGTCAAAAGTGCTGCAATGTACAAGTCGCAAAAGTACTTGAACCTATTTTTGGCACTTTTGATTACAATAAATTAAAACCAATGTGGTTTAATTCCACCTTACAAGTCATCGGAAGTATTACTCCAATGTTTGACATTTTTGTCAATCAGTCTTGGACAAAAAACACATCAAAATTAACATCCAATCTCTTTGTGTCACCTCTGGATCTGATCCTTTTTATACAAATGTTGTTGGCGGGGAATATTCTTTCCAGGCTTGCAGTTTTCTTAACTGGACTCACGAGGGCAGCACCCAGCATGAGCAGTCCTGTATCCTTTTCCATACACACATTTTCAGTTATTTTTTTCCCGTCAAACTTTAAATAAAATAAAAATCACATTTTCGTACAGTTAGGCAAACTTTTGACTTTGAAACAGTTTCGCATCACAAAGCATGCACATCGAGGCTTATTCTGAATTGTGTATTTGGGCTACAACAGTATCTGAGAAAAAGTACTTGAAAGTAATAAAAAGAAAACTTTGCACAATACTGATTTGAACTCTATAATTTTTTTCTAATAGGAAGGAAGGTTTCTCGCTCAAAAATGTATATTAATTTTACATTCAAATGCAACAGTTCTGATGTTGCATAGAGTACATGTTGGCTGCAAAATGTATGCATGCTTGCACCTGCCAATAGATGGCGCTATTGCCTGTTCACAGTGAACCAAGGGATGAAGTTGCACCCAATGTCGTCATCATTCACTTTACAAATGTAATAGTAAAATGTCAATAAAAATGAAAATGACAGCTACACTGTAATAACATGATTCAGTGGATGGGTTCCTTTCTTTCTGTCAAGACCTAAGGGTAGACGTATTTTACTTGCACTTTTCTTTTCCATAGTTTCCATACATAATAGAATTTCCCTCTTTTCAGTAGAGTAAAAATTTGTGGTATGGTTGCCCGTAGGTTGATCTTTCCGGTATGTATCCATACTATATTACATGTCCACGCAGACTGACAAGACAAAAATATAGTGCAACTGTACCTAGCTGACAATGGAAGACATGTGGCCCGGCAACAACCATAATCAGACCAGATGGCAAAGGTGTTGACTGGAGATGCAGACTATCACCTCCCCGCATGAATACACAGTAATGATGATGACAATGAACTTTTTCTTGTCTGGGGCATAGATAATACTGGACACATTACATGTGCACCCGGTGCTGGGAAGCTAATTAAAGGGCATGATACACACATGTACCTGTGAATGTAGTATACAACTAGTGTACACTAAGAATAAGTGTGGTTAATAGGACACTGTAATGAAATGGATACAGGTCTTGCTTTTGGTATCGAGGATACTTAGTATTCACTGTTTATTGGTGACTGATGAGCATCATTATAATAATGCACATGATAGCCCTTGTTTTAATAAAGTGACTGAAACTTTATGTTATGACTAAAACGTGTGCCATGCCGCTCAAGTAGTACTATACAGAAGTTATTTACTGACTCGACTCACCTGCCATATTGTCATCAAGCCAACTTGTGAGATGTGCATGTATTGCATAGTAACACGCAATTTGGATCGATGTTCAATTGAGAAGAAAATGACGAATCCCATGAAAGAAATCATATTTTCCCACACTGGTAAATAACTTGGATGGTGTTCACGGACGCAGTATACTCAGAAGCATATATTGGGCTCCACTGATCCATATTTGTTACTGAAATCAATGTTTTGTGAGGTCATGTGTGCAAGTCACGTTCGGGATTTACAGCTACCTCATCAATTTGACATTGGCGTATACACATCAATCGCTGAAAACTACAAGAGTTTGGGAGCCTACAAATACTTTATGGCTGGATTGTGAAGGAACTGGTAGTTTGCAAAAATATCAGAAACACTTATGTTCTTACAAGCAAGGTAAATTGTGTGAACAGTGCAGAGTCGCGTGTGCGAGCTAGTTGAGTCCAGTTTTCGTGTCGAATTGCAGCGATCCATTTCGCTCTTCATTGCGGATTGGCAGGAATCTGATAGAATGCTGATCCTTTGAAGTAACTTTGTGATTTTGGCACCCTATGGCACAGGAAACCTTCACCATATTACAGTGACAGCAAACAAACCATGCTTGTGCGTATGCATGTACTTGCACGCGTTACCATGAATGCGCTTGATGGTCAATATGGCATAAGTGAAACCACGGTTTGTACGGCATGTGGATTTCCCATTCAGGATAGATCAGTTAGGAGACTAGTCAGTGGCGTAACTATGGGGGGGCCACGGGGGACACTCCCCCCCCCAGCGAATGCCCGTACCTCCCTCTACCATGAAATCCATGAACCTGCTGCAGTTAATTGTGTCTGTTGGTGCCCCCCTAAAAATGTGTGCACCCCTGGGTGCCCCGAAACGTAACAGCCCTAGTTACGACACTGAATCCAGTTTTAAATCAAATATGTACTGCTGAAACAATCGCCGCATATATCTGCACCACTGTGGAAGTTCAGCCACTTCTGCTGTATACGTACACGCTGCATCCGCACGTTATCAGTCACAGTTTCAGTGACTTGAAAAATGCAAATAGTTGTGCAGATTAAACAGTGTTTAAAGTGAATTATAATCCCCAAAGGTTGACTCTACCGGTAGTTGTCAAATGTATACCGTCTTAGAATCGGTCAGGTGGGACCATGCAACAGTAGTGCGGTACGTGCTCTATCTGAGGAAGATTGTGTGGGTTGCCGAGTTCTGTCCAGAGGCCACCATGAGGAAGGCGGTTGGAAACTGGGCAGAGAGAGAATCTGTAGCTTTGCCTTTAGGTACCCATATAATCAGAGCAGACACTTGCAATCGATCCACTGATATTTTGGGTGATCTCAGGGAAGTCACCTGAGTGAGGATTACGGGTGGGGATTTAGACAGCACTGTGCAGAGTGCAGATAGGCAGCACAGTGCCGATTATAGACAGCACTGTACAGGGTGCGTCTTATAGGCAGCTCCGTGCCGATTATTCTAGTGTTCTTTTATAAATGTTGAGGTTCATTATTGAAACCCAACTGTGTAAAAGTTATTGTAGAGAAGAGGAGAGTATTAAACCAGCGGTTCCTATGGTCTTGCCAATAATTCTTGTTGTACCATACATGTTTGTTCTTGTGTCAGTCAACAGTCACCCATCAATTACCAACTGTTGGTATATTTCTGCAAAAATGACCGCATACCTGGGCCTTGGATTTCTCATGAAACTAAAGGGCCAAGGCAGAGTTTGTGTTCAGGTTAGGTGATTTTCCCCAGAGACTGGAGATAGTTTTCCTAAATACCACCTACACTTAGACTGGCTCACTGGGAATAAATCCCACAAATTGATGTCAGAAGTGGGATTGCATTGATTGGGTCGGTATTGTAGATCAAGACATGTGTTAGTATTATTGGTTGCAAAGTTGAGAGTTTTCCTGTGCTGGCAAGTGAATGTGAGGTGTCAGAAGCACAAAACAGAAAGTGGCTGAGTGAAGTAACCCTGTGAGAAACAGGGTTATGTGTACCATTAGCAAGACTGCGGTGATAATGAGTATAGACAGAGTACTCAGAATATGGAGGCAGAGCTGCAGAGGCTTAAGTTAGAATTGCTGCAGTTCCTCTGATCCAGTGGGAGAGAGATCTCATGGCAAAGAAATTAGATCAGAAAACTCCCTTAGGAAGGATTGGAGGCACCTCTGAGATGAATGGATGTGCCAGAAAAAAAGTGGATTTGAGATTGTATTCAGGTTGCCAGCAGTAAGTTCTGGCTATCTCTCAGTTGGAGACAGGTAGTCTAGTGGCTTAGCTCACCATATTTACTTCCCAAGGGTGGATAGACAGTGGAGTTTGGAAAAGTAATTCCAAAGAGAAGCTGGTTTGGAAGACGTCCAACCAGTGAGCACATCATAGTGCAATAGAGGAAACAAGTCCTTTCTTTCGGGCTCAGGTGGAGCGGATCAGCTTGCAAAGAGCTGTAGCCTGACCCCGCAGAGTGCAGAAAAGATTCCACCAGCGATACTGACCAACAGCGAGCTATTAAGCTTTGCAAACTGTCCAGTGGACGTGGTCAGCAGCAGCCCGGTGGAGAAAACACACCATTTTAGTAGGGCTATGGCCTCTGAAGAGAGAAAAGAGAGTTGGTGAAGGGAAGAGTAAGACATTGGACACAGCCAAACCACCGCCCAAATGTCATCCCAACAGATACAATGGCACGACACTGTGGGAAGAATATTTCTGGCAAGTTGAATCATGTAGAGAACCAGTGGAATGAAGAGCAGGATGCTACTTATTTGGTTGATAGTCTGCAAGGAAACGCCCTAAGGGACGTTTCATCTCGCCGGGAGCACTCCTCATATAGTGGGCTGGCAATTGAAAGGAGGTTAAGATTGCCAAAGTGACAAATGTCTCGTTGAGTTGTGAGGCATCATCAACATAAGCTGAAAGAGATCCTACAAAAGCTGGGTCAAGAAATACAAGAATTGGTGGTCAAGGCATAGTCTGATTTTCAGAAGGAATCATGAGACTGATTGGCAAATAATCACTTTCTAGAGGCAGTGAAAAGTCTGTCTGTACAAGAAGGTATAAACTGGGCTCGTCCAAAGAATTTGGATGATGCCATCCAGGTGTCAGATCTCAGCCCATTTTATTGTTTGAAATTTTGAGTTTTGTTTTTGTTAATGTAGGGCCTACAGTTTTATTGTGTTTCCAAGTTTTGGTTGCATCAAAAGGAAGCTGCTGGATTTATATGTTCATTTCTGTCTTTGATGTCATTGACTTGTATTTTACGCAAGGTATTATAGGGGCTCTGGGTTGTAGACTTTACATTTCAATGGTAAGTACAAACAGATGGGATGTTTCAGTTGGATGTGGTCTTTTCATTGGGTACACTGGAGTGTGAAAGAGTATGTCGTATATAGAGCAGAGGTGTGCTACCCATGGTCAGTCAGCTGTCTTGCTGCATAGCCTTGTAACACCAGTGGTCAAGCTCTTCCATTCAGCAAGCTACAAAGTTCAGCTACGGGCCTTGTGCTCTTTAGGGTTGCCAATCTTTATGAACATCTTTTCCCTGTTCTAAGCGGACTGTCAGAAGACTCTGGAACTGGTGACTGACTACAGGCAACCGGGAGGCCACAAACCAGAGCCCTACCTTATGGCATTTCACTACCTTTGGGTCCAGCCAAGATGTACTTCATCCTGACTGTTCTGCGCTGTGTCTAGTGAGGGTGTGGCTACCTGTGCTGGCAGTGCACTAGGACTGGACCAAGATGAACTGTTAAATCTCAACATTGAAAGGCTTGGTTTTATAATTTATTTTACGATATTTTAGCCTGTGTGGCATTATTTAGTCTGTGTGGCGTTATATCTAACCTGTGTGGCACTTGTCAGCCTCTGTGACAATGCTTAGCCTTTGTGGTGAATCCAAGTTAGTGGTAATATGGAGTCAAGCCTTAGAGTCGGGTGAATTTTGTTCTTTTCCTGTATTTGGAAGTAGTCTTGGTGGCTTTCTTAGTAATTTGCTTTGCTTATTTTTCCAATGCATCCTAATTGTGGAGTATTTTGCTGTAGAAGCTAACTAAATGTGATTTGACTTTACACTTTGGATCTATTTTTCCTGTAATTATGCACAAAATGTAATGTTGAGTAATCCCACAGGGAACAGGTGTTAGCTTCAAAGCATGGGTTTGGTGTTTTGGGTGTCCAATGTAATTTCCCTTTTAATAAACTCTGAAACAATCCTCTGACGTCAGGTTTTTATGAATACCAAGATTTGAGGAATTCACGGTACATAACTGTGAAAGAGAGAACCTTAGGACTGTAAATAGATAATAACTTATTTTCCTGAGAAAGATTTGCATGTTTGACTTCATACTGATTGAGTGCTCACACCACGCAGCTCTAGAATTTTGAGAATTTTGAGAGAGTCCAGCAGGAGTAAATGCTTAATGGTAAGCCTGCCAAAATTGTAAGAGTATTAGACTCTGGGATGGGACAAAGATTAAGCAAATTAGAGGGTGGGCTGAATAACTTGACAGAACTGTTGACAAAGTTGTCACAACAGCCAGGGCAAACATATGTCACAAATGGAGAAGTGGGTAGAAACTCTCAGAAAAGGGAAAAAACTCAGAGAACAAGCAAGGTGACCAAAGCTGTTTTAGGTTTGGCGAGATGGGAAACCTTGTAAGAAAATGCAAGAACCCCAAGCAGCAACCCCAGAAACAGGGAAACGGGGTCCAGCCTCCCATAGGGTCTGCGGGGGAGGAGGGGATGACAGGATGGGAACATCAGTAAAAGAGAGGAAATCAGAGGATGGAAGAAGGGAAATAGCCCTTCCAGTGGCCAACGCTGGTCTAGATCTCTGGGGTAGATTGTTGATAGTGTGGTGATCGAGAGGAACCGGGTACCATTTTAAATTGACACAGGTTCCACAGACACACTCATCACTTAGTACAGTTTACTATCTGAAAACCAAAAAAGAGATCAGTCTTGGACACAGGGCCAGTTAAAGTGAGACTCGTTTGGGTAGATGTGCAGGTGGGTAAGACCCCGCCATCCAGTCAAGGCAGTTTTTCTAGGGATGAAGTACCGTGGTATTTTAGGTATGGACTTCCTTTTACCTACATGTGCATATTTGGACTTCGAAACTCAAGAGTGGAGAGTAAAAGGACAAAAAAATAAGTGTGGTCAAGAGGAGACCATAGATGCCAGGAAAGCCACAGGCAAAGAACCTTCCGGAGGTTTAGACATACTGATTGTGTTGGGACCAGTTAGCAGTCCAAGAAGGGGAAAAAGTGGGAGTCAGATGGTGACAATTTGATCAGATTGCTATTGAAACTTCGGAAAGACATAAAAGAAAAGTGCATATGGTGGACAGGTGAGTGGCCACGTGGGAATGAGTAAGACATGAGTAAGACATTGGCCAAGATGAAAAAGAGATGATGTCAGATCATTTCTGCAGAGTTTGTGAGACTTGATGAGCAAGGGGACAAGTACCCAGGCATGCCTGTAAAGAAGGTAGCCACAGTTTTGTTTGGGCGACTGCCGACGACAGGTAGCAGCAGTCAATGGATATTGGTAGTATGAAATTACCATACACAGTGGGTTCAGGCATACCCCCTTCCAGATTCCACTGCCAAGACAGTAGCACTAAAGATAGTGCAAGAGTTTGTATGCCGGTTTGGTGTGCCACAAGAGTTGCACTCCGACCGGGTACCAATTTGCCAGATACTTGGAGTGACAATGATCAGAACGACCATTTATAATAAAGCAGATAGTAGGTGAGGAAAATTCACTTGCTTTTTTCCCGGAAAATCTTCAGATAAGTTTTCATGTTGGGAAATCCCAGACAGGGCTGGTGGCATTTGGACTCTTGACAGGGAGGTGTGTTCTGAAATGGGAACCATAGAATTATCTACAGACACCCGTAACAACCTGTTTGTATCAGTCTCAATCCTCAGCAGCCCTGACTGTACATGCTATTGATGTACTGGTACATATATTATTACCAGTCTTGGGAATTTGATTGCAGAATCAGCCTAGCAATTATAATGTACATTTGTTTCAATCTGTTCCTTTAAGGTTCTGGAAAAATTAGCAAAATACAGGAAATAGAATAATTGCACAAAACACCTTTTTAGTTTTAAAATTTCATTTACCTCCTTTCTTGAAGTTTCTTGAAATCAGAATACAACCAGTACAGTTTCCAAGTGATACATGTGTAAGTACACAGTAAAGTTGTATGCTGGGAGCACGGTTCCTTCAAACACACATGTGCACATACATGCACCTGAATAAGTATATTCGCTCAGTGGGAGAGTCATCTTATGAATAATCATGCTACACCAACCCTACCATATCCCATTTGTTAGGAGTTGGAATTGTCTGACTGGAATGATTGATGCGATAGAGTTCTCCAACGTGATTAATCACGGTGATGAGATAAATGAAGTGAAAGAGCAAGAGAAAGTAAAATGGGTAGGAGGCAGGGAGGAGGAAATGCTGGCTTCATTGGAATTACAGATGTGTGGATTTATGGTCGTAATCTTGGGAGCGCTGGATGATGTGGACTGGCCCATCTGGTGAATGGTTAACTCATCAAAAGTGCCAAACTGGGATGCACAGCGCAAAGCTTTTTTTTTTTCCTTTTTCAGGGAAACAAGTGCACTTTAATTGGCAACGCAATCAATTTAGGTTTTTCTGCCAAGAAAAACTGGTAAATCAGACTGCAATGCGGAATCACTCGTGGAAAAATGGTAGGTGTCCTGTGAACAGGCAAACACCTTCATGGCAAAATATTCAATAGTTCTAGAGAACACTTGCCAGAAACAAAGTTATTTTGACATTCAAGAAGTGACACACTATAAAATAAAAACTTGAAAAGGCATAAAAGACCAATTTTAATTGTATGCATTGTGCAAATGTAAATGAAACAATATTCGAAACTGTTTTTAGTCACAATTCTTTTGGTTTCATTGCGACAATTCATTTGTAATATTCATGTATTTACACTAGTGAGCCATAATGCTGTTTTTAGGACTAATAACTTCAGTCTTTGAGCCTCAAGAGCTTCTAACGTTTACAGGTATCTTTCGTAACAGCAACCATTAAAGTCATGAGAGAAGTTAAATTCTGCCCAGATGATTACAACACTGCCCCTTTAATACAGCCATCACCAAAAGGATAACATTACAGTTGTGATGAGTTGTGAAGCATGTCATCACAAACAAATGAGGCAATGGTGATGACACACCAACAGATTATATCTGCTGTCTTCATTGTTCCTATTTGGTAAAAATCCTGCTGGAAATGAGGTGGTGATGACACTATTCTTGGGCTGATAAACACTATACTTGGTACAGGTAGGCACAATGCGCATTGTGACTTTAATTTGCTGGAAGGATTTCTCTGTTCTGCACTTCAGATTACAAGACTGAATGTAAACATCTGATACTGTGTACATGTATATGTACTAGTACATGTAGCAGAAATTCTGAAATGTCATACATGGCATTGTGATTAATGACAAGTGAGAGACAGAACCATTCAGCAAATAAATTCAAACATACTACACCTGTCACAAACACTACATGGAAGCTTTTTAGATACAAACCTTACAATTAATGTACATGTAATCAACAGAAACAGAATAAGTCACAGGTTTGAATATTTTTGGATACCACTGTTGTTATTTTATTCAATGTGGTCATAAGTGTACACAGTTTATGAAAATGTGCTATGCTACAGATTCTTTAAAGTATATTTAACTTAAAAATTTAATGCCAAATAAAAAGTTTGTTCCCCAGCGGAAGATGAAATATGTGTAACCTTCGCTACTTAAAGACCCTTCCTTTTTTAAGGGTCAACAGTATTTTTCAAAAATAAAATTATGTTTCTTCTTCTTCCTTACGAACTCGGGAGAGGGGAGAGTTTGGTGGTGGCTCCTTTAATGCACTATGAACATAAAAGCATTACATACTGACCCTTTGTAGCCAACATACATGTGTACCTGTACTCGTACATCTCAAGATTCAACAGTGTGTCATGCTAAAATGACCAGGTACTGTCTAAAAGGAGAACATCCTTCCTAATTTATTCATTGTGGCGAATCCAATGAGTGATTGGCATCTTTCCAAGAGAGTGGTTCGACTCATAAAAATTTGATAAAAATGACACGACGATGCACTTTACTGAGCCGCTTGAGGCTTCACAAGCCTCGTATGATTCATGCCTAGATATAGCCTGATGGAAATTGAATGATGCATGGCTTCAATGACAAAACAATGCAGCCGCTGCATGCAAAATGTACTTCTCAAGTGATGAAAATACATCATGTTTTAATAGAATCCATGCAGTTTCTCAGATCCCCTTCCATTGTACCAGTAAACAATGATGATAGCATGTTAAATAATGACGGCATAGTGCATACAGTACCCTTAAATACTGTATGTATATAGGATGGAGAATGACACCAAGATTCTCTCTTCAAACTTACCAGGAGTGAGTGTAATAAATCTATAGACAATGTATAAAATGACATACAAGTAAGAGAAAGCTATGGTACATGTGCAAGTACCAACATTATTTTTACATACAGATTCTCAAGGGGCCTTACTCCTCAGTGAAGAATGTGTGTGCAATGAGGCAATGTAAGGTGAGGCTGACTAAAATGATCTCCACTGTGTAGGCTAAGCAAAACATTCCTGCACTTCAAAGCAGTACTGAGAGACAAAAACAGTTCATTCTTGAATTCTTATACTAGCCCTAACCCCCTAGGGTGTATGTAAAATCGTATTGAAATTGGAGGATTTGGGAGTGTTAGGGTTAAATGACAGAAAACATTTTCCCCTAGATTAGATATATAACCCTGTAAATTACCTTTAATGCCTTATCCCACACTCCACTTTGGGCTTATATTAACAACCAGAGATAGTTAAGCATAGTTCCCTACGGGGGGTATATGGTCTTAACAAACGCTGACGGTACGGAAGAAATCAAGATGCAGAAAACACTTTTAAAATGGCATCCGAAACTTTTGCACAAAATGCCAATTTTAGGTAGCAATTTATATACTGCAGTCGGCAAAGTTTAACTTTGCCAACTGTCGCCATTTGCGTCATTTAATTGCGATAAAGTGTTTTTACATACTGGTACATGTACATGTCACTACATATCAACGGAAAATGATCAATTGTGGAAACCGGGCTTTAGAAAAGTCTCAGAATAAGACTCATAATAAAGCACAATCCAACAACCAAATTCAACATTTAGTAGCCTACACAACCCCACCAAACAACAAATTACAGTCTGTATGAGTATCATATACAACACTTCCTCCTCTTTTGCAAATTTTTTTGTACGGCCTATTTACATACAAGTACAAGTATTACTGCCTGACTGCATCTCTGTACCATTTGGCAAATTTACAAATTATAATTTCTGAACAACACTGAAGAAACAAATTACACATTGATTAATACAAAGACCAGAAAATATGGACAGTTATTTATTGAAATTTATTTTTATCAATGTACATATTCATACCCCTCTTTCCTCCTCTTGGACAATGCCATTCTAGATCTCAAAGGACACTGAGCAGTCTACTGGGGATGCTCTTAAAAGCCTGAGCCAAGCTCGGCATTAAGTTGTCATTGGGTGGAGGCTGTGCTATCCATCTTCTGCTGAGACACAAAAAGCTCCATACATTCAGAGGTTTCTGTGCGTATTGCATGACTGATTGCCAACCTCCTGTTTCTATGGTTTTGCATGCAGTATGCTAACAAGTACATGTACTTGTAGCACCCTGGTTGCAATGATACAAGTATGCCTATCACAACAGGGCAGTTTAAACTGAACCCCAATCTTCCCTCCCCAGAAAAACCTCACATCTCTCTGCAAACAAATCATTTTGAAAATTTTATTTTCCCATTTGTCTCGAATGGAATCCCTCAAATTTTCCATTACTTGTCAGCTGGATGGACAATCTTGAACCTTTTCATCTGACTCTGAGCAATCTTCACGTAAACCTCTGGAAGTTCAAGAGTTCACTTTCAATTCACATACAATTATGTTGACTTGATATATTTTGGAGCACAGTTTTACATGTCTGTCATTTGAAGCCAAAATCTGAAATGTACAAATATGTAGTACATGCATATTGGACTGTAAGGCTGATATACAGATTGGTGACTCATAAATAAGGTAAACTTTCTTTTGACAATATGATGTGAAACGGTCAACCTATTCAGAGGCTGTTGGATGAGACCAGAATACATTTAACAAGAATTACCGTAGTACTTCATTCAAACACACCAACAAAAACGGACTACCGGTACATGTAATTCCAATACCATAAATTTGAACAGAGGTACGATAATATGCCAACATTCACTAACCTGAACTTCCTTTGTAATTATATATTGAACTTATAAAGGACAAGCAGTAATAAACTAAAAGCAAAACAAAGGAGATTGATGCAAAGGCTTTTAAGAAACAGGACTTTTTATCAAATCTGAAGAAAATTCCATTCAACCTTCTCGTAGTGAAGTCCCCAAAATTCACCAACACTGTGCATCATTCAAAGCTCTAGACATTTGCTTTGATATTAACTTCAACTTCAAGTTTTAATACACATGAGCACATTAATTCTTGAATGTACTGTCCACAATTATAGAATCTAAGAAAACTTACGGCAACATATTTTGTAAATACATGTACATCAGTGGTCACAATGAAACCAAACACTGATCAATACAACATGACCAGCTGGGTACCGTCCCCTTATTATTGGATTCATGATGTCCGTATGTAAATGTATATGCGTGTGTACATACTTTTTGAAAATGTACATGTATGTAAATTCTAACACTGCAAAAAATGTTGAATTTATTTCCTCCCATGATCACACTGGCACTCATCACTCATCAGCCTTTCAATCACTTTAAACGCTCACTGCATTAATTTAATGTCAAATTGATATTCAGAAGTATGTATGTATCTGAAACCATTTTGGTTCTTCAAAATCTTTGGATCCCATCTTAGTTTTATTTTAAACCTGCATTTTCCTTTCTCAAGTCTTTTTAAAAGGTTCTTCTTTTGAAATATGGTGGTTTTCTTTACAATTTGAGTTCTTAACCTTATGGTGTGGGTTAGCATGAATGATAATTTTAACTTACCTGGACTGACTCAACTGTTGTCTATTATACAAGTAAGATAGTATTTTTAGTATTTAAAAACAAACTGAGCTGAATGAAAGATTTCATTTTTAATTCCCCAGTTAATGTGTGTCTTTAAATTGTTTTTAAAATTTACACACGAGTCACGACCCAATCCCGCCAGCCCAGTACTGGTGCAATATACATCTCATGACAGACAACATCCAAGAAGCATGCACTGCAACATTGATAGGACTTTGAAGAAAAAAGCCCAGAAGCATGATAATACATGTACTACTCTGAGCTCATTAAGGCCTATATTACATATTGCTTGGGGCAATGCAGGATGATAAAAAAATGGAGCACAGCCTCTTCTATAGCACTGAGCCTCCTCCTTTTTGGAGTAGAGGGCAAATACATGTAACATGTAAGCCATTACTAATCAGCAAATTATATGTATACATGTAGCAGTACGTGTACAGCTCAAAATAAAAAACAGAAACTGACAAAACAAAACAGAATAATGGATTGACTGGCACTAAACAGGTTGGGTAAATAAGGTTTCGCATCTGGATTTGTGGACAGAATGGAGGAGGTGCTTCTACCCTTTACCACTTGCTGCCGGGGCACCCCGTTTTGAGCACCATGGGTTTATACGCAGAGCTGAGGTGCCCGAAATGGGACAAAAGAGCTGGTTCGTGTAACAAAAGACCGTACTCGGAACAAAAGACCTGCTGCTGGGTATTGCCATTATTTTTCGGCTTGCATTTTTCGAAGGTAATCTGTCACTGTTTTTAAACAGTATACCACTGTTTTGGGCATAGCGCGCCCGCTGATTAGCACCACGGACAAAAGTGCTCCAGGGCCGCATTGATGACCAACACAGCACCGCCGCATGCTAATCCAGCCGCGCTTGAAAAGACGCCACTCGCATTTACTGGGGACAAAGGAAATTACGCAACACCTCACAATTCTGAGCTCTTTTTACAGGGCGGCAGGCCTGGCTGAATACTCAGGAGTCAATGAAGGTTGCCTGTCAGCTTAGAGTGGCCACCAGACAGTCATTTGTGTAGATGTAAACGTCCATTAAATGAAATGATGAATTTTTGGAGAATTTTGAAACTGAAAATCCTGAAAATCTCCCGTATGTGTGCACTGCATTTTTAAAAGCACCCAGCAGCAAGTGGTTAAGATTATTAATTTCTCCAAATTGGTGGATCAGAGTGCTTTCAAGCCATTCTTCTTTAAAAGGGGACCTTATCACCTAATCTAACACATTTTTGAACATAATTACATGTAGGGCTTACATTGTGCTGTTACAAACAAAACCTAAAAGCAGTTTTTTAAAATAGGCCTAGGTCTCTTTTTCAACATGTAAGCTTTCGGTTATTAAAGTACACCAAAGGCATACAAAGTCATGACCACAGTCAAATAAAAGTTAGTTTTTCAAGGAATTTTTTTCTGCATTCATACCTAAACTGCGGGATCTCTATGGCAGCGTTTAGATTTTGACGGGTAACAACAACATAGGCCTACATACATGCAGATATTCCATGATCACCAACACAACAGCAATGGAGCTTTATATTGGCAATCCTTGAATACCTTCAGTTTATGGACATCTACATTTTTGTTTCAACCAAATTTTAAGCTTATAAATTATACAACTTGGCTTTGTGTATATCAATTGAAACTTACCCTTTCAGCCTCGGGAAGTAGGCCCAAGTCCTTCAAGATCTTGTGGTGACAACTGAACTAGTTAATTCTGAGTGAGAAGTCATTTTCCACAGCCTGAGGATGTTACTAGAAAGTGTATACTTTGGCACTTATGGTCCAAAAAGTAGGGATCACACCCAACCCTAGCTGACGGGAGCTAATCTACGTCAAATGTGTGCATACACACTACGAGCACACTACACACTACACTTCAACTAGCGACGCGCGCGAAGCGTATCCGTTGAACACGACAATGTGCTCACAATGATATCGCCTGTCGCGTTGACACATTCAATGTGATAAGCAAAGGCACGTTCTTTTGGAACAAATTTTTCTTAACATTATCACAACAAAGTCTTATTTACTCGAATACAGCAGTATCACAACGTAGTCTCAGTCTGATTGTCCCTCCTCGTTAACCTACAACCGTCGACCTTTTCGTTTCGGCGGTGGCACACGATCTCTCCGCGGCGAGATAGTAGTTTGATTTCTCCGCACATCTTATATAGTAAAACGTTTGAGTCTGCTGGATACCAGACAAGTTTTTGAAGAGCTATCGTCTGCGGCTCAAAACGAACACAAGTACAAAGGCACGTGGGACGGGATACGCCCTCACTTGCCCGACACGTGTTGCAAAATCAGTAGATCAGTACCATTTTTGTTCCATAATGACCAGGCACGTAAATAACAAAGTTTGTCATCAGGAATGATAAACGGAAATTTAAAATGATAGCGCATCAAAATGTCAGGGGTGTTGGTGACGATCACACTCTGATCTCCAGGATCATCACCTAAAGGTAGGCAGTTAAAAACATTAAGTACCGAAGTCGACCATCAAAAGATTTCCAGTTTCATACATGATGTAATTTGCTAACTTGAACTTTAATTGATAACTTTCCTGTTCAATAATATAAATAAATTGCAAATCAAACAATGTTTAGCATCAAAAAAATATACTTGTTTCCTGACAGTTTAATGCTTAAAACGACATATGCCGGGCTTATTGAATATAAAGAAAATTTGTGCCCCTTTTTCTAAAAATGTTTCCTAGAATTCCACCGTCAATATACAGTCATCTGAGAACAAGTGATAAAGACAAGATTGGCAATCAGCTTTCACAGATATGCATAACTCACTCTTTCTAAAATTGGGAACTTTAAGTCTTTCACAACTGAAAACTTTTGTATTGATCCTCTTGATAAAAGTACATGTCTCCTTAAAGGAAATGCACTAATTATAACAGACCTTTCAGACTCCCACCACCAACAAAAAAAGCTCTGTCTAGTTCCAAAAATTTGGCCACAGATTTCAGCGAATATTCTCAGATTTTGTTGAAATTGAGAAAAATCTTCCTTTCCCTTCTATGAAAAGAACTTTACCCCAGAACTTTCTAAACAATTTCTGCACATTTGGAAAAGATTCAGAAACTTTCTAAACATCGGGTTGCTTCTGAATATTATCAACTTCAAAAACTAAATTTAAAAATCATGTTTCACTTTATGCATATATATCTCCATAGATTAATCTGATTAATAATTTTGCAACACCTCCATGTACTTTGCTGCAAACTCTCCACATCAATTTTGAGTTTCTATAAAGAGTTTGCTTTATCGGATTGTGCATTCATATAATATGGCCAAAATTGCTGACAACCAATACGCCAATAACTTTCCTGTTGTCTGTGTCATAAAGGAGCCAACGATATTGCTGACGTGAAATTATAAAAAAAAGCTTTAAAATGAATGATCTTAACATATTACGCAGGTAAATATTCGTACAAAAAGTGAATTGACAATCCTGATGAGCTATGTTTAGAGGACATTGGCAATAGCAGTTTTCATGATGGTTTCCAGAAGTGGTGTCGAAATGTCAGTACATGTACCAGTTTCTCACATGACAAGATGCTTCAACAGAGCCACTTCAAAAATCACTCTTGTGCGCACAAATATCCACACTGTGACAGATAACTACAGGTACACACGTGATCACAAGAAAATGTCTTGCAGCTATCTGTGAGACCACTAGGCATCAGCCATTCAAGGACCTGCTAAATGTTGGCGAGGAAGGGGGGGGGGAACAATACCCCAGTCGAAATCCGAGTACAAGAAAACCAGCATTCCAGGTTTAGTTCTGATGGACCTTTGTGATAGAACTCTGTCTTCATGGTCTTCCAACATTACAGATATCCTATCAAATTTCAATGGAAAACATTACCCTCTTGCTACGACAAATTACTGGCGGGGGAATTTCTTAATGACGTCCCTATTACTTTGCCACGAGATAACTGCATGGAAATAAAGCTACATGTATCATATTACCAGACCTCTCCATTTTCTGCA
Organism: Acanthaster planci; assembly: GCF_054643075.1. Lineage (NCBI taxonomy): Eukaryota > Metazoa > Echinodermata > Asteroidea > Valvatida > Acanthasteridae > Acanthaster > Acanthaster planci. The sequence continues at coordinate 7,973,455 of NC_141781.1, forward strand.
GATGCGGCACGAGAGAGCAGTCCTCAGCACTTTCCTAATTGGATTAATAACCAGAGAGTGCAAAACTGAAGACCCATTGATATTTTATCTAAGAATAGCACCATACAGTGTCTGTGTACTTCCAGATATCAACCATGTGAACACTGCCTCATCATGTACTGAGGTTACAAATGTACAGTAACTTCAAGCATTCCTCTTGCCCATTCAAGTCGATCACTGATATAGATGAGAACAATGATAGACATATCTAAAATAAACGGAGAAACTAATATGGAATCAAAAATAAAGACATGGCCACACTGCCGTCCAATTTTCTGTTGACAAGCTGGTTCATGGTGCCTATAAGGGTACTTTGAATTGATCTTTACTTCCACAGTCTGCTTTGACTGAGAGCACCCCCTCATCGGCAAAGAAAAGACAGGCTTCAATTGGTTCTACCCAAGCAGCCACTCCCGTCCAAAAGCACCCATGTACCTGAACAACACATGCTGTGAGTTCCCATCAAAGTGATTCCATTCTTCAGTTAAAAAAAAAAACAACTCGCCATCTTTTGCTCCTGCAGGAAGTGGCTTGGACTGCTTTGTTTTAATATCTTTCCACCACTGGTGCCACTATCAATGGATCAGCTTCTCGCTGATTTCCATTTATTATGGCAAAAAGGTTTTCTGAGGAGCTATCAGTCTCACTCATCCTTGGAATTTAACAATCCATTAGTTGGCCGACAGAAGGACTGGCCTATTGCTGCCACATCTCTTAAATCCAGCTGTATTTGGCACTGTGTGTGGGGGGGCACCTTCCGTATTCACGAGAGATGGGCAAACTTTTCTCGGTTGATGACAAGCTTGCGCTTCAGCTGCAGTTTTCTTGAAATCATCTCTTTTTCTTTTTTATTGGGGGCGTGTCTTTCGATGACCTGTCATATCTGAAGTTCAACACTTCCTCTGGATCCTCCAAATCCGACTCGCTGATGAGTGACAATTTCTGATGCGTCTTCTCAAACGTCCGCATTATCTTCCTGAAGTTTGCATCGTTGTAAACAGCCCGGGCAGTGTTGTTTCTATCAAAAGGCTCTGTGCATAGAAGAAGTAAAAAAACTGACCACACGCTGAAATTGCAGGAACATGACATTTAAACAAACACTTTGATACACTCGTGAACTTGTGATGATGTCCTGGACAAGGCATTGTGGATCGCACATTTTGAAGCAACTAACAATTTCAGTGATCTAAAACTAGCCCTCTGTGGCCAACTGGCTTCTGTTTCTTAACATCTAAAACACTCAGCCTGAATAATGTTCGCCGTAATCACCCAGTTAGGTTGTGACTCTTCATTTCAAAACCTACAATGACTTTTACACACAGCCAGACAACCATGCTGCTGCACACTTTTTGAATGGGCTTGTAAAAAATTATATGTAGTCCCCAAAGTTTCGCAGCACATGGTGAGAACGTGACCCAACCTTTCTGGCGTGGGAAAAAAACAAACAAACTGAAAAAAAAGGAGATTCAGAAGTTTTACAGCTCATTTGTTACGGTCTAAATTCAGCAGAGAGCATCAACCAGCGTTCTGCCTCAAACAAATCAAACGCTAATCCTCCAGTTGCTTGGATCGTCAGTGAATGATTGACTCTACTGCAGCAGTTCAGGAACCATTGCAGTTCATTGTACAAGGCCTTTTTTTCCTCCTCGTGTCCTTTCCTTTGTGTCTGTGTGGTGTGTTTACAAATTGGTGGGATTTGTCGTTGTGATGTCCCTCGTTTTGTGTTTGTGTGTCTGAACTGATTGTTGTGCAGGGTCGGAGTGGCACGCCCTTTTGGCGAAAGTGATATTTACCACTCTTGTTTTTCTCCAAGGCAGTCCTGCACTGTCGTTTTTTTGTCTGTTTTTTTTCTTATGTATGTCTGTCTCTTGCTTGATCATTCCTCGTCTTTTATATTGATTGACTGTCTACATGTGTGCCTCCTTTTTCAATCTGTATTGATCCTCTTTTTATATTATATTTTGGATATAATTTTTATTGTATGTATATTGCGTGTTGTATAGTTTGAATCTGCCTGAATAAATTAATAATAATAATAATAGAAAACTTGGGGCTCCCACCTTCAATGTAGATGTACTTGTTGACCCAGTCTCTGGACCCGTACAGAGCATCACGAAGAGGGTAGGTATTGCCGAGCCGTACACAGATTACGTTGGTCTGGAACCTGAATTCTTCCACATAGTATTCAAAGAAGCCCCTCAGGAGGTCCCACAATGAATCCGTGTTCTTGGACCTGAATACAATGTGGCTTGGGAGAGGGTTGTTTGGATGCGTGTCGTACAGGAAGCGAACATCAGAATGCGAGTTGAAGGTGCTCTGGGGAGAAAGAAAAACATGAAGAATATTGCAATGTCATTTAGCAGCTCACATCATAAAGCTTTAGCTTAGGAAACTGCTTATGAACATGTTAACTAATTCCCTGTCCTCAAAAACATGGAATGGCGATCTAATGCTGATAACCCATTTTCATTTTAGGTGTTGGTAAGTGTTTCAAACAAACTACAGAACTATTTAACTCAAACAGAAGATCAGTTTAGAAAGTTTAATATCATTATTATTTATTTCTGGTAATGACACCAAGGATTCCTCAAAAGCGCCCTAGGCACTGTGGCTTGCAAGCCTGAAGAAACCTGTAGAGAGGAGACAGTGAGAAGCAGTTACAATTTTAGGGGGGAGGAAAATCCCAGAGGAATATTCTGGGTAAAACCCATGGAATCATGTAGGGACTGAAAACCCAATCCACATGTGGACCAAGCCGGGAATCGAACCTGGGCCGCAGAGGTGGAAGGTGAGGAAGGAACCACTACGCTAACCCAACTCCCGTTTAATCGTTCACATTTACTTGTTATTTTCTGAGGTTTCTGAGGCTTTTATGGTGATATTATAAACCCTGTGCATAATGGGCCCACTAACGAAGAAAAAAAAATCCAAGAATTGCTATCGACAATTTCACTGGGCACATGTGCTGTGAGGTTTCTCTTCATGAGAAGATATTACATAGCTCTTGACAGAAAGCTGGCGACAAACCCACTAAAGCACATGATGTGTCCTTCCCCAGCTTTCAAGAGCACACATAAGCACCATCTCTAATGCCTGTGGCAGACCACAGGCCTAATGCCTGCTAGGGTTTGGGGGAGATTAAGTTGCATTGTACAAATCGATTTATACCCAAATTTTCAGACGTTGTCACTGCGTAGCACTGGCCACAATTTTCCTGTTTGTAAGGCATGCATGAGAAATAAAAACGGAGGAAGTCAGCCGATCTGAGGAAAGGTTGAGTCCCTGTTGGCACTGGGAAACACTGATTTCAAATCACATAGCAAAAACATGAGAAAGTTCCAAGATCGATGACATTAATACTCACTGAGTGTGTCTGATGAAGACAAGGAAGAATACATGGCTTGCATTTGACTGAAAATAAAATGCAAATACAAACCCTAGGATCAAATAGATGAACCGTTCTCAATTTTACATTAATAAATTCCATCTAAATTATACAGTGTACTGCCCTACGCTATACATGTTCAAAAGACACAAGACACTAATTATTTGGTTCTCTTTTTTAATACATATACCCGGTATTTTTGTTTTTTGGGGGGGGTGATTGACAACTGTGCTTAAGTCTATTTAATGTGAAATATTATATCAATTAACTGCATCACTTAACAGCAGTCTAGGGGCTCCAGGATTCTACCTCCTCTGGATGTCACCCCCATTTTGCGTCTACTTTTTTTAAACTGGAACAAGTTACGACTTAAAGAACTTTACCAATACACTTTATCAATGTAATTTTGTGATTGTTGCAAAATGGAAATAAGAAACCAAACCAAACCAAATTACAGTGAGACAAAATTACTAGGACTTCATTATGTACAGCTATAGCTTACCTAAGTGAATATGTCACATGCATAAATAGGGGTGTAAAAGGCATTAGCATGAGAACCAATACGCCCGTGCACTCTATTCCTTTACCCTACACTTTCTGGTTCAAAATGATGTCACACTTATTCTATACAGAATGTTATCACTGATTATAGACAGCCTTGCCACAATTAGCATTTGACTGTATGTCAGTTGACAGCTTGGGGAAATTTTGATAGATTGGGACATTCCAATCAAAAGAAAGAAAGTTTTAATTAAAACTGCTATTCAAAATAATCCAACAAATCTTCCCCAAACAACTGAAGTTATCTTGGTGCACCCTGCAAAGAAACTTTGTTGACATTTCCCATAATGTGCAGCAAAAAATGACCTCTGTGTAGCTAACTCTTGGTGGAGCATTGTATGTCAGTCACCAGTATTAAGATGGGTAACAATTAGCCCTAACTACCAAAGCTTAGACCTTTCAATTCTGAAGGAAGATACCTTGGAGGTAGCTGATTACCATGAGTACCAGCGAGTAACTGGACAGCGTCCCTTGACTTGCATCGTTGATGCCCTGAGCAGAGGCCCACTGCTTGATGAGAATCACCAGTGGAGCAACACGCCAGTCAACTACAGGTGCATATATTGAATGAAAGGTAAGCAACGTGTTCCAAGCTGCACTATAATTGCTGCGATCAACAATTTTTTGTTCCATGAGCAACAGAGTGGGAGTCGAGTTCGATCAGAAGTCCCTCGACAAGGCTAGTCGTAAGTAACAGGGTGAACACTGACAAAAGAATGCTTCTGTCTTCAGCTCAGTTGAATAGCTTGTGACTTGGTTTAAGACTGAATGACTTGTGATGGACTTTTACAGGGACTTGTGATGGACTCAACTACAACACTGCTGAGTAATACCTTCTTGATGGCACTTTCACCTAATGATTTTTATGGTTGTCAGCTTTTTTGGACATACATTGGAAAAATTGTTCACAAGCTTCTGATGTGTCCATTACAGTCCATATGTTTGATTTCAAACAAGATCTGAAAAGAATCTCACCATGACGGTATTTGGTCGGAGAATGACTTGTACTTACTTTTTGAGTAAGTCTGCAGCAGGTGAGTGTTTCTGATTCCCTACAGGGAAAAAAATTCCAAAACAGGAACAGGTGCTATGAAAGATGTTCATTTATTGTGTATCCAATGGGTAAGAAATTTTGATTCCTGTCACAGCCAGGCAAAGATCTCACTAATGTTGAACTGACTGCTTTCCATTCTTTTTGAAAGGACCAGTGGCTTAGGCAGGTAGATGATAAAAAGCACAAGCACAAGGTTCAATCCCAGTTTTGAAATTGTTCTCCAGGCTGGATAGATACAGTGAGTACCAACGTTAAGGACTAAGTGCAGAGCAAGTGCTACTATGCCAAGTTTGATCCAAAAGGCCTCCCTATCAAACTCAAAAGCTTAGCTCCATAAATAAGATCAGAAACATGGCTCATGAATGAGTACTTACAGTGGAATTGTTGATATTTATGTCACAATCCAGGCCACTGTGTGCAAGAAACCGATATGGAAAAGGATTTATCAAATTTCTGAACCTGTATGTTTTAGTCCTCTATGCTCATTTTCGGAACTCACCCATAAAATGGCCCAGTGGCATTTTAGCCCCACATTTTTGACTCCTGCAATGTAAGCATGCTTCTTAGGAAAGCAAATGCGCAATTTCAAAGTGAAGCATTTGATTTAAGACCATGAGAGCCAATAAAAACAAAATCTGCTGCTTTCATTGTGGGGGGGGGGATAAAATCATCTGCAGTCATACCTGTAGGTCCGGGAGCACACAAATTTCAGGATTGGGACTTTAGCATAGATAACTTGAGCTTCAGAAACAAAATCTGTGGAATTAGAACAACAAAAACAACTTTTGTGGGAAAATATTAACCCTTCAAGTCAGAAACCCATTTCTTCAGGAATATCTGTTTCAGTAAAGTTTTACTCAGGTCCCAAACCTTAGCAAAAGACAGGTGTATAATTTTTACTAACAAAAACTGCTCTGGGTTTAATAGTCAAATGCATTCTTTAACTAGCCAGCAGGCTAGTAAAGAAACACTTACCAGTTACTTGTCTTATTTGTAAAGATGAATAAATCAAAGGTTACCGATGTACAATGTACATTATTAATTGTAACAGCTGTGAATCCTCAACTTCAAAGTTTTTACATTGACAGCACAACTCCACAGTAACAGTTAAACAACTCACTCAAAAGTTAGTTTTGCTGAATAATGTCCAGTGGGCTTGTGAAAATTCCGGTGGGCCAGTGAAAAACTAAGTTAACTTCCTGGCGGGTTAGTCAAAAAAACTTCAGGTCGAGGTCCGTTTTACTTGTTCACTCATTGAGCGACTTACTGCTTCTCTCTAACAGCAGCTTATGTAGAACATTCAAGATGTAGGCTGCATGATACTTCTGGTTAAGCTACAGAGGGTAACAGAAGGAAAGAACCTTGTTAATAATGTAGCACACCCATCCTCGACTCCATGGGCTGTGTGCATGTCCCTTCACTAGTCCCTTGTTGTGTAAAATTAAACAAAGACGGTGACTGGCTATTCAGAATAAATATACATAAAAGGAAAGTCAATCACACGCATAAATCTGCGTCGTGCGTAAAAACACTGACTAAAGACCTAATTTAAATATCCCCAATAGTAGGATATTTAAATTATATAATACCAGGGGTCTGATCGCGCAAGGAAATGGTGGGAACCAACATGGCACGGCAAGATCATACCCATAAGAACGAGGTTGTAGCACACCATTTACTGATTCCTGAATACTACATGTAAAAATCATAGCCATGTTTGGAGTAGTGTGAACTAATTATGCATCAAGATTAGCACGTGTGTACAAAGTTTGTTCTGACTACAGGTTTGACTGAGAAATTACACAAAACAATTTGTAATTAGCCAGAAATTCAGAGGGACTATGGCCAACGGAAGCACTGAAGTGGGAAAACTACGTAGAGACGTTTCTACATAAATTTCAGCCATTTGTGGTCATTCTGTTTCTACAATTGCACTCAAGTTGAGAACAGAAGTATTCCTGCTTTGTGCCTAATTGTCGAAGGATGTCATGTGGCCTACTCACAAGTGTTGACTCTCATATCTGTTCCCTAGTCGCACGGTCCACATGCTTGCTAAACAGTAACTATTATGCCAAGAAAAACTTTTATGGGGACACTCGAAAGTCCTCACAATATAGTCCAAATTATCCTGAAACAAACTGTCCTCCCAACATGGTACTGGCCAGAGCAAGAACTCTTTAGTAACTGACAACCGATATCTGTGTCATTCAGTGGGGGCACACACCCACAACAGTAGAACAGAGACTGGGCGCCCTCAGCTTACCAGACAGCAATATTTGAATACCCACCACACGAGGGCCTCTGTCGATCTGTTGCATGCACCTGACAAAGTATACAGGACTGAGCCTCAGTCGGCTTACCTCTTTGTTGCTGACCATGAGGCACAGGTCAGTATCACTGCTGTTGGTAGCAAAGCCATTTAGTGATGACCCGACAAGGAAGAGCATGGAGCCTGCAAAATGTACACAAAATCGATCATCTCCACCGCATGGACAGTTCATATTTAGGGTGCCAACCTTGGGCAGAAACCTGATAGGTGCACCTTGGTGACCCAAACTAAATGATGGCCCTTTACATTTTGGTTATTACAACAAGTACTACAGTGTTTTAGCTGATATCAGTGCACACCAGTGGAAAACGTAAACCCCTTTGAATTACAGATTTGTTTACTGAATTACTTATTTACTTGTTTACTGTTTACTTATTTACTGAATAGCGCAAAGCAGTAGAGAAGACAAGTTGATCTATTTTATTCCATTGGGCACCAAATAGATTAGCCACAAATCAACTCTTAGCCACTTACAAGATTAATCCTTTTCTCAGTTGCAATAAACATTTCTTTTTACCTTGGTATTTTGATTGAATAATTCTTTCCAGCTCCAATCGCAGATTCTCCTTCTTGTATAGTCGCTGAGTGTTTTGCTTGGAGTGCTGATAATTTTGCCATATTACATCAGAAATCTGAGACAAATGAACCCCCAAAATACATTGTAGCACCAAAGCTGATAAAAGCCCAGAGGCCTTGAAAAGAGAGAGGAGGCTAGAATTTCAAACCATACTGATCTTAACTGTTCATCTTTTTACAGCAAGAGAAACATATCTGTTGATTTTAAAACACAGTAAACTTTGGGAGGACCTTTTAACATGCAAACAAATTCTTTTCTATAAGGGTGGAAAACATGTACATGTATTATGTATACAAGCCTGTTTATCTTACTTTACTGGCTGGAGGCCTTTTCACATGAGCGCTGATAACAGAGGTCCTATGTTATGAAATTACATCGATGTTACAATTGCAGTGATATCGTGTCGTGTGAAGGTCAACCTCTGTCAAAAAATCACATGGTTATAGCACAGGTCCCGAGCGATCATCGCGACGATCGAGACCTCCTCCAAAACTTCGCATGGATGCAAAATCTGTGTAATGATCACCGCGATCAGCCGTGTGGATGCAGAGCATGCGATCGTCGTGAGGGTCCTTTGAGTTGAATCTGATTACACATGCGCATCCATTTGTCGATATCTTCAAAAATGGTGGTTGGATACTCCAAACTGTGATGTCGAAAAATTGGAAGGTCTTTGCATCTTTCTTCTGATCACGCTGCTAAATCTAGCATGTAGGCTAGCAGAAAGGAACAAAGTACCGACACGCAATAAACTAATGAATTCCGCAAGAACGCATTGCCTGCAAATGCATGGCGGGAAAGTTGCATGTACTGCATGATTCTAACATTAAAAACATAGCAAAGTACCAGTTCAAATCGTGGCGAAACGAGGAACGTCAGTTACGTGATAAACATTGCACCGTGTGAAAGCCCACGAAGAAATCCCACACATCGTAAGACACACACACTGTGACGCTGACTGTCGCAGATGTGCGGTTTCGGCGCTCGTGTGAAAAGGCCTTGGGATATTAGAAAAGATGCGTTTAATCTGTTCAATTTGGTGTTGTCCACAGTTGGTCTTCAAGAACTTTTTGCTTCAATACGAACACATTTTGAACCTTGATGCCAAATTATGTAATGCGATATTATACATACCTTGTCCAATACTTTACCAGTAGGGTTTGAGGTATTTGGTTTGGGGCTAAGTTCAGGAGTGGTATGGCTGTCATGAGTTCTTTTCCTGCTACTCCTACTGGAATCAGAATTGCTTCTGGTTGATGTTTTGGGTGTATCAACCAGCCCACTGTGGTCACGATGTGGAATCCTTTGATCAATCTGACTTGGAGTTGCAGTAGATGTTGAGCTGTTCCGCCCTGAATGGCTGTCCACTTGGGTCCTTTGTGCTGTTAAATGGCCAGGAGGGTGCTCGGTGTATGTGCGCACAGACATAGGTTTTCCATGGGCTTTTTCAAAGTCACCTGATGCTGAGAAAGATTTCCGGTTTCTGCTCCCAGTTGCCATCAGACTGCTTACAGCAGAAAGTCTAGACTCAGCTGACACTGCTAAACCGTTGACCTGGGCATCTCCCTTTGAACTGGCCTTGGGCTGGTCCCTCGAGTCTGCTGTTGCTGGACCTCTCTTTGGCAGCTGTACTTTGCTTTCATCCCCCAGCACTTGCACAAGTAAGTTGTATGCACCTGGTGTCTCTGGGGGCCTAGGGCCCAGACGTGCTGTCCGGACTGACGTGCTGGGAGCTGTGGTCGGGCGTACTACACTTGGCTGAACCTGCCCGCCTTGGTTTTGCTGGTTTAGGGTAACCGGACTGCGACCTGTAATCTTTATGGTCCTGTGTTAACACACACATACACACAAATATCCATACAAATCATGCAATGGGTTCCTGGTGTTCCTGGACAAGAGCCATACGTGTACAACTTTTACTGCTAGTAAATAAAGTCCAAATCACATGGACAGTGAAATGCACATTAAGACAGCCCACATTGAAAGTGAGGACAGTGTGTAAGCACAAAGGGCATGGTGTGTCATTTTCACCTTTTATATGTTTTTTATCATTAATCCCAGCCTGCAAGAAACACAGTACCAAGTAAATAAGAAATACGAAGGATTACTGAAAGAACCATCAAGTGTCACTGAATTTTGCGGAATCTTTTAACAGAATCTTGTGCACTGCATAAATGTTAGCTATTGTACCATAGCACAATACAACGTGTGGTCTACCAGTTGGCTGATAAGTCAATAACAATGTGTATGCAACAATTCCAGAAATATGGGGTCCAAAAGTGTGACGTTTTCATGTCCCTGTTACAGCTGACATTTGTTATTTGACATGGAAATATCACCGAAATTGTTTTCAAACTATCACTATTTGTTTGCCAGGTAATTTGCATTAATTCATCACTCTTGGAAATTAGAAAATGTGTTCTGAACTTACAAAATCATATGTCAGATGTAACAGGGACACAAAAAAATGGACCCCTAATTTCTGGAATTACCCTTAACCAAGTTTTCTGGTACTCACTTTCTTCCCTTGTCAATCAGGAAGAGTCCTGGATGAGACACTCCATTCTGTGGAGGTGGTGTCTGGTAAGGGTACAGATTTAAACTACATGAAGCTGGTGTTAGCAGTCTTTGATAAGCTGGCAGCACCCTTGAATCAAATGGAGGGGTCGACCACTGATCATGGTTCGCGCTCGTAGCAGTATTCCGATGCATTGAGACAGCAGGCAAACCTTGAAGTTGAAAACATGTACACAAGCAATATTTGTAATGACAAGATACTCTTATTTTTCAGGGCTTTCAACAGTTGAGAATTGCATTCTCTCTCGGATGGCTATGATATGTGAAGTTTAGACTTATTCGGTCCAAATTGCAAAAACATAGCAAAATATGATTTTAGGGTCAACCAAGCATGAAATCGAGAAAAAATCTGGGGAAATCACACCCCTAGGCTCATCCTTCTCAGTGACTCCATTAGCATTTTTTTCTCATGGGATGCTCTATGCCCTTTCTAAACTCCACACTGCAAACTCTGACAAATACACGCAGGACATCCCCCGTACCTGACAAAAAGAAAGCAGTCTCCTTAGGGACTGACTGACATCAGGGACTGACTGATGTGCATACAATTGTGATGAAGCAAACTTGTGGTTAGGGGGACAACTGGCACGACTGGTGATATTACTTTCATAATGCATGCTGTTGAACCTTGGGCTCAAGCTTGAAATTGGGTTAAAATTCAGCTGAGTGTTCCCCAATGTAGGACACTTTAATATATCTCAGAAAAGCCCACATTGAGTTTTTAGAGTTTCTGTAGTGTTGATGAATTATGATAATTCCACTCAAATGCCCAACCACAAGTTTGTACAGTGGTTATTTTTGGGCCCATTATCATTGCGCCCTTCGAAAAAAATTGGAAAATTGGGTGAAAATACAATTTCATTGGAACACTGTAGCGGGTACGTAAATTCAGGATTTATGAATGGGAATGTTGACAGCTTGATGAAATTTCATTTATTGTCAAACTCTGGGTAAAATATTGCTCTTGTGAGGCTCAAAAGAAATCAAAGTGCACCACATTAGGGGCTGTGCCGTGTTAGGGTAACTTAAATGTACAGTAGAGTCCCTTAACATGGCACATTTGGACTGTCACATGACTTTCCAAAGACAGAGGTGTCAACCCTCTGGTTGAAAAAACTTCAAAATCATTTCATTAATAACTGCAACTATAACCTTCGTAACACATGCAAACTTCTTCCCAAATTCAAAAATGGCACTGTCCGGAAATTGGGCAAGGATTCTGTTGAGTTTTTCCCCAACATGACGCACTTGCAAAAATCTCAGTAAATCCCACATTAATATTTAACAAGTTTTTAAAGTTGACAAATTCTAATAAACTATTATTACCTCCACTTTTGAACCACAAGTTACAGTAGTTTGAAAATTATTTTTGTATTTTTGCTTGCATTTTAATTTAAGAGTTCATTTTGCACTTCAGAAAAAAATGAAAAACTAGGCCAAAATAAAATTTCATCAGTACTCTGTAGTCGGTGAGTAAAGTCAAGATTTTGAATCAGAATATGTAAAGTTTGATGCAATTTATACTTATACTGAAATTTACATGTACATGTATCTATAAGTAAAACTATGGGAAGAATTCCATATACGAAGTTCACTGTAATATCGCGTAATTACTACAAAAGTATCCTTACTTTGATCGCTGAATGAACACGATTCCAATAGGCATTGAAGAGCTGAACATCATAGGACAGAAATGTGGAGTTTTGGGCACACTTTTGGAGCTACACATGGACCAGGTTTACATCGACAGGCGGCCATCTTTGCTTCTGAAGAACATGGCGAATGCGCACGATGTGTGCGCATGAACCGAATCATATCCGGAAAGAACCATTATGTAACAGGGGTTGGGCTGCCACAAGCATTGAGGTAATTTTATGCATGAATCCGCAACACGAGGAGTGCAGAGGGCCGTCATCTGTCTGGATGGATCTACACAGTTCACGAAATGCCGCGCAATGTGCCCTACTGTACATGTACAATTTTTACTTGGGGGAAAATAGTGCGTGTTTTGCGACAATTTTGAAGTTGAACAATTTGTTTAGAAGGAAAAAAGGGGCAAATTTCTTTTAGAGAGTGCTTGTCAGTTGGAGGAGTTTTTTTCTATATTTATACAGAGGGAAGGGGAAAAGGGAGCTGAAACCTGTCTTTAGATTATTGTGTGGCTATCTGTGCTCTAAAATATGAGGGGAGGCTTGTACAGGAGAAGAACATCCTTAAGGATTTGATTGAAGTGGTCTACTCCTGCATGTCGGCAGCGCCACATGTATTCGGCCAGGTAGAACCCAAACTGGTCGCTTCCACTGGTGTGGGTACTGGGCAGACTTCGCTTTAGTTGCCACCACTGGCTCTCAATATTGTTTGTGTGAGCGCCAGTGGATGGATCAACAAAGTTAAGAGAGTGATTTACCGTGAGGTGTTGGAAATCATCTTCATCGAGGCAGTCATACGCTCTCCAACAATCAGTAATGACTGTGGAGCCGGCAGCCACATATTCCTTAATTAGAGGAATAAGTGTTGCCGAATCGCGTTTGGCTACCTCGATGAAGAAAACTTCCTTTGTCTCACGGCAAATCCCGCCCAGTATCCACTTACCCTCAACTAGGCGACCACGATTGTACTTCCGTTTACCGAATTTGGACTCATCTATCTCCACCGTCACGCCCGGTCCCCCGATCGACGTTTTGCCATGTTGCTGAACAACGTGCAGACAAACTTCACGACAATAGGTATACATGTACCAATCTACAACAGTTTCACAACTTGTTCCACCGTCGTAGCTGGCTTCCCTGATTGCTGTGGTATTTGACAGCTTCATTGCCCAACAGTACATGAGAACAAGGCATTTATCGAGAGGTAATCGACTGCCGGAAAAGAAACTGCCATGCCGCATACTATGGTTGTGACAATATTGGCGACATGTTCTCTTCGTACACTGCCACATGTTACCATCGGTGATGTCTGCCCTCGGAGTCCACCTCAATGGTCGCCGGCAGGTACGGCACAGAGGCGCCGCTGTTATTAGCCCTCGCTCCTTCAAAAACCACAGGGTCTTTTCCGGGGTGATAGTCACCTCTCTCACCAAGCGCGTAAGACTCCAATTCTCGCTCATAGTGCATGTATTGCTAATGGATGAAGCAAGACTCCACCTGAGTTCTTATATAGCATTGGACTGAAATTCCTTCTTTCGTACGGCCGACTGCATTTCTACTTGTTCTTTCTCTCTTGGTTTACATAATGCGACGGAGATAACTCACATCATAGAGTCAATTGTGCTCAGACATGTACCTTACCTAGTTGATTTCCTTTGGCACAACCTACTTATATTAACAACGGATAGCCACATTTATTTATATTTAAATATTCTAATTTATACAAATATTTGTGAATAATTACATATTCAGTTTCATAAATATTTAATTTCTTAAATATTCATCTTGACCTCATCGTGACCTCTCCTTAATTCAACCGTAACTTTATATGGAACATATCGACTTCCTCCGGCAACAAGCGCTCTTGTGGCGTGGTCAGACTGCTGTATTTCTATACCTAACAGTTCTCTTCATGGCAGGTTCGATTCCCCTTTACGACACAATTTGGATTAAATGTATTAAATGTGTATACTAACTGTAATAATCCTTGTACTAATGACAGGAAAACTGTGGAGAAATAAAAGGACGGGATAGTGAAGGAAAAAGGAAACGGTAGAGGATATAGTAGGGGAAAAAAAGAACGGCAAAAGGACTCACTTTTTTGCCGTTTTATTGCCTGGGGCCCCTTCTTTTTAAACCTGTCCCCCTAAGTTACTGAACCCCCTTTCACATCTCTATCCCCAAAAATAAATGTCGCCCCTTTTTACATCTGTCCTGGAGCAAAAATTTCTCCTAAAAAGTGAACTTCGTATATGGAATTCTTTCCACATCAACAATACATATCAGAGGTGTACACTTCCTCCCCTTTCCGCTTCGGCCCTAATCACTTTCGCCCCCATCTCTACCTTGTCCCATCCCACCCCATCCCCACATCGCCCCACTGCCGGCAGCTGCCTACACATGTAGGCCTATACGAAAAATAGGCCTAGGCCTAATGAATAATGAAAAAGCCTCATGTTTTTCAAAAATGTTCTGGACGCAAATCTAAAACTTTCATTCTCATGGCCAAACTACACAAGTCACCATGGTCACCACGGTCACGCGGGTGGGCCAACAGACTAGACAGACTACATAGTCGCATTGAATTTTAGCCCACCAATGACAGACACCACGCATGCCTGCCAGACTGACAATGACCGATGACCACGCCATGAATATGATGATGAATTCCAACAATCTAACTTTCTTTAAACTTCTAAGTTTCTGGTCAGTTGGTTGCGTCTAAACCTTAAATACAATATACTGGGTCTCTGCTTATACCACTGCCCCACGTATTGACGAAAATACTTACACGGTACTATGAACTACCGAGCACAAGATACGGGGATATCCTCGATGAGAAATCGGCAACATGTGTAACATATTAACACCGCCTGCAGTGCTAGTGTGTAGCATGGTGTCTGATTATAGCGCCCTCAATCGTCATTTTCTCGTCAACAATGTAAGGAAGTTACGAAACTAGCCTTAAAGACAAATTTCTCTCAACGGAGGAAAATACTAATGTGATGAGTTAATTATTAAAGAGAAAGCTTGAAGCTGAATTCAACAAAGTGGAGTTCTTATGACAAAAAAGAGGTCTAGCTTGCTGAGAATGCCTCCCGCTGGTTCCATGCGTATCACTGATGACATCATCGATTTTTGTGCAGAATATAATACGTCATCAAAAAGCCCCACACTTTGCCACATTCGCGATGTCGCGCGCTTGCATGCCGTGCATGTTCTAATGGAACTTCCAGTTCCAGGTTAACAAGTTTGTAGAATAATTGTGTGTAGTTTGTCTCTTGTCGAAGAGATCGGTCACCCACTGTGGTGTACTTCTTTAATTGAGTGCTGGAGGAGAGAGTCAAAGTGAAGAATGAGTGTAGATGCGTACGGGCCGAGCTCTCAGAGTTTAACTTTCCTGGACACGGAAGACGGCGAGTTATTAGGCGCTGACACACAGGGCACGGACTTCGAGTACAATGTGGGGGACTTCACCTTGCCATCCCAAACTCAGACACAGAGCCAAGCATCACAGCTGGATGTGGTCTCACAAAGCCAGAGTCAGGTAATTGCACTCTAGACAAAGAGTGTCATAAACGGAGCTCATATTATGGATTTTTTTTCCTCATAGGAATGTGCATAATTCAGTCAGGACCGGCAAATATACTCGTCTTAACCGGAGTCTCGTCTTACCTGAGCTCGTATTACTGAGAGTCGACTATATAGGCCTTTTCTTATCGGAGGATTTTTTTAAAGAGAAATAAAGTTCAAAATCTGTGCTTAAGTTGACGCACTTGCGCAGTTGCAGTGATGTAACGATAGAAAATGGGAGATGCGTTACAGCTGCTGTAACAATAGCCACATTGTTTTTGTAGAGACAGAAGTTCTCATGGTCAGACATCCTAGAATTTCTGTCGTACTTAACTCTATTGAGTGAAGCGTTAGTACATGTAGGCCTATGCCTATTCCTCTTTTTTGATTTGGATGGGATTGTTATAGCCTACTAACACTCCACGACATGATCAAAAAGTGAGAACATGCCCCAAAATGTCAAATTTAGCAGTGAAAATATTGAATCATTTACTTCGAAAACACTCAATTTTTCAGACTAGGCTCATAGAGTTTGTGCACAGGGCTAGGGTGTCAAGTGATATCTATGTATGTCAGTATACATGTATAGAACTCTTTCCATGCAGTCATGAAAATCACGACATGGCAATGTAATCATGGTGTTTCAGTGTTGGAAATGTTTGATGTCAGGATAATGTATTTTGCAGAAATTTGCATGCGTGTTTTATCACTCAGCCTCCTGACCACTATCACGATTGATATTAATATTAACTTTATAGGAAGCTGGGACTTAACTTAGCGTACAATACAGGTATGTAGGCCTAATTGCCTTATTCCTTCATAACCCTGAACCATCAAGTGAAGTTGATATGATGCCTTGATACATATGGTAAACTCCGGCTAAGTTGGCACTCTCAGGACTCAAGACTTACGCGAATGCTGACTTGTGCTGTAAGTCGTCATTTTGCTGACTTAAGCGTGTGGTTTTGATTTACCCTGGTTTATTTCTACCTCCATGGTCGATCCCAGCAAATTTGTTCTCGATTATTATCCTTGTGGGCTGCAAATTCGATAACTGATCATGTGCCTCAAAGGGTCGAGCAAGGACGGCAAGCCACTTGCATATCACATCACGACAGTGCAGTATGTATGTACGTGATACAGTTATGGTACAGAAAACATACACTCATCCACACACGCACATTGGTTAAGTTTGTTCAAATCTACATAAGCAGCAAGGTATGAGACGGAGAGAACCCCCCCGCTTTGTGTTGGTGGGGAATTCCTTTCAGACATCTTGGGGGATGTGTTAAGTAACAATAGTCTGAAATGTGTATAGGGATTGGACATGTTGGGGGGTACCCCTCGGTCTCATTTCTTGCTGGGTATACAATTCTGACCACTCGACAAATCATTATCAAGGGTTGTCAGGGAATCTTTGGGCTGGGAACCAGACTAGGTTCAATAAGGCGACCCTCAGAATGGACAGAGCGCATGTGTGTAGCACTGGAGGGGTTACTGGTATTGATGTACTCCTGCTGGCCAATTATCAACCATGTCCTGTGCTGCTAATAAACAGACGTCAGTTTGGGACTTGTCATGTGACACTTCTTGGCAACTGCAGTGAAGGAAACTGATACCAAAGCATTTGTTTTTTTTAATGCCGACTTACACAAAGGAATTTTTGTGGTTTTGTGGAAAAGGGACTGAGAAAAACATGCCGACATATATACGAAATGACGACTTATAGATGCAAACTTAGAAATGAGATTTT
Organism: Acanthaster planci; assembly: GCF_054643075.1. Classification (NCBI taxonomy): domain Eukaryota; kingdom Metazoa; phylum Echinodermata; class Asteroidea; order Valvatida; family Acanthasteridae; genus Acanthaster; species Acanthaster planci. Next base: position 7,990,952 of record NC_141781.1, read on the forward strand.
CAATGGAAATGCACTACAGATGGTCGGGACTTTTGTCAAAAGGCCGACCTAGACGATATGACGAGTTACGCAATGCCAACTTAGTCGGAGTTTACTACATAATTAAAAATGTATTTTTTTTTCACCTGCCCATGTCCCAGACTGATGCAGGTATCATCACTGTTGAAGTGACGAAATAATCCCCACCCCTTAGGCAATCTTTCTATGGATGTAGCTTGCCCATGTGGAAACATTTTTTTGGGGGGGAGGGGCTAAAAATCCTATCCTCATGCCCTAGGGTACAAAAAAAAATGACCAAACCCTTATAGAGGCAGGGGGGCAGCAGAGGGTGCGCAGTGAAAGTGGTAACAGGTGCGACAGTGTTCGATGATAGCACAGCAAAGTCCACACCCATTGTGGATCATGCCCCAAATTTTTACTGTTGTCCAAATACTGAGTTGAACATGTCTAAGTATTGTTACATCCATTGAGTTGGAAACAAAACTGCCAGTCATAGTACAGTGTTACATTGTGTGAGTTTCACAGTGCTTTACATTGTCAAGTAATAGTAAAATATTATGCAAGGAAATTACATGTACATGTAAATCCAACTTGAATTTCAGTCTCTTGGATATTGATAATCAGATTACTATTAATAAAAATTCTTTGAAATTAAAAATTTGGTGAAGTGTGACATATTGCCACATGTAAATGATATAGAAATAGCCAAATTTTCCTGCATAATTTCTGTACTTTTTTATGACCAGATTTTTGTTTTAATAGTTGGGACCTTGTGTGGGATAGATGAAGGCATTTATTTACATCAATTTGCTTTATGAGCAGGAATGCTTCTGATTTTCACAGAAAGGTGTCTGCTGTACAGTCGTAGTCTTGGTTTTGCCTCTGAGTGGCTCACAATCTATGGTTGGCCATCAGTACCGTAAAAAACAAGAATCGCTCGCTAAGTATTAAAATATCGGTATCTCATGAGGCTATCAAAATACCTGGCAGTAGTAAACATTACAAATACAAACTAAATGAAAAAACTCCCCTCTTTTAGTTATAGGGATAACTTATGCTTTAAACCTCATGACACCAACCAACAACCAAGGGTGATGTTTGTGCAATTTCTGCAATACATGTACATTGTAGTTCTGGCTGTTCATACATATACGTACAAAGAGAAGGCAGTGTGAAAAGGGTCTATTCTGAACTCACCCTACTGTCCAGGCCGGCCTGTCTTTGGATACCAAACCAGCCCAGCAGAATGGTTTTGTCGAAGATGGCGTAGCCTCCACCGTGCAGACTCTAAAGGAATTGACATTTGAGGAGGACGAGGAGGAGACGTACTACACCAAGGATCTCCCTGACCATGCCTGCAGGTACCTCTGCTGTACCCTCTTCAGTCCCCTGAAATCCAACCTTTACTTCCTTGTAAATTCTGGAGGAAAGGTGGTTCAGTCCCTGGGAGAACAGATTTGAAAAGTCGAGTAAACTTGTTTGCATTCACATGTAAGACATTTGAAAACTGTGGCCATCCAGCATGGAAGTCTCAACTTCGTTTGTGCTGAATTTGAATCAGTATCCCAATTTTGTCAAAGTCAGAATAATGTGCCATTGATTATCTGTATCATCTTTTTTTTTTGGCTGGAAGCTGAAAAAGCTCTTGTGTCATGAAAATTCCTCTGTGATCTTGTCTACTTCTGAAGTTTTATTCCATAATTGTTTTCAGGTATTGTGGAATTCACGACCCAGCCGCTGTGGTGTTGTGCAACACCACCAAGAAGTGGTTCTGCAATGGGCGGGGAAACACCTCTGGAAGGTGACTTGATTTCCTTTTTTATCTTCCAGCAAACTTGAATTCTCAATTCTGATTGGTTATCCATGGCAACAAACAGTATGACATATAACAGTGTTGCACGATCCACTCCATGCAGTGCCCTGTTTCTATGCTAAAAGCAAAACTGCAAAATTTACTCCTAATTCAAAGGTAGCTCGTTTGTGCACATACATGACATAGGCCATAGAGCTGTATATGTTTTTATATGTAGCTCTATAACAAAGGCCCCTATAACATCTTTACTGCGCGTTATGTTTGCTTGAAGATACGGCACACTGTGGTATAGGAAACATTGGGCAGTCAGACATTCTGTAGCACTGTATGTGGTTTTTCCGAATGAAACCGAAAGCATATTCTCTGAATTGAATTTAGAGTGAGCGTGGATATAGCCTTCTGTTTCAGTTAAGTACGGGGACAATGTAGCTATATTACCAGGCATTTGCACGTTTGTGCAGCTGACTAATTGACCCAAAGAGTGACTTCAGCATAGTAGGGTTAATTTAATGACATGTAGAAGTACTCCTCAAGTGTTAGAGCTCCTCCTCGTTGTCTTGGGTATTTTTTCTCACGTCCCCCTTCTTCCCATTTCCCCAGTCACATTGTCAACCACCTGGTGCGTGCCAAGTGCAAGGAGGTGACCCTCCATCGGGACAGCCCCGTGGGGGAGACGGCCCTGGAGTGCTACAACTGCGGCTGCCGCAATGTGTTCCTGCTGGGTTTCATTCCGGCCAAGGTGGACTCGGTGGTCGTGCTGCTGTGCCGTCAGCCCTGCGCCACCCAGAGCAACTTGAAGGACATGAATTGGTGAGTGGAATCATCTGTCTCTCATTTGTGGAACACATCCACTTGGGCTGACATTTTGTCTTCGGTTAGGCAGTCATGGCCTTATTTTGGGCCACATGAGGTAGGTATTTTGCCAAGAAATTGTGTTGCATGCATTGTATGCATTGTTCCCCATTCGTTTTTCTCTTAGTAAGGGAATGTTCACATTAGATGGACTTCTTGAGGTTTATCGTGACAACTGTGGATAAAAATGTCTACCCTCATGCGGATTATGACAGCCAGTTCTGTTCTGTTCAGTTGTGTATGAAATGGACCTAAAAATGGAGGAAGTAAGAAAAGATCTCATTTGGTGGTTTTCAATTTCTACAATTCACTAGGGTTCATATGCACAGTTATCATCAGTGAAGCTTTCTGAGCATTCTTACATGTGAGCAACATGCTTCCGTCAATGGGACCTCTTCTGTGCATGTTAAGCTCATTGAGAATGACTGTCCAAATTCCCAAGTTGTCTCCCCTGTTGCGTGTTCAACCTTGCAGGGATCCGTCCCAGTGGCAGCCCCTGATCCAGGACCGCTGCTTCCTAGGCTGGTTGGTCAAGGTGCCCTCGGAGCAGGAGCAGCTGCGGGCCAGGCAGATCTCGGCCGCCCAGATCAACCGGCTGGAGGAGCTGTGGAAGAACAACTCAGAGGCCACGTTGGAGGACCTGGAGAAGCCTGGTGCCGACGAAGAGCCAGCGTCAGTTATGCTGCGGTATGTAGTGCGACTTGGTCCATAATGCATGAAATTGTGGCTACTTAATCTGAAGCTTAAGATTTATCAGTGCAGTTGCATGGAGGGCATGTGTCACAGAATTGGTCAGTGGAAGACAGCACAATTCGTGGAGCTTTTCCGAAAACAGCACTGCAGGTGTTTGGTTTGTTTGCAGTAGTTGTTGATGTTGCGAATTTTGTCTCACTTTGTGTGTCAGTTATGAGGATGCCTACACCTATCAGAACATCTTTGGCCCCCTGGTTAAGATGGAGGCCGATTATGACCGTCGGACCAAGGAGAATCAGAACCAGAGCAACATCTCTGTGCGTTGGGATATCGGACTGAATCGCAAGACAAGGGCATTCTTCAATTTTCCCAAGAAAGAAGGTGGGCAATACCACGCTTGGGCATTCCCCTGCCTCGGCAAAAAAAACTGTTGGAAAAAAATAGCTCAATGAAAGAAATTGCGCATTTTAAACTTCGGCGTGCATTTAGGCAGCTAAGAGTCGCAAGGTCTCACAGTTCAGAAGTAAAATGGAAATACCTTCACGAACACAGTTGGCATGATTACCTGATCTAAGGGTATGTGTACTATGCCCGATGTGAATGAATTTGAGTTTAGTTACAATTTTCCTTACTAATGCAGTTTGCAAAGGAATTGTGGTCATGCATATTACACAACGTCCTTGGCTATTGCTGCAAGAAGGCAAAACATGCGAATTTACCATGCTCTGCTTGAAGCAAGCTGCAAGCACTGGTGTCTCTGTAGATGGTTTGTAAGATGTGATATATTTCTGCCTTTGAACAGATCTGAAGCTGATGCAGGGAGATGAGCTGAGGGTACGTTACCTTGGCGACTTGCAAGAACCTTGGTCAGGAGTTGGACATGTAGTCAAGATACCGGACAGTATCCTTGAATGAGTCATGTTCTGTCTTACCTCTGTTGTCGTTTGTCGTATACATTGCCGTTCAAAACGTCCACGGTAATACCTGTAAACTCTATTCTGTAATTTTTATCGAGGAGTTTCTGATTTGAACCAGAAAGTTCAAATGAGGCATTTCAACACGTAAGAATCCCAGTGCACGCACTTACATGGCTGGCTCATCTGTTGATCCTTAGCCCAAGCATCCCAGATTATGGAGACGAGATCTGCATCGAGTTGAAGAGTAATGCCAAGGTCCCAGTCAACTGCATCACCAACTTTGTGGTTGACTTTGTCTGGAAATCCACGTCTTTTGACAGGTATGGTGCCGCACAAGAAATTTTGATGAAACAGTCTCATCGACTGTAGCTCGGGCAGCTGGAAGCTTATATGCAGTGAACCGAGTGGCTGCAACGAATAATATTGCTGATGACTGTTCTGTTCACCTGTTTTTGCTGTTAACAGTATCAGTTGAAACAAACGGTATTCATATTATCGTCTGTGGTTTGACCACTCTCTGTTGTCTATTGTCACTTTCACTGTTCTGCATTATTTTTTTATATCATCAAGTCTATTGAGCATTTACACTGCCTGGTAGACAGCCCTACAGCAGATCATTGCGATAGTCTTCTGGTAGGCATTAAGTTCCAAAGTACAAACAGATTGTGTAGAGTAGACGCTTTTATCTCCATAACTTCCATCTAGACTTATTCACTGAGATCCAACATAAGACATTCTGCAGCATGTATTAGTGTGTTCCCGGTAATGTTCCATCTCAGGATGCAGAGTGCCCTGAAGACCCTGGCCGTGGACGAGACAGCCGTGTCCAGCTACCTCTACCACAAGCTGTTGGGCCACGAGGTGGAGAACATGGTCATCAAGAGCAGCCTGCCCAAGCGCTTCTCGGCACCCAACCTGCCTGAGCTGAACCACTCGCAGGTGTCGGCCGTCCGCACGGTGCTGACCCGCCCTCTCAGCCTCATCCAGGTATGCTTGTCTGGCCCCAGTGCTGTTAAGTTGCTGAGAAGAAAATACTGCCTAGCAAGGTTTTTGTGCTGAGCGAAAGTGAGTGGAGAAATCGGTCTCAAGTAAGGCACCATCCCTGGCAGTTGGACTGATGACCAAGGGAAGTTTTCTAAGCATATAATTCCCTTGGTTAGCAAATTTGTGTACACTATTTCGCTACCCTTGGTGTCTTCTACTTACCCATTGTCACCCCTTCTGCGATGAACAGTGTGGCGACCTGTAACAGTGTGGGGACCTGTAACAGTGTGGCGACCTGTAAAGCTGATGTAGAGGGCTTGCAGGATTCCTGTGTTTAGCTTATTTTCCCACCTCAGATATCAATTTTCATTCTGTCTTTCAGGGCCCACCTGGTACTGGAAAGACAGTGACTTCAGCAAGCATCGTGTACCATCTTGCAAAGCAAGGGCTGGGGTATGTTTTTTTAATAGGGGGGGGTTTACTTTTCAATTTATTCGACTCTTAACCACATCGCCCCGGGGGCATTTATGAATGTTGATGATACCGGGACGGGATAATTTTCATTTTTTTCTGTTTTCAAAACTCTTTAAAAATTCCTATCTTCATTTACTGGACACTTACCCCCACATGAAGGACTGTCTGGTTTCTACTCTAATCTGACAGACAACGTCTATTGACACTGGAGTGTTTCAACCAGGCCTGCTGCCTTGTAAAAAGAACCCAGATGTGCAGTGTTATATAACTTTCTTTTGTTCACGAACCTGGCTTAGTATGCTGCTGACCTCTTTTCAATAGGGGCCAGATTAACATGCAGCGGTGCTGTGTGGCTCATCGCTGCGGTGGTAGAGTGCTTTTGTCCCCGGTGGTAATCTGCTCGCTCTGAATGCCCCAAGCCGCAGTATACTGTTTCAAAACAAGGCTGGATTATCTCCACTATTGACAGTGAAAAGTTGGTAATTCCCAGCAGCCTGGTCTTTTGTTATGAGCAAGGTCTTTTTCACAAGGCCCAGTTCCCTTTGTCCGATTTCGGAGACCCTGGCTATGTGTATAAAGAATACGTGCCTGAAACAGGACTCCCCGGCGGCAAGTGGTGAACTGGTAAAAGACAGCTTGATTATGCCTCAGGTTCAGAACACCTGCACAAGGAAAACAATGCAAGTTTCATTCTTGTCAAGATGAGATCCTTTGTTGAAAACAACCCTCAAATGTACAATGGTGTGCTATAGTTACGAGGGAATGTTCTGCGACCGCGTGCTTACGCATGCAAATAACAGATGGTTGCTCAGTGCTTAAGTTGCTTTTTTTTTGCTGGGGGCGATTCATTTGCTGACTTTCGAATCATTCACAGAGGTCCTTGGTCAATTTGGGTCTTCAGTTTAGTCATCTGAAACTCCTGATCATTCAATCAGTGCTTCTTTCCCTTTAAGCCATGCCCTTTCATGACTTTTCCTTCCATCAGACAAGTCTTGGTGTGTGCCCCCAGCAACATCGCCGTAGACCAGCTGACGGAGAAGATTCACAAGACGGGGCTGAAGGTGGTCAGGCTTAGTGCCAAGAGCCGAGAGGCCATCGATTCCCCTGTCTCATTCCTCACCCTCCACAAACAGGTGAGAAATGCAGACACCTCTGTCTCTCTCCCCCTCTCTCTCTGTCTCTCTCTCTGGGCATCCGGTCAAAAGTAAGCTTTGAACATTATGAAAATGTAGATTTTCCCCTTTATAGATAAAGGGACTGTCTTTGGTGATATTATGCCACTTAGAAGGTTGAGTTGACACAGATGAATACACACGCTTCTGGTTGAATTTCCATTGCAAGTGCTGCCCAGAAGTGTTTGGTTTTGACAGAACTTATCTCATGCCTCATTCTTATCAAACAACTTATCCTTCGAAGGCTTGGAATTTCTGTCAGACTTTCCAAATAGATGATTTGTGTATATTGGCCTGCCCTCAACTGCTATTTCTACTTTTTGCACTTTACAACTGCTGACCATGAAGCAAACTAGTGACAGAAGCAATGTGACTATTTACAATTGATTCTTCATGCAAATATTCAAAGATACATAGAGGCTTCTCACGGGGGGGTACCTATAAAATGCCATGAATCCACCATTGAATTCATTTAGAAATTATTACACAGTGGACCTACTTCACTTTTCTCGTAAATAATTTGCTTTGATTTTAGCATGTGCAAGTTCAAATATTGGAGCATTTTTTGAAGACTGAGTAAATTGAGAATTGTCCCTCTTGTGGCCTTGACAGGTGCGCAACATGGAAGGAAGTGAGGAGCAGACAAAACTGCAGGCCCTGAAGGATGAGATTGGAGAGTTGTCCAGTGCCGACGAGAAACGCTACCGCACACTCAAGAGGAACTCTGAGAGGGAATTGTTACAGGTAGATACTTTCCAACACTGCCTTCATTTCTTCAATGTAATATCAATGCAGAGTAGAAACCCAGTTCATACTTCCTAAACAGAGAGTAAACTCTGATCTTAACTCAAAAGGTGCGCAGAAATGGCACTGATAAACAATGTCCTTGGATTAACAAAAAAATAACTTTGTTTTCAAATTTAGTTTAAGGGACGAGGGAAAATAGTTCCTGTACTTCCCTCCCATCCTTCTTTGCAGTTTGTGATGTTTCTAGTGAATGGCTTTGTCCGTTGTATACAGAGCTACTGACTCCATACGCCACTACCCCCTCTACCTGTGACAAAGAGGGACATTATCTGATGCTTGACTTTTATTCTCTGAACTAGATTTAATACACGGTCACCCTTTATTATTTCCCACTTAAACAGAACGCTGACGTGATTTGCTGCACGTGCGTCGGTGCAGGTGATCCGCGCCTAGCTCGCTTCCGTTTCAGGGCAGTGCTGATTGACGAGAGCACTCAGGCCACCGAACCAGAGTGTCTCATACCTGTTGTCCTCGGATGCAAACAGGTGTGGGCTTGATGAAACATATTTAGTTGTGTCGTGCATGAAGCTAGGCCTATGGGGGGAGTGTAGCCCGTTGGCAAGTTACATCTTTGATCCTAATTCCATTGGCATTCTTGCCTGGAACTTTCTTGATTCTTCCTTGACATTTTCACTTTGCAAGAAACCAGTGGCATATTGTTTGTTCTTTGAAGAACACCAAGCCCCATGTGAAGAAATAGTGGTTGGATTCAACCTTTCCCAATCCTGAATAAAAACTGAATTCTCCTAAAATGTTATGGTGAATTTGTAGGATCTAGTCAGTTAAGGTTAAAATTCAGTTTGTTTATTTTCAGAATTAATAAGTTTTTACACTTCAGATTCCAATTTGATCTGATAATTTAATTAATTTTTAAGTTTCCTTAAGTGATGAGATTTGGTTGTTTTAAACCAGTAGTATCTACGCCTGCAGAATTAACTGGTCAACAATTTTAAAAACTTACCTGCTTCAGAGATAAAATGTGCTATTTACGATGGCTTTTTGATGTGTTGAATCCATCACAGTTAAAATTGCTAATGGGCTGCTGTTTCCAAGATACATTTTACTTCATTTGGATTTCAAGTATTTCGGAAGCATGTGGCAGTGTTGCGGTCATTATACAAACTCTATGGTTGGTTTGGGATACGCGGAATCAATGGGCAGGAGAGTAACAAAGATGTGGTGTCCTGCAGGTGATCCTTGTCGGTGACCATTGCCAGCTGGGTCCTGTGGTCATGTGCAAGAAGGCAGCCAATGCCGGCCTGTCGCAGTCGCTGTTTGAGCGGCTGGTGGTTCTGGGCATCCGACCAATCAGGCTGCAGGTCCAATACCGCATGCACCCATCCCTGAGCGCATTCCCGTCAAATATCTTCTATGAAGGATCGCTTCAGAACGGAGTGTCAGCAGGTGAGGGTTCCACTCACAAGAAGTTTTGTTTTATACATCCTGTTTTAAAAGACAAATATGTTGTTTCTGTCAAATTTCCTTGAACAGTTTGTCACAGTTGCTAAGACAGGTCTTGGTAAAACTTCACTCATAAGCAGTTGCATCAGTTTGTCACAAAGAACAGAAACTTCCAGTTCAAATTTAGCAGTGACTGAAGTAAAAAAAAATCAAGAAAAATTGCTGAGAATGAAATTTATCAAAGAAGGAAAAGCGAAGGGAATAAGACAAAAACATCTTCCTCACAGAGAGAAGTTGTATGGGTGTATTTATCTGAAGGTAGCAGTGGTTTTGGAAGCACTCTATGCAAACATGCAGCCATGCTGACATGTTCAGGGACCATACACAAGTCCCGCGATGGTCACAAGAACTTGGAGGGTTAGAGGTTAGACCAAAAACCAGCCGTTGATTTTCACTGATAGGTTTTTGATCAAGCTGTTCTTCTCTGTGTCGAACTCTGTTAGCGGATCGTATCGCCAAGGCTGTTGAGTTTCCCTGGCCCCAACCTGATAAGCCCATGTTCTTCTATGCCACCTCTGGGCAAGAGGAAATATCGAGCTCAGGAACCTCCTTTCTCAACAGGTAAAGGACCCTTGGAATGCTTCACAGTTTATGGTGGATTTCATATTCATGTAGCGTATAACTGCCCAAGCGTAGGTCATTGTGTCGTGCCAAATGTGCTTGCGTGTTGAATGACTGAAGTTTTAGTGTGAATGGACCTGTTCCTGATAACTGATGCTGGGGCCGATTTCACCAAAGGCTACGATCGATCGTATCTTAAGTTGCGATGGGTTATCCATCGCAACTTAAGATGATTCCTAAAATCGATTTCAAGAAATTCCCATGGTAATTCGTCGTAAGTTACGATGACTTACTAGGACTTACTAGGTCATCGTAACTTACAACTTCGGCCCCCTGATTTCCTTTGGTCCTCTTTTATCATAAAGAAGAATCGTATTCATTGTGAATATTTGTTTGCTTTGATCAGTAATTGTACTCTTTGCATTGTGCAATTTGTCAATTTTAATGGCAGTTAAGTTTACATTTTTTCCATTTTGTCCTCAGGACGGAGGCGTCCAACGTGGAGAAGATCACCACCTCCTTCCTCCGTGCCGGCGTCAAGCCCGAGCAGATCGGCATCATCACCCCGTATGAGGGCCAGCGAGCCTTCATTGTCCAGTACATGCAGTACAGCGGCCCGCTCAATGTCAAGCTGTACCAGGAGGTGGAGATCGCCAGCGTGGACGCCTTCCAAGGGCGAGAGAAGGACTACGTCATCCTGTCCTGCGTCCGGGCCAATGACCACCAAGGCATTGGGTTCCTGAATGATCCACGCCGTCTGAATGTGGCTCTGACCCGTTGCAGGTAAAGAAGTCATGTTCTGTCTTCATGAAGGGAAAAAGAAAGTTAGTAGGAATTTATTGAGGCTGGATTTGAAACTCAAAAGAAATAGTCATGGAATAAGCATTTTGGGGAAATGTTTTGTCGCATTTTATCAAAACTCTTACAGTTCTCTCATGGTGGAAAGAAAATTTTGTTGCACTTAGTAAAATGAAGCTTTGAATTTTTGAGTATCAAGTATGGGAATCATTGACTTGTGTAAAAGATTTTACAAAGCTCTGATTGTCACTGCTTAGGTGAAAGCTGTGGTTAGAAATAATACACGTGCCCTTGAAAGTCACTAGCTAGGAAGCTGCAGCCACTTTCCACAGACGGCTGCATCACTTGCAGCCGTAGCCAGTTGATTCAGACATGGCCAACGTAAGCAGGAGTAACCACATTTGTTGCTGACTGTGGGCTCTTCCTTGTTCCACTAGGTTCGGTGTAATCATCGTGGGCAATCCCAAGGTCCTATCCCGTCACCCTCTGTGGAACCACCTCCTGACCTACTACAAGGAGCAGAAGGTGCTGGTGGAGGGGCCACTGAACAACCTCAAGGAGAGCCTGATCCAATTCAGCAAGCCCAGGAAGCTGGTCAACACTGCCAACCCGGTAAGAGCTCTGGAATAACTCCTTTAAGCTTCTCACATTCCAGGAGAAAAGGCTGATGCCACCACAGTCATTGCATTTTAAAATTTGGCGTTCTTGGACAGTTTGAGATTTTGTTATGAGGTTATGCACAGCAGTTGGAGAGTGGCGTCTAGAAACCTTTGTAGTCACTCCTTGATTCTTGGACAAGATAACCATCACGGCATTGGAGTACTGGCCTGTTGAGGTTCCACGTTGCCAGCATGTTCCATTTCTCTGGTTTATAGGTTTGAGTTGCTCAAGCATTCTTATGCATCGGGATCATTTCACACTCTATCTGTATTGCTGCTGTCATTACACATGCCACATAAGTTTGCGAAACTGCAAGTCTGAAAGACCTCTGAAATTTCATCTTCAGTTTGTGAGAATCTGTACTTAAGCAATGCAGTTGGACTAAGAGGGACAGTGCATTATCTGATCCAGATGTACACGCAGTAGCCACCTGTTTTTTGAGGTTGTTGAAATGTTGTGATTTTTACCAGGGCGGTCGCTTCATGACAACGGCCATGTTCAGTGCCAAGGAGGCCATGATACCAGGCAGCATATACGACCGATCAGGGATGATGAACGGGGGTGAGATTATGTGTCACTGTAGTCAATACGGGCGAATCACAATAGTGCGCCTCCAAGAGTTTGCAACGTGTTGGCCAATCACAACGCTCGAAATTTGATGACCGTTTCCAAATGCGTCGACAGATTTCGCGCATTGTGATTGGCCAATGCATTGCAAACTCTTGGAGGCGCACTATTGTGAAACGACCGTAATCCTTACAAGTTGTTCGTAGATCGATCATAAGTCATCCAGTCTCAGGTCAAGTTCAGCCTGAGCAAGCCTACTCTGAGCAAGTTCGGCAAAGGCCGTCCTTTGTCATTGGTCAGTCCTTGTTACTTTTAACTTGTGAATTGTCTCGAGACGGAGTCAAGTATACTTCTAGAGATATTGAAAAGTTTTATTTTTAACCGTATGCTGCCGGGTCTAAATTGCTGCATGATGAGTTCCCGCAGGGATTTTCAAGATTTTCTGTTTTCAAAATTCTTCAAAAATTCATAACTTCATTTACTGGACTTTTATAACCCACACAAATGACTGTCTGGTGGCTCCTCTAATCTGATAGGCAACATCTATTGATGCCTGAGTATTTGAGCCAGGCCTGCCACCTTGTAAACTGAAAAACTGTTAGCAATTCCCAGCAGCCCAGTCTTTTGTTCCGAGTATGATCTTTTGTTACAAGGCCTAGCTCCCTTGTCCGATTTCTGGCACCCTGGCTATGCGCACAAGCCTAAGGTCTCTGGTACCGGGTGCACCTGCGTGAAGTGGTTAAGCCTTTTGACACATGTTTAAAACCTAACTTTCTTGGTTTGACAAGCCTTAACTTTTCTATAAGTATTTCAATACCATAGTCAGTGTCATGAGGGAACGTTGATTGATCTAATGTATATGATTGACATTTGTTTCACCAGATTCCAGTCGCTACGTCCCTGGACCGGGTCGCATCCACGACCAGATGGGTTACATCCAGCAGGGCTCCGCCCAGTTTGGGGGAGCCAACCTTCCCATGCCGGTCAACATGTTCATGCCCCCACCCCCACAGCCTGGCGCTCACTTCTTCAACCAGGGGATGAGGGGTGGCGGCCCATCTCCCATGGGGGGCCAGCAGGTGCCCCAGCAGAGGGGCAAAGGGGCACCACCCTACTCCAAGAGGAGGGGGAAGACGCCGGGCCAGCAGCAACAAGGGGTGCATGGGAGGGGTCCCCAGCCAGGAGTGGGTGGAGCCACTCAGGGTGGGGCCAGTCAGAATATGTCGCAGTACAACCTGTCTATGCAGAGCCAGGTATGTGCACTGTTTTCCTAAGAACATAACATTAAAGTGCCATTTTTACAGAATTATTGAGTCGACTCTTGGTAATACGAGCTGGGGTAAGATGAGACTCTGGTTTAGACAAGCATATTTGCCAGTCCCAACTGAATTGTGCACATTCCTATGACAATAATAATACAAGCTCGGATGTTACGAGATTACTGTTAAGACAAACATTTTTTGCCCACCGGCTGAGTGCAAATCTATTGTTATCTGTCTATTTTGCACAAGCTTTTCTGAGGGCAACTTGTCCATCAGCCAGTCCATTCCATTTTGAAAGGCGCTTCTGTAATTCATGCGTGTACAGGAGAACAGCGCTGCAGTTTTCCCTCACCGCATCGAGCCGTTTGTGTCCGGTGCTGCAAGAGAGATGAACAATGGGCGTTTGCGGTCCCCGTACCCAATATAGAAATTTTGTGTGGCGGCTCTCGTATTACCTGAACACAAGCGATTGCTGCCAAAAGTGCTATGGTATTTAGGACAGTGTTGCACAAAAGAAATCTTTCACTTGATTCCCCTGCCCCCCAAAAATTCCCCAAGACCAAAGTCCCCCAGGAAACTAATAAAAATTGTGTTTCGTAACCCAGGCCAAAAAAACTGCCCACCTCCCCATCAAATAGTTGTTACCCGCTCCCGTCTGTAACATGAAAATATCACCCGGTTCACCCCTAATTACACATCATGTGAGGTTGCTACCTTCAAACATAAGTAGCCAGACTCTGGGTAACCTGCCGTTCTCAGTTTGTTTATGAAAAGGGAATGCACTACCGATATTTACGTGCAGCTTTTTGTGTACCGGTGCCAGGGATTCTTGGAAACAGATTTCATGTTGTTCACCCCGTGTGTTTGAGAGTTTATTCAACTTTAAACAAACTGAATATAGCATGCTTCCTGATGTATTCTGTTACGACTGTCATGGACGCTGGTCATCAAGGCTGTAGGCCAAGGGGATGGTGTGGGATTCAGCAATCATATATCAATGAAGAAATTGACAGGAGTAGGATTCAAACCTTTGACCTCCGGAAAATAAGTGATAGATTCAAATCGATGACTTCCTTCTGGTAATCAGTGAGTTCATCATGCTTCCCTCTCTCACCATGCAGGAAGGCACCATGGCGTTTTCCCAGGGACCACTCACCCAGGGTATGTCCATGAGTCAGCCGGGCCTGTCTCAAGCTGGCTTCTCTCAGCCCGGCCTGTCTCAGCCGGGCCTGTCCCAGCCCGAGCTCTCGCAGGTTTGTGACAATTCTCTTGATTTACTAGTGCAAACAATGCGACCAGTGAAGTGTCCGTTATGTGTTGTAGACATGGTGCTCATGGAGCCATCATCATTTGCAAGTTACCCGTGCCCCATAGACAGCCCCATGCACATGTTGAGTTTAGTTTGTCTCGGATTCTTTTGCCTCTCATGTCCATTTTGTGTATCATGTAGTTGGACAGTAGTTGACAGTAGCTGTGTTGATGCAATTCTACAGTACTTTGACAAGCTAACTGTGAGGATTACTGAGGTTTGTCACTAATGGGAAAGGAACACAGTATACTGTCGACAAAAATTATCCGTAAGATTTTGAGTCTTCAGAGGAATGCCAATTTCAAAATCTATCATCTGGTATCAGTAACAGACATGGAACTAGAAGTATAAAAAAAAGGATATTCAAGCTGCATGAGATTTATTACAGCATCTTTCAGTTTGTAAAAATAGATGTAAGAAGTACAGTCATTTGCAAAAGTTTAGGACCACCCATACAAGATGCATTAACCTGAAGAAAAACCAAACTTGAACCAATTAATCATGACAAATTAGGTTTATTTTCAATGTGTAACCTTAGTATCTTGGTTACACAGCTATCTGACTACATTTCCATGATTTGAAATGTTAAACAGTGTAATGTTTAGTGTGCCCTCCTTTATTTCTGATTACTTAGACTTGTTTTTTAATTTACCCATGCTGCCTTACAAAATGTCACACAAGACCTGCCTTTGCAAAAAAATTCACTCAAATGGGTATAGAGCACTACGCTGATGTTATGCGCCACTGTAAAATCATGTTAAGTAATCATTCAATGAGACAATGTAATGCAGGCCCAGTGACAGAAATGCCAATAAAATTCCAGGTGGTCTTAAACTTTTGCAAATGACTGTAGATACGAGGAAATCAATGGACACATAGGGAAAGTTGTTGGTGTGGGTTAATAACCTGCGAGCATTGTTTGTGTGACAATAGGACAGCTACTTGGGGGAGGAGTTCAAATCCCAGATGGACGCAGCCCTCTCCCAAGACTCCACCTATCAGGGGGATCGCAACTACCAGCACGGCTTTGGCTACTAGTGGGGGCGCTGTTGCTGCGACACGCTAATATGTGCTCGAAGCAAGCGAGGGAGTTGAGACTTCCTCCCCTGAAAGTCTGCTGAAAGGCGAAAAAAAAACAAAGATGAAGACGAAGAAGAAGACGACACAACAACGCTAAAAGAAACCAAAACAGCAACCACCACCGAAGATCAACAGCGAAGATGCAGAAAGAAGGTTCTCCAAGAACAACCACAAAGACATCAAAAAAAAAAAAGGGAAACGGGGAAAAGAGAGGAACCAGAGGGACAGCGACAAGGAAACGTCACTGCTAGTACGATCAAGCAGATTAGGTTGATGTTTCAACTGTCGGGGCATCCTTTGCAGGTTCCCTCATGGGCCGTGGTTAGGGTTTGGAAGACGATGCAGTAAAATTCGTTTGAATTGGCACATTCAAAATCGGACAGCTTTAGGAAAATGGGCCATGCTGAGTTTTGGTAACCCGGCTCTCATTGGTTTTCATCAAACGTTTGAGAAAAACGGAATGTCCTCAGATGTCCTTGTTGTACCAGTGGGCATTTTTTGCTTGTCGTTCAGACATGGGGAGTTAGCTTATTGCCCCATTTACTTGTTAGGACGTTCAAACTGGAAAAAAACAAAACCTAGTTCACACAATGGTCATGCAGAACGTAGGCATCTGCAGTGAAAACACACAAGGCCAGGGCAACTCAGAAGAGTAAGTACATTTAAGGACTTGTGGTCAACCAGCAGTTGTTCGGGATGCACTTTACAGCTGTGGGTATGAACAGATACAAGGTAGCTGTCCTCAAACTTTGGTCAAATGTTACTCCCACAGTCGTCCAGGGTCAACGAAATTCTCCAAGCCGGTACCAGGGATCAACTTGTCACAGTTGGTCGACTATTGAAATATGCACTCCTGGGATTCTTCAGGGTAGTAACTTGTCAGAACTTGACCAAAATTTAAGGAATGGAATCACAGCAAATGGTTCAAGTTGACAATTGGATAGGCCTTGCCAAGTACTGTACAGAGTACTTGAAAACCTTACAGTTCAAATAATTGAATTGGGGTAGAAATCCCAGAGTCTGGTACCATAGGAAAACAAGCTTCTCAGAGTGGTAAAAATACTTCAGATTCGGAATAGGTGATACCAAAGTGCAGACTTTTATCTTGGAAATCTTTAACCGAGATCAAAGGCCAGGTACTCTTAAAATCTGGCTTTGCCAGTTGTCTTCTGGAAGGTTGTGCGGTCATCTGCTCTGTGCAAATAATGCTTTACGTTGAATGGAGGCCTCAGCTCATGCATGTGAGCACTGTGTGCAGGCTTCGCAACAAGCGCAAGTCAGAACTTACTTATTGGGACCACCATGAATGTTGACCTTGGCGTAAAGTACTTCTCTTCAAAACAACATCCTTGATTTTAAACTGGCAAAGTGCCACCCAGAGGGGACGGTCACAGAGCAGATAGGCCAGTGAAGCAAGTGGAGAGAATTATTAGTTTGTTTTTTTTTTTCAAACCAATAGCGTTCAGTAGTTGTGTTGAACAGTGCATTGAATATGTTATACCTACCTAATCACACAAGCTTAATATATATGTACATGTATTTTCACTTCAGACCTTGGTAACTGAAGAAAAAATGAGTTCATTTTTTTCCCTCTTGATACCAAAATTTTATGGTCAAGACCTTTTTTGTCAGGCACACGTGTTATTCTTTAAGATACTGGGTTATGTTACGAATTTAATAGTTAATTAAAAGGCGACTCGAGTAATTCTCATCTTTCAAGAACTAAAACCCAGGATTGGGTAGAATATAGCGCTCTCTTTGGCAAATATGTTCCGTGTCAAGAATTATAATTGCAAATTTACTTTTTGACAGTTGATGTTGACATATTAACCGGGGTTAATAGATGCTAATTCTCTCACCCGTTCGTCGGGTCAACCACCCTTTTGATTTCTGGTGTACCCATGCTTGCCTCGATTCCTTTATGTCACATTTGGCATCACGCCCGTAAAGAGTGTTTTGGCTGATTAACTCAATTCTGGGTACTGTAGGTCATTGTAAAAAGTGTTGTTTCAGTTTTGAGTGACAATTGCTGGAAACTGGACGAGCCAGCTCAGCACAGTGCAGTTGGCTTATAGCAGTGGTCGTACTTTCACAGATACAAGAGAGATAGGACCTGATGTCGGTGGCAAATATTCCAAACTGAGAAGTTGCAGAAGTGACGTCTGCATTTCTAAGGATTTTTGCCAGTTTTTGTTTCATGGCATGCATCATATTCGTGTACTTCAGCAAGTGCCGGTCAGCCAAGAAGACCCAAGCCACAGAGCTTTGTAGTCAAGACCTGTTGCGAGTACAAATAGTTATGTAGTACATGTAATGATTTAGACTCAAACATTCACGAGTAATTTAGGTTATGGTTAACCTGTCATGAGTAGAAATTAGTTTTTATGTCCATAAAATAATGGTGTACCTGTCAGCTTCTCATAAAAAAAAGATGTTTAAATGTGCAAGTCAAGTGAGTTATTGCCCATTGCAACCTTTAAATCACCAGGATCTGGCTTGGTTCACACATTACACAGATGCATATGCCTTGGTACATGTAATGTCTGTTAACAGTATAAATGTGGTTCCCAAATTGGGTCTTCATGCACATGTGATTTTTTTCCCCCCCCCTTCCAAGCAGATGGTTTTCCTGTGTGTGTTTTGCAACTACGGCACCTTGCTTCCATTGTAAGGACATCACTTCTTTTTCCCAACAATATGGGCAATTTTTTTAATCCATTAGTCCTCACTGCTATGCAACCCTCGCTTCATGTGGTGACGGCTGGTGGACAAGCTAAACTTCTGGGGACTTTGTTGACTAATGTTTCCATGGCACGTACATGCATAAAACAGTGCAGAAGTAATAAACAGCTCTATTTGACACCTTATTGGCTTCTTTGTGGTGTTTTTTATTTCCTTGGTAGTCCAGTGGATTAATCTCAAATGTCATGTTGGAGTTTTTTTTTTAACCAACTTAAAAGCGTGCTTCTTCCTGGACAAATTGATCTACCCATTATGCCACTGGCAATTATTCAGCTTAACTTGAAAAGCGCTTCAAAAATTCAGTAATATTGTTTAACATTAAGTTAAACATTTTTAAGCTTTGCTGTTCAAGTTCAGCTGCTGACGTTGCAAGCCATCATATCCCAATCCAACTACAACCCAGCCACAAGAACCCCTTGCTCGCTAGAGACACCTGCGTCTTTCCGATTTTTTTCTACTTGCTGGTGGATTCTCTGTGGGACTCTCGCATGGAGGCTGAGCGCTTACGCTTGAGATGGGCCTCCCTCTTCTCCTTCTGGCGCTGGGCCAGGAGCTTGGCGTACTCGGCTGCCTGCTCCTTGTTCTTGGCGGCCCGGCGGCGCTTCAGGGCCAGGTTGTGGCGCTTGCGTTGAAGGCGCTGGGGTGTGATGAGACGCTGGATCTTAGGGGCCTTGTAGCGGGGCTTCTGGTCTGTAGGATAGGAAACGACAAATATGCATTGAAAACAAAAATGAACACAGGTTCTACAACCAGCAGCAAAGAACACCAATCCCTTACGAGTGTGTGCACTTTGAATCCCAAAGAATCTGACAGATAAGGCATGGTTAGGGTTCAGGCTGGTTCAATTTCAGTTATAAATGCAAAAGAAAAGTAACACAAGTTACAAAATTTGCTTTGACTTGACATGCATTCAACTTTTGCCAATTCGGCAACATAAATACTTGAACTGACATCACAAATTCTGCATTCATCTTTGCTTTCATGGCAAGTATGAACCAGGCATTAAAAGTGAGGAAACCAGTATGTCTTCTGGAATTTCAGGCTATTCATGGTGAAAGACAGCAATATACCACACATACATGTACTCATAAGAGAGAGAGATTCCTTCGCATGGTGCTACCGCAAACCTTTCCACTTATTGCAGTATGTCTTACCTGTCCCTTCAAAGCTTCAACTACTTAATAAGACTCTGGGCCAATTCCACCACAATTGGACACTTCTGAGACAACGGTGGCAGCAGACATAATGGTCATTTATCTTTGTACTTACCATTTGTTAACATGCTCAGAAGTACGCATGTGCCCGTAACTAGATAAAAGGTTTGTCTGCTGCTACCAGCATTTCAAACTCTCTCATCCGTGAATGTGGTTTTTTTTAACCTTGATGTAAAAATGCCTCGTCACTGTGTCCAATGTGCACTTAGGCCAGAACTATATTGCCTTTCTTCATTATCTCAATTTCAAGAATGTTAAGAATCATTGTTTTTTTAACATGTTAGATGTCCCAACTTAGCGCACCAATTGTCTTTAGTCTACTGCCTCACTGGATTTTACAGGATAAAGGATTAACACCAAACCAAAATGTCTGTGGAGTTTGATGACGAAACACGACTTGGGTGTCACTTTTATATGGCCTACTCAATAGTAGACATCTGACCTTTCTTGTCTGCTTTCTCCGGAAGGAGCCGCTTGACAACGTACTGACGGACGTCATCTTCCTTGGACAAGTTGAAGAGTTTGCGGATCTTGCCTGCTCTCTTGGGGCCCAGTCGGCGGGGGATGGTTTTATCTGTCAGGCCTGGGATGTCATTGTCACCTAGGTGTAGGCAGAAAAGACAACAGAAAGAATTTTTTTCTAATGCGTAACACTGGATCTGGACAAAGTAGACCTTGAAGTGGAAGCACACAAAGTCTGAGGCAAATGTTAATCCTCGACAGCTGACAAGTCATTTCACAAATAACACTTTTCCCACACTACCTTTCTACTGCTGTGTGGACCAGCACCTATGTTCGTTAAGCACACTGCTTGGCAGATTATCATATATATTTATTTGCTCATGTCTTTTCAACCCCTTCCCTACGGAGGACTGCTGCTACTGCACCGTTGTGAGGATTAGTGCATACCACACATACAGTCTATTCACCATGCAGCTGCTGGTTCAATGGGACCTGCTGCTGGACAGAGCATTCAGGGCATACCACTAGTAAACGTGGACAATGGACAATGTACCAGGTCAGGGTTAAAGCTGTTATTCCCCACACCAAAGTATCACCCACCCCTCATTTTGAATGGTACTCTGTACTGCACACGTATCATATCTTCAAGCAGTGCAAAGAGCACAGTAATGGCTATAATGACTGTCGGGTCACATTCTTACAGTCCTTATAATTGTGGACTGAGACACCGAAACTAGACACTAGGGCTGTTTTCCAATACTTGACTTGGGCTCCATCTCAGACTTCAACTGTTTTTTTACTTCCTGGCTTTGAGGTTATAAGCGCAATAGTAAGTCTGATAGTGCCACAAAACATCAGGTACGATGCAAAAGAACCAAACATTACAGTATTTCAATTTACGTTAAACGCTTCAGGCCCACAATCGAGGATTGGCTTCCTACGCGAAGCCTAAGACGGAGACGAAGTTGAGTAATGGAAAACGGCCTAGGGCTTTGCATTGTTCAGTGTTTGAAAAGCCTATAACAGAATGAAGGTTTATCCTAACCTCCCCAAATCTTCACAAATCCGCATTGCATGAGTGAAGGTTGGGAAAATTGAGGCTACATGTCAAGAAACATGTGACTGATTCAGAAGCATGGACTGTGTCAAGTCTTGGGCCTGGACTCGTGTTCGTTCAACCCTCAGCCATGCTTACAGTTTTGGCTCAGACTACGCTTGACATCATCCACACTGCTCCTGGATATCACTCTGCCTTAACATATTGAAAACAATTGCTGAAGGCTCTTGAAGACCTGAGGCCGTGGTCATCTCTCCAAGGAACACATTCAAGAAATAAAGGAGGATTTGGGAGGATTGAGGCTATATCCACTGTTTACATGTAAAGGTAGATAGAGGAATTTCCGGGACTGAGCGTGCATCCGAGACAAAAGGACGAGAGAGATGATGCTAAAATCATGTCTCACCCTTCTTGACGATGACCAAGTTGAGAACGGAGAGGTTGCTGTCCACAATGCATCCTCGGACCGACTTGCGCCTACGCTCACCCTTGCGGCGTGGCCGGTAGCAGGAATGCCCCTTGGACAGCAGCAAGCGTGCACGGCCATTGGTCAGGACGCCCTGTTTCATGGGGAAGCCTTGCTTGTCATTGCCTCCACTGATGCGCACGATGTACCCCTAAAAAAAAATCCATCATTTTCTTGTGATAGTATGTTTCTGTGTGAATTTTACACACAAGACAGTCAATATGGAGCAAGTTCAAGTAATGATTACAGTTCACCGCAATTCAACCAATGTTGCCCAAATAATGGACAGTTTGGACCATCTGGTTAGCTATTTGGAACCAGACCCTGGTATATGGTTGCATCACCGGTCACCAGTAGCTACCTTATTTTTATTAATATGGTGGGAACCGTCCACATGAAAATAATTGTATGAAATGTTATTGACCATGAGTATTGTGAAGGTTGCTGCCAGCAAGATACAATGAAATTTAACCAAATACCAAACAGGCTGCCATTTTGCAGTGGATAATTGTTGATGTGAGAGTTGGTCTACATGGCCTCTTACTGTCAAAAACTGTGAAACGCAAGTGGTAACAAAGTGTAAACTGCACCCCACAACAGTTCCACTGCAGTCTCAATCCGCCAGCATGTGTTGAACATAGGAGCCAATACATCATCCCTGAGCCCCTGGGAAGGGGGGGGGATGTATCCTTACCTTCCATTCATCCCCCAAGCTCTCTGCAGAGCACTCCTGGGCCATCCGCTTCTCGTAGAAGGCCCTCATCTTGAACTCATCATCCACCTCAATTAACTTCTGACAGCCAGTGGCTGGGTAACTGACGTTGATCTAGTCAGACAAAGGGGATTTGAAGCATTAATCAAGAAGAAAAATGTACCCACATGGAGAAACTGTTACACAATCCCCACCTTCACAAAAACACTTAGAAAATGCAATCATTGGAGGGAATTTAAGAAATCTGTTTTGACTGATATACAGTGACATCACTTCACTGTCTACACGAACATGAATTCGATGAATACACAATGACGATGTAACTGCAGGACCAGAGGAAGACAGTGTTTGACAAATCTCCCCAAACACGGTTGCCCCTGGTCAACTGCTTTCATGAAAAGTGGTTGCCCAGTGTTTCAGCTTGGTAGCCCAGATTAAACCTTGCTCATGAATGCCGTTTTGCAGCAAACTTAACATCTACTTTATTCTACGAGCTGAAATTGCACCGGTATGTTCACTACCATGACTACTTACGGTGTAAACTATCCGCTAGGTTGTTAATTGCAGAAAACTCGCCATTTCCTTGTTGGAGGGGAAAAATGTTGCCTTTTTTCTCCCACTCCAGATGAAATTTGCCCCACTTGCACAAAACTGACGGCTGTTTCGTCACTTTCGTGTCATGTCACAGAGAGCGAGCCGCACTACCAATGATTTGCTGCAAAAAGTGCGTGACTGGACAGGGAACCAGCCAAGGGCATTGTGTATTAGCTGCGACACAAAACAGCCATAATTTTTTTATAAGTACTTAGATCGACAGGTACTCTCGCAGATCTAAACAAGATTCGTAGGTGAAGTCTAGGTGCAAACTTCTAGACTGGCTTTTGTACAGGGTACCATTAGTAATACTTAACCATACAAAGGAGTCTGTGTTATGTACAAGTCAGGACAAAATTCTTACGGAGTGGGAAAACGGCAAAAAAAGGCAACATTTTTTCCTCCAAACGAGGAAAAGGCGAGTTTTCTACAATTAGCAACCTAGCGGATGGTTTACACCATAGGTAGTCATGGTAGTGAACATATCGGTGCAATTTCAGCTCATAAAATCAAGCGGACGTTTAGTTATGCCCCCCGCATAAAACTTTTCTAAAGAAATCCCTATAGGCTATGAATTGGGACAGGGCCCAGTATACGACAGAGGAGTATTCGTCGGGCCCTGTTTACGTACGGGTCTATGTCTAGTCTAGCTTAGAAACTGATTGACAGGCCTTGTAATATGAAAAACATTTCCCTAACGATTCAAAACCCAAATTAATATCGACAGCAGAGCAAATTCTAACCAAATATAAAGCTAACCAACTGAGGGATTTAACTAAGTCGACTATTCAGAACGTTCAATTAAGGCCTTTGCTGCAAACTGCATTGAAAACACCATGACTCTCTCGTATCATCCACATCATCCTCAGAAACAAACCGAAAAATCCCACTAAACATCTGGCTGAACACTTAGGTCATACATTCAAATATCATCCCCTGTGAATATTTTGCGATATTTCAAACACCTTTAGTACAGAAATAATCACAAATTATCACCTTCATGGTGGCTTGCGCCTTATGCCAGCACTAAACCATGGGAAAGAGGCCGTTCACGAGAAACACACGAAAAAAACGAGGTTTAGCGAGAAGCCTTTGCAATCACGAGAGGGCGCCAACGACATCGTCTCGCCCACAGACGGTTGTCGGGTGTAGTCACGGACGTGTATAATAAAGCCCGGACTCGCAATGCCCTTAATTAATCAGCTTATATAGAGTCATTGATCCACTCGCGGCCATTTTACTTAGCAGAATACAAAGCTTTCCTGGCAATGGCCGCCTTTGTTTTTCCTGACGTCAATAGAAGGGATCCAACCCACGCTTTTGTATTCGGCTCGGTAAAATGGCCGCTGGTTGGCTTCTTTTTCATACGTTTTCATACGTTTTTTCATACGTTGCAAGTACAGGTTTTTATATATATATATATACGTCCTTTGGTGTAGTCCACTAATTCAAGCCCCATTGAAAACAGTGTACAATCAGCATTGTTCGGGGCCCAATAACATGCGTACCAACATCTCTTAGGTAGGTTATCTGAAACACACGTTAAATTATTTTATGGTTCCTAATCTTTCACTTTCTTTTTAATTTTCTGTGGGTTAGCCGATGACATTTTGAGTTATTCCCACAAAACAAAATTACAGCCAAAAAGTGGTTTTTCCGAAGTCTGCTTGCAGCCATTTTTCAAGTAACAACCCTCAACTTTCTCGAACACTAAGGACCATTTTTTCAACCGTATTTTTTAGCCATTCTGCTCTCAGATGAAAGCCCAAAGACCCAGGGACTTGATTCCGGCACCGATTTACACAATCTCACCATTTTTGGGGCCATAAAGTCTCCTTTTCCAAAAGATACTCTGTGGGGGGGCACTTTTAATGTTAATGAGCTGGCCAGAAATTCTCACTTGAATTAGTGGACTGCACCCTACAGGCTAGTAAATAAACTGTCACAGCCAACGGTGATAACTGCCCAAATTTCATAAAATCTGGACAAAATACTCCCGAATTTCTCAACTGTTCGAGACGTACATCAGAATTAGAGCCCAGTTTATGATTTATCATTTTCTTCGCAAATTTTTGTTCACTAATAACCGATTTTTGAAGATATTTATTTCCACGGAAGGTCATCCCTAAAATGCAGTCGTGAAGCCCCTCGCCAATTTGAAATATCAATGCCTACACCTCTCGAGAAATAGACCGTTTTCAGGCACTGATTTCTTCTAAATCTCACTCAGAAGTAAGCTGGTATTCTCTTTGTCCGCCTGTCTTTTCTACAAATCTTCAAGTTCATGGGCCGCGCAACAAAATGCCCTGTTTCGTAGAGAATTTCAGTACAGGCGTGGCATAGGCCTACATAGTGTGGACCTCTGCACAAAAGAAGTCCACATAATGCAGGGTACGATGGCGTTGTGTGGACTCGGACTTGCACATGTCCACACAAGGTTTCCCCCTCTCTGGAAAAGGAGTTTAGAGGCATTTTGGGGTAGGGGTCATCTGTGGTAAAAGGAAGAGGAATAGTCAAGGAAACCTTTTACAAAAAGCCAGCTGAAAATCGTGTTCCTAGATGAAGAAAAATGAGTATTGTCACTGACTTTTCCTAACTTCACGAAAACAAAGGAATGTCCACAGTAGGTATGTAACGTAAACATGTGTGTGCATACAAATGTGATTTTGCCCGCGCAAGCAGTTTTCGGCGTATTTACTGGCATGCATTCAGACATAAAAAAGTCGTTGATGGCTAACTGGACGGTTCACTGGGTCTACAGGGAAAACACACTAAAACCCTTTTTCGTCCTGTTTTCCAATGCAAAACATACCCTATTTTACAGAAGTGCATTTTGTTAAGATGGTGAATGACCTTTCTGGGTCCATTATTTGACTGTGCCCAAAGTAACAAGTTTACAACCCCCAAGTTATAAGCGTACATGATGCAGAACAAATCAAACGACTGTTGGTAAAAAAAACTGTTGCGAAACCTGGCTGGCGGACACGTTCCACCGTACACCCAGACGCTCAAAGCATTTCTTTCCCGTCAGGTGCACCCTGCAGCAGGGTAGAGAGGTCCGAGTCTGCCATAGTACGTGCTGCTTTATTGGGGCTTGGGTCACTTGCATTCATGCTGGAGTTGTTGATGATTTTACGTCTGATTATTTTGTTCATCGATAGATGTGTATTCCTCTGCCCGGGCCTACACTTGGCAAGTATACAATGTATCAGTTGATCTAATGATATTTTTCCCGATTTGCTCCTTATTTATCTTTGTTATTTTGTATGAAATAAAATATGAGAGATGCCCCTGAAATCTCTCCGAAAAATTGTTTCGGCGTTCAGTTATCTACGTCTAAAGCTAGTTAATACTTTTTGAAATTTGGTTGTTTTAACCGTTTTTGGCCACGGCTTGAATCATTCAGGTCGCACCCAACTTGCGGGGCCTCGCCTTGCCCACTTGGTCGAAGAACAACTCCCGCGGGGAACTTAAGGAGAGTGAGAGGAAGCAGGTCGGGACGTAGTCTTGATGACAATTAGTCGTTAGCTTGTTGTGTTTTGTCGGTGCGACTCTAGAATATGAAAGTAACATATAACTTGTCGTTTTTCGACTTGGACCGCGAAAATGTGTGTGTATATGATTATGTACATGTACACCCCTACCGTGCGGACCGGCGTAAGTGGAGAACAAAACTGAATCAGTTAGCACCAAGTCTAGTCTAGCAGGTACCAAATACACGTTTATTTACTCGGCCTTATACAGAGTGGTACCACAGCGGGTGACTGTCAGTAGACTGGACCGTACAGTTTCATTCAGAGTCATTGATCGCCAATCACAGATAGATCACGATAGTCTCAATCTCTGTGGTTTAACCCCAACAGTCCTCAATTCTCCGAATTCAGTATGAGTGACCCCAGGGGCTTAGGTTTCTATACCCCCCCGTGCCCCAGCAGTTTTTAGCCAGGCCTTTACGACAGGCGTCCCTTGACGGTTTTCCATATTCGGTGGGCATTAGATAACTTTACATAACAACGACTTTTGAACCTCAGGTGAGGAAACCCCGGGCAGATCGGACTTTTGACATACAGAGGCTCTACTGACGTATTTTCTCACTCTGTTTGGAAATCCGACCATGAAGTGCATCCGCGTGATCGCCCCCGGGGAGCCCCTGGTCTTCCTCGAAGATGAGCCAATCCCAAAGGCCCCAGATGGCGGAGCCGTTGTAAAGGTATGGTGAATACGAATTTATAATGCTGACACAAGTACGACAACTGTCCATTGCTCTGTGATCAAATAATCACGCGGTTTTTTTTTAACTCCAGAGGCGGTTTCTCTTTGCATGGATGAATAGTTCCTTTATGCCCCGGGTACTCGTACAACTAGTCTTATTGTGTTCGTCGTCACGCTATATTCCCACGAACTATGAAATCCTTGTCATGCCGCGCTCCCTCGAACCCCAGTGTGACCGGCTCTTACTGAAAACATATTCTCCATGCAGTGAATGGGGTGATGAAGGTGACACGGTGCAACTTTGCCGCATGTAATCGAACTGAATCTTCTTCACTACTGTGCGAGGACTGCGGAGTTGAACCAACGCCATTCTGGATCCGAATCATTGCTTAATTTAAAAAAAAAGTCGATTCGCATCGCAGAAATTCACTCAAAAAATTGGGGTTTTACCACTTGCGTTATGGTCAGGGCGTTCGTCATCAGCCGTCCGTGAATTGATCCCGGCAATTTAGGCCAGGCAGGGTCAAAATCGCTCTTGCTTTGCATGCACTGCGCAGACGTTGCATGACTTGCCAGATAGCAAGCCGATTTCTGCAGTTATCGTGCAGTGCAAAAAGTAAAGGGCGAATAGTTATCTCATCCGGCCATTATGGGACGCGACGAACAACGGATTGTACAAGCGTCGGACGAATGCCCTCGCAATTTGCATACAGGTTTCGGGTGGTGCTAGTTATGATAGTAACCTCAGGTGACCGTTTAAATATATTTTTGCATTAGTCGGTAGGTTTACTTGTGCCATGCTTGCTGCCAGACCAGGTCACAAGTTATGTTTACACATGCGTAGAGCGCCCCGCTGAGCAAAGGATCAAAGTTCGGGACCAAGGAGCTTCATGATTGGACCATGGAGCTATAAGTGTTGATTCATTGAGCTATAAGAAGTGAAATTTGGTATAACTGGTGGGGTCTCCCACACCCGCTCGTGGCCTGTTGTCCCTTGTGCCCTCTCTCCAAATATCTGCTAACGGCAGTGTATATAACTGTGACCGAACCCACTTAGTGCCCCCTGAAGAGAATGAACCCCCGGTGACCCCCGCAAAATGTACCCTAGTAATATACGTACGCCACCGAACCCTGGCATTTTTGAGGACTGGTATTGTCTGGTTCCGCTCCTACCTCCATAATTGCAGCATAGTTATAGGTTCTCCGTCTATCAGGCGTGATATTCACAGTGATATGGCCGAAACTAGCTGCAGTCATACATGTATATAATATACATGTGTTCGAGCTGCTTAAAGACAGAGAGAGTTGCGACAACATCACATAATGGTTTGACAACATCACATAATTGTGTGACAACGTTACATATTTAATTGACAACATTGCATAATAGATTGCGGACATGATCGAACTACGTTCATCGGGTAACGTCATATTTTGCTACATTTGGCGTTCCATATGATTATGCGTCAATTGCGCGCAGTAGCCGCGTTCTGTGCTGCTACACAGATAATGAACAGCCATTTTGATTCTAAAGCTTGGTGATACTCTCTCTGAATACAACTCTGGTCCAAGGTTTGTTTTCCAGATTTATGGTGAGCACGTACAACAGTGTAATACATAACACATCTCTATCACTATCTTGATCTCATCTCGAAAGTTGTATACATTACGTAACTATGGAATTCCATATCTGCCGTCGCCCGTCGTCCGTCGCATTTTGCTTTTTGTTGTGTCCCAATTCTGCCATTTACCAGTTCCAAACATGCCATTTTCCGTCGTCCGTCGTGCGTCGCCCGTCGTGCGTCGCCCATCGAATGGGTTGCATAGGACCTGCAAAAGCCGGGGTTTAACAAATGACAATGTGATGATTCCATTCACTTC
This sequence comes from Acanthaster planci, assembly GCF_054643075.1. Classification (NCBI taxonomy): domain Eukaryota; kingdom Metazoa; phylum Echinodermata; class Asteroidea; order Valvatida; family Acanthasteridae; genus Acanthaster; species Acanthaster planci. Next base: position 8,019,702 of record NC_141781.1, read on the forward strand.
TAAAGATCTTTTCCGAATAAGGCAAGTACAAATCCCACCTGCAAAGCATATACTAGTCACATAATTAATTCCAATAATGCTAGATTACCCCTGCCCCTCGACAAGAAAATATCGCCTCTCTGAGAATTCAACCAAGTGTTTTTTTGGGAAAAACGTTTTCAGCAAAAATGTTCCGGCCAACTTATCCACAGTGTTATTCTAATTTGCATACTGTAAAAATGTGACGACTTGTTTTCATCAAATTCCAGGAAGAAATCTGCCAGCCGGTACAGATATTCCATCTTGTCCTCTCAATTTCACCTTGAAATCCAGAAATACTAGACGTGCTGTGGATAACAAATTGTTTATTAAATGTATTGTTAAGGGGTTTGGTTTAAGTTTCAGAAAATATGACGTGTTGGTTTTTGTGGGTGTGTATGCCATGGTGGATAGACCAATGAGAACAGGTTGTCCAGCACATCAGCATTATTTATGGGGCTTACAAGTAACGTTACTGTTTAAAAGACTTTAGTGAGCCAACCTGCAACTAAAGCCATGTCTAATTTAGAGTATACAGCAGATTTCATCATAGGTATACCCGCCCTCAAAATAATGTTGAATCAGTTCGTCTTTTATGAAATTATTGGGAATCAAACATTGTAAATAATCTATTATTTACATTCTGTGGGATATCGTGTAGGGACAGACAGAAATATCACATAGGCTATAGACCTAAAGTCTGGCTGTTAACGAGTAAAGTTACGTCTAGAGTAACTAAGTTATCGAGAAAAACAATCTACCCTAACAAAAGTCTATTTTGTTAATTTATTTATGTAACCAAAATGGTATTATTTCATATACACGTTACTTAGCCGATGCCAGGATGTTATTTCTTCTTTCAATTGGAGCTGGCGCAACTGCAAAAACGAATACATGTACATCTTCTAGTTCTATTGCTAGAATGAGAGTCAGGCATGGTGGATCGATCGAACAAGGACATGTACATGTGAAACGATCAAGGACCAAAGTTAAAAATGCCATTACGCAATCGTGACAAAAAAAACCACGGGCGACGGGCGACGCACGACGGGCGACGGGCGACGCACGACGGACGACGGCAGATATGGAATTCCATACGTAACGCATGATAAAATACAAGCAGAAACAACTTTTAGTTAAAATGTTGTGTCCGCTGACAGGTATTCCTTCCAAACAGGACAACATAAGGATACAAAAAACTTAGTGATCTGCTTTATTCCACAAACACTCTTACTGTATTTTGTGATTTTTTGTCTCTTTTCTTTGCCATGAGTTAAACGTAAAATTAACAAGTTTTTTTTCCCAAAAGTGCTTGATTATAAATTAGTTTGTGACTTACATTGGCACAAGTTGGAATATTAGGAATCTGTTGTTTTTAAGTTAATTATAAGAAACAGTTAAACGTTGAATCTTAATGCATTTCTTGAAATAATTTGTTGCATCTTCTTTTAAAATGGGCCAGTTGTATTCGATTGTTGTAAACATTTTTTGTAAAGATTTCCTACAGCGGGGTGTGCCATTCTGACATACACTTCTGGGAAGGGAGACGCGATATGGGTGGCGGCAAAATTGTGACATTTCTGGGTCGGCCAGGCTTCAACTATCCTTGCATCCCAGGTAAATGTGTATAAAATGGGCTTTTAAATAATTCAGTATGTTGTTACCCCAGTTCAGGTAATAGCGTTTGAACAATCCTGGATAGAAAAATTGTCCCATAATCTAAGCCTGTTTTGTCTGGCCAATCCACCATCCAAACTTGGGCCCTTTTTTCAACCTTGAGTCTTGTTTTCGTCTGAGCCGCAACCTCAGCCATCGAGGGATCCAAAATCAGCTTCAAGCGTTCACTGTTTGAATATGCTCCACACTGTGACCTCTCATCTCGACTAGTTTAAACTTACCACTGAAGATGGTCCTGCTATAGATAGTTCTTATCAACTTGGAACTGTGCAATACATGTACACCTGTACTTATAGCCTTAATTTGGCCGGTCGTAAAAGCCAACCTTTCCTTTCTTGAACAAAGTCTATATTTCTTTCTTAATAATTATAATTGATGCTATTTTGGTTGAATTTCTACTGCATTATCACAAGCAGGGAAATATCATCGACACCGCTTTGAAGTCTTTCATCCTTTCACAATCATGTGGAAAACAAACAAACACAATGTCATACGACTTATCTGGTTTGGAGTGAATCAGAGACTGGGGGCCCCCGACTCATTAGATCAGGAGTTGCATGTAGTAAAGATGGATTCTTTTTTGCCTTTGATACCAGGCCATGAAATAGCTGGCGTCCTATCCTCCCTGGGTGAAGGCGTCACAGACATCAGCAGGAATGGTTTGAAGTTGGGAGATCGCGTGGTTGTTTTCCCCTGGATCTTCTGCAATGCATGTGGCTTTTGCAAGGCAGATTACAACGTCCTGTGTGATGGACCTCCAACGCAACAGGTTTTCTATGGGACAACATATAACGGCGGGTGCGCATGAGTGAATACCTGTCAGATTAATCCATGCAGCATCCCTACAAAGTTTCAGTGACTTTACCCATTTTGGGGACGAATCCCTCCTTATGTCATGCTGTATAAGTGCACGGCAGAAAGAACGCATGATACAGACTATAATAGAGGTTGTACATGGCAGCCAGTTTTTTAAAGAGCTTTTGTTTCACAGCGATCGATGCACGTGAGAAGACCTTAATAAGCCATTTGCAAGTTAAATTTGAAGTTATTTGATTGCACATAAACATAACAATTTGAATTCCCCAGACTAAAGACACTGTTGCTATACCTCATGGTTCGGGGCAAGCTTTTGCTTAGCGACCACCATCTCTGGAATGGACTGGTTCCTTTGTGCCCTTCTTTTCCATTGAGAACAGTGTATTGTTGCAAGGCATCTCTTATGTAACTAAGGAAAAGCTTGCCCCGAGTCACGAGGTATAGCAACAGTGGCTTTAGTATGGAGAATTCCAATTGTTATGTTCACATGGAATTAAAGAACTCAGCGTACTCGATTTTATTCAAATTTAACTCGCAAAAGGCTTATTTGTACTATTCCTCCGTAACAAAAGCAGTTACTGGAGAGATGGCTTCCATGCATAACCTCAGAACCTCTGGTTACGGAAAGTACCTCGTGATTTACAAGCAAGGTAAACAGTGACGTCATACATGACGAAACTACCGATTGGCTAGACCGTGTTATCTCACGGCGGCATCTTTCGTAAAATCGCTCAGCTTTTCCAAACACAGCAGGTCATCGCTCTATCACGCGATCTGTCTTCTCTCTGTGTTAACAGTCCCATGGGAAACCACTTGTTTTTGACAGTTTCACTGCGCGGAATATCCTTTACCGCTCATGTAGACTCTTGGAAATGCATGCAGCTGTCGTAGACTTGTGCATAAGCATAGTAAAATTTGAAGTATTCAAAAGTGATGCGAAACAGAACTTGTCTTTGTGATAGATTGGGACGATTTGGGAAGCTTTCCTTGGAGATTGAGTGAAGTTGGATAAGTTTGTTCTTTAATCAAGGTTCTCTGATAATGTCTTAATGGGCCCTTCGAAGTACATGTATTTTGTTTTTCGATTTCCCCCCCTCAGATTAGCGCAGTATGTCTCTGTACCTAACATTCGGTATGTGGTTCCTCTATCGGCATCCATACCTCTCCCGGTGGCCTGTCTTCTCCCCTGCAGCGGGTTAACAGCTTTCCACGTCATAGAAGAAGCCCTTGAGTTTGTTAAAACCGTCACCAAAGTTAAAGGTAAGCGTTACTGCCAACAGCATCATGCCTAAGTTTTAATATATAAAGGGTGGACCTCCACTGTCTGTTGTAAGCACCTGGCAAGAAGACTAGATAAAACGAAACCCATCTTACAGTGCTGAATACAAGCTAATACATGCACAAATCAGGAAGAACAGAAGTGCAGGATAAGCAGTCAGCACCAAAGATCTTATAGCGCCGAAGGAGAAAGATGGATAACTCTGCCCAAAAAGTGTAATCACTATGGGCGCCTGCGGGGTTATGCACAGGCGCAGGCGCACTAGGGTCGTTTTTCAATACTCAACTTTGTCTCCGTCTCAGGCTTCGTGTAAGAAACCTCGATTGTGGGCCTGAAGTGTTTAACTTAAATTGAAATACTGAAATGTTTGGCTCTATCTTTAGCATCTTACTTGATGTTTTGTGGCACTATAAGACTTACTATTTACAATTATAACCTCAAAGTCAGGAAGTTAAAAAACAGTTGAAGCCTGAGACGGAGCCCAAGTCGAGTATTGGAAATTTAAAACGGCCTAGGTGTACATGCCTGCCGCGGCACCGGCGCAATAATGTGCATTGCGCAGGCGTATCGCTTGCTGAAATGGCGCCCATACGATTACAATGTTTTAATTACGTGTATTCACGGTAAAGTTCTCCATCTTGCGCCGCTACGTCTGCACAAACGAGAAGAGGATGTCCGCAGCGTCTTCGAATATTGGTTGTCAATCAAGATTGACCGTTCCCAGGTGACTGCATCAATGCAGTGTCAGCACGCGAAAAATTACGCACGTAACGTGTCATATGCAGGTCATATGCCGTTAAGGTTAAAGGTGATTTTGTAACGTGTGACATTCTGCCTCTCTCGACATGAATAAACTTTCCGTAACAATTATAAAGTCGAGATGGCGATGGGCGGCAAACCCACAACAAGGAGAAATTTCTGTGTCACCACGGAAGGAAACGTCCAACGGGAACAAAGGTCAAAATTTTGCCTTTTCCCGGGTTAAAACTTGATTAAGACAGTTTTGTTAGGTGCGTGTCAGTGGCTCTACAAATACAAAAGGGAAAGAACAGTGAAAATAAATACTGGTCTTCTCAAACGATCTTCTTAAACCAGAAGACCTGATGAGATTGGTAAAATTCAGTTTTGAATGTTCGTTTCTCTCTTCTGCAGGTTGTTGCTCTGTGATGGCGATTGGGGTGGGTGGGGTCGGCCAGTGGGGGGTTCGTTTAGCCAGGGCCCTTTTCCCGCCAGAAACACAAATCATATGTGCAGACGTCAAGGTTTGCTTTGTTATAATTTTGTCTTTCTAAGGTTGCCTCCCAACGTATTGGCTGCGGCTGACAATAACGCAGGCGTCTTTTAGAAGAGCATGCAGCCACTAACCAGTGGCGTAGCATAAATTGAGGAAAGGGGTACTTACCCCTCCCCCATTATGTAACAAGCGTCGTTTTCCCATATATATAACCTCCCTTTTCACGAGTTTTCTTGTTGCTCTTAAATAATAATGTTAGTAATTTAGTTGTTGAGAGAGTTCCACCTCTTGTCTATTTTGTACCGTCCGACTCGAACAGCACCGCCATTAAAGGTGGATGACAAGTGTCCTTGGCACAGCCAATTCATCAAAATGACGTTGCTACACCAATGCTAAATGGCACCCTTTTTGTTTTTCCCAGCTTCAGCCAATACTTCTGGACACAATCTCATTAAAAATGTATAGTAGTCCCTATCCTTCTTCGCTATGGGCCGCGAGCTGGACCAAGTGAGGGCGCTATTTCCCTTGCAACGGAGGCTCCTTTGCGCATTGCTGGGTCACAAACAACCAGGGAACGCAATGTTGCAGTCGCATCGCTACCAACAAAATGAATACTCCCGACCAACGCGGCTCTTTTCAACCGATGAGCGGGTGCTTCTGCTCGCGCACTTCGGCAACTGACTATACTTCCATGCTTGGTCTGGTATCTAGAATGGTTGCAAAAGTGTGCGATAGGAATACAGTAACTAGTGGACGGTATGGTGTACTATTAGGACCGCATTACGCAACGCGGTGAGCATTGTTACACAGCGTGGTGTAACAACACTCACGTCACCGTGCTGCATGCATAGAGTGGCCTTAATAGCACACCATACTTCAGTGCCCTTTCCAGAGAGTGTTTTTCACAGTCGATCAGTCAGGGAGAAGTTCACGTTGAATGCCGTTTAGCTTATTATGACAACTAAGAAAATGTGAACTGTTTCTGTCCAGATATAGAATTGCAATCAACCATAGTTACTTTCTGGCGTATCAGTTTATTTGTTTTGACTCCAATACTACAACCTGAATCGGTTTCGGACATCTACTTCATCTTCCAGCAAGAAGCGTTAGATGTGGTTACCAGTAATGTCCGCGATACTGTGCCGCTCCTCATGGATCGAGATCAACCCAGTGATAGCATCGCGCGGCAAGTCAAGACGGTTTCGCGCTCAGGACGCGGTGTGGATGTCATACTAGATTTCGTCGGTGCAACAAAAACGTTCGAAATCGGCAAGCTGTCCATGCAAATGGTAAAATCTTCAATTCTCTGTCGTAATATGGCGTACCAGTTTCAATGTATTTCTTAAGATTTGCGATAGATTTTAATGCCATTATCTGATCGGCAAACAAAATTCAATATGTCCGTTGCCGCTAAATCTTAGTCCTGTGCACACCTCTCGAAAGTTTTCAAGCAACGGTAATGAAACAAACCTTTTGATTGTCCAAGTTTTGCAACTTGATCATGATGCTGTTTCAAGTACACAGAGAACACGAAACAAAGCATCTAAAAAAGGTCTTCCTTGAAAAATGCTTTATTTGATGTTTGAAACACCTTGAGTATTGTACGGGAAAGTCACGGTGTTTTCAACCAGGTTTACATTCGCAGTTTTATACAAGCACTCCCCATTCGCCCACCTAAAGGGATTTAGGAGGAGGCTGGAAGCAGTGTGTGGGAGATGGACCATCTGAACCACACTGATAGATAATCGCTGGGGTACTGTTGGTTTGTCTCCGGTTACAGAGCAGTGCCCTTTGACACGAGTTCTGTCAAGGACTTAAGAGCTCCTTCCCCCCTCTTGAGGCCGGCTTTACAACTAGATTTGTGTTAGGAACAGAATCAAATCACAGCGCCAGAACGATTCTATTTATATGTACGTGTGCGTCGTGAGGGGATGGCAATGGGACACTTGCTCCCTAGAGGAAATATTTAAGAAAAAAGAGGAAAGTGGAGGAAACTCACCAGTTTTGCTGGGCGATATCTCAGAATTGGATCCTTCCATCGTTGATTTATTCATGCAATGGTTTGTCAGTTTTCTACTATTAGGTACGTTGCTCCCCGGTCAACTAATTTGTAATAAGGAATTAGTTTCCCACTGATTTTTTTTTTTGGTTTGTGGCACGATTGGACTTCCGCAGCTTCGTCTTAGGCATATGCGCTGTTAAAATATTGACCTGTCTCTCTGGTATCTCTCCCGTGCAGTGTGGCCAATACATCGTCACTGGACTCCTCGGTGGTGAGGTACGAATGCCGCTACCAGATGTAGTTTTGACTGGGGTCACCATCAAAGGCATCTTGATGGGCAGGCTCACTCAACTCAAGACACTGCTGGAACTCGTGGTCAAAATGCCGGTGATTACTCAGTTTTACTTGTTTCTCAGGTTCAGGACTCTCTGCGTACAGAGCTTTGATCAAGCCACCACAAGTCATCACAATCATCCAGTCTGGAGTCGCAAACCTATGGGGATATAAACACAGACCGACAGATTCCTGTATGGTTGGACGATCACTTTTCACAGAAATAATCTTCTAGTCACCTTTATCGATCTTGTCCAAAAAGTATCCTGTCAAGTGCTTATTCCTGTATTTGAGTGTGAATCTTTGAATTTACTTATTATTTAAAAGAATGAGTTATGCTGGGGACTTATTTTGAAACAGATAGATTGCGGACCCTAGTGGTTGGTTTCAATCGATGATGGTCCAGACGAGTAAAAAATCGCTTTACACGTGCTCTTTTCTGAATGTGACCCTTTCAAAACAAAATCCTTGTTACATTCGGACTCATACATTAACTGTGATATTTGTTGATTTCATCGAGAATTTTATGAAGCATCGTATATATCAGCAGATGGTGAAGGGCAACGCAGGTCAATCCTTAAATGGTACTTTTGGGGTGTGAAATAATTAGAGGGTGATTTTTATTTGGCCCAAACCCATATAGGTGACGGCACTTAAATTCTAATTGCCCACAAAACGTCACCCCGTCCCCCAACAATGTTGTTCATTGTCTCCCGGTCTATAGTTCCTGAACTACTCAAAATAAGCCATCGAGCTACGGGAGGCTTGTCAAATTAATCAACATTTCTGTTTCCCTTTCCTTCATCAGTCCATATATGACAACCTGACGTACAGCGTTCATCCACTTGAAGATGGCGTCCAAATCATGGAGAAACTGGCCAAGGGACAAGTGGTTGGACGGGCCATATTGAAATGTAACGATGATGGTGAATAGGTTATCCATAGAGTCATCTGGGCTTTTGAGTCAACGATATACGTCAAGACGAAGCTGTGTCGAGTCGAATCTCTGACAAGGTCTGCTTAATATAGTTAATAGCTTCGATTGATGTTATGGAAGGCTTTTAGCTCTTTTGATACACAAATCTGTCTTCGTCATAGCCAGGATTTACATGAAGATCTAGTTAATTTTAGCATTTCAGATAAAATGTCGTTGTACATGTACTTAATAGAATTCCCAAACTAGGGTGGAAACTCCAATTTTTCTAGGTTTCTTTCTTCTCTTCTAATATTGTAGAATTTAACACTACATTCAAGTTATATTGAGATGTTTATCAGTGTGATAGGATCTCATTTTTATCGATACCAATGGCCAACTCTAAATTGCAATCCAATGGTATCGATTCTCTATTCAATAACTGTTTCTTGTGACTTTTTCACCATTGATATACATGCATTAATTTTTCTACAGATTTTTACAAAACCATTTAATGCTATGATATCACTTTTCATAGTAAGTGCCTCCAAATCCCTGAATCTATCAAATTGATTTATACAATACGGATTGTAAATACATGTAAGCTCCAAAATAGCCAAAATTCCCCGCCCTGCTTTTACAGGTGTCCAAGTTTTTACGAGTGTTTCATTGTTTTGTCCAAGTTATGACATTATCAATGGTTTATCCAGGTTTGGGGTCGAGATGGGGGCAAAATGTGTTTTTTTTAAACCGATTGTGTTAAAACAGTTTCAAAATATTTTTTTCAAACCCGTAAAAGAATCGTCACACAAAGAAAGGTGGCAGTACCGTGTCTACAGTACATTGGTAAAGACGAAATGAGGAGCTCCAAGTCCAATGGACGCGGTTTAAACTGCAAGTGATATCACACTAACGAACCCAGTCAGTTTTGTATTAAAGAAAAATTCCTTTCGTGAAAATAAGTATACGCGTGCGAGTCTGCATGGGGACGCACTGATAGTGCAAACCCACAGATATAAAAAAATTCTTTATAAAAATATAAGAAATTCTTTTGATATCTACATATATATGGGTAGACCTCGCCCACAAATCCGAATGACCTCGGGGGCGAATAAACATGCTTTGTGGCCAACCCTTATAAAATGGAAAAGAAAACTGATCTTGTGACCATAATCTTGGATTTTCAGTGAATCACGCGAAGTCAGTCTGTTCCTTAGGGTCACTAGGTGGCGCTTTTCCCGTGGTTTTGCACGGTTTCCTATCGGCGAGTAATTAGTTTAGTGCAACCGCTGTGCCAGAGCAGCGAATAGAGAGAGTTGGGACGCAAGTGTCACTATTTTTGAAAACAAACTGCAGGTGTGTATGCTGGCCCTGGAGGGACATCACCAATCGTCAGTTTTCACGTCGTTTTGCGAAAACAATTTCAACTCGCTCTTTGGTCGCGAATATTGCCGTCAATATTAACGATTGGCGATGGCCCTCCAGGGTCACCATAGGTGCGAGTCCCTGCACACGAAAAGTTGGTATAACGGACAGCCATTTCGTTTCCAAAATGTAAAGCTGGCTCTCTACTTTCTCTATACATGTATGTATACAGCTCTGATAGTGCCCTTTTTACAGCGCCCTTACTGGATGGGAACAGAAACAGAACTGATTCTAGGAAAACTAAAAGCGCTCATTTAATTGTTGTATTGCAATTACTTAATGGTTGAATTATAACAGTTCAGTCATAAAATCCTACATTTTATGGTACATATTAGGCCTGTGCGCTGGCATGATTCGATCATTGGTGAACGCGTCTATGCCTCCATACTCTCAGTCCCTCGAGAGGCATAGACGTGCACTGATGACCTCTCTGCCCGGCGAGTCATGACATTGAACTAGGTTTGACAAATGGGCGGTACTTCTCTTTGTTAGCCATGTTCTGATTGGCTCTTACAAAGTGCACCACCGAAGTGTCGAGGCAGATGGCTTTGCGCATTGCGCTTTTTTTGGGGGGGGGGCGAGGCGGAGGGGGTTGTTTGTTTCACACAGATCTGGACATGATCAGTGATCCGTCGTTGGTTCACTGATACGGCTGATACCAAATCTCGCCTAATGGATGGAGTGAACCAGCATTGGGATCATTGATCGAGATGCAGGACTGTGCACGGCCCAAATCCTGTGAGATTGAATTGCTTACAGTAGGCCTATCTGCCGAGACAAAATTTCCCTCTCCGTTATTTGTCATACACCCTAAAAAATTCAGGTTTAAAACTTTGTTAATGCTTCACTGAAAAATGTTCGTACGCCCAGAAAGACAAAAGTTACATTTCAAAGCACGCAATACCTAGGAAACCCGAAAAGTACCACCCTTTGTTCCTTATCGGGTTTCAAAAGTCTGCACGCGGGAACAGGGAGCATTGATCGGCGCCATGTTACACCATCCATCCCCTTAAACGTAATTTTCAATTTTTGTTGTCTTCTTTCAAGGGCAAATGGGTACCCCTTTCATTTATGACAATGCAAATTTCCAATTTAGGAGCAGAAGTGTGACGTCTGAGGCACAATCCTCGTTGTTACAGATACTTCTGGACTCTAATTTGCCCGAATTGTGGACGTTTGTGGTAATAAATTTTGTTTATTTGGTACTTCGCTGGAAATATTTGCTTCAGTTTGTGGCAGTTTCTGGACGAGCAAATATTTTCAATAAGCAAATGTCGCGTTCACAGTGCCAACACACCCTTTACCATAAACCCTGTGTAAGAGCATCACAGCAACAGTGGCCTTCATTTGTGAGGAAAAGCGGGTAGAATATCTCAAATGTTAAAAAGTGGAAGTTGTGATGAGTGTAAAGAAGTGATATTAGGTAGTCTTTTCACACTTAAGAGAAGTAGAAAGTCGTACAAAGTCAAATTCACATTATGGCCTCTTTAAAAAGAGAAAAAGGAAACATAGCGTTTCAAGAGATTTTGGTTCAAGCTTGGCAGAGTCCTTAGGCTCCCTTTATGATTACTCTGGTGTATGTACCTTACTTTATATTGATACTAAAAAAAAGACAGCAATTCGAATCTCTGAAGTTCAAACCCTAATACAGTTAAAATGTCATCGAAAAAAAGAGCCCGAAAGAACTGACTTTCGTCTGTTTTCTAAAATGTGTACAAATCAGTAGTCTGATCGCATGACTTGTTGAATCGGAGACACATGCAGTTTGCATGTTGAACCGCTTACTGAAGAAGTGCCGGACTCCTGTTATGCGCGGGTCTGTTTCCACGTTCTTTTATGTATGTTATCAGCCTCGATGATGAGAATGTTGACAATACCAAAGAGTGGCTTGCACAAAACTAGGGCTTGACACACAACCCTCTTTGAACTTTGAGTTCGCACCACAAAGGCGCCACCTGCAGTGTTCCTTTTACTTCCATGAAGGTGCCTCTTTTCCAACGTTCATCACTGTCTTGGATACCAACAAAAAAGGGCGCTCCCATTGACCCAAGCGACCTGACGCTAATCTCCCATTGTCATGGGCAAAGACCAGGACCTCGTGGGTAGTCGACGAACTTTCGAAGCTTCCAAATATGGCAGGAACTAAGAAAACGCGCAGCAACCACAAATCACCGATTAATGAAACGGCAAAATCCACTTACAAAAGAAATTGCAGTTATTTTAAGCAACGCTCGACGAACGGTTGCCAACCAAACTCTTGCATGCATGCTCACTGCTATAGCGACCGATCCGGGTGAAACTGCGTGTTGTCACGTGGCCTGTTGACATCTTTTCACAGAACCCAAAAATAAGGAAGCCATTTTCACAGGTTTTAAGCAAATCTGAGTCCAATCCACTCTATATACACGGACTACAGTAAAGTGATAAATGTGCTGAACATAAATGGAGCCAGAGATTCTTTTGCGAGGAGGGTTATATGGAAGCATGAAAATCACCAATTACACCATAAAATCAATTTTGTCGTGTTGCTGTAACCAATCAGAATACGATGAGTCGCATAACCTCCCAGGGTTTAACTTTTGACACCTTGCTTGGAGGCAGACCCTGGGAATGACGCCCGAATGATGCTTTTACACTTTGCCCGCGCCCTCCACATGGGGCGCGTGGGAGTGATGCACAGTTTTGCAACGAGCAGTGAGTACGTGTAAACCTAAGCTCACAATCGTGGCAGATCTAGGCAGAACGACAGGGGCATTGGACAGTCCTCTCCCTACTGTCAGGAAGTTCGAAACTGCAACCATGAAGTGTATCCGTGTGAACACGCCCGGGGAGCCGCTGGTCTTCGTGAACGATGAGCCAATCCCAAAAGCTCCTGACGATGGGGCAGTTGTGAAGGTATGGTTCACGTCGGTAATAATTGTAGGAAAAAACAACGTGGACACACAACAAAGAGAAAAACATTGACGTATCTAGCTGGGGGTACGAGGGGACAACTCCCCCTCCCCCATACTTGCTATTTTTATTGTAAGCACCAGTATTTTAAAGACAATGCGTTTAAGCAACTTTGGGAGAATGCTTTCACGGATGAGAAATTGGACAACCGTTTCAGAACGTTCCTCGTTCTAGTTCTACCTATGCCCATCTGGAATCCGTGTACGAAAAAAAATCTCTGTGGTGGGAATTTAAAGTTCAAAAGGGGTACATGTGGGTCGTGTCAATACTAAAAATTGGGAAAGCGTGAACAGTGTGTAGTGCGCACAGGCAGAAAGAGACTGGCGCATACAACGATCAGTTTCTCGCGCTCTCACTTAATGTTTTCCCATATGCACGTAAATATGTATGTGTTCAGTCTCCATTTCAGGGCATATTCTCAAGTAATACGATCAGATTAGTGATGATGTCAGTTGATTATGCGATTTCACTATATTTGACCAGCCCCAATATCCAGGGACGGGTAAATGTTCTGTACGTCATGTGATACACCAGCGTTCCCCAGGTCACCAACTATAATTCTTATTGTTATAGGCCTACCTCAGATTTTGATAGGACCTACTCTTTGCAGACCCTGTGAACAGTTTTCACTGTGCCTTTTGGAAAATACGACCTTATAGTCAAAGAAAACCGTCAAATTTGGTTTTGCTATTTCAAAAGGTATTTTGGTGCTCTTTGATTTCTATGCAAATTTCCAAACAAGCAAAACTTTGTCATTATTGAGAGGAAACCCCAGTTGTGCAATAAATTGGACGTAAAAACTGCGGCAAGTTTTGATATTATTCTGTCTTACGCTTTCTTTTCTTGGAAATTACTCACTATGGAAGTGCAAAGCAATGTGGATTTTCTCCAAAATGTTTTCAATGAGCAAATTTTGGGTTCACAATTTGAACAGAAAACCTGCCTCGAGCAGAAGCGCTCCCTCATCAGTTAAAAAGAGCCGCGTTGGACGGGAATGTTCAATTTGTTGGTAACGATGCGACCATGCTACGCGCGCATTTCACAGTCGTTCGTGAACCTTTGAAGTTCAGTTCTGAGCAAATGAGCCTCCGTTGCTGAGAAAATATTAACGCATTGCACGGACCCTTTAGGCTATCACCCTCAAGGTTCACTGCTGAGCCAAGAGCTTGCTTGAAGAAGACCCTGGGAACAACGCAGGAATGCTGCTTCCGTAGTTGGCCCTTACCCTATTCAAGGGCAGCTGCAGTATGAGACGATCGCTATTGTTGAGGGCGAAAGAGCAAACCTTGTTTCGTAACCATGGCTGATCAAGACACCTTCACTTGAAATGCAGACATAGGCCCCGAATTTTAAATTTTAGTAAGCCTCTGGTCCATTGCATTCGATTAACTTGTGTAAATGTGTAACTAAAGGGTTACACCAGTCCATTCAATTTAACCATCACGTTATACCCAGGCTAGCCCCGAGCGTTGTAGCCAGCTTGTGAGCGGGTCTATGGTAGCTGCCTGAGACGCACACTCTGCGGAGTATGAAGGTAGCTAATTATTTACAAAATAAATTGTGAGAGCCATTACAGATGTATTATTAATCTGATAATAAATTGGCTTATTCCTTTGATGCGGCTCAGGCTGGTTACCTCCCCTGGCAGACAACAAAACGTTTGCATGATTGTATTTAAAGGGCCCTGCAGTTATGTTAGTGCGGTTCTCGCAGACTAAATACTCTCCACTGAGCTTAGAGGTACATGTACTTTCATGTAAATTTCTTATGCTAATGCGAATTTGCATATTTTGGACAAAGGTATATGTCGGGCCCAAGCCAGTGGTACAACTGTTTATGCATTTAATGTGTGACTTGTACTTAGATATTTCGTTATTGTTCCAGTTCATGACAGTAGCGAGCAAATCCTTTTCACAAATATTCCCTGTGAGCAAATTTTGGGTTCCTGGTTTGAACAGAACCCCCCCATGATCACCCTGTAATGACGTCACAACAATAGAGCCCTCACAAGTTCTCTGGAAACACACGGAAACGTATAAAATTTAACATTTCAGTGCAGAAAAGAGATGTCACCTCAGTTGTTCCTATACATTTAAAAAGAATAGAAAGTTGCAGAAAACATGTTCGGATGAAGGATACTTTTAATAAAAAACAAACCAATTTCAAAGTGTTATGATATATAACCTTGGACTTTACGTTCCTCGCAATAGCCAGGCGAAAACAAGCGAGAATCACTTGACTTGTCTCATTTTGTGGCTTCCGCCTGTGAGTAAATCCTGCCCGGGTACAAGCTCAAGGAAACTAATCGAATGCGCCCACGTCCACACCGTCTTGGGCCAGGAAGTATCCCAAGAAGCCGCCTTGTTGGTATGGTCGTACTTCTGCCTGACAATAATAAAACAGGTCCCAAAAGTTCCAGACGACGGACTCTCGAAGGTATCAGGGACTAGGTAATTGGACGAAAACCAACTCTATGGAGGAAAAAAACCAACTCCACAGTTGGTCCCTTTAAAGTGCGAAAAACCTCTCTGTGACGCGAATTCAAAGTTCAACGGGGGCTATGTATATCAAGTCCTGGCTGGGGTCAGGCCCTTTGAAAACTAACACGCGGGAGTCTCCTGAACATAACAGTGCGCAGAAATAGGCTTGCACACTTCAATAAATGCTTTACGTGTATGTACATGTATATTATAACTGTGGATATGTGCTTAAATCTGTTTTCAGTTTTGTTTCCTCGACGAGTCACGCGATCAGGCCTGTGGTAATATTCTGTCTACCAATAACAAAAATGGAAGTGTATTATAAAGCCCTGTTTCCATATTAATGTTCGCAACGAACGGAAACTTGCTTTTTGAAGGAGCCCCCCCCCAAATAGAAACCGTTTTCCTCTTATAACTTTGAACACGAAATACCTGGTTCCTCTTTGAGGGGGGCGGGGACGGCCTCGTTGGTCCTCTGGATCCCGTATCCTTGCTTGAATTGAGTCCTCAAACTGTGTTGGTGAAACATTCAGGATAATAGTTGTGATCATGATGAGTAATGTGATTTGTCGTATATTACTTTCAATATGTCACGTAGTCTGAATAAACCTGAAGGATTTTCATTGCTCTTTTCATGTTAAGTCATAGGTCTCTTAGGATGCCGAGTCCCAGCGATATGCACTGTGTTTCTGGTAATTGAGTCAAATATTGCTCTGATACAATTAGCCAAGATGAATGGAATCGTTAATTCGAAATCTATAGTGTCTAACGACACAAATAGTATATAGTAATAGTACGACTTTGTATAGTTCCCCTGAATGTAGAAAACGTGGACTTTTCGCTGTATGCCACACTTTAAAGTCAAGATATGTTCAATTCATTTCAACTTTGAACATTTTGAGCTTGTTTTCAAAACAATTCTTTTAAAGCGTATTCATTTTTTATATTCTCAATACTAAGATCGCCTACGCTGGAGTGTGCCACACTGATGTACACGTCTGGGAGGGTGGAGAAGGAGCAAAGTGTCTTGAGCTACTTGGCTGCAAGTATCCCGTCGTCCCAGGTGAATATCTAGGGACGAGAGTGAGCTGTATCAAGAATATAGTTTACCCGCAATCTGCAGGACTTTGCATCAATAATCTGATTGTGAGGGCAGTTCAAAAGACCACCATTTTGCCAACAACTTGCCGATTTTCCCCGGTAAAGGTCTACACACAATGCATCCTTAGTGCCAAGGAGAACTGACCTGTGTTGACAAATGGTCGTCACTCAAACATGCCCCGAATTGAAAATTAATCCAATCTGAACCTATTTCGTTGGCCAAGCCGCCACCAAAACCGGGAGTTAAGTTAAAACCTTGGCCATTTCCAATACTCGACTTCGTTCTACGTCTCAGGCTTTGTGCATTCACAGCTTCAGAGTCAGTTTCAAACGTTTGCTGTCGGAACCAGTGGAAAACAGCCCACACTAGTCTCGCACGAGATGATTTGAAATTTCTGCAACGGAAAAAGTTATTGGCTCTGTCAAAGTACCCCCTCAACGGCAACGAAGAGAGAGGCTGGTGGTAGACTGGTTCACTGCTGTACCAATAATATTGACGACAAGCAGCTACCGTCATTCTAAGACGCCCCTCTACTTTTAAGTGCAGCACCCATACGTCAGTTAGGTTCTAAATAGCCAGCGTGATCAGGGTTGAGCATAGTGGGGATCGAGTACGCACTGAATGATCAGGTCCCCCTGTCAAGGCAGGAGACGTAGCTGAGGGTTTCATCCTCGATGCGGAGATTTATTATTGTGGCCCTCTTGCACACCAGGCTCACCAATAACTGACTTGGATTCACTGTTAAATTTCTCCATGAAAATTTTGATTAATTGAAATGTCATTGACACTGCATCTGCTTATGTAACCCCATCCCCCCCAAAAAAGGAAAACGAAAATTAAACCAAATTAAATCGTCCCATCAAATCAAAATTCCTCATTCGGGAACATAAGAACACGAACTTTGATCGGATTTTAATCGCGTATAAAAACTATTGCATTGGTCAAAAAGATGAGGTGATTTGACAGGGGAGCCATGCAGCATTGTACACGTATAATGCAAATTTACCGTTTTCTTGCTATCGGTTCCAGGACATGAAATAGCCGGCATTCTTTTCTCCGTGGGCGAGAGCGCCGCCAAGAACATCAGCGCGAGTGGGTTGAAGCTGGGAGATCGTGTGATTGTCTTTCCGTGGATCTTCTGTGGTGAATGCGGCCCTTGTAAAGCCGATCACAGCGTCTTCTGTAATGGCCCTATATCGGAAGTTAAATCCATTGGTCTGTCACATAATGGCGGGTACGCAAAGAGAAGTTACTTGTCGAATTCAGCCCCTGCCTCCACCCCGAATGGAAGTACCATTGAGGGTGACGTTCTAACCGACCGATCTATTAAGCCCCGCCCCATTTTTTTTTACCAGTCACAGCTTGATGTACATGTATGTCCAACATGCGTGCACCCGCGTATTATGAGCGCTGCTGGAACCTGTAGCACCGGAGAAGAACACGCGCTACCCGCTCAAGTGCGAAGTGCGCAGGGTTTACATGTATTACTGGATCGGTCTTTTCCTTCATCTTCGTGTGCGGCGTGATCCTATGTGATTCCTCATGTACTGCCTGTCAAGAACAAGGTACCTCGCTACTACAGGTGTTATATTAATCAGCACAGATGGCTAAATACGCTACCTCATCTACTAAACTCCATGATTCCAAAAGTGCAACATGGATTACACTGTACCATTACGATCCCTTTGTTTCTTCAGCAGCCACGTACATGAACTTGTTGGGATCAATAGCAGCACTGGCTGCTTTAGGCATAGAGTGCTTAATGATATTATCATTCCTATAAAATGAAACGAGGCACGTGGCAGGAAGCTTGAGCGGCTCATGTTTTAGGCGAGGCCAGTTTGGACAAATTTCGTTAAATTTTGATAGACTTTTCAGTTGCTTTAGAGTGATTTTCTCTGGTTGAAGTCTTAGTAGTATTTTTATTCCATGATTACTCTCCAGATTTGAGCAGTATGTCGCCGTGCCTGAGCTGCGGTACGTGGTCCCTGTGCCTGACTCCATACCTTTCCCGGTGGCCAGTCTTCTCCCCTGCAGTGGAATAACTGGTTACCATGCAGTCGAGGTAGCCGTCGGCTTGGTTAAAACCATCACCGAGACCAAAGGTAGACCATATACTTGCCAGCAGTGGTTTGACCAAGGGCCAATTTTTCATAGTAAACATTATCACTGGGAATAAGCATTCACAAGGTTAGTTAGAGAATTCCAATAATGTAAAGCCCCTATTTCTCCCAATTCTAAGGGGTGGGGGGTGGGGCGGGACTTAAGGTCGGGGTGGGGGAGATGGCAAATGCCTGGAGCGGGGGAGGGCCCATCCTCCCGAGTTGCCAGTAAAAACATATGGGCGTTTATGTTGGAGTGCGGCCACTGTCTTATCCTTCCACACAACCAACACACACGAAATCTAAAGGGGAATTTGACTGAGAAGTGTACCAACGTCACGACAATAATTATGGTAAAGAAACCCTTAAACCCCAAATAACCTCACCAAAATTGTTTTCATTGACTAAAACGACCATTTGCAGGGAATGTGTTGGTTTACATCATACTCAAACAAAATCTTGCTGAGCAATTGTTATGTTTTAAATAGAATTTACAGATTTTTAACACTTAAATTAACAAATGAATGCGATTTCGTTGCAGGTCTTTTCTCTATAAAGGAGACGGTGACCAGACCAGATTTAATACATCTTGGACGTGAAACGTTTGCTTGTTTCTGCAGGTGGTTGTTCTGTCTTGGCGATTGGAGCAGGTGGAGTTGGCCAGTGGGGAATTCGCTTAGCTAGGGCTATGTACCCTCCAGAAACACAAATCATTTGCGCAGAAATCAAGGTTAGCTTCACCATTAGTCTTTCGAAAGATTGCTTCCTGTCCCAAAATTCTGGCTGCAGCCGGCTGCAGCGAATGCTGCCGCAACTGGTCGGTCCCATCGATGCATGTATCATTGCTTGTCGTAATTAAGACTTTCGTATTCAACCAATTTAAGCAACGACTTGATGTTGCGGCTTCAGTTTCATGATACCATATGAGCTATGTCCTCAGGCTTTATAAATATAGCTTTGTTACTATGATACGAGAGGTATGGAATAGCTTTATTTGGTGCCAACTGTGGACTTTTGTAACTTGGCGAAGAAGAAACTCAGAAAACGTCCCAGATTTATGTCAGCAAATTAATTCACAGGTACATTTACTCCTTTAGCTGAAACAGATTTTCCTTTCTATGACTCTGATCCCGGAACTAAACTTGTGTACACTCAAACTATGTCTAGTGATCGTTCTCCAAGCTTGTAAAGATGATTATTGGCGGTAGCATGCATGATTAGCATTTTCTGTAATTTGAACGACATTAACGTGGCGATTTGCTTGTCGAATTTTATCTTCGAGGGATATTAATTAAGCAAGACAGTACAAAATGTGTAAGCTTCACAGCACAACTATAATGTAGCACGTAGGACAGGGCACCTTGGTGTGATGACAACACATCACACGCGCTAATTAGACACACAGGCAAATACATAGGTTAGGTGTCAAAATAGTACTCAACGAACGTACGTGATCTGAGGTTTAGAACTGGATGACGGAATTTGAAGAGTCACTCAGCTTCACTTCCGGGATAGGAGTATATTGTGCGACGGGCATTTTACTCGGTGTTGTGGTTGACACCGTAACGAGGCCTTTCACAAGAACAGACACAGGGGACGAGGTGAAAGTTTGACGATGGTATTTGTGACATAGAGTCAGACTGGACGCCTTTTGATGGTTTTATGTGGTCGTGTGATGGTCCTCGGGGTGTTGTTTATACATAACACAGATGGATTTTATGTTCCTCTTCTGACGACGTTATCCACTTTTCTAACATTGCAAAGCCACTACAGCGTGGTAACTAAGGCTGCAGATCACAGTGTCCGTTGCTCGAGATCTTGGTAAGAATAAATTCGTATGTACTTTTACTTTTACACTTTTGTTCTTTTGTAAGTTTCACCATTGAAACTCTCCATGGAATTATTTTCTTGGTCTGAGTAACTTTGGGGATGTTTCGTATCCTAGCAAGAAGCGTTAGATGGGGTTATTAGTAGTGTCCGCGATACCGTGCCGTTGCTCATGGGTCGAGACCAGCCCAGTGACAGCATCGCACAGCAAGTCAAGGCGGCTTCCCGCACCGGCAACGGCGTGAACCTCGTGCTGGATTTCGTCGGTGTAACAAAGACGTTTGATGTCGCCATGAAGTCCCTGCAAACGGTACGCAATGCAGCTTTCATTTTATAAGTTTGGGATGGCCGGAAATTTCAGCATTGTTAATTGGGGACAAAATACCGGCATGCGGGGGCGTATATTTATGATGTCCATGCGTGATTGCATCAGTTTCCAGGTATGAAACGAGGCAGGATCATTCTCAAAATTCAGGTTTCTTTGCAGAAACAGAACAGGCTTTTATGGTAAATGCAGTGGAGAAATATATTCTATAACAGGGATTACATCGCAAGACTTTGTAATACAAAAAATTTCAAAGACGCGTCTGCAGTGTACGTACAAAGGACCATCCTCTGTAAGATCTTTAGATATCATAATTGTTGCTGATTTGTAGTTAATTGGCTTTTTGGGTATTGAAAGTGGAAGACTAAAGTTGCGATTCAAGTCCCCAGATGTAGCCTTTCCACTTCTCTTTTGAAAAAAATCTATCTTTGGCTGAGTAAGGGAGACGTCACGAAGCGGCAAGTATTCCAACATAACCGTCTTCTCTTCAGTGAAACTGCAGAACTGTTTACGGTGCATTTATGTGTCCAATGCATTGCGTTGGTCTGAGGGGATGCTGCCTTTTCATGCATGGATTGCATCTAATTGCATTAATTATCTCTCCTGTATACAGAAAGGGCAATACGTTGTCACTGGACTGCTCGGGGGTGAGGCACGGTTTTCTCTGCCCGATTTGGTGATGACTGCAAACGGTGTGAAGGGTGTCTTAGTAGGCAGCCTCACCCAGCAGAAGAGACTGGTGGACCTCGTCGTGAAAATGCCGGTGATTAATATTAATCTCACCTCTTTCCCTGTTAAAAGTATACTTCTGGGGTCACGACACCGGATCGGGGCGGGTCGCCTACAAGCAATGTAAATCGAACCTTCGTAGGATGCTTCTTAGTGGGCTTCCGAGTGCGCAACCAATGACATCGTTTACCTCTAGGGAGCTGTATTGGGTTGTGAAATTAATCAACATTTTCTCTCCGCTCTTTTTTCACCAGTCCATATACGAAAACCTGAAGTACAGCGTTCATCCAATGGAAGAAGGTATCCAAATCATGGAGAAATTGGCTCGGGGGGAGGTGGTCGGACGGGCCATACTTAAGTGTAACGATGATTAGCGGCCTTGGAAACGGTGTGGAAACTAAGATAAGATGGAATCGAAGTCCTTTAAGTCCTAAATCCTTAGTGACGCATCCATAGGCTATGTTTTCCCAGACTGCCTGATCGGTCTTCTAAATACTAATCATGTATAATTATGAAAACTGATTTGTATTCTTTAGGTATGCAAAGATGCAGGTTTGCAAGTAATATCTAGTTGATGAGTACGTAGGGGGTAAGGCGTTTTTGTATTCAAAACACACTTTGAAAATGCCATTCAGGAAAACCATTTTTTGTTAAAATAAGGCAGTATTTCAAGTCTTATCAGTTTACGCTTTTTGTGATGATTTAAGAGCTTGGCAGTTTTGAATACATCATGACAGTTTTCCGTTTATCTGCGTGGCTGAGGTGCCGATTTTCTTTTGGGGGGGCAGGCACAGGGTTGCAGGGATGCTAAGTCGTCTGTGGCAGGGGAAACTGGGAAGGGTAACAGAAAACATAGTTTGACCAGGACCACTGGAACGATGGCTTTAATTCTTGAGTGCATTGCATCTGTGGCTACAGTCTTTGTTTGGGGTCCATTGTTTGCGCTTTATGTGATGATATGGTAAAATTTTCGCTGTTTTGGCAAACTAACATATTTTATTAAAAAGCAGTTATTCTTTTAAAAGCTATGTACCAGCCAACTTCTGAGTTTGCCTTGCTTTATGTTAAATGACTGTAATTCAAATTGGTTAAGTACATATAGTTTGCTCTTATAGTCTTCAACAAGTTAGCCCTTAGTTGTGCTTGAAAGGTGTTTCGCGCTTGATGTTTGATTCGCTGTAATTGTAATATTTGATGTTTGATGTTTTTTAATATTCTTTAATTTGTTCCATTTTACTTTGCCGCATATGTTATCCTCATTATGGTTAACTGGAAATTCTCTTTTTTTCTGTATTCGGTTATTTAAACTGGGGTGTGTTTTGATTTAGTATAACTTTCTTTGAAGATTGTGTTTTGTTTTTCTTACTTCCATCTGGTTTCCTTGTTCAGTCGGTTTATTTTTATTCTTTCTTTTGAAAGTTTGATGATTGCTTTTGGTTATAATAATAATAATAACAAGCACTTGTAAAGCTCCATCTATCTAGCAAACCATTCCGAGATGCTGTATTATCATTATCCCTGCACATTGGGCTCACACATCATCTGAACATTCCTGAAACCATCTCAGCTCCCTGGGGAGTATACTAGCCTGGTGCTGCCATTCTGGCGCAAACGGTTAAACTACCATATCTGCCCTCACAGGTTATACCTGAATAGCTACCATGTTTACTAGTACAAATATATGGTCTTGGTCATTTGAGCACGGTCATCAAAGTTTTTGGAAGTCATCAGTAACTGACATCTTAAATAATGTTGAATACTGCATTGGACATTTGGTCAATTCTTTGATGGAGTCCCTCATTACCTTGTGTAGGCATTTCCGTCATATTGTTCATTTAGAAAACTTTTGTGATAGTTTTCCGTGAAATAAATGTGTTGCAGTGGAAATCTGAACAACTGATCTCGCCATCCCCACGATTATTTTGTGACTGCTCCCTTCAAGCTTCTGAAGACTGAGGGGTTTCTGCAGACCCATCCCGCGTTAAGTCTTTACTTTTACACTGTTTTCTTTGGCAAATTAAGACCAAGCTGGGGGGGGGACATTGTCCCCACGTTGTTGTTCCCACAAATATGGGCGGATGGGGGCTGTAGCTTATTACATAAGCAAACGGACTGTCCAAACTTTTTATCTTAACTCGCTCTGTTTACTTCTCCACTTCCACTTGATGCTATAGCCACTGTCCTAAGGTATAATGCCGTCTAACATTGTAGCGGTTAATTTATATGAAGGGTTTTGCCCTTACCCAAGGTATATATATTGATAAACACTGTATGCGGTACTGAGCATACAGTACCGCATACAGTGTTTATCAATATATATACTGTCGAATTCCCCTCAGGTCATCGATGATAACTGTCTGGAAGACTCACGAATTGTTTGTATCCATCGGTTTCATTTCTTCAAGATCGATAGCCATTCGTCTGAAATGCGGTTCGTTTTTCATGCGGATTCAAATTTCCGTACTGAGTCCGTTATGACCGGACAGCGGTCAAAAATAAGATACGCCATACACACCTGGGGGCGAGTGCGTTTCGGTACGAGTTAACTTTTACTGCAGTGCACTAATACGTACCACGACGTCAAATTGCCGACTAAAAGGCCCAAACAGAAACTTTCCGTTTTCATCCATAGGGTTTCCTTCTGCAAGATACTTTCTCATTGGAACGTTAATGATATTCCTCACTATTCACATGTAGAGAAATGTCAGGGAAATCTCGGGAAAACTGAAAAAAAAATCCCCTCTGAAATGTTGGCTTCACTTCAAACTTCTGATTCTGTTATTTTGGAGGTACGTAAGAAAGACGGGCAAAATTTGGCAGAAAACGGATATTTATCGTGTGCAAGTTAGCAAAAGGGGACTTTGAGTGTTTAAATACTAATCGGTATAGAATTAAGAGCCAAACAACTATATCTGAGCTTGATGTTGATCGATTACTTTTAAGGTCCACCTGTCTGAGTCAAGAGCCATTTCACAGGCTTCTGGCTGTAGTGGGATTCAGTACGCATGAGCACAAACTAGTGGCATGAACATACGTTGGGCGTACGTACAAATCGTTGTCCCTGTGCAGCCCGAACTAAACCCACACGAACGTGAGTGCCACTTCTCCTGTAATTTTCATTGTTTTATTCCTTGTTGCCATGGTAAGTGATCAATTCCAGAGATGTGACCTGTTTTGTGTACACTTTGTTATCACATTGGCAGAGTCTCTTTGCCAACTGTAACTGAATTCTGACATTTTGAGTCGGTTTCGTTAAACGATTTGAAAATGCTGTGTGTAAAGGGTCTATGCGTGTATTGTAGTTTAATGTTCAACAGCCCTTGATAATATACATAATAAATGTATTCTTTGCATTTGAATGTAAACCACCCTACATTACCGAGCTACATTCACAACCACAGCTGTGTGTCGTTACGCGTTATCTCTCACCCGTAGGCTATGTTGTACAATTATGTTCATGGCGCTCATTACCAAAACGCGCATGTCTGATTTCGCGCGCTCTAGATCTGATTGCAAAATGAAGTGCCATCTTTGGGAATAGATTTCCAGTAAACGGAGCACAAATACTTAGATTTTTCATTTCAAATCCAAATTAAATAAGTCTTGAAGGTTTGCATGGTGAAGAGGTATAATAGAAAGTAGGTTTGCGGCAGCACCATGGACGTGTCTCTTTTGTGAGTACTTGCGGTTCTGAAAAGAACTAGTAGCACTCGACGTTTCAAGCAGTGTGCTCTGCTGTTCATTAGGAGAATGCCGGATACTGACTGGGAGTGGAGCTTAAGTTGTCTGGTGGAGGATTCTGGAGACAGGGATTAGTCCGATGATGCGTGAAGGCGGGAACTCTGGAGAAGGGATTAGGTTGGCTCGGTGATGCGTGGCGGTAAACTTACTCAGGTGTGGCAGTACTGATGGGGGTGTGGATGGGTAAACATGGGTGCCAAGGGTATGGAGGACCCATAAGGCGAACTAAGAAGGGTTGAGGATGGGGCGCCAGATGTCACATATGATGAAGCCTGTGTCTTGCGGAACTGTTCTATTCTTGTGAATCTCAACCACTGGTTCTTTTCAGAACCGCAAATACTCACAAAAGAGATACGTCCATGGTGCTACCGCAAACCTACTTTCTATTAAATCCAAATCAAATTAACCGTTTTATTTTTCAATAGCACTGATTTGTGTCCTGCCTAAAAAAATGAAAAAAATTGGCCCCTAATGTTGCTTTAAATAACTCACAAATTATTTATTTTTCACCTGAATCATAGAGTGTTGCCAAATTTGACAAATGTCTATTAAAAACAGCTTTTCCTGGTTATAAAAACTTGATTCATGAAAACTAGAAGACTGTCTTAATCGATTGCACTCAAAAACCGGGAATCCGCCGTAAAAAAATTGTAAAATGAGTTTGAATTTGATCGAACCAAATCTTCGCACCAAATCGTGCAAATCCAGAAATTTGTTATAGAAACATACGTCAAATACTTCGTCTAAAAAAATTATGTCCCAATTAATTTAATTTTTTGAGTCAGGAATCATTGCTTTGACAAACCTTTGGCAAAAAGAGGATACACTTGCGCTATACTCTTGTAAGGGCAGACTTCTGAGTAATATTCTTGTAGTGGCGTGTATGCGTGTTTACAAGAGTACGCGTCATGCTCATGAACATGTGCTTGGGAAGACGCGACGACTTCGACGTCTCGGTACCGCACTGGTCAGTGTTCACAGCAGCGGAAGTGATGGACAGGGAATGTTACTAATTTAACGGTTCTACCTTATGAAATGGCATCAGTACTAACGAAATTCGTACAATCAACAGAAAATCATCGTCCTAATGTTGGATATACCATTTTGGTAATAAAAATGGATACAAAATGGCCTTGAATTTTCGTGCACTGTGGGGGATCGATACGATTTGGGGGTAATTCAAAATGACATGATTCTTACAAAAATATCCGGTGGATTCAAAACAAATGCCCGAAATCAATGAATTAAGGGTGAATCTTAAATTTGGTGGTAGATTTTTGTCTCAGAAAACTCATTTTCTATTACAAATTTGATGAAATTAGTGCAAAAAGTTTTTCGTTGTTAGAAAGGGGCCGTAAAATCCATGTTTTATACTATTCTTAGATTTGTCGTTATTTAAAAATCTTACTAATAGAAGAAAATTTTGTGTTGTTTGTGATAAGATCCTCTCGAAATTTATTTCTTCCTCCCCACTTTGGTATTTTACGAGGTCAGTCGTTGAAAAATTCAGTGCTATAATGTCGTCTGCTTGCACGAAAAATCGTTGTCAGCTTGAAAATGAAATGCGCATACGCACTTGTAATGAACGTTGTCTCCGTGGGGCATGCACATACAATGTACGTGTGTATCAGCTTGGCAATTTGAACCAAAGAACGTAATATGGAGATTTCATGAATACGCGTAAATTGTTGTAGGTTGCACTACACCACATACGCGCCATAGAAAACAGTGCAAAATCACATTGCCCCAAAGATACCCCCCAAATAGTAGTAAAACTGAATGTAGCCGCCCTCCTCTGTCCAAAATAGGTCCGCAATTAATTTTGGGGCTTTTTGTGAAAAAAAAAATTGCCCGAACTGGAAACTATCCGTCCCAAATTCGGAATTCATTGAAATATTTTTATGATCCCTCCAGATTATGGCATGTCTTATTGTAACCCCTTTGGCTCATATTATTAATGAGTGAAAAGCTCTTTTCGTAAGCAGTAGTTTCTTTACGTTTTGATGCGATTTCTGAAGGCTTAAAAAAAGAATTCGAAGTTTTACTGAAGTTTTCAAAAGTGGACTATGATTGAGAAAGGTGTGAAGGTTTTAGATTTGCTGACGGCCTTCGGATAATTTTTTTTTCTCTCCCCGATTCCGTTCATCCCGCATAAACTTGCGAGCGTACGAATTCAGTGACTCGGGAACGAAAGACGAACAAAAAGTACAGTAAGTTAGCATGAAACCGGGGTCTATCTGTCATTATAAAATTGCCAGGAGAATGTTGAAATTTACGGTATTTATCCCCCTGTTTTACATGTACTGTGTGTACACGCATGAACCACATGAACACATACACACCGGCTCGGTCGAAAATTTCCATGTTCCTGTCACATGTACGCCGTGGTACGCGTGTAACAACAGGCCGCAGTGTACCGTGCACGGTACGTCACGGTGGCTGGATCGTTTTTGTGCATGTAAAACACGTATTGCTCGTGCTGCGCAGAAGTATCAAATATAAGTCACGAAAGTCGAACAAACAAATCTAGCTACATAGAACTGGTTGTATAACTACTAGTTGAGATTCTGGCCTGTCGTATGCAGTGTCTCACTCTTCTGGAAAGACTTCTAAAATTGAGAAATTTAGTGGAAAAAAAGACCAAGTGATCGATTGAAAATGGAAAAAATCTGTCATCTTAGCAACCACTTTGAGGCTAAATTTCACATTTATGTGGCGTTTCTTTTCACGATTCTGTAGTGTTTTATTCGGTTTAAACCTTCTACAGCACATTTAAAGAGTTTCAATGTGATTGTTTGTTAACTTTGTGCAAACGAAGTCTTCAAAACGAAAAGGACATTCCCGTATGGTTCACGAGGGTCTGGTCAAGTAACGACCGCGCACGGTCGAAGTCGTTAATTTCCACACGTTGAATGAGGGTGAAACATCGTGCACCGTAATCGCACGGGCGCCGTTTGGGTTGGGCTATGCCTGCGCAATGCATGTTAATGCGCAGGCGCAGGCGCCGCAACAGGCACA
The DNA here is from genome assembly GCF_054643075.1 of Acanthaster planci. NCBI lineage: Eukaryota > Metazoa > Echinodermata > Asteroidea > Valvatida > Acanthasteridae > Acanthaster > Acanthaster planci. Next base: position 8,047,675 of record NC_141781.1, read on the forward strand.
CCCATGCATTAACGTGCACACTCGAATTGCGCCCATGGTTATAACACGTTTTAGCAGAGTTTTCTTTCTTGAGCCGCTAGGCGGCTTTATACTGTCATGATTTGAACTGCGGCCTCAGCAACCTCTGTGTATTATGTTTTATGCATGGCAGGCTATGTAGGGCATAGCACCCACGTCAGGCAAATCAGGTTGTTCCCCGCCTTTCGAAGACAAAACTCATAGCCATGAAGTGCATCCGCGTGACAGCGCCTGGGAAGCCCCTAGTCTTCCTTGACGATTATCCGATTCCAAAAGCCCCGGATGGCGGAGCTGTCGTAAAGGTTTGTTGAGCATAAGGGAAGTATGGATGCCTGGACCGAGTCTTAAACTGTAGGCCTATTATGTGCGTTGACTAAGTTCACGAGAGAGTCGATTTTCATGGACTGTTGCACGAAGATGGCTGTGAATCATGCAGCTTTTAGGATCGATTAATGCCTAGGGTTTTTTTTCTCTTCAGCGCTACCACAACTGCAAAATCATTCTGATCTTATTTCGTATATTATTGCAAAAGATTTTGCGCGGCGTTTGTGATGAGCTACCACAGTTTGTCCTCTTTAGCGCACATCAAATTACGTTGCATTCTAGCGTCACGTCGGTTAGTTAGACAATATTTTACAAAAGGAGAGGTTTAAAAATAGAACTGATATTATATAACTGATATGATTAACTGATATGATATTATTATTCTAATAAATTAATGGCAGAAGAGGGAGCCCCGATACAGAGGAACAAACGAACCGTTACTTTGTAGTTCAGATTCAATAGTTTTTGTTCAAATAGCTTTTCCACGTAGACTTGGTATTAATATGCACGGTGATGTTTTACCCATCAGTCATCGACAGTGCGTGTAGAGAGGTGTCCCTGGAAATCAGTTTAAATGATCAATGAGAACCATTTTGTTAAGTCTTGAAATACATCGCAAATTGGCTATGGTACAAACTTCGTGATAAGACAACATTGTGCATGTGGTAATGTAAGTGAAACCATAGACGACCCCTTTATTCCTCTTTCGCTAAACTGTGGACGGTCACAAAGTTCCCAAGGTTGTAATTTCAGGTTTGATCGTGTTGGCTTTAAGGATTCACAATGTCACAGCTGAAGTTCTCGAAGTACTCTATTCCGCAGCTGAGCCGCCAATCGGAAGGGGCGGGTCCGGGACTTCAAACGCCAGTGTGACTCATGTGTGCTGGGTTATAATGTTTGACGTGGGCTGTATGTTGCCTTATTGATACTCGCGATACGAGTAACTGGACAGGTCTGATTGATGTCATCCACATCAGAATAGTTTTTATGAATAAAGCTGTATTTCTGCCCTGATTTTTCTCTAGAAGTTTGGATAATTTGCTATTGTAAACTTTGTTTACTTTAGTGATTTATTATTTTAGTTCATGACAGAAAGCGAGTGAGCTAAGTTTTCTTACTAAAGAATCTTTCTGTGAGCAAATTTTGGGTTAACAACACAAAGAGGATAAGCTACGGACTCGTATATTTTGTCCTGACTTCATCTTTCCCCTGATACAGATCTGATCCTGAACGACAGACGAAATTATCAACCAAAACAAAACCAGTCTCATATCACACTCGGCTTTTATGTATTGGATGAATACAATTTTGTTTAAAATCTGCCAAAGATTTCCTATAGTGGTGTGTGCCATACTGACGTACACTTCTGGGAAGGAGGCTACGCTTTGGGCGGTGGGAAAGAACTGAAATTTCAGGACCGGCCGGGTTTCTTGTACCCGTGTGTACCAGGTATGGAAATTTTAGACTATAAAGGAATACTTCGATTGCACGGAACCAAACCGATCCAAACCAATTAATTATCTTCCCGATTTATCTAGTTTACCCTCATTCGCAAACTGAGGTTCTAAGTCAAAATGAAATGGCAGTCCAGTATTTGTCTTACTGAACTAATGGATGTGGTGATATGTGGCCATTGCTTTACTTAATGAAAACATGCATTCATCCAACATGTCTTTTAGAAATGCAGTTGATAGATTGTATTGGTATTTTTTGAGAAGCAATCGAATGAAAGTCTGTTGGGTTTGTCCTTTTTACAACATGAAAGTCAAGTGCCATCAAGTCTTTGCAAGGCCAGATCCAGACCGGGGGGGGGGGTAAAACAAGTAAGCACCGTCCCCGGTGCATTTAATAATCGATCGCACCAGTCGCAATTAAACAGCTGCTATGAAGCAATTTCCTGAACAAAATGGCTCTGTCCATACAAAACAAGCTCAATTTCAGACGCTAAATATCTTCACTCTGATTGATTATAAATATCCTCATCTTTTTGAGAGGGGGCGGGGCATGGCCCCCGTTACCCCCCTCCCCGATCCGCCCTTGAGTTTTGTAGTTGCTTATTGGCTATACAGGTTACGTGCATTCTATTTATACTTTCATTGCGCATGCGCAAACTTTCATCCCTGTTATCGCGTGAAATAAATTCTGTCAAAAATTTAGGATTCCAAGAAGAAGTATTTCATGCAGTCCTAGAAACTATCCCATGCCAAAACCCCCTCTAAGGGTTACTGGAAAGAATGAAAGATTTCTGATTTTCAAGCATTATAGCACTGACAAGATCTAATATTGTAAACAGGATGAACCATAACATTATGATGATTGTCTTCTACTTGCCTCTGATGTCAGGACATGAAATATCAGGCATTCTTTTCTCTCTGGATGAGAGAGCCACCAAGGACGACAGCCAGAGTGGTTTGAAGTTGGGAGATCGCGTGGTTGTCTATCCGTGGATCTTCTGCAATGCATGCCGTCCTTGTAGATTGGGATACAACATTTTCTGTGATGGATCTCCGCCAGTGTACATTGGGATGACACGAGATGGAGGGTACGCAATGAAGGATTATGCACGTCTTTAAATCTCGACCTCCAATCTCATCGTCTCTAACTAGATAGCAGTGGCGTAAATCTGCGTTGGAAATAGGGGGAACGGGGATGGGAAAGGTGGGGGATGACTTGCCCGGCCATGAAATCTGAAAAGCGGGGGGGGGGGGCTACACCATATACACTATATAGGGGGCGATGTTCATGATGAAAATGTACATCTGTAATGTGTATCAAATTCATGCAAAATCGTATCCCTTTGTAGTGATATTGCAAACATATTAGTGGTTGGGAAATCCTGAAAACTCTTCACAATCCGCCTTAGATTATTGCTCATCACAAAAAGTAGGGGGAATGATTCAATAGCCCACCCGCCCTCAAAAAGTGGGGGGATGTATACCCCCATCCTCCCCGGGACTTACGCCCATGCTAGAAAGGGTATCTCATCGCAGTGCGCCAACGAGACATGATGAAGTCAAAGACATAAAGCCGACTGGATTGTGCAACCACGCAGTTGGGTATTGGAGGATGAAATTACTGAGGGGGCACCCGTGCATGGGACGCAAAAATGTTTCCAAGGGGCACAGATTGAAAGCATAGGTCCGTACATAGGCTGTGTATACATTTCAATATTTCAAGAGGGAGCACGGGGGGGGGGTTGTGCCACGAGTCCCCTAGTAGTTACACCAACTACTTGGTGTACATGGACATCGCCACGATTTTTTCCAAGGGGGAGGGCAAAACATTTTTCCCCATTGGGTGGGAAATTTCCTGAGGGCAAGCTAGGTCTAGTGGTAAAATGAAAGAGTGGAGGGGCGATATTTTAAAGCAAATCCCTGCCTTTCATCCCATGTCCTCTCTTATTTCTATTTACTCCAATTTGAAGCTCTAGTCCTCCTCCTCCCATACGATAACATTTGGGTTATTTGAATGTATAAGGAAAAATTAACCGTGAGGTTTTGTGAAAAGCCACGTTGTAGCTGGGTGAGCAAATATTTTAAGGTCATGTTGGTGGTGCTTTTTGTGTATGTGGGCGTTTGTTTGTTGGTTCGTGTATTTGCTTGTTTTGTTTTGGATTAAACATTGGCCAAGACATCAAAGGCACTGTGGAATTCACCCAGTCGTTGGCCTATTTTCTCCCTAGATTCGCACAGTATGTTGCTGTGCCTGAAGTTCGGTACGTGGTCCCTGTGTGTGCATCCATACCTCTGACGGTGGCTAGTCTTCTCCCCTGCAGTGGGCTAACTGCTTACCACGCCGTCGAAAATGCCGTGGAGTTTGTGAAGAATGTCACCGAGATCAAAGGTATGTCTGATAGACAGCCATGAAGCAGAAAGTGGCTTGTGCAGGTGGATGAATGCACTTAAAGGCCTATAAGGATGAAATGCGAGGGTTTTCCTAATTTGGTCTGGCTTATATAACAGAGATCCTGGCATCCAATCTTGTAAGAAAAGCCATTTCCAGTATTTGTTTATGGCTCTGAGAGTTGGCTTATGAACATGTTTCTGAGGCCCAGGATTAAAGCCAAACTATAACACGAAGTCGGTATTTGGAAAAAACCCAGCTCATATCACCTTCTTAAGCGTGGCTGCACTCGAAGTTTCACCCGACAAATTTGCAAGAATGACTTTCATTTAGCGTTTTCTTCTAAACAAGTGCTTTCTACTTGTCTCACATGCACGCCAGACTTGGATTTCCCGACAACCAAGTTTCCCGTTTCCTCCCATAACGAACATCATCCCCTATCCTGTGTAGTTGTGACATTGAGAGCATTCCTACCAGCTTTATCCCTTTCCTCATGTCTCATTGGTACAATGTATTGAACTGAAGTGCTGCTGGGCAGACGCAAGGAGATTTTTTGACCAACCATTACTTGCATAAAGAACATTCTAAAGACCGAACTTTTCAGTTCCCTGGCAAAAGAAACACACAACGAAGTCTCTGGGGAGCACGTGGGGTGCGCACAGTTTGCTGAGAAAATCTGGAAAGATGGAACACAGAAGAATCCGCATTCGACATCGGCGGTGGGGTGTGTGCATTTTTTTTAGTTTCAGTCTTCGTGTTGTTTTTGTTTTACACCGGCAGGTTGTTGCTCTGTGATGGTGATTGGGGCAGGTGGGCTTGGCCAGTGGGGAATTTGTTTTGCCCGGTCCCTGTACCCATCAGAAACGCAAATCATATGTGCAGACGTCAAGGTTTGTTTCCTTGTCGTGTTTGTTCTGATTGAAGAAAAAGTTAACTTAATACACTTTTTATACATGCTGTACATTGCAGATTTGGACCCTAAAATTAATTAAGTGGTCACACATCGGTGTTATAACATTCAGTACAACGGTGGGATTTGTGAATCTGAATATTTGCATGTTGCAGCAAAAACCACTGGACTTGGTTACCAGTAATGTCGGTACTGTTGAGCCGTTACTCATAGATCAACACAAGTCCAGCGACAGCATCATTCAGCAAGTCAAGACGGCTTCTCGCACCGGTAGCGGCGTTGATCTCATATTGGATTTCGTCGGTTCAACTCAGACGTTCGAGGTCGCCAAGAAGTCACTGAGAATGGTGAACTTGTGAATCACTCGCCTCACTGAAATTAATCAATATACCCGTAATTAATGAAAATGACCATGAATTATAAATCGGATCTGTAAATAATTACCCTTGAACACGAATAACTCCGTTAATAACTTAACATCATGTTCAGATGGCAAGTCATGGAGTGACAAAATACACACGTACTTATAGAAAAAATATTTTCTTAAGATTAACCCGTCTCTTTCAGAAAGTTCCGATTTAAAGGGTTATCTTTGTTTTTAATAACTCGGCCATTTCTCTTTTTTTGACGAACAGCGAGGTCGTTACCATGTGATTGGTCTTCTTGGTGGTGAGGCGCATATGTCGCTACCTGAAGTGGTACTGAATGGACGCTCCATCATTGGCATCAAAGTAGGCAGTCTGGTCCAGCTCAGGCGATTGGTGGATCTCATGGCCAAAACGCCGGTAATTTTATCTGATTCATTGACTGATAATTCCCTTGATGGTCTTTCAGAAAGTCTTAGGTTGCTAAAAGGCCAGAGGTAGCACATCTGTTTATGTGAAGTAAAGCTGCAGCAGGTGCGCCTGAGCGGACGTTTCACCGCTGTTAATTAATACACGAGGCTTTTAGAGCAAAATTCCTCGACCGTGCCTCGCCTAAGCTTGCCGATTATAAATTGCGTTTTGGCTTCAGCAGCATTTTGTGGGCACAATAGGTAGATAAAAGGAGCTTGTTAAAGCCAGTGAACTTATAATGCTTACCAGTGGCTACTGTGGGCGCAGCCAGGTCAGACGCCGCGCATGATTGGTCAGGAAGTGATCAGTTAAAAAAGGACCTAATGATGCCGGAAGTCATGTTCCTTCCTGGATGGATGGTTAAGTCACAATATGCTTCTACGAGCTCTGTAACTTAACATCACTTCTACAGCGGCAGTTTGTTAAGTTCAACCTTTGCGAATTTGAATTGCAAATATCTGCTCTGACTTCGCACTCGCGCTCACTTTAGTGCAGAAATAATTCAGTCTTTCTTAAAGAAAATTTCCCCTTGAATATGTGACCTAAGAAAGTTCTTGTATGACGTCGAAAAATAACTTGGAGTATCCAGAATCGTGAAGATTTTATTTGGATGCTCTCTCAACAGTTGAAAGAAATTTCTGTCGTTTTCTCTTCACTAGTCACTCTTTGCCAACCTCCAGTACACCGTCCACCCACTGGAAGATGGCATCCAAGCCATGGAAAAAGTTGCCAAAGGGCAGATCGTTGGTCGGGCTATTCTGAAGTGTTGCGGTGATGATGAATAGCCTTGCCAGAAATGGGAAGAGCCGCAACTCTTGTCGTCACTGGTATAATGAAAGCGACATTTATTGAGTGGAACGCTGGCCAGATCTGCCTAATCATTTGAGTTTCCTCAAGTCATCTGTCTGTGAAGAACCCCTTTTCATCTTTTGTTTAAAATAGCAGTGAATAAGTGTTTCTATTCAGAGTAAACGTTTAGAGTATCAAACATGATGAATGTCTGCACAGCCTAAGATGTGTCATATTTTCAAGAAATCATAAACATTGCGAATTTATTTCAAAAGGATATCAGTCTATAAGAAAATGGAAAACGCCTAAGGTGGGCCGATTTAAATCACCTTGAGTTAAATTGTGATTCAATCAAATGATTTTTTGAAATCACTGAGTTAAAACCAACATATTGATATTTTGGGGGAAAGGCGAAACATTTAGTAATTTCAATGTTTTCCAACTGATTTGTAATTTTTCCAGCTTTTGTACATTTTAAGTAGCAAATTCACCCCGTGGGTCCTTCCCTTCCAAGTATTTAACATAAATCTGAATGTACATGTACATGTGTTAACACAATCTGGGTTGGCAGGATTTTTCAATTCAATTAACATGTTTACATTTAAAACAGCTTTATGGATTCGTTTTTTTTCTTCACTCATTGGTTATTAGGTACTAGTTTCTTGTCAACAAATTCCTTTGGAACTCTAGTTTTGTTACAACTGCTGTAAAATTTGGTACTTTACCCTTTTACCTAAATCCCCGGAGCAGCTGTCTTCTCTGGGGGTCCATAAGGTGCTATATACTGCCTGCACCTGTGACTGGACAACACTGAATGCGGTTTTTGTTTTTCATCAGAATTACTTGATTAAATTTGTTCAATTCATTCCAAATTCATTTGTTTATAAAAGAAATGAATAAAAGAAATTAGCATACTAAATTTGCTTTTACGCTTATTACGCCGACTTGTCTCCGACTTGTCTTGAAATGAAAAATCCGATTTTAATAAAAACAAAATCTGACTTAATATTTAAAATTACAAACTCGATTTTCAAATATTTTAAAAAATAAAAAACCGCCAATCCTGAAAATGACTGAATATTACGAATGTTTATTGGAAGTAAGTCAGTGTCATTGTATAGTGTGCAAGCTGGATGTCGTAATGCTTTGAAAAGCAAAACCTGATATTGTGAGGGTTATCCTTAACACCTCGAATTTGGCAAACTTCAGATTTTGTTTACATCAGAAAGCCCACCATATTATTATCGAAGACCATATTATTTAAATCTTGTATCAATCTGGGCCATTTTTTCGCTTAAATTAAGATTTTTTTTCGGGAGCAGTGTCGGAAAAACAATTTTTCCGTATACACAGCATCATTGCATAGCTGAACAACTCACTGAGACACAATAACCAACAAACACATCGGTATGAAGATGAACGTCAAAAGAAAACGAACGCTTTGGTTTTAGCTTTCTTTAGTTTCAGAGAACTCAGCAGGCACTGATGCAATTAGGCTGTCGAGAATTTATAACAGAGAGAGGTCAACCATGAGATTTCCTTTCGCTTTGAACCCTCTAAATAACTGACAATTTGGGGGGGGGCATCTAAAGCGAAAGAACACCATTTTCATGGGAGGAGCCTACAACAGATACAGTCCTGTGCTATCTATAGATTTGAGACCTGATCCCATTTGTGACGTCCAGTTACCCTATCTGAGGTATGGCGGACACAATAGGAGGTGATTTCCGCCTTTAGCAGAAGGACCCCTCAATGGTTGAAAATAGCCATATTGGTTGGGAGTGCTCATTTTGGTGGTAGCGATATGCTTGTTTTGTGATTATAATTTTCAGTCAGAGTTAGACACATCTAATATGCAAAGCAAACATTCAGAGGGTACAGGGTGTAATTTATGACTAATAAATCGATACAATCAAATTTCACGAAAAAGTAAGCATCTCATCACATTCTTTTCATGAAATTTCCTAAAACGTTTAAATTGCTAATACGAATTTAAATGTGGCAGTATTGTAGCATCAAAAGTATTTTGAAACGGAATTTTTTCTTGTGTTTAAAAGCAGAAAAATAACCACGAGGTACTTACTACATACATGACGTATGTCACTTTATGTACTGAAAGACTGAAGTTAAAGTCGTCTTAAACCATGACTGGAATCACATAAACCTAAAAACAGCAAACAGACTTCGACATTAATGTTACGAAAGATTGAGGATTTTTCTTGTCACATTTTCTTAAACTGACTGCTCATACATAGGATCTGCTCTTTTGACGTCACAGTCGGGATTTTCCTATATGTGGCTGCTAAAACTAATTGTAACGTCTCTCTCAGGGTAGAGAACCGTTATCAAACAGAATGACAGAGAGTCATGGGATTGACTTACACACGTAACTAATTTATTCTGAAGAATTATTTACGTTGTCTCCATATTTACAACGAACAACTTCTGTTGCCAGTGAGGCTGGATATTGCTCTATTGCAAGTTCATTACAAGAACAATAATAAGAGTACAGCTCGTCCAAATCTAAGCTATTTATTTGGGAGTGACAGACAGGTTATTCATAGCAGAGCTGTACACTCACGATCGTTCAAGGAGTTGTTTCTCCGGAGCTGCCCGCTCGGTAATGATCGGTGCTGGGCGCTGGAGCTGCTCACTTTTGGGGCCGCGTCTTAGCCAGTGAGAACACTGGATTGGGGTAGTTATGAATAGTTCATACATATGAAAATCCATGGAAGAAAACATGTTCAAACTACGTTCATAGAATAACGTCATATTTTGGTACATTTGGCGTTCCATAATCTAGGGCGCTTTCACCACATGTAGTCAATGCCAGTAGCCTTCGGCGGCCTGAAGTGACGGGAGGACCGCCCGATGAGCTGGAGTGCAGGGGTCCGTATGTGTAACGTGGCAGAGCATTTGGTGGTGCAGTCGGGCAATTTCGATAAAAGAATAATCCCGTCAATCATTACAAGGATAATTCACAAAATGTTCTAAAAAATCCAATGCAGCAAACAGAACACCGTAGTATAAAACACGTACTACTACATACTAAATGAAAATTCAACAATATTTTAAAATTAATGGAACAAATGCCCATTTTGAACGAATTTCATGAGAAATTGAAAAACAGCCAAAAGGTTATATTTCTGCAAACTTTAGCCACCCATACAAGTTGAGAGTTTTCAGTGAGAGTGCCGACAATACTCTCTCGATTTGCCAGCGATTACTCATCATCGTTACACTTCAATGTGTGGCCCGTCCAACCACCTGTCCCTTGGCCAGTTTCTCCATGATTTGGATGGCATCTCCCAGTGGATGAACGCTGCACGTCAGGTTGTCATATATGGACTGTTGAAGGAAAGGAAGGGAGAACGTATTTTATTTTCACAACCCTAAAGCAGGGTGCCGTCAAACGGTGTCGTCACTAAGCAGCGCCCTCCCTTTAACATATCCCCACGAAAGAAACACAAGAAAAACAAAACAAAACAGGGGCTCCGGCGCGGATTAATACCTGGATGCACTTCATGGTCACAGCCAATTAGGTACCCTTGAAACCAACGTGGAGAAGACCGACCGATGGCGTCTGTCCTTGTGCTTGGATTAATTTGTTAGGTCAGTATGGTAAATGTCAATCACCAGTCAAGCGTGCAAATGGCCATTGACATGCCAAAAGCACGAGCTATCTTGGGGTGCATCGCTACAAATAAATTGGAAGAATTGGAAGCCTTAAGTCCGGCCCAGAGATTCAGTGCGATATTTCTTCAATTCCCCAGTTCCATGGCTCTCAGGACCCTCTAATATAGACTATTTTGAGTGTATAACTTTTATTTATTAATGAGCTCGGCGGACAGATTTCGGGCCTTTTTGCAAGGGTACATCCCTAGATAGAAGCATCTTTCCAGCCTCATTCCAATAGACCCTTCCACTAATGAATCCAATTTATGTGCACATGAGCATATATGGCATTTGGAGGCAAAAAGCTTGAGCAGCCCATTGAAAACGTACAGGGGCACAAATTTCAACGCCATTTTCTCTCAGCTTTTGCACTTTTGTCACTTTCGCGGTCTTCGGAAAACTCTCTGAAATTATTATAGCTATTAATTTCTAGTGTGAGAGTAATTTTTGGAGAGTCAAATAAAAACTTGAAAATTTTCGTTCGTTTAAAACGCATGAGGTGAAAGAAATGAGTAAGGTTCCGTTCTGTGTAAGCTATAAAAAAATTGTGCGATATGTTAGGGTACCATCCTCCATTCTCGGTCAAAGACGGGCGTGGCCTGTTGCAGCGAAACAAACCTCACCTTTGTGGAAAGGTCTATGGTCTACTTTCAAGCAAAGCCTTAATAGTAAATCCTGGAAGGGTAAATGATTTCTCATACCGTGTTCTTATTGTCTGCAGCAGTTACAAGGAGAGAATTGATATGCTTTTATCCTCCGAAAACACGAACACTTCTGTCATGTTTATCATTTGACTTTAGGTCTAGCTGCGCTAGTTGGAAACAGCTAGGAACTAACCTTTAAAATGTCTGAAATGGCCTCATTCTAATTTTGGATGCTGTAACGACAGGATTCTGAAAAAAATCTCAGTCAATAGTATTTAAGACACTGCATCGAGAAGCAAATAATGAAGTGTGCAATGTGCTGTATCTGACCCGTACACCCTATTTTAAAAAAACTCAAGTTTTCTGTACGCAATGCGCCTTTGGGCCGTGTCCGAAACGACCTTCAAGGTCTGTTGTCTCCGCGTCTCCGCACATTTCCAATGGAGGGAAGACCTAGACCTAGCTCTAGACAACAGATTCGGATGCAGCCTTGTTGGAAAGGGTCGACATGTCAATGACATCATCATCCAGTGTGACCAAATATTAAAACACCGAAGCTACATGTGGAGCTATTTCCTGACTCTCATTTCATCAGTGATAGGAGTTTGGCTGGCTGCCAAATTGAGATTAGAAACATCTTAACCCTCAAAATAGCTCATGATGCTGACCTTGGTTGCACCACGGGGACTGGGTTGTGCTGCTATATCAGTAGTTTAAGATGTAACGGTATTTGTATTATGGTATCTTTGTTTTTTTTATCCAGAAATGATAACTTCTTGGGGGGTGAAACCCATCTAGTCCCCCTTGGTTGCGTCATATACTATGGTCCACCGTGCATAATAATTATTCTACTGAACCTTGAACTATGCCAAACGCAGCCAAAAGTTGTTTTATTTTCTCAGCATGTGCATTAGAGTTAAAGGCATTTTTGTTTTACTTTCAGATATTTCCGTTTTTGCCTTTCAGTGACCCGGAAGTCACGTTTGGAGGTGCTGCAATGCGCAAATAAAACAATCCCTGCCAATGCGTATTGTACACGTTTAAAGTAAGTTGGGGACGTCAAACAAGAGGAAGACAGGGTCCATGATTGACAGAACGTCTACGATCGGACGATCGTGTACAGAAAATGTGTCTGGAAGACGTAATTAAATGAATGGTGTCGGGGGAGCAAATTTAAGGGAGCATGGAGAGCAAGGAATCAGTGGTGTTTAAGTGGGATTGTTTTCAAAATATACAATTGTAGTTGACTTCTTTCAATATTTTGTGGCATTTGAGATCCCCTCTTTCATGTAGTAACATTACTCAAGTCAAAGTCATGCTAAACACTGGGAAATAAGCGTCTGAAATAGAGACCAACTCCAAATACGATTCTCTCAAAAAATCTTTTTCTAGCGATATCAAACATCCATCCCTTCGTGAAAAGACCGACGAATTGTTTGCCCTTTTTTTAGTGATATTGAATGCATTTTTCGATGGGATTCAGAAAAATTCTTCACAATCCACTTTAAATTTTTGCTCACCACAAAAAAGTGTGGGGGATGATTCAATGGCCTATCTCCCCCCCCAAAAAAAGGCGAAGACCTTCGGAAACTGATCAATAAACGCTTGTACGCATAATAGGTCTGTCTTTCCGGACTTTCAAACTTCTTAAATGATAATTAAACGGGCATTTTGACCGCACAAATCCCTGATTTTCCAGGCACTTCTATCGTACAAGCTTTGAAAGACAGGTGAACGTCTCATTGGTTCCAGGTGAAAGTCTGTTCATTCACAAGGAAAGATAGAATGATGTCACTGCTGTTCGTACGAAGAAAGCAGAAATATTAAACAAAAGTGACAAAGATTTACTTTCAACACGCACAAAACATTTAACATTTAATTCGTCTGTCAATGGAAAATGAATGTTGTATTAGAGTCTTGAACCACTGTTCAAGTTTAATTAGAGCTGCTGCACACAAGGCTATCTACGAAGCAATGCTTTTCATTCGACGTGAACTTCTATTAGAGCACCCATTGTTTTGGTTGTCTTTTCACCAGACTCTAATTTTAGCTCCCAATCGACCAAAAGCCTTTTTTGCCGCCGATCCCGTCTGTGACATGGCAATGAAAAACTATATATTTTCAACTAGAGAAATAAGTTGTAAAAAATTTTCAGATTCACCCATTTTCCCAAAATGTGTAAATATTTACAAAAACGTATACAGTGTAAGTACTTATCTGCTAAGCTTTTGAAGCATCACACGACTGCCAAGCTTTGAAATCCTGCCTCATAAGAAAAATCGCAAGTAGTACTTTCAAAATTTGTTTTGGATACAAAAAGCATTCTCATACGTGTTCATTACCTATAATACTAACTCTATTTAATTGAAATACAATCTCACACAAATATTGTTATACCCAAAAGTAAACTACATGTATTTCAGTATTCATATTGTAATTACTTTATGACCGGAATGAATTTTTCAGCCCACTAACCGAAAACAAACTACAGGTCTAGAAGCACTGCATGGATAAACTTCACCGTCAAAGCAACCGAGGAATGAAGGATTGAGGTATTTTCAGTGTCTTAAACAAAGGTGCCGTTAGAATGGTTCAATAACAACATTTCTTCAGTTAGATGTGAAGTTTGCTAGAGGCTTCTCATCATCATTGTTGCATTTCAGTACGGCCCGTCCGACCATCTTCCCCTCAGCCAGTGTCTCCAAGACTTGGATGCCATCTTCCAGTGGATAAACGGTGCACTTCAGGTTGTCGTATATGGACTAGTGAAGAAAAGGAGGAAAATATGAATTCCACAACCCTATATATAGCAGGAAGAGTGGAACTGTGGCTTTGAGTACTAAGAAGGCTCATCCCTTTTAAATCTTCGTTCATGAGAAAAAAAACAAATACAGATATCATTGTGTTTGGCAATTGCCAGCTTGAAAGGCAGGGCTGTACTCCAGTCAAAATGGTAAGTCAATCAAAGGGGAAATCATTACAGTCTGTTCATAAGTTATACAGGTCAAAGTATAAGAGCAAGGGGCGAAAATGGCAACGCACTGCACCTGCAAAATTCAGTCGAACAGCTCATGACCATCTTTTAAGTGGGGTGACTTGTGATCGGCTTTCGAACGCAATGGCCTGTTCCGACTTGTGATACAGACTCTCAACACAGGATTCCCATCCCCAGAGTGCATTTAACAGTTAAAGAGTTGGGCCTACAATACTAATTACAGGCTTTTTGAGCACGAGTTCAACCAGTCGCTTGAGCTGGTCCAGGCTTCCGATTGCGATGCCCTTCAGGGTGATGTTAGCCAACACCAAATTGGGTAGTGGAATCTGAGCCTCACCACCAAAGAGTCCAATGGCGATGTACTGACCATTCTGCGTGTACAAGACGGAGAGAAATGACAGAACGAAAAAAACTGACACCCGCTTATATGTACAATGGCGTCTTTTGCGCGAAAATGTAGTGTGAAATTCTCTGTTTTCATTCAAGAACTAACAGCCATGTTAGAATGCTTGCCAACGTGATACATGCATTCCCATCCCTCTGTCATTAAATTTCTATTTTCTACGACGTGAACCTGAAAGCCGGTATTTTATGCAGAAAAGGGAAGACTGAAATTGCAACTCTACTTTTAAACTGTATGTACTGAACAGCCCAATTAACAGCTAAACAACAAGTGTATTAACATATACAAAAACTTCGGGATCTCACAGTTTCATTTGACAATTCCCTGTCTGTATAGGCCCACACTATAGTGGTGTGACGTAACTATTGGGTGAAATTTCTGCGGAGCACAGCCATCATGAGCCATGGGTGCCCACTTTCATTTTGAAGTGGAAAATGAAATCTAAATGAACTGTGGCTTGTATTCAGGTTGTATGCCTTTGAGAGTTTCAAGTGGATGAGACCACCATGAGGATTCGAAGGCGTTCCTTGGATTCATACAGGTTCTCAAACGTCCCCGTACACCTGAATGACAGTTTCAGAGAAACTCGTTGTCAGGGTTACCTTTTGCAATGAAAGGGGTCATCGTTAAAAGCCTTGCTTGAAGGGCTTTTCATTGCGGGATGAATCTGCACTTGTAATTAAGGGATGCTACACAAACCATGTGAACAATAATTGCATGTTTTCCTCGTGATTCTAGAATGTACAGATGCTAATAATGTTTACATCTAACAGAGGATACCTTATCTACCGCATTCTACTTAAATGCCTGTCTTGTTTTGAACAGACACAGTAATTTTATAAAGCACCTAAGCAACGCCGTACTTCATTGTATCTGGAAACTTAATACAGGTATGCGGATCAGCAATATGTTATATACCGGTCCTTATAGCCTAGAATGACGAATGGAATGGCTATAACCAGTCAAAAACTTGAGTGTAGTACGCAATCGATTAAGATAATCGGAAATTACAGGCTCACGATCTCGTGATGCATATCTAAGTTCACGTTGACGAAAAACGTTTCAAGCCATTGCCTATAATTGGTGAACCCCATATGAACCCCGTTTCAGCAAATGAGGATCGAGAACAAGGTATGGTATAAAACCATGAATTAACATAACGGTATTCCACAATGCAATTGCCGAAGAACATCAGAAACATTGAAGCCGGCATATTGTTCTTTCTTGCAACGATGCAAAGACCTGCAGGTGACTGTCTCTTTATGTAAGCCCAAGCTATCTCTTTCATATATAAGAGGTTGAATGTTTACCAGATCCAGAGACATAAGGCCGATTTCGAAAGTCTTTGTCAGGCCGGCGAAATCCATCACGAGGTTCACACCATTGCCAGTGCGAGAAACCGCCTTGACTTCCTGAGCGATGATGTCACTGGGTTGGTCTCTACCCATGAGTAGAGGCACAACATCGCTAATAGTGCTGGTAGCCAGATCTAAAGATTCTTGCTAGGATATAAAACATCCCAAAAGTTACCATGTATACTGTCACACCATTAAACGGAAACAATATCAATAAGGACTTTCTGTGGCGAAGGAACACAGTCAATTCCTTGAAATTATTACGAAAGTCGTACATAATAAATAAAGTCATTGGCAGGTTTCGGTTTCACGCTTATTGGATTTCAACTGATAAGTGTTTTTCAAAAATGTAAAACTGCCAGAAGATAGCATGCACTAGACTCAGTGTTGTAGTCAACATGCCTTGTAGACCTTTCTTCGAGGTACATAAAAGTCAGCTTACATTATTATGAGATTTGAATAACAGAAACACATCTCGAATATGGCCAAAACGCACGAGGTTTATTCGATAATCACAGGACCTGATGCACAAGACCATCATAAGACTTCCAGGCTTAAATCAAGTAAAGCACGGAAGCTCTTCACGTGAACTGCAATTGCATACTTTGAGACGCTGAGTGGCGACAAACATACCGGTTCTTTTTACCAGTTCTGAGCGCTGATCTCTATACACTGGATAGGCAGCTCAGTAGTAACTGCCCATGTGTGAATTGAAGTGACCGCGCGGCTATCTCGGGATATTCAATACAATGGCCTCCATTGACCTCCACTGACCTCCAGAGCAAAGCTGTCTATCCAGTTTATAGAGAGCAGTGACTCAGAACCACTGGATAGGCAGCTCAGCTCTGCGAATTGAAGCGATTGCGCGGCCATCTTCGACTATTCAGTACAAGGGCACTTTCCAAGTCACCAGCTTTTAGCGCCGAGCATGAATGCACTGTAGTGAATGGACTGAAAGTGAAATAGATCTCTTACTTATAATTTGCTTTATGCACGCATGTGCAAAAATGGCCTTGGCGGCAAGAGGTGTGAGCGGGCCATTGAAAATGTACGTGCATGGGTGTAACTTCGACGATTATTTTCTCTCAGGTTCTCTGACTTCGTTAATTTTTTCTTCAGAAAATCTCATTAAATCGTTTGAAGTGAAATTTTTAGTGCTCTATTAAAAGATGTTAAAATCGTATTTTTTTCCTCTGCGCACAAGATCGTTGATTCTTAGAAGGGCTCCTTTCATCATAAGTAGTATCAACTATATCGATCAATGGTGTTCTTCGAGCCAACCTGTGCATTTGTAAAAACACGTACTGATGTTCAATCTATCTCCATGTACCGGTAATGTACCCATTCGATTCGCAGCTTTCTGTACTCGGGAAAACTGAAGAACCAGATCTCTTTCTCTTTGGAATCTGCACTTTGTTTTGTACATCCCCAGATATTATTTCTTTCGGTAGTACTCCAAGCTATGACCAAGTTCAAGGGTAAGCTAGTGTTTTACAAAATGCACAGGTTGGTTCTAAGAACACTAACAATCGAAGTAGTTTATACTACTTATGATGGAAGGGGGCCGCACTATAGAAACGACGATTTCGTGCACACAGGAAAAATTGCGATTTTAAAATCTTTTCACAGAGCACTAAAAATTTCACTTAAATTAAAAACTAATGGCAAAAACGATTTAATGGCATTTTAAAAGAAAAACTGAACAAAGTCAGAAAACCTGAGAGAAAATGATCATCGAAGTCGCACCACTCTACATTTTCAATGGCCCGCTCACACTCCTTGCCGCCGAGGTCATTTGTGCACATGCGTGCATAATTATGAATTATTAGTGAAGAGGTCTCTTGGAGGCCAATGTATTGAATATCCTAAGATAACCGCGCGGTCACTTCAGTTCACACATAGGCAGTTACTGCTGAGCTGCCCATCCAGTGTATTGAGATCAGTGTTCTGAGTATGCGCACACTGTATGAGCATGCGTGCATAGTTTTGAGCGCACGCAGTACCTTGAAAAAGGACCGGTATAAATATGTCTGCTACCACCAGCGTCTAGAAATCTCCCTTTCTTTATCATTGTTCACAATGTTACTCAAGTCTGCTCTTGTGAATGGTCTTGTGTCTCGTCTATTGAAGGTCCCGCCCACAAAACTAACTTGAGTGCCTGTCGGTCAGCTTGACCCTGGCATGGAAACTGCACTCGGGCTTAGCACATTCCACTTGTTTTAAGCATCAAGTCATACCGACAGCCGATCAAGTATACACAATCAAGAAAATTAGTGTACGTATCGAACCAGTTCGATTTACTTTGGTCATGGGCGTGCACCCTAGGGGAAAGATACACCCTCTCTTTTTGAATAGGCATTACGGGTCATCAGACAACAAAGTTGTGAAAACAGCCCTCATACAAAGCAGTACGTCTTTAAATGCAGCGCTCTGGTGTAGTGACATAAACGAGCAACAGACTACTCTATAATGAACAGCGTAAAGTGAGTGCATCACGTAACTATCAAGTGAGTATGCTTTTGTACGAAACTAAAACTACATGTATTTTGATGGCCAGGTGAAAAAAGCCCTCTCCTCGAGTTTACTACGTACAATGTCGTACTGAAGACTAACGAGTCAAGACGCAAGACAAATATGTACGACTAACTTGTATCTCGCATGTTCAACTCATAAATCATAAGTCTTTCTTTCGACTTTTATCTTGTATGTACAACTTGTGTCTCGTACGTAAAGTGATATGCCGTACGCACATGTTTAACTTACATCTCATCCGCGTTAGTTAAGATTGGTGAATGTACGACTAACAGGTCTTGGGTATGAGATATAAGATAAGCAAGCGGAAGCAGGAACGAAATTTCTTACCGTTTCCCTAAAACAGCATCGTACTTTTGAGTGACTTTTCCCCAAAATATTGGGCTGTAATTGGGCTGCGATTAATGACAACAGTCAATTCCCGCGTGCGTGATCAATACAGCCAGCGCAGCCGCAACTTCCGGTTTGGACAGAATCTCTCGGAAGGCAAATGATAAAGCAAACCTTGACTCCTGCACATATGATTTGCGTTTCTGGAGGGAACAGGGCCCTGGCGAGGCGGACTCCCCATTGGCCCACCCCACCTACTCCAATCGCCAGCACGGAGCAACTGCCTGGAGAAATGAGAAATATTTGCATCAAATCAAACAGGTCACTGTCTGCTTGATAAAAGATTAATCCTGTGATGAAATCGCATCAAGTCAAGGCTTTCACTTTAAGTTAAAAAATATAGCCCTCTGATTTTTTTGACGCAGTGTAGACCAATTATTCACCCCTTCCCCGCAAAATTGGGTCGTTGGGTGCTATTTATCATCAATGTTGTGACGGGGGATGTTTCTGTTATACATAAATTCAAGGAAGTTCCACGTTGCGTGCATGCAGCTGGGTAGAATGATTAGACAGTGTATGGGTACCATGGCTGCAGACCACTAATTCAATTGAGAATTTTTGACCAGCTCATTAGCATCAAAAGTGCCCCCACCGTATCTTTTGAAAAAGGAGATTGTTTGGCCCCCAAAATGGTGAGATTGTGTAAATCGTTGCCAGGATCAACTCCCTGGGTCTTTGACCTTTCATATGAGAGCAGAAGGGCTAAAACCTAGGGTTGAAAAATGGTCCTAAGTGCCCGAGAAAGTTGAGGGTTGCCACTTGAAAAATGGCTGCAATCAGACCTCGGAAAAATCACTTTTTGGGGGTGATTTTGTTTTGTGGTAATAATTAAAAATGTAATTGGTTAACCCACAAAAAATTGAAAAGAAAGAAATTGAAAATTGAAAGATAAGTGACCAGACAAGAATTCATTTGTGTTTCAGAAATCTCAGGGATGTTGGCGTGCATGCTACTGGGCCCTGATCGGTGCTGATTTTACACTGTTTTCAATGGGGCTTGAATTAGTGGACTGGACCCCTATATGCATGCACCCCTGTATCAGAGCTTTCCTCTCTAATCCGCCTTGAGCGGAAGCACTCCCTCATCAGTTGAAAAGAGCTGTTAGGTGAGGATTGTTATTTTGTTGGTAACGGGGCGAGGCAACTGGAACGCGAGAATGTCAATGTCACAGTGAAGTGTGGTTCCCACCACAGGAGTCGCCGTTGCTATAGGAAAATCGCGCCCTCTCCTGGTCCCACTCGGGGTTCATGAACCGATTGCGTCCGGTAAGTCACGTGACCCATAGTGGGTATCAAACACGGACAAACATGGCATCTTCCATCTAAACGTGTTTTAGGTGTTGTTTACCAAAAACTAAAGCCGATTTTTTGGTATAGTGCTCAGCACATCAGGAGTATGAGTGAACTCATACTTTTTGGTAAATAACATTTTAATAATATTTTGCCACGGGAGGACGCCATGTTTGTTGATTTTTGCCACCCACCACAGTTCACGTGACGTAGCAGACGGAATTTGTCGATTAATTTGGAAAACATACCGTATGTGACTAAAAGGGACGAGGATGTGCCACCTCCCAAGTCATTTTCCCTTCCGCCGCTAAGAATTTTGAGGAGGGATGGAGGGACTTATTACTGCTAAATATCTCAGCCAACCCAACGAAAATGAGGCCACTCTGGAATAAAATAGCCCCTTTCAAATCAAATAAGGTCACATTACTGCTGGCAATTATCTACCTGCAATCTGAGTCACTTTTTTAACAAACTCGAGGGTTTCCTCTATGGCATGAAACGCAGTTAATCCACTGCATGGGAGAAGACAGGCCACTTCGAGAGGTGTGGATGTAGGCACGGGGACCAGGAACCGCACGTCAGGCACAGCGACGTACTGCGCATGGCTGAGGAGAAATAGTGAGAAACTGTGAATGCTGAGACCTTACCTGCAGAAAAATCTAACTGGAAAACCAATTAGTCCAACCTCACTCACTAATTTACCTCAGCCAACAAGGTTATTCAAACCAATCACGTTACACAGACGAGTATTTCCGTGTATGGGTATGTTTCACGGTCCTTTTTCCCCCCAGTCCCTATATTCTCCAATGAGCTTCTGCTTGGCTTGGCTGGGGTCCACTAGTCACTTCTGTACTGGGGAACTAAGGGTCTTTTTGTTTCACGCGGACCCGGATTGCTAACAGTGATCCGGCACTGGTTCTCTGCAGGGGCGGATCCAGACATCGTCCGGGAGGAGGGTCAGGCCGGAGATTTTTTTATTGTCTAATGTTTTGTGGACAAGCAGACATGACGATGAAACATTAGACATTACCAACACTTTTGATAATACTCTTGGTGTTTAATTATTTCTTTTTCCCTTCTTTTAGTCTCAGAGCAGGAGGGGGTTTGACCCCCGACCCCCCATCCGCGTATGCACTATTTGGCACCAAAAAGATGGATCGGTGCACAGCCTGCTAGGCAAGGGTTGGGTGATTTTTACACTTCTAGAATTCTAGCTAAGTCCTGAAGGCAATGCTTGTTTCTGTTTAATACGCAGAGTTACGATATGTCTGTGAAAATTAATGTACCCCAGTTCCTGTTTCTCCATGGAAATTTCGGAGGATTCATCCCAAAATGAGAATAATCATGCACTCTCACGGATACTGTGTTTGCTTCAGATGTATCAAGAAAGTATAGCATACCCGCCATTAAAACACACTCCAATGGCTGCAAACCGCAATTGGGTTTCATCACAGAAATCGCCATGTCCCTCTCTGCACGGAAGACATGCACCGCAATGGACCCACGGAAAGACGACTACATGGTCTCCCAGCTTTAAACCGCTCTGGTTGTTGCTGGTGGCGCTCTCTCCCATAGAGAAAAGAACGCCAGCTATTTCATGACCTGGAATCAATGAGGGAAAGATGCATGAAAGATCCTTATGACTTAAAATGGTTAAAACGTCTGACGCATGTACATGTATAAGGGTTTCTGACCTGTGGAATAGTCTTTCAAATTTTGCTAAGATAAACAGATCTTATTAGCCTCTGTTCCCTGAATGAGACACTTTGAAGCGATGAATTCTTTGGCACTTTTGTTTTAAGCCTGGTTCGCATTTGATTGCAACGATCGCTGATAGCACGCAATAGGTCAAGAAAAGAGAGATATCGCTATACGCCCGTCATGTTAGCGTGCATGTTTTGACCCACACCAACAACTAGGAGCGGAAAGTTCAACGTGGGCCGGTTTTATGTACTCAACTTCGTCGCCATCTCAGGTTCTTCTCCAAAAGCAATCCTCGATTGTAGGCCTGAAGCATTCAAATTAAATTGAAGTGCTGAAATATTTTGCTCTTTTGTATCTTATCTGATGTTCTTGTGGCACTACAGCTAACAACTTCAAAGTCAGGTGAAGCCTGCAACGGAGACGAAGTTGAATATTGGAAAACGGCCATGATCCAACTTTTCCCACTATTTACTGCGCCCTTGTTTGTTGAAAATACAATAAAATGTTTTCACTATCAGCCCGTTCCCAATTGATCCACCAATTGCGGGATCCGATCCACCTTTTGCCAAATTGCCGGATCAGATCCCCCAATTGGTGGATCAGATCCGGCAATTGTTTGTAGTGGGGATGCTAACCATTATAAGGTGGATGATGATCAGATCCACCTTTCTTGATCCTCTTCTGGAGCAGGATACAGATCCCCCAATTGGTGGATTAGATCTTGCAATTGGCGGATCACGATCAGATGGGAACGCAAAAGTGGATCTGATCCAGCAATTTGACCTGTCAACATCCGTCCGTGCACGAGTGGCGCGAAACTTTTGCCGTCTGATGAACAAAGAAATGCGTTTTTTGGCTTGTAGGTCATGTGAAATTTTTAACGTGCACAGCATCCACAATAAATAACTGCTGAACTACGGGCTAGGGAAATGTGTCACCACGCATGTGCAATGCATGCATGTCGCGACGTGTACCTTGCCCTTTCACAGTTTTCGTTGTGCATTCTTTCGTTTCTTAACCTTTTTCATTCGTGTAATTTCACTTGCTTTCCATCAAAAACTAATTGCGTGTTAGCGTATAGCCCGCAGCGTGTAACAGAATATCAAAAACGGAAGCAAAGTTTGAAGAGACAACATAATAGGGTGACCATTCGGTCCGATTCAAGGTCGTCACGTCAGTAGAACTCCGCACCCAAAACACCGCAGGGTCACATGCATACCGCCCCAACAGGCAACACTGCCACTGAGCGCGCTTAGCAAGCTAGCACATGCGCAATAACGAACTCGGTGACCTTTTGGACTCGACATTTCCGTCCGAAAAGGTGGATCAAGCGCTGGTGGGAACGCGGCGCGACTTGCTGCGGTTTTGTTGCGGTAAGATAACGATCACACCAAAATGCTCGATCAAAATCCACCTTTTCCCAATTCAAGTGGGAACGCGCTGTAAGACCATGAATCATTGGAGACTGCCCGGTGATGCCGCCTACTACTACTATCAGTAGTAGTATACTATTTAGAATGGGCTCGCTGAGTTTATGGATACTGTTTGCAATGTCCAGTAGATGGCTGCTAATATAGGATTACGTGTAATGATTAAGCTCACTCATATTCACCTGGGACGCAGGGGCATTTGAAGATTGTTGGTTCGCCCTCGGCCCTGGCGAAACTCTTATCTCCTTTCCAGAAATGTACATCCGAATGGCAAACTCCACTGTAGGATATCTAATTAATTTAACCGAAACAATCAAATTGTAACAAAATTCTTTAAAAGAATAAAGAGCATATTGTTTATATCTGTTGTAAAGAATGATCAAAATGACATTGAGGGCTTAATTTTGCGACACAAATGCACTCACCAATTTTACGTTCATGTTTATTTCATGGCATCATTTTAAACTTGTTTATGTACCACCTTAGGCCTTCAATTGAAATTACGCCCCACCCACCCTAGAAAGTTTATTAACTAAACACTGAATGTCACTATATTGATGGGATTAGTCACTTCATGGAGGAAAGACACAGAAGGAGTTTGAACTGCCCAGGTTATACCATGGAGGTCTACCTCCATGGTTATACTATAGCATACTGCCAATTACCGCTTTCTGGCATGCCCGGTATGTCCATAGCCAGAACGCAGGGAACGCTTGCTACGCACCACCTGTTTCACAACCATAAGCCCCCTTTGTACCCCCATGATCATCACCACAATTTTTTGGAAGTTGAATATTCATGGTATCATTGGTGCTTGGTATGATCTGACAACAACATCAAATTTAATGCGTTGTGCAGTAGCATGTATTAGGCTGTGTGCCCCAAGTGTTCATGTGCAATCATTGTCCTTATCGAACGCTTTCCTCTGGGGTCATTTTGGGAATAAATAGCCAAGTTGTTTACAAGAAAAAGTGTTTTATTTGGATCGTTTTTATTGCGGCATTTATACAAAGAGGTATTTTATGAGATCTCATAATCACTCCTTGTGATGAAAGAGCGCATTTTGTTTGTAAATATGAACTTTACTGTCCAGTGGTGGTCAGCATGTTGTTGGGCAGTCTTAGCCAACTTCGTACAAAGACTTTGAAAACTGCATCATGATGTTTTGGAGAGACAAAATAAAATTACAAACATTGCATGGATAATGGAACAGTGTATCAATAAAAAAGTTGATTCACGATGGCAAAATCAGATCTAGATTTTTCGCTCTCTGTTTCTGGTCACGGCGATAAGTTGTAGTTGCAAACAAAACACACCAAATATTGCTAGGGTATTACTGGCCCCATTTGTACGGCTACTACACCAGAAACAAATACAAAAGCCAACCAATTTTCCATCGAACAATGTGAGAAAAACCAATCATGGGGAGACGACTATGAGCCCCTTCGCTCGTCACATCAGCCCTTCCCAGCGCCCTGCTCGGGCTTTGCACTGTAATTGGCTACCACACTCTAAAAAGGATCAGTCAAATTTGACTAAACTTCAGCAAAATTTGACTAGCTCTTCAGGTTCAGCTGGGTGCAACTGGAAATTAGTCAATCTGACAAGATTTTTTTAGTCAGTTCATCGACATTTTTAAAGGCACAGTATAGGAATCTTGTCAGAAAGCATGATTTGCCAACGTTTGCGTGGGTGTTTGACTGAATCTGTAGTCAATTTTGAACAACTAGGAAAATCACTCAACATTTTGACAAGGTTGCGTTAAAAGAGTACATGCATGACCTCCGACCGCACTTCCTGTTAGCGAAGCGTTATTTTAAGTCTTGGGTTGGCCAATAGCTATTCTTTAATACGAGCCAAAATGTCGGCTTATTATCATAAAAACATGGCCCCGGAAAAATCACAGTAATTTATCGTCTTACAAGTTTCACTGATCCCGTGTCTTTGGCGATACCTTTAAGTAATTGTTTATCTTGATCTATTTTGGATGAACAAATTAAGTGTGGTCAGAATATTTTCCGCAATGAGGAAGAAAAAAATAGCGAATTAATAAGGGCCACATTGAGCAATCTTGCGTGCCTGGCAAAAATCACCCACAATGCTTTGAACATCGTGAGCTGTGACCCCGTGTGACATATTTCCTTCACTAAAATCTGTGCAAGGCCATCAGCCCTCCCCAACACCCTGTTCAGGCGCTCGGCGACGAGCTAAATGAGCCCTGAGCTAGACCAAGAGAGGCGTACGTTTCCTGGCAACGCAGGCTCCTTTTGTATGAACTGCGCTTTGCTGGTTCACACACGACTGTAAAATACACCCGTTACGGGTGCATCGCTACCAACAAAATGAGCATTCCGGACAAACTTTGGCCCTTTTTAACCGATGGGAGGTGCGTCTGCTCGACGCGGATAGTAAACTAAAGACTTGACCAACATCACCCAAATGGCGCAGGGCATTTAGTCGGCCAGTCGAAACCAGGAACCAAACCATTTGTCTCTAATTATTACTACCTTTTAGGTATTTTCCTCTTCTTCATAGCTGGAACAGTCCGTCAAATTTAACAGAATGTTAAGGGATAACCCTATTCAAGGCTTTGTTTACTTTCATGCCGTTATCAAGGTTTCCTTCGAGATCATCCACAACGTCTTGGTGATTTCATTATCCTTCAAATGTAGGCAACTTGATGGAAACTCCTTACAGTTGTCGAAAAAGTCTTGCTTGACTGCCTAGTGGGTCTTCCTGTTTGCCTTTCTTGATCTTCATGCTTTCGTTGGTGTACTTGCCATATTTTCACCCCACTCATCTCCATTTTGTTTCCCTGGCTTCAGCCAGCCAATCTCGGCAGGTGGCATTGTCTATTCTGAATTATCTTCATTCGATGTTTCGTCATCTTCTACCTCCTCAACAGATTCTGAATCATCGTCAACTTCATTGATGTCTTATTCCTCTTCAGCGTGGATATTTTCCATGCGCCTCTGTAGATTAGATTTCCGTCCAAAGCTTTTAGCACATCGGTGACAAGCATAGGATTTGACCGTGGAAATAGCATTCGTGTTTAATCTTTGAAGTTTTATATCTCCAAATGAGAAGAAACAAAATCAATGAAATAGTTCAGTACTCTTCGTTTCACGGTAATACTCGTGTCAGTTACGCAGCAGCGGCATTACAGGCAATCAAACATGTTTGGCAGCTTTTAGAAATTAATTTTATTGAATAGAAAAGTTTTGCCGACATGCATGTCTACAACGACGCGACGACACAAAAAATTGAAAAGAAATGGAAAGATTGAAAAACACCAGGGATGTTGGCATGCATGTTATTAAGCTCTAAATACGGAGCTGTATTAGGGACATGATTAAAAAACAGCGTTCTCTCCTCCTTGAGCTAACTTGTACGTACGACTGATAAATCTGTCATATGTACGACTTAATCTTGTAGGTACGACTTCTGAATCATAACCCGTAAGTACGGGTTATATCTCGTACGTATGACTTGTATGTCATAAGTAGGAATTCACACGTACGAGATATGAATCATAAATCGTACGTACGAGATTTAAGTCGTACGTACAAGATATAAATCGTGCGTACGACATACAAGCCGTACATGCGAATTAGCTCTAGGAGGAGAGAATTTGGGTTTTTTTCACCATTCCCCTGATACCGCTCCGTACCTGAACAATGCGGATTTTACACTGTTATCAATGAGACTTGACATGGTAGATGCACGCTCAGTGCGACTGTCCTGCACAATACACGACTTCGCGTATGGTGTTCCATATGTGCCATCTGGCGTCACATTTTTCAACCGGCGTCGCATTTTTCAACTGGCGTCGCATTTTTCAACCGCCGTCGCCTTTCGATGTGAATAAGCCATTAATCATCAATGGCCAACCTTGGTCCAGCCGGATCTGAAGTTGTTGACTTGAATGCTTAAAGAGTGCGTACATATTTTTAATGATTATGGAAACGGCTAAATTAGCATGTATGCGTCGATTACCTGTATGTCAATAAATTAACAGCCCTTTAATGAACCCGATTACTCGTGGAAGTTCACCTCGCTCAATTTGGTTTCTCACCTCTGCAAGCTTTTTGAGTGAAAAATGTCCCGGTACTGATGATTACTAGTTGCCACAAAAATCAAACCCAGTATAATAGGCCTATTTTTCACTCTGGTTGATATGGTATTTGTCATCTGGCAGACATGCTTCCCGAGGCAGCGTTTATCGCAGTACGGTCTATAATTTAAAATGTAACTACTCTAGGCAAAGAAATGTCACGCACCATAACTTTGACAAATTTTACGTTTTCTGGGTTGAAAGAAGTTGTCAGCAATACAAAATCACGCACAGTTTTCCGAAAATACTTTTTGAACCATGAAAATCTGTCCAGAAGAAGCCAAGACTGGTCTTATTTTTTCATTACTACGAGTAGAAAGGTATTTCACACATTTGAAGTTGTTCAGGCAATGGTCCGTGATTCAGGCATTCCCCCGGTGGAGGCCGTCTGGTCATGGGCTTGAGATCATTTATCTTTCTTTGTTGGGGGGGGGGGTTGTGTTTATTACTCAACGAAATGACTTCCCAAGGTCTTGAGGACTGCATGTGGATTTGGGTTTGAAAAGTGTCACTGTTTGAAAAGGCTGTTTCGTCGTAGCTGCTGCTTCTTGATTGACCCTAGGGTTACACGTACATGTACATGCGTTTCTGTCTAATTTTCTTTTTTTCTGTGACAAATGTTGCCGTACGTGTGAAAATCTCCACAACAGACAACTTCATTCTTAATAAGACTAGTTTTCGAGTGTTTTATAATAAGCTTGCGGGTCCGATGATGGACGAGATCCTGGCCTCCATGGGTCTTTCCGATGAAGTAATGGAAAATGCGACGCCCGGTCGAAAAATGCGACGCCCGTCGAAAAAATACGACGCACGGTCAAAAAATGCGACGCCAGTTAAAAAATGCGACGCCAGTCGAAAAATGTGACGCCCGTCGAAAAATGTGACGCACGGTCGAAAAATGCGACGCACGGTTGAAAAATGCAACGCCGGCTGAAAAATGCGACGCCCGTCGAAAAATGCGACGCCGGATGGCACATATGGAACACCATAGCCACGTCTGGTAATCCTGACCCTTCGAGCCTGTATCGTGCATGACCCCTAGTGTAGGTACATGTACATGTACAGTACTATACATGTACATGTACATGAACTATACACGTAGCTTGCATTGCCCACGTTTGGTACAAGCTGTCAAAGGTAATGGCCTTAACGCACAAATTAAATCACCAATGGCCGCATACACCACAGGAAAACAGCAGCGTCAGCACTGGAGCGCCTTGGACAGGGTTGCCAATACGAAGCGGGTTCTCACGGTTTCCGATTTTTAAACTGGTAGCAATTTCTTGAGGAAATCGTTCTTAGTTGCACCTGGTAGTTTGGTGAAATCACTAAAAGTCGCGAAGTACCCTGAAAATGGTCGGGTTTGTTTGGGAACAAATTGAAACTGAAAGGCTATTCTTGTATACGCAACTAGGTTGATATTCTTGCAACATTCTTACAAATTTCGCAGAGTTATTCTTGGTGTTAAACGGTCGAGAACGCCAAATCATTGCGAGTGTATAGATAAGACTACCCATTACGACTATTCTGAGAGTAACTTAATAGTTCCCAGATTTTAAATTCGGTATAACTATGGGTCATTCTGGATGATACTGAAGTTATTCGTGACTACTTTGACAAAATCGTTGTAATTCGGTTTATTCTAAACTGTTGCAGCCATTTGGTTTGATTTGGCTTCCACTTCACATCTAGTTTTGCCCAGATATTTTTTGTTTCATCCATGAAATATTCTTACAAACAGCAATCGGGGTCATTTCTTCCGATGCCACTAATTTGTTTTTTAATCGTGTTAAGTCTGGAAACAAGGCCTGGATTCAACTTCCCAGGGTTCAAATTGAAGTCCCCACCTCCAGATGGCTATTATACGGTAAGACTGCGAAATATAAAGACACTACATATTCCGATGTGAAACAAGTTCATCACGGTGCACCAAAATGTTACGATCTTGTAGAAGGCCTATAGGCCTACAGTTCTATCGATGTCACGAATGAAGTAGTTTATTCTACGATAATGGACAGTTTTATAAATTTTGGATGGATCGTCCTAGAAATAGCCACAATACGGGCGTTTTACAAAAGTTTGTCTCCAAGAGTTTGCAACGCGTTGGCCAATTATAATGCGCAAAATCTGTCGACCCAATATGCGTTTGGAAAGGGTCGACAGATTTTGCGCGTTGTGATTGGCCAACGCGTTGCAAACTCCTGGACGCGCACTATTGTGCATCGCCCATATTATCATAGTCAATCATAACGGTGTGCCTCCGCAAATGGGCCAGAAATATGTCTGCCGAGCTCATTAATAGAAGTTATACACTAAACATAATTATAATTATTAGAGCCCTGAAAGCCATGGAACTGGGCGATTGAAAAAATATGGCACTGAACCCCTGGTACCGGGCTTCCAATTCTGAGCAATTTGGATGCAATCGGGTTCGAAATTGGCACTATTTAGCCATTTGGCATAGGAAAACATTTTCAAAAATGGCTCTTTTTCCGGGCAGTGGAATTTTCTTTCATTTAAGGGGTTGTCTGCTTTGGGTGAGAATTTCTCAAAACTTCATGGATCAACCTAGTTAAATTGAAAGAAAAATGAAAGAGGGTATGTCAAATATCATTTTTCTGTCCAGCCTAGACACCTGTGGAGTTATGAGTATTTTTCAATAATTTGAAAGGTCAGGAAGTGTCCATGAGAATTTATTTCTAGGAGTGCACCCTTACAATTTGAAGTGAGTTCATGCACGACGGTTTTCAATGGCAAACTCAGTGTGAGCAAGTGCGATGCACATGCATACGCGTAGGCCCTATGTTGTACATGTGGCACTGTGACAGAAGAATTACAATCGTTTTGCATACAATGTACTTCATACCCTACCCGGTTAGACCAAAACGTTTGACTTCAATTTACAGTTTGTGAAGGTTGGGGATCGCGCCATGCGATTTTTAGGGTGATACGAGTGATAGTAATATGTGATGAAGCGTGCGATTTCTAGCTGATCAAGTGCATGTGCTGGACTATAGCCCGTCTGTGTGTGGTTCCATCCTCAGATGTTCCACGCGGTCTCCATGCCATCATATTATTGTAAAATGATTGGTTGTGATGTGTGGATGTCTCCTTGGTATATGTTGATCACTTTTGGAATTACCTTATGCATGTAGATTAATATGGACTTTTGAGATCTGTCGAGTGTCTGCCAAATCTTTTCAAGCAGCTGGCCCCCAGGCCAAGACTGTATACCGGTGGTTCGCAGGGTGAATATCCAATTGAAGTGAGGAACATTAGCATGCCTAAAGTGGGCCTTATTACTGGTTTTATTGGCCATATGCTTGGCCTTCATCGCTATTCTCCTCAGCTCGAGATAATCACAATTTATCCAATCAGTTTTCTTGACACAAACGTTCAGTTTTAATTCTCTTTTTCTCTTGTCGTAAGATTGTTCACTGGGACTCATGATAACAGTTTGTTTTTTACGAACTGAATGAATCACTTAGTATAAATAAGAAATAATAATTATAATAATAAGAAGTGAGGAACAACGTTGTCTGTGTGTCTGATATTTGCCCAAGACCTCACAAGCGCCTGCGCTGTGTGCCACTCCCTGTCCCAGCCTCCAGAGGCGAACCAGTAGGCACCAAGTGGCATCCCGACTTCGAGAACTGTGCCCCTGACCGGAACTTTAGCCCTGAGTACCCCGCTTCCACACAAGACGCATTACAAATATTTGTATCAAGCAAAAGAACCTACATCACGATAATTGAAGTCTATACACTCGTAAAACATAGTCGGACCAATGGTGGTTTATATTTTTTAGTCACGCATGCCATATCGATCGCCTGTTGAAGTAAAAGCAGCTCAATCATTTTTGAGAATAACAATGAATAAACACGTACGGTGTATTATGATATTTTTAACATCGGCTGATTATATTTTTACTGCCTGTTTAATGATGGCTACCATCATTGTGACCCGGGTCACTGTAGGTTGCCACGCCGATGTCACCCTCGACGGTACATGACTTGACTAACGAAAAAGACACCACACATACGGCGTTGTTCGTCACCTTCGTAAAGATGGTTGTCGTGCAATATAGCAATTCACTTTACCTTCACGACAGCCCCACCGTCTGGGGCTTTGGGGATCGGCTCATCGTCACACAAGACAAGGGGCTCTTTAGGAGCGGTTACACGGATGCACTTCATCATGACCTCTGTATCAGTATACCCTTTCGACCAATATGGAGGAGAAAACCGACCGATTTGTCTTTCGTTGTGAAGGCCTTCCACCCTGCGGCAGTGGCATATATAGCGGAACCCGTGCTTTTTTTCAGCTGGGCACCGAAACGGGTGATGCACTAGAGATCAAAATTTCGAAGGAAGTGCCCTATGCCACCTAACAGTTACGCTACTTATGCCCTCTGGAAAGCACAGGCACCTAGCAATGTTGAGGGTCCTTCTGGAACACTTTGACCTTTTGATATTTTCCACAGGGTCAACATTATACAATTTTCCCTTTACAATAGGTCAAAAATTGCTGACAATTTTATCCTGACCTCATCCATATTCATTCGCATCATTGCAAAGGTAAAACTTTAATACCCTGCCATGCTATTTAACCATTACTCGCAATATATTGGGTCAAACCACGGTCAAACTGCTTGGAAATTATTTCTTACCAAGACTATTTCATGTTTTTTCTCACCCAGGGTCAAACGCACTGGTCATGGCAAACAGCCTGGATTTTCCCCTCCAAAAAAGTGGCTGTGCAGCTTTCAGACGCGCGTTACGCTAAATGCAATATTTCATGAATGAATACCCGAAAATAAAACGTAATAGATAAAGATTTCCTTTTCATTTCGCATGTGCAGACAATTGATTAACGCTTTCTCCGTAAGTACGCCTTCCGGAATAGTAATGGCTGCGTGTGTGCGTGTGGGGGGGGGTGCACGCGGACCATACCGCGCGAAGGGCCAGCTAGGGACGTGTGCGCTTTGTACATGGTGCCTTGTGGGGTACCGGTACAATGGAAGGTACGAGAACAAAGGAAATACCCCACAAGTATACATGTACATGTACTGTACATATGCAAAGTGTAGTGTGTGTGCTGGAGCGTGTGACAAGTTCAGGCATGACTTGTGCAGCTGCGGTGCCAGTGCAGTTGCGCTGTACGCTTTGTACTGTTCAGGCGTGACCGGACCCGTCGTTGGAGAACACCATGGAACACCGCGACTACCTCGATGACTGCATGAAGAGATAGTTCCACATGCCCCTTGTCTGCTATAATGTCAGGCACATCATATCAGTATAAACTACAGTAGTGTTGAATGAGGATTTGTTTCGATGGCCAGATAGAAACATGAATATTATGTCAAAAAGCACACGATTTCTAACCTTTCTCGTTCAGGAAGAATAAATATATTAACCCATATAGGACAGTCTTGAAAATATTAATTAGTTTATTGTTGGTCTTAAAAAAATGTTAAAATTTCGCCCGAAATGTTCCTCAATTTTAGAACCACCCACTTTGGGGGAAACATTTCTTTAATATAGAAATGTTTATGCTTACTGCAAAAACATGACGCGAAAGTGAACATTCTCCGAGTGGTACGCAGATTCTGGGTCCAGTTTTATCCGCAGTGGGCATCATCAAACGACCAATTGGAAAAGTGAACCGTCCCAGGTGTTTATGAATATCAAATTATCATAGCCCCCATACATCTGAAACATAATGAACGTTTAAGACCCGCCAAGGACAAATTTATTCGTTTATTAATGCGACAACTGCAAGTACTACTTGGCATCTGCATACGTAATTTCAATTTGCATATAATTAGATGAAACATGAGAACCTCTGGCTTCAGTCATTCCCATTTACAAGCGGATCGCTGCTTAACTTTATTCAGCATAGGGCTCATGAACCCAGGGCGAATTTTGATTATCAGCAGCCCAGCCGTTTTGGTAATTAATCACAGAGGGGGCCACTGCCGTGCAGAAAATGTACGAGATGGTAGACACCATGAACACACGCATGTGATGCAACCAACAGTAATATGAGGACGGCAAATGGGGTTTTGCACAATAGACCTCTTCACTATTAAATTCATAATTATGCACGCATGCGCACAAATGGCCTTGGCGGCAACAAGTGTGAGCGGGTCATTGGAAATGTACGAGGGTGCGACTTCGATGATCATTTTTCTCTCTGGTTTTCTGACTTTGTTCATTTTTTTTCTAGAGAAAATCCCAATTACATCGTTTTCGAGATTAGTGGATTTTTTAGTGCTCTGTAAAAAGATTTTTAAAATCGTATTTTTTCCTGTGCGCACGAGATCGTCGTTTCTATGGCCCCTTTCCATCATAAGTAGTACAAACTACTTCGTTAGTGTTCTTGGAGCCAACCCGTGCCAATCTTTTGCCTCAGTTACATTTTGGATTTGCCAGTGACTACTCGTCATCATCGTTACACTTCAATATGGCCCGTCCAACCACCTGTCCCTTGGCCAGTTTCTCCATGATTTGGACGCTGCACGTCAGGTTGTCATGGACTGGTGAGGGAAAGGAAAACGTAATTTAATTTCTCAACCCTGCAGCAGGATGCAATCAAACTGCGCGATAATGTGGTAATAAGTAGCACACTCCCTTTTAATATTCCCTCCACGGAAGAACAAAGTTTGGCTGTTGGCAGTCTCTGGGGGTAGACCTGTTTTTATGGATGAGAAGTCAATTACATGTGAAATCTCCATAGTTCGCTCAGAAGTCAGGACATGAAGCAATAAAGTGAGGGTATTTTAAAATTTCCTTTTTCATAATTTCACTCGAACAGCTCACGCTGAACGACTTATGATCAGCTATTGCTCTACTGGTAATGACTCGTTGCAACATGATACAAACTCTTGGTAAGGGATCCTGAGTCCCAGGTTGCGCTTACAGATAATGAGGAGTGTAACTCAATAATCACCGGCATTTTGAGCTGGATGGATGACTTGCCCAGCCATGAAAATTTGGAAAGCGGGTGGGGGTGGAGGGGTTGACACCTTATGGTCTATAGAGGTCGATGTTCATCATACTGTTTTACATTTTATTTTTTATTATTCACTTATTTATCCTTGGGAAACCTCTCAGTGAAACACTGATTTCCAGAGGTGCCAAGCAATTACAATAAAATCGGTTAAGCCCATCAAATATTAAAAACTACCAAATATCTAGAAATTAAATTATACTACTTAAGAAACCAAGGATTAAAATCCATGAACCAGCCATGCACACATATTTGGAAACTCAACAATAACTAATAATTGACTGATAACGGCATATTTATGGCTTTTTAAAATTGTTACCTTGTTTGAGTGATTTTGAATGCATTTATGTGGTTGAAAGTCTGAAAAATTTTTCTCAATCTACTTTAATTTCTTGCTCAGTGCTCACCGCAACAAAATTCGGGGTTCGGGGATGCGGGTTCGGGGGTGCGGATGATTCAACAACCCTCACCCCAACTCAAAAGATGAGGGGATATATACCCCCATCCCCCCGGGATTTACGTCTGTGGTTTCACATGCATCTGGATCTCGATCAGTTCTCCCAAGGCTGGTTCATGCTACCCTTCAGGCGATTTCTTTGGTCAGGTACGGTAATTTGAACGTCGGATGAATAATCGCAATCTGGATCTGCGCGAACAAACAGGCTCATTATTCAGTAACCTTTGGAAGACGCGTTTTGAATTAATACTGCTGCTGAATCGTGACTAAACACTGGTAACCTTGGTAGCGCTATCACGGGTCGTTTACTTTGCTAAGAGCGTTTGTGAAAACTATTATGTGGAGCCTATGTTGCGTGACAGTTCTGTACAAAGCCCAACAAACTTAAAGGGCCAAAAAGAAATAATGTAGCAAAACGTTATCGGATTCACCTGCTAAACAAACCCAACTTAGGGCAAAGGTTGGCTTCGTTTTGTACCTTTGGAACTATATCCACTCGTCAGTCAGGGCACGACCGAGGTGCTGGGAAGGGTTCATGGCCCTGCACCGATTTTAGTGACGGAAATACGTCACACAGGGTCATAACCGAAACGACGCGCGTAGCATTGTGGGTAAATTTCTGCCAGGCGCGTGAGCTCGCTCATTGCGTTTATATACAAGCGGCGGTTATCAATTCGATATTTTTTCTCTTTCTTCCCAATTACTCAAAATATTCTCACTACACTCTTTCGTTCATCCAAAATTGATTAAGATAACGAATAATTTGAAATATATCGCCGAAAGACACGTGATACTCAGCGAGAAGGTAAATTAAACACTGTGATTGTACCAAGGCCATGTTTTTATCACACAGCCGACATTCTGCCTGCGCCAAAGCTTTTCAATTGGCGAACCAAAAAAATTAAATAATGCTTTGCTATCAGTAAGTGATAGCCTCGAGGCCACAGGTAGTGCAAAAGGTAGCCAATTATAATGCAAAGCCAATAGCTCTTTGGGCGCTGGGCGACGAGCGAATGGAACTATTGAACTGGAAAGCTGACCCCCTGGCGGCGTGCTTCTTGAACCATTGTATCGGAAAAATAACGTGCAACGATTTTAAGAATTAGTAATATTTTGCATTTGTTTATTTAAAAAAAATTCAACTCAGAAAAAGGCTTTGTAAAATATTTGCTTGCATATTAATTTATAGAAACTTAAAAATCTCCTGACCTGAAAAAGAAATATCCTGCCAAAAACCTGACCTCTCTCTTCCAAAAATCTAAAGTACACGAAGAACAGTGCAATTCGGTGGTCTCGTACGCGGATGAACGGTAACGAAATTATGTTGTATGGTAGTCTTTTGGTAAAAGCTAAATAAAAAGATAGAGATCAACAGATTTTAAGTATTTTATATTTTAAAAGGAATTAAACTTCATTAATGGTATAATCTGCGTTTACGACAGATTTTGAAGTTCACTCTAACCGTTGCTGACAAGAACAGCGCCAGGTCAATTCGACTGAGTCTAGAACCAATCGACAGCAGTTAGGTAAATCTTTGAAACTATGTACAATCTCGTTTTCACGTAAGCTCACTAAGTGAAAAACTTATGTGCATGATACAAGGAACTGTAGGAACAAACGACATCAGTGTTTCTTGAGGAAGTATCAGTTAGGAATCATTCTTCCAAATATTATCGAACGTGAAAGGACGACCCCATAAAATCCCCATTGGTTGATCGCGTCAGGGGCCCGAAGGCTCGCTGCGTACGGTGACCTTTTCCATTCAGGATCTATTGTGGTTTGTAATAGAGGCATGTTGTACTCTTTACTAGACCTGATGAAGGACATGCACCATTGTACATTAAGTTGTGAAATGTATTCGACGCATAAAAACCACAGAGGAATCGTCCTACAACTAAAACATAAATGCCTCTCACATGACTAAATGTATTTTTATGGGGGGGGTTCGAATTTGACTTGTTATTGTATACCCGATATCACGAGTTAGCGCAACGTTTGGAAATCGAAACAGGGTACTATCTCTGCAGAAGTCGCCATATCCCGCTTTTCATCGGAGCGACATATATGGCAACGGATCTCCCAGCTTTAAACCACTTTCCTCGTTCTTGGTGGCGCTATCCCCCCGAGAGAAAAGAACGCAAGCTATTTCATGTCCTTGAAGTGGAGCCGCACCCCCCCTTCACATTACCACAATATCATCACCACATCAGTTCCCGGAGTCCCCGGTCGTGCCTGAACCTGTACGACTGTTTTATGGTAGCCAATACATCCCTAAGGTCTCCTCTCTAACAACATTTCATTATGCTTCTGTGGAAGTACATTTTGTAGTCACGCCCCCTGATTTTTTAAGTTGATTCTGAGGCTTTTGATGGATCTGCAGGCATGATGAAGCCGAGAGTTGAAAAGTGCATGGGTTTCAAAATTAGCTGTGGGATAATTCTGTGTACCCAGATTTAAAACTGAATATGACACATTGCGCTCCGGGATTGCGATGTGTTTAGAAGAAATGCCTTCTATTAATTTCTGATAACACTGAATTGCATTTCTTAATTAGTTTTATATTTTACCTGGGATGCAAGGGTACTTGTGCGGTGGATGAGTGTCGCCACCGCCCCTATTTTCACTTACATCCCAGAAGTCTACATCCGAATGCACACCCGATCGTAGGAAAGCTGACAATTGTTTAAAAAGGCAATGAAAATGTAACCAACCGTTTGAATAAAAAACGGAACACGATATTTAAATCTGTGTGGCCAATCTATGTGTCCAATGTTGTGACAGCTTCGACAATTTCATGGCCTGTAAACATTACTGTCACGTTCATACGTGGGATGGTGATACCTTATGGTGGTGGGGTACACCTAATTTTTAAGTTAGGGATTGATCTCTCCGGTGACCAAGGTACTCCAAATAAAAATAAAAAATTGGCACAAGGGGTTATTATTCTCACTGTATATTACAACTGATTTATTTTTATTTGAAACCAAGTTGAGAAATTTAGGACTGCCCCAATATTATTAAGGTGGAGAAAATTCACACAATTGTGGACACTAATAAATGGAGTTTGACAATGATAAAATAATTAATATGGATTGATTGACCAATGGTGGAAAAAGAAGATTATGCTCTGATAATTGCAAGAGTAAATAGTTTAGTGACGAGATATGACAAGATGGAGAAAAGGGTAAGACTGAAAGATAAAAGTCAAAAGGACACAATTTGCAATCATAAGGACACTGTGCAACCCGCTCTCTCTACAGAGTTCAGCTGTGAAAAGACCACACAATAAAACAATTCGAAGACATGCAATAGTCGTTGAATGCAACATAGAACACTCGTTACGTTTCGTGCATGTGCATGAGTCACATGGCCAAACTTTCTACAAAACTTTATGATAACGCGACAAGCAAAATCGGTCCATATGACGTATTTCTGACCTGACTTGGAGCTCACACTTGGCCCACACGTACTGCAAGACAAATCTATCAATGTGAACAGGCCAGAACCATGCATAACGATAAACGAAAGATAAAAGTTGCAAAAGTTTACGACAAGAGTGAACCTACATCCTGACAGGACAAACTCCTGCAAGAGAGAGACAGATAGTCACGTACCCCACCGTACGGCGAAGTACGTCGCGTAAGCGTACAAGAATACGTTCGTGTCTGATACAAATTCATGAACTAAAACCTGTAGTCGCGGAGTAATTTTGATA
Organism: Acanthaster planci; assembly: GCF_054643075.1. Taxonomy (NCBI): domain Eukaryota; kingdom Metazoa; phylum Echinodermata; class Asteroidea; order Valvatida; family Acanthasteridae; genus Acanthaster; species Acanthaster planci. The sequence goes on from NC_141781.1 coordinate 8,086,109, forward strand.
AGGATACAATTAATTTATGATTATGACAATGAAAAACCAATTGGGCGACTCAAGACAGAATTTAAATGCAATGTAGGGATGGGATTATGTCGGATGAGAAAGAACACTCGGAGTTTGTGAGAAGGTGTGTGGTGTGGAACCCTGACAGAACCATAGACTTGACCAACTCCGACCACGACATTACTATTAACCAACCCTGAGATTGCCGAGTATCACTGAAAATGTACAGTTTCTAAAGTTAGGTGTCTTTGGACCCACTTTTTCACAAAAGGTCCCAGTAACTCCCGGAGTCATCATAGTTTCGGATGAAATTCGAAATCACATTATATATTTCTAGGCCAACTAGGTTGTTTGGGTCGTTTGTTTTTGTCCATTAATCTCGTAATCTCAGGCAATTTTAATTTGACCTCCGTTATCAGTTGTTTTAAACAAATACCCAGCCAAGATTAATTTCATTTTCAATTACGAATCTTATTCAAAAGCCGAATCAAGCACTGAAATGTATGTCGACTTGATACTTTTTTTTATTGTAGACCTAGAATTTTATTTTGGATTTGACGTCAAAAAGAGGAGGGGGACAAACGATGATGCTTCCAACTTGAAAAAGGGAGGGGTCATGTCCCCCGAATAATGACTGTTGTATTTTGAGTTCCTCGACCTCATACCCTTCTCTGTTTTCCCTTCTCTTCCTCTCTCATCAAAAATGGGAAAGGAACTTTTCCCATTTTTATCGATGCTGCCATACATAAAACCTTACTGGTGGTGAGACACCCACCCTCGTCTACCAACGCCCAGATAAAACATAATTTTTAATGAGCCTAAAATTTCAAAACATGAGATTAACTACCAGTGGAGTGACCATGCACCAACGGAGTTGAAGATGAGATTTGGAAAGCCTGTAATCTTTCATGAAGTTCGCACATTCTGCCGGACATAATTTGATTTTGAGCTTATGTATAGTCTTGTGCACTTGGGACAAAAGAAAAATTTGAAGTCTTTATTTTGTGCTTCAAACCTCCTTCTGAGACCCGAAAGTACATTGTGTAATAATTTTTGAAGCTTTTCTAAGGAAAGGATGATTTTTCCCTCTTCTTAAAGAAAACGACAAAAGGGGTATTCATACCCTGTCCAAGAAGTCCAGCAATTTCTCCTGAAAGACCCATTCTATACTTTGGATGAAATTTACATGTCAAGGAAAAAAGAAATTTACCTGAAGGATCGTGCGAAGCAAACAGCCCAACTTATCAGCGAGAGGCGATGGCAGAAATGCCCAAGCCGCCGCACAGCGGCGCTGTTGCCGCGCACCGGTCTACATACACACGCGCGATATTCCTTTACACTATTGTCCAGTAGCCCCCAAGATTTGTCCGGGGGTCGGAGGGGGAATTTACCCTTATGATGTATGATTTTCCCTTGCAGAGACCCAGAAGTCAGTGTACATTAGGAGGTGCTGCAGTCCTCAAATCAAAAATCATTGGAAATGCCTCATTTACGTATTGTAGGGGCCTACACATTGAAAGTCGTGGACGTCAAACAAGAGAAAAGCAGGGTCCATAATGATTGACTGAACGTCCTTGCAATTGCGCATGAAAAGTGTTCTGGAAATGTTGAAAATAAAGACAAGAGTTACGAACAATTCATTTCGGGTATTTACAAAGATGCAATGCGTGTTTGTTTGGGGGGCGGGATTTTTAAGTTTATTGGTGTTTGTGTATGTGAGTTTGTTTCTGCATGGGGACCCTGAACAACAGAGGACAATAAGGTCCCCGATTGACAACTGTGTACACAACATATGGGTGGTCTTCTAAAAAAGTAAAGTACAAACAAAAGAGGAACAATAGGGAGTCCCCAGTTGCAGGCAAATACACACCTGTGTGTGTGTGTTGCCGAGGCGAATACCTTTGGAAACTGTTGAATAAAGACAGGTACCCGTTCGAGTTTCCAAAGTGTTACTTGCTCGTAAGCATATGAGTTCTCGATTCCTGGACTTCCAAACTTCTTAGATAAAAATTAAACGGACATTTTGACCACACAAATCCCTGCTTTTTCTGGCTCTTCTCTCGTGCACAATCTTTTTAGGCAGGCAAATTCACTTTCATTACCGACTATGTACATGCAGTTCCCATGGAAGATCTGTCCATTCAGATCTTATGACGTCACTGCCGTTTGTACGCAACAAACAAAACCAACTTTCATGTTTGCTTTGATGACAACATAAAAGTCACAAAAACTTACTTTCAACACGAAGAAAACATATAACAATTTTAATCCTTCGTCGAAGCAAAGTGAATGTCGTTTTAAAGTATTAAACTACTGTTCTTATTTCTAAAGCTTAGTTACTGTACACAAGACTATCAGGAAACAATTCGAGCAACGACTATAGTTTCGACTAACACCACATGAACAATGAACTGTTTAGACTATCTAGTCGACCGTTTGGGACCAAGCTCTAGGGTACGGTCGCACCGCTGGTTATCAATAACCCATTTCATTTATCATTACAGAGGGAACCATTCATATGAAAATAACTGTACGAGATTACAATTACAATGTACCCTGCGAGAATCGCAACCAACGATGAAATGTAAGGACGAGATTTTAAAGAGGTGACCGACTAGGGTCGAGTGTAATTGCGCATGCGCATTGTTAAAAGTAGGCCCTAACTGACCACCGGTCGAACTATAGTTCGCGCCCAAACTTGCCCAGTGTTTTCAGCGTGAACTTCTATTAGTGCACCAATTTGATTGTCATTTCTGACTATAATTTTAGCTCTAGGGAAACTTTTCTATGCCGCCGACCCCGTCTGCAACATGCCCATAAGAATTCAATGAAAAATTATATACTTTCAAGAAGAGAAACCAAAGGTAGGTAAATTTCAGATTCAACCATTTCTCCAAAGTGCGTTAGTTGAAGTTTAGTGAAATTAAAAATTGCTAGTGGAAATTGTAATGCAGAGTTATTTTATAAAAGATTTTTCCAAATGGCTCTTTCAAACTTTACTTCGAATGAAAACACATCTCACTATGAGGTGTTCATTATATACATTTTAACGACAACTATTGCTCGCAAATGCATGTCATATGTAAATTTGCGTAATCAAGAGTAAAGATAGTCTTATTATCCATATGACTGGAATCACATTAACCTAGAAACAGCAAGCAGACTTAATGCAACGGAAGTATGAATTATTTTCTTGGTTCATTTTCTTGAACTGAGTACTGTTACATGGTTTGACGAGAATTCGACTTCGTTTTGCATCCTTCAAATAGATGAATGTGCATTACGTTTCATTTAGGAAGATACAGATAACTGATTAGGGTTCTGATTTGCCGTATTTGTTGCCAATTGTAACTAATGTGCAATCTTATTCACTGAAAATCTGTCTTTTACCATAAACCGTCGGTATTGAGTATTCATTTTCATTTGCTGTAATTCAAATTCACAAAATTTGCATTCAATTTGATTAGAAATATACAGGGTTACAGAAATCATGACACCATTTTGATAATGAATGTAATGTTACTCATGAAGGATTATAGTGTGTTTGTTATCAAACTGTATACCAAATAAAGTCTGCAATTTTTTTTGATCTTCCCCTTCAGCCACTGCAAGAAGGCCATGTTGGAACTTTGATCGTGGCAAAAACGTAGCACGAGAAGGAAAGGTTACCTAAGTGTCGGTTTTTGTATAGGATCAATACAATAGCTGGTATGTTTTTAAAGACACACGAACCGTCTATTTCAGTCATGAATATTGAAACATTTAACCATTAATAAACACTTCTAAGAATATATCCTCTGTTAGCACACATACAAATTCTAATTCTTGACCAGGTATACGTTAAATAACACTCCGCGGGAAATCACCTGCACATTCTGTGAAAGATTGAGTTCAAATTCAGATGAATGCGGGATTAATTGCAGAGGTACATTCGATTTCGCGCAAAAATCAGTGTCAACATTTTAAACCAGTGCAATAACGACTGAATGCACCCTCAATGAAATAGAATTTTTGTTAAATAGAAACGGGGATTTGGATGTTCGATCTCGCTCGAAAAAGAATGCTGTCATTACCAATTCATTTACACATTTTCCTCAGTTGAATTTTGGATTTGCCAGAAGCCTACTCATCATCATCGTTACACTTCAATATGGCCCGTCCAACCACCTGTCCCTTGGCCAGTTTCTCCATGATTTGGATGCCATCGTCCAGCGAA